>NC_091483.1:12787874-13432597 GCF_947461875.1 Haliaeetus albicilla | reverse complement strand
GATCTTACTAGTGACCAGCTTTATTTCTACCAAAGACAGTAAGTTTTTGTTATTGATTTAAGTCAGTGCAATCAAGTAGTGCTGAATGCTTTTGGGAATTCCACCTACCCTCCAGTATAATCCAGAGTGTGACTTAAATTACGTAGTCATTTACTGTCTCCTACTTCTGCAGTGAGCTAATTTAGTAACTGTTGTTTCACACCTATGCAGCTTTGAGTATTTTCAGTTCCGTAAATACTGGCAATAGCTTTAAAATTCTGTCTCTTACTGTCTCTGTCCCATTCAAAAAATGAGACTTTTGCTCCTAATTCACTTGGGTATTTCATGAGTCACCATTTCCCAGCACTCACTGCTCCCTATTTCAAGAATGTGATCTATTTGCTGAATCCATTTTGGATCCAACTATTCCCATTTCTCAGAAGCATTTTCGTCTTGAGCCTCAGTTCTTCACGTAAATAAAACTAAATGACAAAATACTTCCAATGTTAAATGCAGGATGGGACAAGCTATATTCTTACTGTCTTAAAATACAACAGAATGGTTCATTAGCATCTGAAATCTTCAGTCACAAATTCATTTCTGAGGGTAATGCCTTATTCAGCAAGTCTTTAAAATTGTCTGACTGGTGTTTTTATGCTGCGATCCAAAGTGCACTCAGCTCCCCGGAGAGGCTCCCGAGTCCATCAGCAGGGTTTGGATGAGGACCAAAGAACAACGTGCGGTCAGGTAGGAGGCTCTGCCAGAGTGGAACAAGGGTATAGTCTCCAGAACAGGATGAATTGGCCAGTCAGGTCTATAAAGATTTTTTTAATAATATTACTTTTGGCTGGGTCTCAGTCACCTCTTCTTTCTTCCTTTTTCATAATACTCATTTTGGCAGAGCTCAGAAAATTCTTGGCTCTTACAAAGATTCTTGAAGTGTCGCATTTAAAAAGTTTTGAAACAATGAGCTGTCCCAGAAAGGATTAAGAGCCTCCATTTTTCTTCAGACACATATTTAAACCCTGAAACAATTAAACAGGATGGAGGACAGAAACTAAATAGCAGTGGCAACAACAGGGAAACATATCTTCAGGTAACAATGTCATCTTGTTCTAAAGAATGCTTGGTATGATTTCTGCATTAAAGGGTATTTATTTCAATGCAATTTAATTTATTTCACTTCATCTATTAAAAATATTTAGAAAGGAATATTGATCGAGAAGTTTAAAGTGCCAGAGTTTTTGTAATTTCAAACAACTTCAATTGCTGAAATACATACAGGTGTAACGGCATACCAAAAAGAAGAAAAACGCTTTTTTAGATGCACTTTAATATATAGCAAACAGTGATAGTTTACAGTGAAGGAGATTAGTGTAAGTATAGAGCCTATGCGATTTTTATTGTTCTACGATATGTAGAAAACTTGCAGTCATGTAGTCCGTGGAATATGGGAGATAAAAAATTCAGACTTCTCAGAAAATAGTGGATTTTTTGTTTTCTGCTGAAAACCATTGGAAAAAATATCTTCTTGAAACGTTGACAGTATAATTTGTCAAAGTAGCAGCACACCTAGTAGGCTCCGCATCTGGGCTGTGATTCAGTGTTTTTAAGCACGTGCATAACTACACACAACATCAATAGCTTCTGCTAGACTTGTTAGTGCCACTCACATAGTAATACTTAATAGCGCACAAAGTACTTGACTATTGCAAGGTCAAAACATTCATTCACATTTAATGATTTTTGGAAGTCCTTCTCTGTTTTCAAACCTCACAGACTTCAAAGATTAAGACTGTTATGAGCTGGTTCTCATTAATGACTAATCTAATGCCTATTCCTGAAAGTGTTATCTGCTGTTGTTATTAGGCACAGCAGTAATAGTTCTGTTGGTACTTTCAGCCAGTATCTGAGCTGGAGAAATATACTAAAAAAAAAAATAATAATCCGACATTAAAAAAAGAAAGTTCATTATTAACTACCTATTTTTAATATTGGGCTGTGGGACAGACATTGATTTTTATAAAAATGTGCCTGTTATTTAAATGTATGGTCTGTGTATAACTAGACCTTGATGTACTAATAGGCTTTTAAAATGCATTATTCTACCATACATTACAAATGGAGTGGCCAATTTGAAAGTCCCTAAAGTGCCATTCGTTTTAACGTGTGCAAGAAAGTAATTAAAATTGCAAGGTAATAGATGGCTTAGATTTAATGTGTTTTCATGGGATTTGAAATATCTAGAATGCCAAGAACTACAGAACTGTATCCTAGAAGTGTCAATGCAACTTATTAACTTTTTTGAGCTGCAGATATGTGGGTAAAAATACATTTGGTGGGAAAAAAAGTTTTGTTTGGTTTCTTAAAAACTGGGACTGTTATCACCCTGTGGTGAAATAAGATGTTCCATAAAAATTATTTCCCTTAGGCACTCCAGTACAACTGAGTAAGATCTCATTCTTTTTTACAGTGTGTCTAGTGCTACCCAGTTGTTGCTCCACAGCTTAGCAATAACTACGTTCAAGGGTGTCAAAATGTAAAACTCTGTTGCTCTTCAAAATCAAAGTTGCTCTATAAACATTGCCTTTGTGATTTATTTGGATGATTCTCCTAATGAAAGGAGGAAATAAGAATGTTTTATTTCCCTTTGTAGCCTTAAATTAGAATTAATAAACACTAAATCAGGGAAAAAAATTAGGATGTAGTATGTGTTTGCGAGTAAAAAGAAGTGTGTGTGTAGTGTAACAGTATGGACTATAGAAGTATATTGGACATTTATTTGCAGATGTAATTCCCTGTTTCTGTAATTGCAAACTAATTTGTCCTAAGGCCTTTTTCATACTTTCATCCAACTCCATCTTCAAGTAGGAGGATTGTCTTCCACTGCTGATATAGGAATGCTGCTTTGGTATCACACTGTTGTGAGAAAACTTCTCTTATTCCTAACCTTACTTGTATTAGTGGCCGGTAAATATCAGTTTTGGTCTTGTGCTAACAGCATGCCGTATAGTAAATATCTCTCTATGATGTTCAGCTGCATATGGAATTTCCTGAGGACAAATGACTATTGCTGACCCTAGTACCTAGGAATAAACAAGATAAGATCTTTTATTTAGTATTCACAGGTAGATTCACCACCCAAACTATCCTGAAGTCTTTACCTTTGTTAGATGGTAAGACACCTTATTGAAAAAGGTCTCTGTTTCAATTTGAGTTCATCCTCTTCAACATTTGTGACAAGAAAAATAGAGCATTGCAGGCAGGGATGCAGCAGTGTTTCATATGTGACATAACCAATTCCCTATTTTTGTGGAAATACCTTTCCTGAGGCAGCAGAACTACATTTAGCTTTTTTATAGCTTCCCTGCATTGGTGGCTTGTTGATAGACAACTGTATCTTTCTGTTATTTCTAGCTGAAAAATTCACAGTATAAACCAGGAATTATTACTAGTCCCTAACTGCATGACCTTATGCTTTTTACTGTAGCATTTCATCCCTTTTCTACAACTTCACATCTCAAAATGCTCCTTTTGCCTTGTATAATACTCCTCCTTGAATTTACAGTGCATCTTGTGTTTGCATTATCAGGAAATTTATCAACATATTTCTACTTTTTCTGTCAAGATGATTAATGAAAATAGTGCACAAGTGATCCTTGAAGAACCATCTCAGAAACATATCTCTAGCCCCAGCTTTTAATGCAACCTTTGTTAACTCCACTTCACCCAGTTCCTTACCCATCTTACAATTCTTCTAACTATTCTGCATATTTCCTAAACTGATATTTTCCTAGGTGCCACAGTGCTTAATCTGAGATCCAATACTATGTCCCTTTTCTAGAAAAAAAGTTTTGTAAAAAATTAGTCTGGCTAGTCAGTCTGTAATTCAAACAATAACAAAAAATTTATACTGCACCCACATTTGTTTTAGAACATTAGCATATATGACTGTTTTTGCAACTGCACCGTAAAATCATATTGGGATGAATCCACCAAGATGAGTCAATTGAAGGTCTTCTGGCCAGAGTGATAGGACAACTATTCCTGAAAACTATGCAGGAGGATTTAATGCTTTCCAGAATTACGTGTTCCTAGTTAAACACAGATGAGTTTAAGAATAGCAAGCTCATATGGTATAGGTTAGAATATCTACATACCGTAAGTCAATGAATTACAGATATCTTGTCTCTCTGATGGCAGTTGCTTTTCAACAGTGAAAAATGACTTACACTGAGGTCCTCAAATTGACCAGCCAATGGTCCAAAACATGTATTTGTAAACAGTTTTCAGGCAGGAAAGTAAATATTTGCAACATTTCTCCTGTGGAATGAATAGGAAAGAAGGACCCGTGTCATTTGTTTGGAAACGACTTGGTCCTGCTGCCAATGACAAAACTCCAGTTGACTTCAGCTGGGAGCAGGATTGGATTATATGGTATTGGTAGTAGTGAATTTCTTTATGGTTTTCACATTTTCCTCAGTTATAAATGTAAACCTTCCTCTGTCATAACTACAACCATACCTTTTGCCAAGTCAAACCAAAAAGAAAGTCTCCCATTTCTTGAATGAATTCTTCTATTTTTTAGCTGGCTTTCCTGCTTCAAAATCTGGTTATCTTTTGTTGGTTTTGTTATTCTCTAGAGATGGGAAAGAAAGCTCCAAGAACAGTTAGTTACTATGCCCATGAAGACAGCAAAATCCAGAGTGTGCCCTTTCTTTCTCAGTTTCCCTTTCTTTCTGTGAAAAGTTTCTGGAATTCAAGGAATTTGGCTTTGTAGGAGGTCATACTGGAAGTTAGCATCATATCCTTCAGGGCAGCTCAAATCATTCCCTGTCTTCAGAGTCTCTTTCTGGTCTGTTAACGCTTCCTCAAAATCTGTATGAAAAACTGTATCTGATCTGAAAGTGCTCATCTAGGGACTGGGAAAAATGCTGCAGGGGAGGGGTAAGGTAAAGAAGGGTCAAAATATGTTTATAATGGTTCTCACATTTTATTCTCAGAGTCACATCATAAATAATAGCCTAACATTAAATAGGATGTAGACATTGTGAGATACCGTATGCGTTTGAGCTTTGTTCTTCAAGAAAGGGTCTGGAATCAGGTATCAAATGTACAACAATCTTCAGGGATAATCATATACGCTGGTAATGAAAACTATTGAGATCCTACTGCATTGCTACATGTTGCTCACCATACATCTTTCTGAAGTATAATTTGGTGGAAAAAAGTTGGAAGATGACAGCCAGAGATGTCATGGAGTCTCTGTCTGTAGAGACATTCAAAAGTTGAACACAGTCCTGGCGACCTGCTCTATTTGACCCTGTTTTAGCAAAACTGTTGGACCAGAGGACCTGAGAAGGTCCCATCCAACTTCAATGATTCTATGACACATTATTGGTAACCAATAAATATGACGCTTTCTGGCAAGAAAATGAAAGCCAAATTAAAAAAGCTATAGAATTGCTAACCTTGGAACCTATTTAACTGGCCAATATCTAAGCTTTCATACCAGTGCCTGTCGATTTCTAAAATCCGAATCTGAGCTCAGTATTTTAGCTAGTGTCTGTTGCATTGTTGGTATTTTAAAAATACTGTCATTTCTGATATTCTGCAAGGTCAGACAATATATATTATTTAATGAGCCACCAAGGTTAGCGTGGACTTGAAAAAGACTAAATTTGGATGTATGGGCTAGCAGATCTAAGTGCTGTTCTCTGCTCTCCGCTTGGTTAAGGATATGCTGTAATTAAATTGAGAGCCTCAGAAGGTCATTTGTCTCTCCTCAGGATGAGAGGTAGAAAAGAAGACACGGTGATCTGAGGCCTACCTGAAGCTATGTCTAGTAAATACGTAGCTTTGGGGCTCTGGGATCTGGACCAGGGGCTGGGAAAGAATTTGTTTGGTTTGCCAGGTTAGTGAGTGATGGATGAGGAAAAAGTGAGATGGCATCTAAAATCCATCAATCATTTCTGAAAAAAAAAAAACCAAAACAAAACCTTCTCGGCTTCATTTTGTTTGTTGGGTTTTTTTTGCTTTCATTGTTTTTATTTCAATACTCTGCAGAGCGCGCTTTATTCTGAATCATACCACTAGAACATACTTCAGTATTTTTTTTCCTACTTACCCCATATCTCCTTCTGCTCCAGCTACTTATTTTCTCCATCGTATTAACTATCTTTTGGCATAGTCAAGTGCTGTGTGTTGAATATTATCTGTCTCAACCGTCCTCAGAAGGAGTGGAATTTTGATCTGAAAGGAGAAGGGGGTTTTGAAGCCAAGTCCTATGGAATCAATCTCATAAGGGATTTTGAATCCCAGCAAGTCTTTCTTAAATAAAACTTCCACTGATTTCAACAGGAGTTTTCCTTTCATATGTGCTGAGAAACGCCTTATACAATTCAAATCTGGTACATTAACTGCAGCCATATACTATTATCTGACATTATAGGAAGCACTCAAATATCACATATTCTTTTACACAGGTTTATTGAATGTTTAACTTCATAAAAGCAGAGAGGATTACTGGACTTTTTGATATACAGTTTAAGTTCCTGGAGTGACTCCTACATCTCTGAATCGGCTTCCAAAGAAAGACAAATATGTTGGAGTGAGGAGGAGTGCAGTAGGTAAGCCTTAAACTGCTATGCAATTTCAGTTCCAGTTGCCCTGAGGTCTCTAAGGGTTAAGATAACTTGGAGACATCGTGTGAATGCATATGTTAGATATCTATTCTACATTTGTGACGCAGAGCCTATTGTATGGTTCAAGGGAATCAATTCACACCTAGTAAAGCATCAGGGGGACTAACAGGACTATGTGCGAATTAGTGCATATAAGGTGTCTTCCTCGCTGTCCAACAGTTAATTATTTACCAGGGAATCTGCCAGTGCTGACATGAAGCCTTGTTGCTGAACGCTGTTTAAGCATTGTACATTTACAGCAGACAAAAATAACATTTTTAGGGTGTTTTAATTTTCTGACAAGATGTTTTTTTAATTATGGGCATGAAGATAAATGAGAAAGTGATGCACATACAGATTGCATGTTGGAAACTCAGCTATTCTTCCCTTAGCAGAGCTGGAGTACAACTCTGTAAACAACCTCAGTGGAAATAAAAGTGGAAACACAAGTGGAAACCAGAGCACTTCTCAAATAGCAAGCCTCAGTTCAGCTTTTTTCCCCCTTCCCTTTGCCCAGCCTGTAGTTTGACAGATAACTAACTCTGACAAGCACGCTCCTGTGGTGTGGAAGTACAGGTCTGAGATTTTGTGGAGGATTATACTTCATCATCTAAGTGTTCAAGTCATTAAGGGAGAAAAAAAGTGACTTTTTTATCATTTTGGTTTTCCTTGCGTTAATTCCTATGGGTTTGCAATAACATTGGCAATGCTTACATCATGCTGTGCTGAGAGCAAGCAGTCTCCATGATCTAATCTCTTACCACCCACATGCGGCTCAGGAACTGCTCAACACTTCCCAGTTCAAAGCACCTTCAAACTTTGTTTCCACACTTCTGGAATTTGGCTTGCTCTTTGAGTGCCTAAGTGTGCATTGACAGTAAGGCAGAATTTGCACTAATTGTCCTCTGGAGCGGGTTGAGGCTACAACATGAGAGGGTGAAAGCTGCAAGACAGACAGAAAACCTAGAAGTCGCATTGGCTCTTGAGAAAAAGCAAAGCACGGAAGAGCAAAACCACAAGCAGGGGCTTAAAGTGCATAGCAAGGCCCTACTGGCTGTATCTTGAAGTGAAATGGGGCGGAGTTTTACCTCAATTTCCAGAAAAAATGTACGCCTGACCATAAGCTGCAAAGGTTTAGAGAGCGGTGCAAATTCATTCCGAGCAAGTGAGCTCCAGAATCAGGGAGGAGAGTGAAATTAGTTTACTGAGTTAATTAGCAAGCTGAGAAAAGCAGGTATGTCGGCATGGTAAGATGTCTTTCTTGCTCCTGGCGTTCTGGCTCCTACTTTTCTGTCTTTGATACGCACCTTGCTCCTTAGGTTTGAGTTGAATCGCCAGTTGCTGATGTATAGGAAAGCTTGCCTGGCTGCGATAGACTCACAGGAAAAAAATATTTTTTTCTTTGTTCTAGGGTGAATACATTTCCCTAAGCAGGATTGGGCAGGCGTCTGGCGTTCACAGAAATGGCGTTCACTCTTCTTTGAAACTGGGCCACTGTCATCTGACAAACCTACGTGTCAGGTTGGTTTGAAAGTAAATTCTTTGTTTAATTAATAACAAGAACAAATAACAGGACCTTCTTAGTCACTCGATAGACTTTACAGACCAGGCCTGTCCTTATTCCTGGAGTAGAAATAATCTACTCCATTTGTAGTTCTTCTAAGATTCTCCACAGGAAATTTTTACATCAGGTTTCTTTGTAGAAGCATTGTTAATAGAAGTAACCAAGAATGCATTTCCCTTCACAATGTTTCAAGTCTGTGAAAAGGCCTTTCAGACTCTCAAGAACTGTTTCTATTGTAAGCCTGTATATGCGTTTCTTCAGTGAGGAATTCACATTTCAAACATATTTCTGAGAGGAACTAGGGGCTGTCTTATCCCAAGAGGTCAATGGACAGAAGTATCTATCTAGACCAAATTGCTTCTAAAGCTTACTTGATGACAGAAAAGGAATGCCTTACTGTTGAAAGGCTTTGAATGTCTTCACAACTGCCTCTTCAGTAACCAGTCAGAATTGATGCCTCTTTCAGACATCTGACTTTCCGGGAAAATGTCAGTATCTGAAATAAAATTATGGTACTTAGCCCTCAGCCCTATTCTTTCAGAAACAGAATACTATATTTCCATTTCTTTAGCCTGGAAGAATTTGACATTTGCTATATGGGTCTGAGGACCCTTGCTTACTTGTATATGAATGTCTAAGGAGTGCACAAACTCAAGAATAGCCCAGCATAGAAAAGAATTAAGGACTGAAATTGTCAGGATGGATTTAGGTCTTCCTCAGTGCAATACTTCCCAGATATGTATATCTTATTTGCTGCTGAGAGTCAAGGAAAAACAAAAAACAAAGAAAAGGAAAGAAGCTTCAGAAAGGAATGGCTCTTACAAAGATAGGACTAGTTTGTTTCGTGGATTAGGTCTGTAAGCACAAACATTTCTCCATGGTTGGACACCTGATGTAATGGACTTTCCCTGCTTACCTGTTTCTTCTTCCAAGCATTTTTTCTTATTTATGTTTGAGGTGGAGGGTTTGTTTTTTGTAATTTTCTTGTTAGAGATTTTTATAAAGTTCTTTTGTGCTCTCAGAGGCTTTGACTTTCTTAAAATTGAAAGGCTTTCCATTTAATTTTATACTTTTCTTTCTCTTTTTCTAATGCCTTATGCCTCTCTCCATTTTTCCCCCTTTCCTTTTCTTCTTGCCTTCAGCTGCTCTTCTGATTTCCTTCCTTCTTTTGCTTTTCTACTCTTAATTTCTGCTTTTGGAAAGCCAAAGTGAAAAAGGGGCTTACCTATTCTTTCCACAGCAATAACAGACATTAACTGCAATATCTCTGAACACCTACCAAGAGCTTATGGAAAGAAGGCTTTCTTTTTTTCTTTACTTTAAACTGTGCTTTAAACAGTCCGAGAGTGAATCATTGTGTTCTAAGGCAAAATGTCTTCAGGTGAAGTCAGTAAGTGCTGTTACAAGGCATTACTAGGGCTCTGTAATGTGATAACACAATACCAATTAGCAAATCTCAATGGATATAATTGGAAAAAATGCCAATTAGATAATAATTATAGGTTAATGTATGAAACTTCCGTAATTATAAAGTATTTTAACTGTCTATCTTACACTTTTAAGTACTTAATGTGACAGTGCTAGCAGGGAGCTAAAGGAGACCAATATTAATATATGTAAGGATGTCTTCATTTGGGTTTTTTTTGGTGTTGGTTTTTTTTTTTTTTTCAGTAGAAGATAGGTGAACTTACATTGGACCAAAGATATTAGAGTTACACTGATCCTGTAAGATGATTAGTGCCTTCTGCCACCGAGTGCTCAGATTCCCAAGGCAAGCGTTCATGGTCTTGCAGGAGTGACCACTAAATGAATGTTTCCTTAGGCTAGCTCAGGTTCTGCTGGGCTCTCGTGATAACTAACGTGCTTAGCCTGAGGGGATAGTAAGGGAAATGAGCTTGTTTAGATAAATTTTGCTATTTCACACCAACTTTACCCCTTTCATGGTCTCCCTCCTACTACTCCTTTGCATGCTGTCTGCATGTATATTGACATATTCAGGCTGGGAAAAATTGTTCATGCATGTTGCAAAGACTCTAGGTGTTCACATGCGCACTTTCTACCTTTTCCAGGGCACATTTTCTCTAGCTGATAAGCATGTTTAATTTGAAGCAGCGATGCAAAACTCCCAACATTCCTGACATTGCATGTAGCAGTTTCATAAGAAACCTAGAGGAATAGTAAAATTCTCTGGGAGAATAATGAAAACCTTATAGAATGATAAAAGCCCCAGTCATCTGTACCTTGACTACACAGCATTGTTATCCTGTCTATCCAGAAAGGATAAAGACAGCTATTCAGAGAGAAGGGAAAAAATGGAGCTGCACATTTTTACCCTGAAACTTCATGTCACGGTCTTGATTTAGCAGTGCAACAATTCGGCAATAAGCTAGGAATTCTAATAGGTTTTCAACTGGGACAGATTAAAAAATGAAAATACTAACAGATACTTCCATGTTAAAATCTCTCCACTGTGTTTTAGTGAATGTGTGCATTCCTAACTACAAGAGAAGTACAAGACATAGACATCATAGCTTTGAATGTGCTGGGTATGGCATTCATTGTAAAGACACAAAGTATAGAGGGATTTAGTGGAGAGAAAATAGCATCTTTATCTGCTCATGAATTTTTAACCTCCAAATTAAGCACAAAGTAGAATGACTAAATCATGCGTCTTCACTATGGAGTGTGGGACAATAGAATCAGGAAGACCGTCCAGTTTTTTTTTTTAATGGAAATTTGGTCAGTGGCAGATGATTTGAGCTTCTAAAAATGGATGGATAAAGTTGAATATGAGTAGAGAGGAGCTTGGCATAGAGGAAGGCAGAATGACAACAGGAAGTTCAGACAAATTTGGACAATCTTTTAAAAAGCATCAGAATTTTGGAGCCTTATCTGAATCAAACTGTTAGTTCATCCACCTTTACCCTTATTACTTTACCCCTTGACTTGGCCGTTATCCCTACGTATAGCTTCTATGCTGGCACACATCAGTATTTAATCTTTTACTTCAAACAATGCGGGAATTATTTTACGTCCTTTCCATGTGTTCCTTATTAGTATCTTGAAAGCAGAGGGACCGACCTCCCAGCATTTCCTGCTCAGAAAGCCTTCAGTTCTAAATGTCTAGAGAATATCTGAAAATATTTGTTTATAAACACATTTTTAGAACTTAGCTACATATTCAGAGCCGGGCTGGATGTGAAAGATGTTTAGAGTTGTCCATATAGGCAGATCTGGAATGTGAGTTGTTTATTACAGGAAGAAAGGTCTTGAAGAGCCATATAAAAAAGAACTGTAAGTTTGATAAAGTTTTGTTTAGTCAAAGATCTAAATAAATTCCTGAAGGTTTTCTCTTGCTCTCAGCTCCTTGACGCCTTTTGATCATTTACAGATGGCTCATGTGGGATTGTTATGAGATCCAAGAGCAAACCTTCTGCAAACTTCCAAGCCACTTTATGCTAACGCCTCACTACAGCCCAGTTAATCCAAACAATAAGTAATAAATCAGATACTTCAAGTCATTCTGCTACCATTTTGCAGAATGTAGCTCCACCCTTCAGGACCAATGGCTGAGGCTTAGCTGGGAATACAGGAATAGGTGTGATCTGTGTGATGTCATTGCTCTGCAGATTAATAATTTAAGAGTCAAGTTTGCTTGATACTTTGGCCTTATTTTGAACCACATAGCTGCTGTGCTTTAAATCCACTGTCTAACCTGAACCGCAATTCTCCATATAGTTTTCAATACAGCCCAGAAGTAAAGGAAAGATAATGCCTTTTTATTTAAAGATATTTAAATTGAGACAGAAAAAGGATAGCTATAAAAAAAAAAAGTTGAAATTTTAAAACTGGTGCATGTATGTTAAAGACAATTTGTCTGAATGTCAGTTGTGGGATCCTGTATTTGGCATCTTCTAGCCATCCGCAAGTGGACAAAAAAGATTTTTTTTAGGTAACAGTGTTGGGAGCTTATGTCATTTCTTTGTTATTGTAAGTGCAAAGTCACTTGTAGATGGGCTTGCTGGGAACCAGACTTGCTTTTTCAGAGAAGTAAAGTTTATTATTTTTTTTCCCCTTTGTGTAAACCCCATCAGTAGGGCTACATTGTCAGAGTTTTTACATCCATAAAGAGATATTTGAATCTGGTTAGAACAGAATGAAAATATACAATTATTCTAATCTGCATGTTTTTTAATACTACATCATCATCATCATCATAACAACTACAAGAAAAACCCAGCTATGTTATGAGGAAAGATGTCAGTATACATTGCTTTTGCATTCAAATATTAAAAGGATTATTCTGTGTCTTTTCTCAGGGAATGGCTCTTTCTTATTCAAGAAAACTCAGTCTGGCCAATAAGGATGTCCATATTTTTGTGAGGAAGTGCCTAGACTTACCATTCCCACTTTACTTTTTGATTATAAAACACACTGTAACTTTTCAGCTTAGTTTTCTGCTGTATTTCAGTGATTGCATCCTAAGACTTTTTTATTCCCATCTGTTTAAAGAACTGCTGTGCTTTTTTGTCAGATAAATTCCAAAGCTGCACAATATTTAATTTTATATTTTTCCCATTTAGAAGTTACGATGATCTGAAATTTCTTCAGCTGTAGCTTTTTTCCTGTCTTATGTGGACATCCCAATACTCAGCAGAGAGTTGTTATCAGGGCTTCCAGCATAAGTTATTTCATCCAGGCTGGCAAAAACACAGCTGAATATCAAAGGGATATTAACATTTCAGTTTGCCAAGAGTGGCAGATCCGATTCAAAGCTGGCCCAGAAGACTGCAAATAATGGCCTGTTAAAGAAAGGTGACAGATTATTTCATGCTGTGTTTCATGTGCAGTCTAAAAGCATGCTGTGAGACCTGGCTAAAGCTCTAAAGAGGAAAATACATCTTATGGCAATATTCAGCTAACAAAAAGAGAGAGAGAGAGAGAGAGATGCATACAAATCTCAGTGCATTCCTTTAGTCCAAATTCATAGGCTGGGATAATAATTAGTAAGGATTTTCGCCTCTCTTTTGGCTTACAAGTGGCTTGCAATCACATCGCAGGGCTGGGCAACGTCTTCATTCACGCCTGCTGAATAACTTCTGTGAATAATTCGCAGCTTCTTGCTTGTTCACAAGCATTTCACCAGTCACAAGTATTTGATATGCAAGCTGTTTCCTTTGGAAACGCAGGTCACCGAGTGTGTCTGCTCCCTTGCTGGATCAGAATGAAGGTTTGGATGCAAATTTTTCTGATGAAGAATTTAATACTTTTTTTCCATTTGAAGACACTTGCATTTCCCAATAGAACATGGTTCCGTCAGTGTTTTTCTGATCAGTTCTAGTGCTGAATCTCTGAAAAAGTAATTAGCTAAAGGAAAATGCAAACCATATGTCTGTACCTGTCTCTGTAGAATGACATGCATATACAAATATCCAGGAAGTACTGTGGATCATAGGGGCCCTATTTAGACTAAATTAAACATGTTTTGGATCTCACAGTTCTTGGAAGGCAGTGCACTGGTCTAATACACTGGTCCAGACTATTAATGGAAAATATTTTTTTCCAGCGTGTGTGCCAAAAACCACACTTAGTGGAGCTGTAGAGAGGAAACTGGAGAGTGGGTGATGCATGCTATTTCCTATCTTGAGTCTGCCTGTCTGCTCTTGCATCTCCAATAAATCTGAGCAGCAAAACTCTTTGTGCTGTAAGAAACTGCTTACATCGGTCTTACAGGGGATGGGGTAACTTGAGCAGGATCTTTGCAGTTCAAAAAGAAGTAAACGCATCTTCTTGGTAATGGGAATCAGATCCCTCGCTCTGAGTGGGAGGCACTCTTTCCTTCAGTGCTTCCTGTGACTGATGCAATTTGTAACCTCCCCCTTTAAGCCCAGTGCCAACTTCTTGTCCCATTTTAGCTTTTCAAACTCAAAATGGGTGCATTCACTTGAGAAATGTGAACAGGGTTGTGCATCATTAGCCAGGGTTCGAGGTGTCTTGGCTGCCACGGTTGGTGTAATTTTCAGTGTCATTCAAGGCATGTTCACTGATGAGTGAATTTGCATAATAATTTCTAATGATTTGCTTTGATCAAACCCCATCAGCCTGTGGGCAAGGCACTGGAAGATGTGACTAGAGCAGATGAGACGCAGGTGAGAATGCGGCGGGTGTTTACAGCCATATGTTGAAAAAAAGGTGTTAGTTACGTGATCACTACAAAGGAAAATCAGAGTCTCTGGAAAGGCAGATGGGCACTGAGGAAGGGTGGTGCTAAGCTTTCCCCGTGGTCCCTCCTTACTGTTGTTTCTGTTGCTATTGATTGGCATTTCCTAGCGTGGTTCTTGAAGGAAGCAACATCCACCAGCGAGAGCTGGTCCCCTTGCAGGCTGCTCGCCACGGTGGCCTCAGGCTACGGAGACAAGAAGTTACAAACCCTCTCTCTGTGGCACAGTCGAGCTCCTACCAGTCGCACTGTGGTTACCAGCGAGAGGCTTGCCCAAGGCATAGGTATCAGCTGAGATAACAGGTACTCTACGTATCTCGACCTAGGAGAGAGAAGGTGAAGGCAGCATGGTTCAGGGAACATGGCTGGCGGCGATCTCCTGGGTGCTGAACTGCAGCTACTGCAATTTTGAAGCGTTAAGAAAGAAGGAGTCAGATTTTCAAATATGCTTGTATTTAGCAAGGTGTGAAGGGACACATTTGTCATTTATTGAAGTGGTAGTCCGGGGGCGCTTTTTCTTTTTTTAAAAAACCAATTTTTTATTGAAGTGGTTATTGCAATAGCTAATCCTTTCCAAAGCATGTTTGTGAGCATTTTTTTAGGTCACAGAATAGCCAATAATGAAAACATTTGAAAGAAACCCCACATTTTTCTTGCAGTGTTTTCCCGTTGCTGAAGCTAGATCATTTTCAAATGACTATGAACAAAACAACAAACAGGAAAACAAAATAAACTGTACAGCTAGCTTTGCTTGGGAAGACGATTGGCTAGTCACAGGGCAAGTAAGACCCCTGGATGCAATAGTTTTTCATGTGCATGACAATCTGGTCTGGGGAAAACTATTTAACTTTATTAATCTCTGAGAACTATTTTCCTTTATGTCATTTTAAGCAGCTTGTTCCATATAAATTGAGGGATTTTTTACTAACTCAGCAATATCTGAGAATGAAGTGATCAATGCATTCTCACACCTGCCTCTACTCGTTGATGACAGTTTCCCAATGTCGTAGACAAACAACGCCTTTTTGCGGTGCTTTTTAGCTTTCGCTCTCTTGTTCCAAGCTTAAACTGAGTTCAAAGAGCTACCGAAACATTTCTGGCTGGGAGAGAGGAAGCCGTAATAGCTGACCCTATGATGGGCTGAATATGCCATTCCCCTTTGAGTTGCAGGAGGAAGAACCTGCAGTAATATTTGTTTCGGGTTATGGTTATTAAAAGACAAGTTCTCGGGGAACTCTTCAGTGTGGGGAAGAGAATTCAGATAGGGCACTGAGAATGCCAGATTTGTAATTCATTGTATATATGAGGTCCCTAAGAAAAAGATTGCAGTCAGTGGATAAATGGATATTCCTTTCATCCACAGACTAGTTAGCGATTCTTGTATCTTCACTTCAGAGACATGATTATAGTTATAGTAGGGGAAAAGTTTCATCCTTCTGTGACTGGCAAATAACATTTGTTGTTTCTCCTTTGCAAGAGAGATTGGATTCTTTCTGTTGTCAAGTTTTTTCCTCATTAATATAGCAATTGCTTAGGAAAACAGTCTTCACAAGCCCTTTTCCATGTATCTGAAATGATGAACGGTGCTCTTTGGGAAAATAAATCCCTGAGATGTAGACAGGAGTTTTATCTTTGTCTATTTATTACATAGCACTTGATGCAATGGCAGAGGTTTAACTGAGAGGTAACTTTTGGTTTGCAGAAGCATTCGGGCTTATGCTTTACCATTGGCCATCAAGAACGCAACTTGCTGCAGATCCCAGATGAGGTGCAGACTTGGCAGTTGTGAAAACCATCTGCCAACTTACAAAGAGCCACTTTGCAGTTTGTTATATTTAGCCATTGGCCAATTTTGGGTACCCTGAAGTACCTTACTTCTCCACAGGGATTCACACCTAGCAAATATCCAAATATTTCAAGGGTATAGATTGTTCTGCTGTCCATCAGTGTGGCAAGACTGGCCCACAGTGGTGCATTCTCTCCTATTCCCTCTTCCAGTGCCCCTCACATGACTGGTGAAAGCAGCGCATGTGTGATGTTTATCCTCTCCCTTCTTCTCCCTGCCCCTTGCCCCAAGGCTGTGGTGCAGGAGGAAATGATTTTCCATGATACTAGGTAAAATCAGGTGTGGAGCCACTCACCTATGTAAAGCCTCACAGTGCCATGCTTACCAGAGTTATTTCTCAGTCTGTAACTGCGCTTAACCCAAGTGATTTGAATCTATGCGTCTGTGAGATCTGGGCTTGCACAATAGGCCAAGTAATGAGCTAAATAAATTTTGCAGGGTAAACTGGTGTGCGCTCATGAGTCAAATTAAATGTAATGGGAGTTAGGTGTGCGTTTCATTGCAGGGGGCAGAGTCCTGATTCTCAGGAGTGGTATGCAGCTTGCCTGAAAAGTGAATGCATTTCTATGTACTGTTGTAAGGGGCTGCTGGAGAATGAGGGTTGCCATAGCAATACAGAAAAATTTTAAACAGTTAATACTTCCTACACAGCTGAATAGAGTGGGCTGAATAGCAGAATCTGAAATCCTCATCTTTAGCACAACTAAGTTCATTTTAAATGTATTTATTAAATGTTTTCTTATGTCACACTGGATACTCTGCAGGACCTCAAAGTGCTGCACCAGTGTAATGTATAATCTGGAGCAGCAACACTCAAAGGCAGGCACATTTAAGTGGAGTGATGACAGCTGAGTACCACAACATGAGATGATTCAAACCTTGGTGAAGGACCAAGTATGACAGTAAGACAACTGCCAAGTGATGTTGTGTCCATTTGGAAGAGATAAGGACTTTGATTTTGACAGTCCCTTCTGCAGTCAGGCTCCACTGTAAACTGCATATGATAGAAGGCTGGGAAAAAAAAAAAGTATAAGGAAACATCACTTTTTCTAAAGCACCCACTGTATGAGTCGCTTTTTTTTTTTTTCTTGATCCATCCTGCACCAATCTTCTGCCCCTGACAACAGCCAGTATTGAATGCCTTCAGAAGCTATAGACAGAGCATGGAGATGGTTCTCCCTTCTATGGTACACCTGTCCAGGAGCTAACTCGTCAGGCAAACTGCATAGATGATATGTTTATGAGCTGTTATGTTTTGGGGTGGTTTTTTTCTTTGTTAGGTTTTTTTGTTTGGGTTTTTTATCATCTAGCTGCTTAAAATCCTGAGACTCTTCTACAGCTCACTTTTAGATTGACTACCTTGAGTAATTTTGTATTGTCAACAAGCTTTGTGTTGGCATTATTAACTGACTTTTTTTGATAACTTATGACTGTTGAACACAATGGGTCTCAGAACAGATCCTTGTAGGATTTGAGACAGAAAAATATCTTATCTGTTGTGAAAAATGAACATTTAACCCATTTCCTATCTTTTAACAGTGATTATTTCACAAGCAGATGCTCTGCTTTTTCCTTTCACATGGAGCAACATGAATGTAGATCTTGTCTCAAGGGTTTTGAACACAAAACTTTCAAAAATTCCAGTCAATATGAAATCCAATATTGATTCCTAGGGAACCTGGGCATTTTCTACTCCATTATTTCCCAGCTTGGGGAAATAAAGTTGCTTAGTTGCTGAGGATAATAGTTTCCCCCATGATTAACAACTGTCATGAGTAGTTTATATCTAGATTTCTCCTGTGAGCATATCCAAAACACTCTGAATACTTAAGTCCAGCTTTTTCTAAGCCTTTGGCCTTGGTGCTGTGCTCAGCTGCAGAGACATTATTTCAGGCACAGCAGAGTTAGTAGACTCAAAAGTCTCACAACAAACACATTGTTCTGAAGTAAGTTTGTTATGAAATCACAGTGTCTTCAGTGCTGACAGAGGCTATTTTGTTTTTGCTGAATACTGTGCAAAGTAATGAATCCAGCTATGGACTTGCAAAGTTACATTATACAGTCACCCAAGGGGGTTCTCCTTGTCCTTGCTGTGCATACAGAAATGTGCAGTCTAGCAAGTAACTTGTATGTGGCTGCATATTTTATTTTTCCTCTAAACACTGCGCTGTCAAAATGTATCTGTCCTGTCACATGGAGGACCTGTGTGTCAAGTTATAACTAAATCGCTTTGAATAAAAATATGATGCTTTAACTGCATCCTTTTTTGGGTTTCCTTTTTTTTTTCTTTTTTTAATTATCTTGATTGCTTTTGGTAGCGCATGATGTCTTACAGGCGCTGCCCACAACTTCAAGTGCAGACAGGCTCATGGCTAGCTGAATGCTTTCATAATCAGCGGCAGCTGTGTTCATTTGTAAGCTGACATGCTTGCATAACTGGGCCTGATGGTTGGTGACTTTCAAGAGAAATCCAGTTGTTTTTACAAACCACACATTTCTGCAGCATCGTCCATAAGCTATGGTATGTTTTTCCTTATCAATAATCACAATAGATCTGCACCTTATTCTTCTGGGTGTTGTCTCTGTTTAATGTCACTGTCTTTAAAGCATTTCTAGTTTTTTTAATTGTGGTTTCCCTTTGAGATAGTTTCATGACTGACACGTTACAGAAGTTGCATTTTTACTGTATGAGCAGGTTTTTCTTGAAGATCCCCCGAACAGTGATAACACAGATACTGAGGAGGAAACAAGCTGTCAGCAGATGTGAAATTTTACAATGTGAGTAGATTCAGTTCCCTGTCCTTGTTATATCTCTGGGATTGTCAGGAGTGAGATACTACAAAATTACTACAATGAGATATACATAGATAAAAAAGATGGGTAAGAAGGAAGTACACATCTGTCCCCACTTCTGATTTGAACCAAAAAACTAGAGGCGATTAGCTCTTGCTCCTCATCTTTAGCATTCTGATGCCCTATCAGCTGTATTTCCTCAAAGGAATAAATAGTGCGTGTACTCCCTCTAAATATTAGAGAAATTTAGTGTAATTGGTGACATTGTCTCAGAGGATTAGGCAGCCAAAGTGCTTTGACTTTCAATAAGCCAGCAATCCTTAGGGATACATACTGCAGTATTAGCAGACTCCTCTTTTTTTTGTCTTGCTTCCCACATTCCCACTCATACACCAAGGTACGTGTCAGCAACAAACAACAACATCGTCAGGTCCGACTAGCTTGCCTCGATTCTGCTCCTGTTTGTGCTTTCTCCCATTGTAGTACTGAGGCATGTTGAAACAGCAAGTATTAATAATCCTCTAGTCGCTTCCCGCAAATCCTTCCTTCCCTGCCGCGTCCCCAGAAGCATAGCCCGGGTACTAACCGGAGAGCAGCTGACCTTTACAACATGCAGGAGATGTCCTCAGAAATTTAGTGACATACCCTCAGGAGCGCAACAGCAGAACACAGAAGCGCAAGGATGGCTTTAGAAAGTGTCTGTGAACATCTGCTGCTAAGCTAACCCAGATGCTTGGGCCCCAGTGTCAATTATCTGAGTTTATGCTATAGTCCAGGCATGTCACAGATCCCTTTTGAGAAGGGGGGCTTCAGTTCCGAAGTGATGTCAGGGTATTAGTAACTTTATGATCTCAGCCTACTAGCTTTTGCCCAAATCCGGAAGAATGGCTGTAGATGGTTGAACGATGAAACACTATTTTAGGCAGAGAAAGCTACAAAATCATTGTATTGCTTCTACTGTATAAGTTCTATTTTAAAATTATTATAAAATAGGGAAGCTAGGAGCACTGATTTCTTACGTAATATAAATTTCCTATTTCTGAAAGGTTGCGTAGAAAATACTGTCGCATGCAGACGTATCCCATTAGAAAGTTTAACTGGAAATTGCATGCGGTTTGATAAATCTCTGGTTGTTGTACCCCCCAGAATTAGGGCAGGTAATAGAATTTTCGCTTCTTATTTATGAATCTTCCTATGAGAACTCAAATAGGAGAGATCCCTTCAAATAACACGTTTGGCACAGTTCTGAGGAAACCGATACCAGAAAAGCCTCGCTAAAAATTTAAAATAATATTTCCTCTCCCCCAAAGCCCTACCACCATAGACAAAAACAGAGAGAAAAGAGGGCAGAATGAATTACATGTGAAACGTGAGGGTCCTTCAGAACGCATTCTCAAGAAATAAAAGAACACATTTATATTTTATAACGTGGTCCCCAATCACCAAAGAAAAAGCATAAAATTAAGCAATTCCCTATAGACATTCTACATGATAGCACTGCTTTAATAATTAAAACAGAAGTCTTTTTTAAAAGAACGCCATGTACAACTCCCTCCTTCCTTCCAAATGCATTACCCTGACTGACTGGGAGAACTCCGCATGAAGCAGTTCAATGGTATAGTAGTGGCTGTATGTTTTTTTTAACTTCAGTTTCCTTCTCTCCTCTTTCTCGTATCACCCTGGATTTCACAAGATGATCTGACTGACCGCCTTTGAAAGTCACGGTCCCAGTAACGTGGCGTTTTCCAGACAGGTGGAAGGGAAGCCAAGTGAAAGATCCCAGGATTTCTTTACGCAACTGCTCTTTTTTTGTAGTTACGTTAGGTCACGTGGAAAACTGGGCACCTTAAACGTACCGTTTCTGCACTTGAGACTTTACGCACTCAGATCTGATTACAAGTAATAGCAACTGTGCAGCTGGTATGCCATTTTTTATAATGTATGCTTTCTACGTGGGCCGGAGTTGAAAGGCCAGCAAAACATACCAACACTGCATCACCATAAGCAGAGGCAGGTGCTAGCATTTGAAGCCATTGCGGTGATTTTGGGTTACGGTTTGGGCCTTCTGGTAAATCAAAAAGTTCATTTCTCAGAAAGCCTATGAGAAAAGTTGTCACTCCAAGTGTCAGAGAGGGATTGGTTAAGGGTAGGGTTGGTTGGTTGGTTTGGGGGTGGGGTTTTTTTGTTATTTAATCCAGTGACCACTGATAGATAAATTTGGCAGTGAAAATATTTTCTGTGGCTGCTTTGTGAGACATCTTGGGTGATTTTTTTTTTTCCTGCACAAATAGAAGTGCTGTATCCAGTTAAAGCTTCACAAAGCGCAGGTTGGTAGAAATACACAAAGAATATGAGTGAATAACCAGTGGGTTTTGATCATCTCTAATTAAGTAATTATGACTTCATCAGAAAACAATACTTACAAGAATGTGGCAAATGTTATAATACATACAAAGGAACTCATTTTCTCAGTGAAAATAAACAAATCTTCTTAAGAATATAAACACCTTTTGGTCTTTGAACTCCCATGTTGGGAATGTTTTTTTGCTCAGATGATATTTTAACACTATGGCTTTGCTGTAGAGCAAAACAGTAACTTTGGGGTAGATACTCCCTGTTGTTATTATGTGGGTGGGAAAGTAAACTTCCTTAATTTGAGGAGGTGGAGGAGTCACCTCCACAGCTCATTCTCTTTTTTAAAATACTGTCTCTGACTAACTGTGAAGGCACCAAGTATCCTCGTATGTTTTCTGTTAGGCTTTTTAAGTTACTGAAGACAGAGCCTTGGGAGCTGATGTGGAATGTGGAGTGCAGAAGTTCATGCAGTTTCCCCATTATTTATATAATGTGAAAGCCAGGATCACTGAAATAGACTAGATAGATTGCCACTTGGACCACTTGCTACTTGCTAGTAGATTGGCACTCAGCCCCAAATGGAAAACTATGATGGAGAAAAGCAGAATCATATCTCCTTTTCAATGCTACCTGGAAAAAAGCAGGTGTTATCCGTTTTGCCTTTTCTTTCTTTGTGCTGGTTCAATTTTTCATCTAAAGAATACAATACATCTGAATTCCTTGCCGTGCCCAGCTACAGTTCTCAGGATTTATTTTTCATGTATAGGAAAACCCCTATCTGGCCATAGGTTTCCAAAATAGCCTTCTGCCTTCCCACCAATATGCAAGTTGTTATACTACCCTTAGCATATTGGAGAAGCCATGGTAATGAATATATAATTTAGTAGGGATTTTTCTAAAGATTTTTTCCTATGTGACCTTTTCTTAAACTCAGTCTCTCTTCTTTTCATCCCTTCTGAAAATTAAACATGATGCAGTGAGAAAGAATTCGGTACAAAGTAGGTTGATAACATTACCATCCAGGGTACTAGCCATTTTTAAGATCTATTATTTCATATTTCACTGCCTCTATCACTTTCTTCTACCTCGAGCTCCACAAGTCGATCCTGGTTATATCTGAAAATCACACACTGGAAATGTGATCCATCTAGTAAATGAACAAACAAGGGAAGGGGAAGCCGTAGGAAAACTCACAGAACAAATCCACTTTGCTGTGTTTTCTATTAAGGCTTTTCTTGGGTCACGAGGAAAACTAGGCACCTAAATTCATATTATGGAGTAATGGGATTTGAATGTGAATCTCCAGTGTCCTCGTATGAATATTTACAGGCAACTTCTGTTGCCTGAAGAAAAAGGGATGCGTCATGGTACGGTTGGCCCCAGCCCTGCCACATGATCACCACAGCTTTCCAAGAGGGCTGGCAAGCCTCACAGCTCTGTCTTCGTTACCTCCCTTTTAAATAACAGCCTTGTTGTTCAGAAAAGCTTCTCTTGCACAGGGACTTTTTAAAAAAAAGAAAACAGCTGCTGAAGACTTTATTTTCTACATAGTATTGGTTATTTTGAATTTAGGAGTATCAGCATTAATGTCATATGTAATAGTGTATTTCCCTTTGCTTGTATGTTGATACAGTGTGATTCTGTAGTTTGCTTTTCTTTATTAAGAATCAGTGGTTTTCAATAGTTATGAGAAACAAGATGTTGTCTGCGGAGTTTCCGATGCAAGTTCCATTGTAAGTCAATGCAGTAGCTTTCAGGTTTTGTTTTTGCACACGAAATGGTCTCAGAGGGTTTAGGATTAGTAAGGAAAGTAGTAAGGGGGGGAATAAGGGAAGGCAAGGGTGGCAACATGTTGTGTCTCTGGAGGATGTGTTAAGAGGCAAGCCAGTTGTGCAGGTTTGGCATCTCGAAGGTTTATATCATAGGACAGCAGCTCTCCTTTATAAATCACTGTGATGATAAGGAAAACACACATCCTGTTCCTGGATCCAAGGAAGAAAAGCCTACGTTTGTTTTTCTTCCCTAAGCACCTTTCCAGATACATATTCTCTGGCTACATAATAACTTGAAATGGACCCAAACTAATCTCCGTTGTCAAATGTTTAAAACTCTTGGTATTTGAATTTAGAAAACAGTAACCAAAACATAAATAATTCTTAGATAGAGGTTAAAAAGGGATGAAAACCAGAAGCCTCAGAAAAGATATACGTTCAAACTCCTACATGGAGAAGCCAGAGTGGTCATTGTCCACCGCTGCTAAGGTGGGTGACGCTTTCAGGACCAGGCGCCTTGAGAACCACCTTTTCAGAGACATTAGAAGAAGAGAGGAGGAATTTCTGGAGGCTCATTATCAAAAAGCAAGCCCAAATATGAGGCTACTTTACTTCATTTCAGCTATCCTGTTTCTATCAAGTCTGTATTTTTTTTATTGTGACTATACTTTTAGGAAGGAAAAATAAAATGATGAGCCCACATACCTAGAACATCAGAAAGACTCTGGAAGCCAACAAAGAGGAAACAGTACCACATATTCAGCACTTTTTGAGGCTCCCCATACTACCCTTCTCTAAAATGCCGATTTTTTCCCCTCTTGGGTATGACTTCTTCAGCCATCTCACCTCTGCTAGTCCTTTAGCCCTCTGGTATGAAGCAAACCCACAGGATCGTACACAGTACTTTTAAATCACAGACACCTTGACTTAGGACGCAGGAATCCAGCACAGTCCTAAGGGGGATGATACGATACTGTCCTGCCAGGCTACACAACCTAGTTCCTACTTCTGCTTTAGCTTCCCAAATCATCCTCAGTATAGTATTTTGCAATAACATAAGCCTGAAACCACAAAGGCTTGCTAAGGCCAGATCCTCCTCAGTGAGAAAAGTTCCCAAGTAATTGACTTCTTCTGCACTTAAGTGTCACTGAGGTAAATTGGGTTGCTATTCTGTTGGATTCACAGAGGTATGACGAGTCTTTTTTTTTTTTTCCTTCTTTTTTTTTCTTTTTTTTTTTTTTTTTTTAAGGGATCAGGCATTCAGAGGTAAATGCTCTCCTTCTGGTTCTGTGAAGAGCTTTTACATTTCAGCGGTCATACCATTGTAATGAGTGAAACCAACAGACCATCTGGTCCTCTATTTGATCTCTGGTAATGGCCAGTACCAGATGCTTTAGAGGACAGAGCAGCAGAAACCACAGCCGAATAACCAGCCAACAAGAGAAGGGTTTTTTTAGCTCCTGTCAATTAGTGGCTCATTTATGCCTTATAAAGTGAGCATTTTTTTATTTCTTGTACTTTTTGTTATCCAGTAATCTTCATCTTATAATTGTTCAATACTATTTTGGTCTTGGATTCTGGATATGCTGATGGTGGAAATATATTTCTTATCCTCCTCCACCTTTTTCAGGAGTTCATTTCACTTTTACAGTTGACAATAGAGATTATCACAGGATTTTATGTTTTATGATGTAAAGGCAATTTTTTGATACAGCATAGCTATCCCAGATAAGTTAGTAGAAATACAATTAATTCATTATCTGTTCCAGTGGCCATCCTGTTCTTCGGCTTGGACCTGTTTCACCCTAGTTCAGTGGGAATTTGTTTTTGTACTGATTAGAGTAGAAACTGGAACAAATCTTGATAAATACTACAGCTGGATGTACAAGAGGACCCTGGTTGAGTGGGCCTTGCTTTGATGCAGGCCAGATGTAATAATATTGAATCCTAATTTATAATTCAGGATTACTGGGTCCAATTAATACCTCAGAGCCCAAAAGCTTTGCTGATCTCATCCACGTCTAACTCCTCGCCTCTACAGCACAGCAAAGTGCTACCTTCATTAGTACCTCTTGGAGGTATTGCTATACAAACTGTTTGATAATAATTTCTAGTTTGCAGGTTTTTGCATTAATAAATAGCAACAAGCACAAAGTGGGTTTATTTCAGGCTGTTACTTCCAACTAGTACATTACAATGCACTGTTGTTGGCCAGGCAGTGGGATGTTCTCAGTCAGTAATGGTTTGTGTATTTTAACTTGTTATTTTTAGATTTTAATCATATCACTTATCCTTTGTTTTCCCTTTCAGGCCGGAATGGTGAACCTTTGTGTCTCGTAAGATGAAATTTGATGCACTGATTGTCTCAGACCTGAAAGATTGAGCCAGAACTTCAGACCAGAGTCTCTGTATTACACGCCTGTGATGGAGAGTCAGAGCTGTGCCAGTCCGCCTTTCTAACCGGGCTGTATGCGAATGATCAGAAACGGAAACAACGGTGCACTGGTTTCGGCTGGGATCGAGCTGATTTTCTTCACAGCATCTCTCACGGTGCTATGTGTTGGATTTGTAACCAAAACTGTTTTGATAACACACTGGTGTTTTAGCTGTTGCTGAGCAGCGCTTGCAAAGAGTCAAAGCCTTTTCTGTTTCTCACCCCACCCCACCAGCATTTATCTGGGGGGCCACAAGGATTTGGGAGGGGACACAGCTGGGACAGCTGACCCCAACTGACCCAAGGGATATTCCAGACCATATGATATCATGCTCAGCATATAAACTGGGGGAAGAAGGAAGGAAGCATTTGGAGTTACGGAGTCCATCTTCCCAAGTAACCATTACATATAATGAAAATGGCTAAACGCCTGCCTGACAATGGGAAGTAGTGAATGAATTCCTTATTTTGCTTTGCTTGCATACGTAGCTTTTGCTTTACCTGCTGAACTGTCTTTATCTCGACCCACGAGTTTTTTCCCTTTTGCCCTTCCCATTCCTCTGCCCCATCCCACCGCAGGGGATTGAGCGAGTGGCAGTATGGGGCTTAGCTCCCTACTGGGGTTAACCCCAACAAATGCTTAAAACTCAAGTATCTTTCCTAAACAGCTATTGACTTCCATGGCTCGCTTTTTAAAAATGACTCAGACTCCCAACTTCCAGAGATCTTTCAGAGTCTGCTAATTTCTCAGATGCTTTGATCTGCTTTTTCCTACCTTTGCTGTGCTTTACAATTTTCTCTTCTCATTTTGCTCTTCAAAAATAGATCTAACAGTGAAAAGGACAGGTTTTTTTAAAAAGAAGGTTATCTGAGAAAGAAAGGTTCACAAATCAGATCTGCCATCTAGCCAGAAGGGGACTGCAAAGAATTAATTGATATATGGAAAGAGCATGCAGCAGAACATGATTTCACTTAGAGTGCACAGAACCAGCACATTTATGACAGAATTGCTTTGCAGCTACCTCAGGGAACACAATATAAAAAATAATCTTATGTGCGGAACGAGAAATAGTGGAAAAGACTGCACATTATTGAAAGTTAACTGCAAAGTCCTGAAGAGTAATTTTGTCAAGTGTGTAGAAAAGCTAACGAACTCAAATAGCTGTGAAACCTCTCTGCTGCTTCATGGCAGAGACACAATTGATTTGGCTTCATATAGAACCGCATGTGTCAATAGATCAAAAATTCATGTACGCTCTAGAAAATCATCAGCCTTTTGGACAGGCTTAATGTGCAATATGCTATATTGCTACGGATGCAAATTTAGCAGGTTTGAGAGGCTTGTGGCGTAAATGTGTTCATACAGATCGTTTCTTAGATAATTAAACATGCAAATGCTACCTCTGATGGCTGAATTATAAGGTGGTATGTAGGTACACTTCTTTCAAACCCTCCATAACATGGACATTTCAGTGTACCTGTCATCTGGCAAAACTCTTCCAGTTTACACAGAAATGCTAATGGAATTAGTTATTTTCCTCTTTGCTAAGACAAACTGATGCTTTTTTCCAGCTCAGTTTGATGAAAATGTATCAACAACTTTTACAAATCACTGCAAGTAGTAGGGAGGGGGAAGAAATGAGTAAAAAAAAAAAAAAAAATCTCTTTCCAGTGTGAATATTTACTATGGCATGAAAAGACAATTGATTCTCACCATGATTAACTGCAAGAAATCCTAACGCAGCAAAAAAGCCAATGACAAATTGGCACAGGGAAGGGAACTGAATGAAAGGAATGGGTTTTCAATATAAGCATAATCTAAAGCATGGCCTCAAGTCACCAGATGGCTCAAGGGATTAGCAATGCTATATAGTCCTTTCACCTTCCTCCTCTGTCCCCTCCCCTTCAAGCAACAGGTTCAAGTGTTTGAGTAAGTAACACAAGCATCCAGACAGCCACAGCTTAAAGAGTCTTTATCTACAACAGACAGCATGGCAAAAGTCGTCACTATCTAGTAGCGTTATTTCTGTGAGAAGAATTATATGCTGGGGCTGTGTGAATATTTCTTTGTTGATGAAAAGAAAACCATTCATTTGGGTTAAATTGAAACCTTCCCTTTGAAACGTTTCATTTTATTTTCAGGCCCTTTCAAAACACATCATTATGTTTATGTTTGTTTTGTAGATTTTGAAAAGAATTGCCATTCTGAAATGAAAGCAGTGCAGTTTAAAAACTTACAAATCTCACATTTGTTTACTCCAATTAGGAGGAAAGGGTTAGATGTAAACCATAAATCTGTGAATGTGCAAAGGGGATCTGATTCTTAGTTTTCAGTACACAGAGTGTTCTGTCAGAGATGTCTTGCTGAAGTTTGCTTCTGGTCATATTATTTTCTTAGGGGAACACATGCACATACCATAAAAGCATGATCATGACTGTTAGTAAGTGAAAATCCTTTAGGAAATCTTAGTAGACTACATACTACTTAAAACAACTTTTTAAGTCACCCTATGAGGAAATGTGGGGTAACAGGTGTTGAGGAGTCATCTTTTCCCCTATATTTGTAGTGCTTGCTTAGCAGACAAATAATGGACTTTAATCCTTGTTGTGAGGGCTATAGGCTCTGTTTCAACAGCAAGAAAATCAATAACCAAAACCATCAATCATATTCTACATTTAAATTAACAGTACTGATTATAGTTAAAAAAAATATGAAAGGGTGGGGGCAAGGTAAGGTAAAAAGCCACTGAAGCCTGTGTATAACTGTAACCCAGAAGACTGTACCATTTATTCTTGTGTGGCACTCTTTAATTCAGAAAATATGTCTACCTTGAATTTGCAGCTGTTCATGTTCTGCTAACTTTTAGCTATAGACTTAAATTACTCTCTTTCTTTTCTTCAACAGAAGTAACATTTTGGCCTCTCTGCAAGATAAATGCAGAAGAAGAAAAAAAAGCTAGTTGAGTTTAATGACCTGATTTTATGCTACAGCTTTGATAAAACTCTACTTTTCTCCTTTTGCTCAGTTACTTGCCTTCTGCTGCCTATTTTTGCAGGCAGCTGCAGTACAGTGCATGATTTATACTTCAGATGCTAAAATATTTATGTTCTTCTATGTTCAGGCAAGCTCTTAATGTTATATCAAAATTTCTTTTGTAGATCTTGACCTTTCAAAGTAATTTATTGGCCCCACTGATGTCACTAGCAAAGCTTCTTTGGACTTGAACAGAGGGGAGGTTACCCTCAAGGATGTCATTGTGGTAAGGCTGTAATGCTCCTAGAGAACTTCTGTATTCAGATTAGATTCATATTGCCTGTGATTTCACTCTGTATGGGTTTTCTGTCTGACCTGGTACATGCTGTTATTTCCTGAATGATGTATCTCAGATAACAGTACTTATTCACCAGTTGTGCTGTGATGTTTGGGTACCTGTGAAGGACGAAGTTTGGGATGTAGATCTATATTGACTGTATTAAGTCACAAACTAATGCGGTTCAGTTTATGGCTTGGTGCTGTTCATTGCCCTCTTTCCTTACTTCCAATGATGTAGGTGATGTGGTTGCAGATTACAGAGCAGACAAACGTTAGTTTCAAATAGGCAGTCTGGCAAATCTCTACAACCCTAGTGCCCTTTGACAGTCCCTCCTCACTCAACTGCAGTGTGCATTCTCTAGAGTCAAGCAGCTTCTCTTTTCTTGTGCTACATAGGAACACAAAGAACAAGAAAGGGGATTTCTCTGTCCTTTGCCTGTTTATATTTAAGCCACCCCAATATATTGATATTAAACAAAACCAGAGAAGAACAGAATGCTCAACAGTCCCTGGTTCAGCCAGGGCCTTTCAATAAATTATTTCTTTGTGTGTAAAGAAATCATTAGATTAAATATCTTCATGGAAGAGAAGTTCAAAACAATGTGACAGCCATCACCGAGCAAGTTCAACACTGAATAGGCAAATTTTGGCTCAGATCTTCTTATTTATAGGGTCTTACCATAATCATGACAACTAATGAACCTAGAATAACAACATCAGGAAAATAAATGACATAATGTAAACTAATCTTGAATACAGTTTGGCACCTCGAAGCAGGGAGGTGCAGACTGCACTGCACGTTCAACGAGGTCTGCACAGCAAATCACCAAGCACTGCAAAATTTCATAGTAGTTCACCTGAGAATAAGAGTTCATATCTCAGTAATCTTCTCCTGGGTCTCTTTTTCAGGTTTTTCATATTCTGTCTCTATCTCATTTTCTGTCATTTAATACTTCATAAGTAGCAGACTGTCTTGTTTTTTTCTTTAACAACTTCACTTTGTAATCTCCCTTGGAACTTGCAGGATTTTTTCCTGTATTGTATGTCCAATGTATTGTGATACCATCACGTCAGCTACAACGTGAATTTCAGCATACTTGCAGACTTAGCAGTTTTACGGTACAATTACTGTGATGGCTTTGGCAGACATATGAGCCTGCATTTCTTACTCAGGCAAAACTTCTGTAAATTCATTGAATGCAGTTAATAAAGACAAATCAAGAGGACACTGAATTGACAAAGTTTGCTTTATGTTTGTATATTGCTACAGAAAACTGGATCACGGACTGGTACGCTGAGAGTTGTCAACCATAGGCTTGGGGGGCTTTGAGCATCTCCTGCTTTCCCTGGTTATCATGGGCTGTTTCTGACTCTGAAGAACATGCACCATTTTACTATCAGTTGCATTTTTGATTCAAATAAAAACATGGGGTTGGTCCGTTGGTCTTCAGCCATTTTAAAATTCCTTAAATAGGTCGGTTTCTCTGAAGTATCTGCTGTGCAAAGTGATGCTTAGTCTGAAAGTTTGCAGAACTGGTACCTAAACAGATTGAAATTTGTTGTAGTCACAGTATTTCTACGTGAACTATTCAGTGAAGTGCAGAATGTAAAGCTGTGGGCTCTAAACATGGCTGTATGTAAGAGAAAAATGCTTTTTGGTAAAGTATAGTTTCTAGTCTTTCTTTGAGTGCTGTCAGTGTCGTTTCAAAAATATTTGAGCCCTCAAACTATTTTTTACAGGAAAAACTCCTTAAAAACATATGTAACTGCAAGACTAAGCGCAAAATTCAGCCCCACAAGTTCAGTGTCAAAATCCTATGCGCTAGCCTTATTTTGAAACCGGGTAGTTTGGGACAATTTTACAGTTGTTCTCAGATTACACTAAAATCCAAACCAGACTATAGAAACGTGCAAACGTTATTGTTAGTCTGTCTTTCAGCTCTGGTCTCATAAAACAAATTTTGAAACTGCAGATTTCCAGCAGAAAAAGCTTTCAGACGGCTGGCCATTCAAGCCCATGTGAGATAAACTGGAGGTGGGAGGACCACCCTTTTCAGAGGTGGGCGCAGGCCATGTAAACAGATGTGGCGGGGCTGAATGGGGGAGCCTGAATGGCGGCATTGTTCCTCGCCTTCCCTCCTTCCCTCCCTCCCTCCCTCCATCCCAGCAGGGACCCGGCACAAGTCGCAGATGAGAGCTTAAACTCTGCCTGTTACAATTTAAGAAACCCCAACCGCACTGAAGTTTTATGAAGTCTATCAAATATCGTGAACGCTAGTTTACCTCCCCGGAGCCATTTCGGAGGCATTCCCGAGCAGCGTTTACAATAGGGTTTTTTTTCCGATGTATGGCAGAGTTCGTTTTAAAGACGCCGCCACAGTAATTTCAAGTGAAACTTTTACGTTTCTAAATTCATTGTAGTTTATTTTTGGAATGAACTCATCTTCAGCTGTCTGTGGCTCACGATGAACCTACAAATAGTAGCTTTAATATATACATGCATATATAACGCTGTTCAATAGCTTTACATTAAGCACATTCCAAGAAGAAAGACTCGGGAGGTACTATAAACATATTTTATACAATTATATATGCCATGCGTTCAGTAAAATCTTCTAAACCAATTGTAGGGACACGATTCAACAGTGTTGATACAATTTCATCTTGAAACGTCCCTGCCACCGCTGAGTTACTATACACATGTTCATGGATTTATTTCATAGGGGACTGTTATTGTTGAATACTTGTAAAGGTCGCCTGTACCAGCATTTGGAAGCTTGCCCAGGTTCCTTTAAATAACCCCAGGGACACAGAGTTTTGTGATTTCTGAGGCCTTTCTGGGGAGGAGACAGCAATAGTAATGCAGTTCTAGTTTAACGGTTTAACTAGCACTTCATTTTACAGAAATAAAGCAGCACCGTTCTCCCCGTTTATGTTCAGTAACGAAGTTATTCGTAAAGTACACACTGTTGCATTCCGCTGCAGGAGTGGTGGTTTTTCCTCTCCCCTAGTAGTGGCAAAAGTTTGTAATAAATGTATTTCAGATGTGTATATTCTACCATTTTGTTAACTTTGTGTAAAAAGGTCGTGAATGTATTTTGTAGACATTTCTGTGGACTGAAGCATGCCAAACATCATCAAGACAGAAAAAGAGGAAGCAAAACAGAAGGGAGAGGAGAGCGAAGGAATGCATGCTTTGTAAGTGCCAGTTTGCATTTCTCTCGTATTCAAGAATTAAGTATAATTCTTCTGTAACAGCTCAAGGTGCAGACATGATAGTAGGTCTAGTTACTTTTCCAGCCTCAAAGTCCTTTGTTTCTATGAACAGCAGCTTGAGAAAGTTGAGAAAGCAAAATACACCCAACAGCATACTTGAACCAGTATTTCAGGGTCACCCTGCAAGTGTTCAGTTTGCAGTTCTGCTGCAAATCTGCTGCCATAGGCAATGTATAGGAGTGTGCACAATCCCCTTTTTGGGGGATAGGACTTGCTTATTTGTGCTTAGGCATGCTATTAAGGCCTGTTTTATTTTTTTTTTTTTCTTTTAGTAGTATGATTCTATCTCAACAACAGTGATAGGGAGTAAATAAGGTGGCCTGATTTAATTTCTTGTTCTGCCACACACTCTGACTTTGTGTCTCATGTCATTAATAGATCTAATAGGATTTTGGCATGAAACCAAAGAGAAGAGGGAGGAGGGGATGAGCTGCAGAGAGAGCTGCTGCCTTTCTCAACTCGAAAGCAATGTCAGGCCTATCAGCCTTCTCTTTAGTCCTCCCTGACAGAGCTGGAGGCATTTCTCTATACGTGAATGTGCCTCATGCATTCATGAGGCTTTTTGACACCACAGCCTCTTTTGTTACGAGCTAGATCACGGCTCTGCCCTTCTCTCAGCTGCCATATGGTGCAGTGGAAAGAGGCTTTCAAAGAGAGAGCGGGACTGAGGGGCTGAAGCAGAGAGAAGAAAGAAATCGAACTGTGGCAGATGAAATTGATTTATTTTCAGAGCAAAAGGGGCAAGTGACTACGACTGGTGGAGAGAGGGGGGATGCCTTGGAATATAAAACCGTCTCCAGAGCAGGCGAGCAGGCTGTTCGGATGACAGCCGTGCTGTGCTTGTTCTCCAGGCGCGGAGCTTGAAAGTAAGCATACGCATTTTTGTTATCTTAGTAATGCTATCTGAGAAAGACTTATAGCCCCAATGCCTCGGCACCGGACCTCAGCAACTTCATTTCGGCTTGTCATTTTATGGTTTTTGGAGAACAAAACCTCTCTGCCCTACCACGTGTACGTAGCTGTCAAGTGTTAGTCTGACGATGTTAGAAGTTTCCAAAAAATATCTGTCTCCGCCATGACATTTGGAGAAGGACTGCTTAACGAGTGCAAATCCACTAAAATCAATTGAGTTTGTTTAGACTTACAGGTCATTACCTTGTTTTAGCAAGGCGATCTACTCTATTAAAAAAGAATATTAAACCCAAGTCAAATTTACTTCTTGTTATTTTTCCTGCCTTATACTTCATTCAGCTTCAAAAGAAAGCCTGTTTCACATCTCCCTGCAGTCACTTTGACTTCCAGATTTGGTGACAAAATATTTCAACTTGGAAAAAAAAAGGAAAATGATACTTATGGATCTTAATTAAGAGAGTTTCTTATGGAGATTATTTAAATTTTGTGCAAATTGAACTTTGATCTTGATGTCAATACGGATTGGAAAAAGATGTATAAGGACAAAGTTCTCAACTGCACTTAGGAAAAATTCTCATAAAACTGATTGAAATTGCAATTCTTATTCCCGGAAAAATTATTAAATCTGTGTAACTTTTCTGTGTAACCTCCATGGGACTGAACTAAAGTATGCAGAATGCACAGGAAGGGAATCAAGAATATTACTTAGAAATTTTGAAGTGTTTTGTTTTAAATTCATTTGTTGTCATTTTGCATCCCCTGAACTGCCTCAAGATACTTATGGGAATTGTAGTTCAAAGGACATGTGAGAGGACCAGGGAGATCAAAGGTATGGACCGTTTCCCCAGGAAGAGAGGATACATGGACAGAAGAGACAATGAGAGGGATAGGGTACAAGTTTGAGAAATTGTAATTGGCATGGGAGCTAGGGAATCATTATTCACTGTTTCTCAATGAAAGGACTGGAAGACACCCAATACCAATTTAAAATAGAAGTTTTGAAATGAATCAGGGAAGTTCTTTCTTCACACTATGCATAATTAAATTGAAGCTCTCGTTGCTGCAGAAAGTTCTGAAGGCCGAAAGTGTAGATGGTTTTAAAAAACCAGATTGAAATATGCATTTGAAGAAGCATAAAGTTGATATTACAGTGCTTTGGATGCAATCTGTAGTTCAGGAAGTCTTAGAAATGGCACATTTTGGGGAGCTGGGACAATGTGTCAGAAGCAGCAATTAATTTCTAAATTTCTTGTATCTTCTTACCTCTTCTACTGACCACTGTAAAAAGACAAATGTATACCAAATGAACATTTTAGCTGCCCCAGTATAATTATTCTTTTGTTCTTATAAAATATTTATCACTTCCAGTAAGCTGGGCTCTCTCCTTACTCCATTTATCCTGTCAGGTACAATTCATATATTTACTTCTGTAGTTCACTTTTGAGGTTTAACTGGAGGGAAGGTATTGAAGCATTTGGGACATATATCAGACTAGGAAAGCTAGCTCGAAGGGGAATACTCCAGTCCACTTCCCATGAGACAGTGTGGGAAGCTCAAGCGGCTACTGAACAAAGTTGAACTGACTCAAAACAAAATACCGCTTTTCTGAAAAATCCACTGCTTGGCTTGGATTTGACCCAAGGTGATTTTTATAACAGGCAAATTAGTTTTGAATCAAAAAATTACAGACTTTGTTACAGAAAAAACCTCTTACATAGAGATTGGATTTTCCATTCCCAAAACGTGCTGGTTAAGTTAGTTTATTGATTGTTGCAAATGGCTGTCTCGAGGAGCACAAAACAGTAACCAGGGTTACTAATCATCTAAAGATGATTCTCACCCCTCACTCCTGAAACAGCATTCCATATGTTTGGCTTGTTTCAACCTGGAGGTGGATCTTCCCTGTCAAAGTTTAGGGCCATATGGTAGAACTGACAAAGGAGGAAAGTGGTCAAAGGAAGAATAGGAGGCATAGCCCTTGGAAAACCCAGAAGCAGCAGAGAGGGCACTAGAGCAAAGCCGGATGACTGTGAGGGACAAGGGTTTCTGCTGTCAATCTTCACTTGATAAAGAGCTGCTCTCCCCACAGACACATCTCCATGCCCTCGGCTAATACTGTCGCTCTGGGAGCTGATGTGACCACCCTGTGGTTTCTGTTTCTCCCAGAAAAGAATCCAGTCCCTTTCACGCATTCACAGCACACGTCGTATATGGTCTAATTGCAATGCTGTTCCCTGTTTAAGGGATGAACAAAAAAAAAAGGGGACTTGCTGAAGCGTTGGTGGTTGGTGTTGGTGGGATCTTGCCATGCTAGCAGTGCCTAGTGAAGCACGGTCCCAGCCAACCACCTTCTCATCCATCCCTCTCTCTGTCTTGGAGCCTTCTCGGCCTGCAGCAGCCCAAGAAAGGAAGGTCACTTTTAAAAATGTCCCATGCTGCAAAGCAGAGCTGTTGGGAGGTATCACATCGATCCACCAAAACCCTGTAATACTTGGTGTAGTGAAACAGGATTGTCCTTTCACCCTCTTCGCTGATCAGAGGAGATGGAGAAATGCCAGTCTGAATTCCTTTGGCTTGGATTCAGCAATGCCTTTGAGTAAGAGTCAGCAAAGCTTGTTTTAAGTTAATGATTGTGCTACACGCAGTCCTCATGGAGAACATGTGCAAGGGATCATGTTCCCCTTTTATGCATATGTCAGCCCTTGAGAAAAGTAGAATGAGATGAATAAAACCACTTCATCAAGATTATTTCTGAGAATTTTCCATTGAGTCATCCCAGTTTCGTCTTTCAGAATTTAAATGATCTATATAGTTGTGTTTTGCCTTCTGCAAATAAATACATATGCAAATGAATGAAGGAAAGGAAAATAATATTTTTGTGAGTTGGTGTGGTCACAAAAGCACTATTGTGTTACTTGTTTGTTGTTGCATTTTTTTGTCTTTATTTGTCCATGCTAGGAATAATTCATATTGTCAAGTGAAAAGACACTGCAATTACTAATCGCCTTAAAAAATGCTGCTGCTTTTTGAAAAGAGAAAAGCAGCGTTTGGGCGAAATTCTGACCCTGCATTATAAGTCAGTCCTAGTCACAGTGTATTTATTCAGTATTCTCCTTCTCTAGCTATTTTTACAGTAGGAAAAGAAAGACAAGTTTACACAAAAGAACAGAAAGGTAAGTAATATTTTTCTTTTTTTTTTTTTCCCTTATCTTTATTATTATTGTTGTTGCTATTATTATTTCCACTTAAGAAAGGAAGAAATGTTCTGCTGGGCCAGAGCAGTGGCCCATCTATCTCAGGACTATTTCTTAGATGTGCCATAGGGAAGGAGACATAAGCCTGTGCACTTCCAGCAGTCCAGTCCCCTCCGCTACCTGACATCCAGAACTGTGGTACTCGCTGTTTTAGGAGTAGGCAGGAACGTACCCCCTTTTAGTCCATTTGATGACCTCTTGACTATGAGTTTGTCTAATCTTTAACCTGTTGATACCTTTAGACAGGAAATTGGAAATATAAATAACAACTAAATTGAAAGACTACATTCTTATCATGTTTAAATCAATGCTTTACAATGCAATGGAAATTATTTAGTAAAATGAACCATTTAGACAATTTTAATATGTTTTATAGAATCACAGAATTTGACCAAATAGCTCTTGATTTATACATAAGATCTAAACAGACTAGCATAATTTGCGATATTCAGATACGTTTACAATTTATTTTAAAATATAACAACTATACTATGAGTTTAATCCTCTCAAGAATGGCAAGAATGATAAAACAATCTTAAAATGAAGTATTCATAAGTTTAATTGAAAAGAGTCAAAGTACTTAGCAGCTTGCTGTAGTCTAAGTAAACTGTTTATGCAGTATCATATGGGCAAGAACTTTGACTCACAAGTGAAGTGAAATGTTTTTAACAAGGTCAAGCAAGTTCTTTAACAATTTGATTTTCATAAGGACTCAGTCTCAGTGTAGATGAGAAGTGTGAAAACAAATTACAATTCCTTTTGACAGAAGTCTTTGTTTCTGATAATTGCTCTCCCAATATTCTATTTGGGCTACCTGGTAAAACTTCCTTATTCTTAAAGGCAGAGAAGACGCTAGATGTTCAGTGCTTCAAAGGCAGGTAAAACACGTTAACGCAAAAAAAATCTCTTTCAGCAGCCCCCCCAATGTTTCCATTATGGCTTGCTTGTGAAGCCCTATTACAAACCTATGGTAATTGTATTGTGCATGGGCAGTTTTGCCCAGTTTTTCAGAAAGGGTGTTAAAGCATCAAATATAGCTTGCTTCAGGTACCACAGCTACAGAGCACCCCTGAGGCCATGGGATCTGCACTAATGTTTGTCACTGCATAAGAATAAGACATCCATCTTGATTTTCACTGAATATGGAGTGTTGGAAAATCATTTGACAGGACATTAGGCACGAACTGCTCTACTCAGACATCTCGGTTCATGATTCTGGGTAGCACAGAAGTGCCAAAACGCATTGGTTTTCAGTTGCTGTTTTTCATATATGGTTTTGACAATGAAGGCATTATTATATCAGATTTATTCAAGTATCATAATTAGGTGCCTCCTCACTTTACAAAAATTATGTCCTATCAATAACTGTAATGACAGTAAGATTTCACATGGGATATCTGTAGAAAGACATGCGTATTTGACGTTTAAACATAATCTGATTTATTTACTGCCCGTGGTAATTATTGTTATGCTTTTTTTTCAGGGGAAGTAACTGACAGAGCTCATTGCACCTTGACTGTCCTGCAGCCTCCAGGTAGGTCCTTGCTATAGTTTGACAACTGGAACTGTTCTTGAGTCTTGCCTAGCATAAGGGGATTTTTGGAGGAAGGTTTCTCACTGATGACACTCACAGGAAAATGCTACTCAGAAAGGACTAGGCAACTACTAGTTTATCAGAGAAACCTTTGAAAGCTGTGACTAATGGTACTGAAAACTCACACTTAGAAACACATGCATGAGAAAGTTGCAAGCTGGTTTTATATTGCATGGAAGATTTTATGTAGCACTTAATGTAGTACCTATTACTACATGTTCTCCTCTTCATTTTAGCAGCATTAAATCAGCAAGACTGCAGCAAATAGCTCAGATACTGGCTAACTAAACTAATACAGTAAATTCCTGGGAAAGCAATATGCCAGAAGTTGACACTAGCTAATCATATGGTTTTCAGGGAAACATCCTTTTCATTTCATACCCCAAATTTCTAATAGCAAGATGTAGCCAACTTACAGGTATACCAAAAAATGCTTGAACTAGCACTGTTAAGAAATTATTGCTTGTAAAGGCTGAGTAGAACTCTGCTTTCCAATTAAAACAAATTGGTTTAATTATAAATATAATAAATCTGTGTTGGTAATGAAAATAGATCAATAGAATACAAGCTGAGTGCTTAAAAGAATCTTAGGGATTCTTTCAACCCATATGGGAAATAAAACATTCATATGTAAAAGTTGTTATTCCTGACTTAGGGCATTATCAGAACTGAGTAATGTAGGTTATACTTGGTATTGAAGCAGAAGATATCAGTAGAAATCGTGGTGCTCAAAAATGGCTTAACATTCAGGGTATAAGTCATGCTTAAAAATAATAATTTTTTTTTTAAGACACTACGTAGAACTGGCATTGAGATGGGACAGTTCTAGACAATCATTTTAAAACAAATATATTTCATACCATATAAAGAAAGCAGAACAATGTAGGCCCTGCATCTCTTCTGCATGCAAATTCCTGGGAATCAAAGCCTTGACTGATGCTCTTTGTGGAGATTAGCCTTCAACAATCCAAGTAAGTTCAAAAGCTTGATACCTCATTCGATATCCTTTTTCATTTTGTTCTTGTATTTATATGCTATCTCACATCTACCTGAAATTGCAAAGACAATATCTTTCTATTACTATATTCTTTATATGTTCTATATTCTTTACGGGTTTAAATTCTAGAAGCTAGAAATGGGAACACAAAAGAAACATATGGATGCTAAGAACTTCTGTTTTCACTTGCAGCATCAAAATCTCTTCAAGCAATGCAATAGTGGTGAACCCACAACATCTGGATTATGTCATATATGTACGTGTATGTATGTATACTATCTCTACAGTGGGCAACTTTAGAAGGTATATGTGCTATCAATGTCTTTGAAGTTGTATCTGCCATTAAAATATCAACCAAGTTACAACGGTCAAGATTTTCTCAGATCATTGTTAGGTTACTGAATCCTGATTAGAAATGGATATGCAGGAAGTCCGTTAATTTTTAAAAGCTCTGAAGACTTACTGATTTTTACTGCTTTCAGTATGATTTCAGCAATCGCAGAAATTTCCCTTTCCAGAGATAACAGCACTCTAGGAAGAGATGTGTACTTTGTACCCTGTGAAGGAGGGAAATTGGGAGCTGTGCTTCCCAGCCAATTTTTTTTACTGGAAACTCCTGGGTTCTCAACACCTTTTGCTGAAAAGCAGCCTCTTACTTAACTTTACTTACTTCAGTTACAAAATCTTGCTGTGTACAAACTTCCATAACCATTGTAGTGTTGCAGTTAATTAAAAAAAAAAGAAAAGATCTGTGTTCTTTATGTCTGGAAGAGTCCAACTCTTTTACTCACAGAATTCTTCAAGGAAACTGGTACTGGTTTTGTCCATGGCATTGCACATGCTGGGATATATGGTATCCCAAACTGTGTGGGTTGGGAAAGAAAAAAGAAGTCTGGGCTACTTTTCATGCTTAATGACCTGTAAATTTTAATGTATTATATAATTACTTTATGTCCAGTTTCATTAGTCATTCTGCTCTCTGCATCATATATATCATTGATTTTTAGGTTGCCCAGAGAGGTTGTGGCTGCCCCATCCCTGGCAGTGTTCAAGGCCAGGTTGGATGGGGCTTTGAGCAACGTCATCTAGTGGAAGGTGTCCTTGCCCATGGCAGGGGGGTTGGAACTAGATGGTCTTTAAGGTCCCTTCCAACCCAAACCATCCTATGATTCCCATAAGCTAGAAGTGTACTTTGCTCAGCAGCCAAAATTTTGCTGCTAAGGATTTTTAACCTTCTGCCAGATCGTTTCTGCTAAATTCTGAAAAAAACCCCCAACCCTACATACAGGTTTAACCTTAAACACAAGTCTTCTCATTTTATCCCCAAGTTAAGCGCAGGTCAGTGGCATACATTTCTGCAGTCTTGACAGATGCAGTAGGTGGTTCCTTAAACAAACACAAACCTAAGTAGAGGCAATATTTGCACAGATAGCTATCAAGTCAAACAAAATAAGCCCCCACTTCATTACTGAACGCAGTGCAATAAGCACATCCAGCCTCTGAACAGAAACACATTTCTCCTGGTATTTCAGCCCCAGAACATATTGAAGGATCCCCATGGCCAAATAAAGTAAGTTGAAAAACCATGTGTAACGAGAAGCAGGATATTATCCTGCTCGTCACTTTTATGGGGTCACATGCCTTCTAATGTTAAAGCTGGATCATATAGCACTTTAGTCACACAAGCAGTAAGTAAACACTGAATCGCCCCTCTTCCTGTCCCTGCTCCTTCCTCCCTGACCCTCAGAGGAACAGTGGAGAGAGCAAAAGAAAGGAAAAAAGACGACTTACATTTGCTAGGGTTTAGCTTCTGGCAAGAGACATTATAAGGAATTCATTTCCTGGCACATAATTTACATGTCCAGTCCTCCCTCCCACTCCTTTTTTTTCTCCCACCCTTCCCCCCGTTCCCCCTCCAAGCTGTCTTCTCGCTCCACAGCCTTTGCCGCAGCTTCCTGCCGTATGTTTGCTTTCTATTTTCATATCCATGGGAAAGGAATCTGCTCTAGCACAAGGCTGCTATCCCGCCTGTGCCCGTGGCGGCTGCCGCTGCCACCTTTAGCTTAGGCCACAGGTATTTGGACTTCATTAAGTGATGGTGAAGCATCGAGCAAATGACAGTCATTAAATTTTAGCGGAGTCAGCTGGAGAAATCTCCTCTTCTCTTTGAGGTTTTTGCTTTCTGCCAGCAAGCTCCAGACAAAATAAAATAATTTTCAATTTTAAATATTTAATCTAAATCCTGTTTTAGGGTTTTATTTTGGGGAAAAGACAATCATGTCCCTCTTGCTCATTAAAGGGCTCTCTGTTGTGTATCTTTGATGCTGCTTTGGGCAGCTCTGCTACTTTGATCCTCTTAGAAATAGGCTCATTACAACATCCACCTCGCAGAGTAACACTTCAAAGAGCTTTGCGAAGGACAAAGGGAGGAATTTAGAAACAGAGCCAAGTGGCTCTCAAGTATCTTGACTAAATTAACTTTGTATTAAGAGTTACTGGCCCAGTTGCAATTTTGAGAGGAGGAAACAAAGAAGTAACTCTGTGTGCTTCTTTCATGTATTTTATATCAAATTAATAAACACACTTGAAATCTTCTAGGATTCTCTGCCATAACTTCTGCTAAACTAAGCAGAAACCACAGCTGTCACATCAAACTTACAGTTGCTTTGGAGTTGCTAAAAAGGCGGATTGACGTTACTACTTGATTTATATTGTCAGAATGATAGAGCCAACATTAATCAACCAGTGAGATTAACAGAGGAAACAGGCAGTTCTCAAAATCATTATCTCCAGAAATAGTGGTAACCATGTACATTTTCAGCACTCTTAAGTCTATCATAGCTATAATGATTAGTATTATTGGTCATTCTCCAATCTAATTTCATTACTTCTGGCATGTTTGACTTAGGACTTGAGTTAGGAAGTCATTACCATTACAATCTATTATTTGTGCTATGTGCTTTCAGCGCAAATCACGGTGCTAGGTGCTGTACAAATACAAGCTACTTAAGCGGACTTATCCCAGAGAAACTACAGCCCCAATTAGAGAGCTCAGCTCACTCCCCTGAGTGTCATAGTCACGCTGCCTAACAGGAGAGGGCAAGGCAGTCTAGTCCTTGTGCATGTGACTATGAGCTTCACCCTCAGCTCCTATTGCCACAAGCCCTGCCATGAGAAGGTTTTTTTTCTTTTGAAATATCAGAAGACCCTAGTTTAAGTAGTAATGATCCCTGACATAAACCCTTTGCATGTGCTATAAGTCAAACGCAGATGTCATTCATTACTCTAACAGCTGGAACAGCCTTTGAAAACATGTATATTGGTCTCTCTCAAAGACAGCACAAGGACAAGACAAGTTCACTCAAAAGTTCTGATTTTATAATTTATTCTATTTATTCTGCCTTTTGAACACCTTCACCAGAAGGTTTTCTGAACAAATCAGAGCATCGTTTGTCTGAGGTCCCAGTAACATAATTTAATCCTGGCAATGCTTATTTAGGCTCGAGCCATTCTTAGTTTAGACAATTCCCCTTTAACTAGCAGGTGTTTTACAGCACCAAGTATTACAATGCAAGTTGTGCCTTCTACTGTGAAAGCATAGTAAGCGTGGAATAAACAGAGAAAAACCACCAGGAAGCCTGCACCTCTTAGGTGCCAGGATGGAAGGTGCAGATGGCTGCCGTTCATCAGGCCTGGACCACATCCACTATGTGATTTATTGCTCTACAAAAACTGCCATAGTCCCTTGCCCACACATACTTCTACTCTATCTTCCTAGCAATCCTTAAAATGTATGTACTTACTTATGTGTCTCCTTGAACCATGCATTTCCCTCTTGCAGAGAGTTATCAGTGAATTTAAGCAATGAGCTATGATTTTACTGGGGAAAAAAGAGATAGAGTTGTATAAACGTTTGCTAATACACAAAATTTCTTTCAAAATAAAGAAAATCAGAGTTTGTATACATTTGGTCTACCCACATGTATTTCTTGTGAAGTATGAATTCAGTGGTAATATAATTTCAAATTCTTCTTCATCTGGGTTGAACAGGACTCTCAGGATTTCCAGTCTGGTAAAGGAAAACAGAGAATGAAAACATGATTTGGGTTGATCCCGAACGTGACTAAATTTGAGGTAGACCATTTGGGGAGCAACAATGAAGCTATTCATTGGCGTATTTATTCCACTTATTAAGGAATCTACTTCCCAGCCACTTCAGCCCATATCAGCCTACCCAACTGAAAGATATGTTTATCAATCAACTGCTTCAATTTAGTGAACAATTTGTTCTCTGCTGTTAAACATGTTAAATTGGAGATTAAGCATCACTACCATTTCACTCTTAATATGTCCTATAGCTGCAGCATTCTCCCCAGCAGCAACTCTCACTCTCTGGTTCCCATCTTCCAGGTTATCATTTAAATCTTTCATCTAAGATTCTAAAGAAAATATTGACAAGCTGAATATTTCATTTGCAATCTGTATTGCAAATTGCACCTAACTCCATAAGCACTTCTTTCATATTTTCTGCTAGTCCTTCTGTCCATTATTTGATATTCTATTCTCATAGGATTTCTTGCAAATAGTAACGTGAGATAGCTGCACTACATTCCTTATATCGTTCTTGTGGTAGTTAAAGTAATCACATCGTGATTGCTCTCTGAGATGTCTGTTCTTAGAAGTAAATTCTGGGACATATGTAATCAGTCTGCTCTTTAAATTTTGTCTGTGAAACCCAAATATGCTTTGCAAGTGTTGCCTTAATTCTGTTAAATTCTGCTCACCTCTGATTATTCTGAGGATTGTAGCTTTTTTCCCCACCCAGTGCAATAGGCAGAGGGTCCACTTGTTTACTCATCATTACTTCAAAGTACATCATTCCGTTTGGACCTCTCCTCTGAGCCCCTCGAAGTTTGTTTCATTTCTTCCCAGTATGGCTGATACGTGGTGCTACTAGCTCTCCTTAGGCTGGAATGATAGCTCACCTTAACGTTCTCCTCACCCATTTTACAGCTCCAGCAATGAAAATAGAAGTTCTTTACAGCATCCTCTGATTTGGCAATTAGGACAGCATCCAATGTCTAAACCATTATTAGCTTAGTAAAAGGCAGGGAGAAATCCTATCCATTTCATAAATAAGAAAGCTACAATAAAGAGGGCTGAGAGTCGGTTTCCACTGATGGACTGCCCAGCCTACTTGGAGGTTACTCTGGGGTGGAGTTAAAGAGTTGCTGCTGGGACCCTGGAGAGTTGCATTCTGTCCTGGACATGATACCTCAGTGTGATACTTTAACGTTCTTTTGTATTTTTCTCTTTAAGATGAACCATTTTAAAATCAGCCTTCTTCCTGATCAATCTCAGCCTTCTGTTCAGAAGGCTGCTTAACCTTTATGCTTCAGTGATAAGTCTGGAGAATCTGCCTGGCATAGGCGGCACCTGTACTAGAAGTTAGGAGTGTAAGAGTGCAGGCACCTGCAGTGTAACCTAGTTATGTCTGTGTGTACATGCAGCTTAGGTCCTTGCATGTTGAGTAAATGGGAAAACCTTGATTTGTCCATGTTAGTCTTGCTTTGGACATCGATCACTGCCGTGTCTGGAAGATAAGGCAGCCGTATAAAGAGATCAATCTTCCTTCTTCAAACAGCAGAAACGTCTACTGCGTGCTGTGTGCACTCTGGGATCAAGTCTTTCCTTCAGGAGAATTGTCTTTAGGTAGAGTAGCAGTTCCCTGTTCCTGGTGTACTTGACCTCTGAAGACTTCTTTCCCAAAGCAAAGACCAGGCTATAATGCAATTTCCTAAAACTTTCCCATTTTTAGTCTGTCACCGGCCAGAAAGATTATGGGCACTGATAGCAAGTCTCAACAGCAATATTTTCTCCACCAGTATATCGCTGACAGAGCCAAACGGCCCAAGCAGTGACAGAGCCCTTTCATAACAGCAGTTGTTCCTCACCGTTTCACTCACTTTTGTATTGGCACGGGCATCCTGTCAACAGTGTGGTTTTGATATAGCAGGGCCCTAATACAGTGATCATTAAGACCTTTTGTGTAGGAAGGTATTCCTTTCTCTGACTGTGCCTCAGCAAAGCTAGAAAGCTTGAGATGTTCTTCCACTCTTGAACTGACCTTTGTCATTTCTGTCTCTAAAGCTGCGGTGTGTCTTTTCACAATTAAACTCAGAAGTGTTTGAACAGAATACTTGCTGACAACTTGCCTTGAGGAAATAAACTTTTGTAACTAAGCTCCTGGAAAAACCTCTTTTAGGGTAGTTGGAGGTTTACTGTCCTGATAGGCTACATACTGTCTTAAGGGTGATTCTTTCAAAGTCAGCTGCTCTTCTAACTTTCTCACCATTTTTAACACAGTTGACTGTTAGGCAGTGAAATATTGGTTTCAATTCATATCTTAGCTCTTCTCAGTTCTTCCCCCCAAAGCAGACCCTAATCCATATTTCAGCTTCCGTTTAATATCTGTTTCATGTATAGCCTTGTGGAGAAATAGACTGAATTTTACAAAGTTGTTAGCATATCCAAAGAAACATCCATGCACAGGATATGAGGAAACCCTGCTTTTACTGATTGCGTTGGTTGGCTCGTAATATTCAAAAGCTATCTGCCATGTCCAAGCAAATAAGATTTTCCTTGGAAATATTAGGCCTTGTATTTCACGATCTATTCCATTCTCCTACTTCTCTATCTATTTCACTGTCGACTGAAGAAGATCCTGTTAGGACAAATCATACTCTTTAAAATCTGCTTACCTGAAAGCTGAGTTTAGCGCTTGTGCCATTTTATTCTATCCTCTTCTGAGCAATGTAACAGCCTCTGCAACAGATTCAAAAGCAGCCAGTAGTGGCTTATATCGCATTATTAACAAATCCTCTGATTTGCTGGGAATCTTGATCACATATGAGTTTTTGAAAAAGTATGCTATTTGCAGCTGCTGTCCTTTGGACAACTTTTCTTGCCCTTCAGTCCCTGTCGTAAAGATGGGTAGATTCCTCAGACGTACCTGCTTTAATTGTGAAGCACCCTGACCAGCACTATGAGTGCATCTAATTCATCATGCAGTGTCCTGGAATGTCATCCTTCTACAACTTATAAATATATTTCTATTTTTAAGACAATTTATCACTTCCAGATAAGGAGAAATTGAATCCTGACACTTTTCTCAAAATCATGACATGTTTCTGGAAGACTGTTGCCTAACTAGACTTTTCAGTTCATAGTAAGTTTCTCTCTCAAAATCTTAGGTTTATCAACTTCTGCAATTTTCAAAGGCTCAGAGGAATTCATAGCGATAGGACTACGTTAATGAACTTGGACTGCTTTCTCATGGGAATGTAGTTTTTCTATTTGTTTAGTTTCTGAGGAAAAAAACCCCACTTATTTTTATCAGGGAAGCAAAGAAATCAGAGGCAACTGTAAAAGAGAAATAATGGAAAGGGCTGACAAAGTGGGACTGGAGGGAAAGGAATGTGCTAGGCTTTTTTCTTTCTTTAGTGACAGCTAGTCCTCATTTTACCCCAAAACCACTACTCATGTTTTCATGGGGAACTACATTCCCTTGTTCCTTTATGGCAGAAATAAAACCCAATGATCTGAGTTCTTTTCCAAGAAAAAGACTAAAAGGTATGAGTTTTTTCTTTGATAAAATGTTATTCTAAAGGCCTCTAGATAAATAGATATCATAAGCAACCTAATATTTCTTGCATCGTATGCAGGCTAGTTTCTAAATGGACTAGATGATCATTGTAGGTCCCTTCCAACTGAATTATTCTATTGTAAGATATCTTGAGAGTTGATACCATGCAACAGTATCTAGATGTTTGTGTTTACTACAGACTTCTGTAGCAGTAGCAGATAGATTCATTTCCCGTCCATACCTTTTATAGGTTTCCACAGCAGAAAGACTTTTTTTGCTTATCTTAATTGCATACATTTAGTAGAAAAAGGCTCTTATTTTAAATGCAACTTGTAATTTTTGAAAAAATGTATTTTAACACTTATTAGTTTAAGAAGAAGCATACTGAAGTATTCATTTTTACTGACAACAAAATCAAAATTAATCCTTTGGCAGGATGACAGATTCCACTCACAAATGTATTCTAAAGCTTCTGTATGGATTTCTCTACTGAAATTATCAATCGTATTTCCTAATCTATGGATCATTTGAACATCTAAGGCAAATGAACCTAGACAGATCCAGAAAAATGGAATTTCAAAATTATATCTGCAACATGGGCTTAGCAAGATTATATACACTGAGTGAATGCATTGTGCATAGCTGGCTATTTTCTCAATACAAGAACACAGGTAAGCATCTTGTGGCTGGTGTAAATCGTGTATAAATATGGAATTATTTAGTAATTAAGAATTAATTTTTGTCTATGAATTCATGATTCTTTTGTGTTCATGCAGCTTGGGACAGGCGGCAGGTTGTTAACCTGCTACGGTGTGTGAAATGGGGTAGCTTACATCATCTGGGGTTACTGTGCTATCTGCATGGTCATTAAGGAATGGATGAGATAGTTGAGCTTGATGAGACGGTACCTTCTGTGGCTGGTCCTGCTGCCGCCTGTAAGACCTCCAGGTTCCTCTGACTACTGTGGGGTCAACAGAGGAATCACCGTGCCAGGCACTAGACAAAAAGTCAGACAGCTTCCTTCTGCGAGATGAAAAATGAGATGGCAGAGTTCAGTGATTAAGGCAGTGGTCAAATTGATTAATGTGACCAAACTGAGACACTAAACTGACCAGACATAATTCACAAACTAGTATTACTCCAGATAACATGACAAAGCGCTCTGGCCCAGGGAGATCTATTTTTGATGTACTGGCATCTGAACAAGAAAACTGAAATTAATAGTCACATAATTTGTTTCCCGCTCCCACCCCTCTTAAATTATTGGGCAGGGCTCATGGGACAGCCCAGAGGCTTAATGCCAAGGCTGATGAAAACTGACCCATTTCAGTTTGCATGTGACTGGCAAGATGAATTTTAGAGAAACTGTGGCAAAAAGCCTCACGTTTCCACTGATGACTGCTCTACAATTGATCTCTCAAAGACAGCAGATGGGAAACAGAGCGAAGCTTTTATAATACAGTGGAGCAGAGAGGGAAATTTCCAAACCAAATAAGTAAAAAGATGAAAGCATAGCAAAGAGCACCTTTATAAATGTGGGTTACAAAGGGCTATGAACTCAGCTATCAAAATGAAGCTTTCTTCTTCTGTCTTTTTGCGATCACCAGCACTGTTATCAGCCATATAGCAAACGGTACCTCACTAAACGCAAAGGAAATTCACGCCTGATCTACACATTGACTGCAAGTACATTGGTAGAATGAGACACCAGGGTTTTTTATCAATTTAACGAAAGCGTGAGGTAAATACACTGGGTTTGAGGTATTGATATATTCCTTTTTCTAACATTATGTAGAAAGTAAATTGATCTCATCAGTGTTAAAAGTGTGATTTAGAGTCATCTCTGAGCAACACGTATGTAGCCTTCTTCTAGCAGCTTCAGTCTCAAAACCATATAATTATTATTGCTGAAGGCTGGGCACAAGCTAATATGCTGTGCCTCCACAATTTCTGGACTGAAACTGTTGCTGGGGGAACAGATATATCTTTTTCTATCTGCATAAATCTGATACAAAGTAATTATATTGGGCTTTACATCAGCTTAGCTAAATTGGTTCATAATTTAAATCAATGCAAGATGTTAGAAGTGGTCCTAGGTTTCAGAAACAAAGGTTTCGTACAATGCTTGCTTGTGGCCATGGAGCAGCAGGCTAGGTATGGAAGGCCACCATACTTATAAGTGACCATTGTGAATTAAACTCAGGTGAAAACAACTCAAAAACGCTGTCCATCATTTGCTAAGTCTTGTTTGCAGAAGGATAATAATTTTCTGAAGTGGTACCACGTTACTATTATACTGTTTGTTGCCAGCCAACAAATTGTTTGTCGTCGTGTCTGTGTCCACCCCCCCTTTTTTTTTTTTTTCCTTTTCTCCTAAAAAGTAGGGTGTTCGTGGCAGTTTCTGCCTGGAAAATTTTGTCCTTTAGACAAAATAGTTTTGTCTTTCTCTCCTTAGCAGGTACAGCTGCAAACTCCGTTCACTAACTGAACTAAAGTATTTTCCAGGCAAGATGACAGGTATGTAGGTGGTACAAGCTGGCAATTTGCAGGTATTAGCTGGCAATACCTGAAGTGGTTTCTAAGAGTCAGCTGTGAAATAATTTGCAGGCTAGTGACTTCTCTGTATGTATATATGTCTATATGATATTTTCTTTCTGGCAGACCCGCTCTTCTGCCCACCTGGTGTAGCTGCATTTGTGACATGCACAATGTAATATTCCACTTCTCACCAGTTTAAACGTGGGCTCAGCCCTGCACTAACGATGGCTGTATAGCTGCCAGGCAGCTCACAGACAGACTGAACTCGGGCTTTTTTAAAGCCGAGTCAGACAGCGCTTACATGGGCCTGCAAAAATCTATATAGGATTTAACCTTCATTATGTCAAAGGGGCCTTTGAATATTCATTTCTTTTCAGAAATAATGGTTCTGAAAGATCCCAGCATTGGCTATATGGTAACGTTTTGCTCCTCCCACTAGTCTCACCTATAAGGATGAAGGTCAGGATCAAGTGGATGAGTTGATTGTAGCACAATAATGTCTACTGGCCTATTTTTACCCTCAGAAGGAGCTAGAACCCTCTATTCACATTTTATATTCATTTATGCCTATTTGCTAAGTAATTCTTTTCTTCTTCATCTTTCTATACCCTGACACCTTAATCTTGCTGACATCTTACAATAGTTAATGAGAAACAGCTCCCTGTCTTTTCGTTGCTCACTTTCCCCCTTTTAATGCTAAGGCATCGGATGATAGTTTACTTTGCAAGACTTGAAAATGTTGTGTTGTACTTCTCTTTTGAAGAATACGTATATATTAACAGGGCTCAAACCAAGAGCAATAATGACAGCCTTATAAACATGATTACTAGCTGAGACACAAGTACAGACACTCTCTTGAATATATCACCTAGGTATTATTTTCAGCTCCAGACCTGAAAGCAATTTCCATATTTTATAGACAAAAACATGACACCTAGCTCTAGGAGAAGCACAACCAATCTAATATCTTTGGAAACACAATACTTCTAAATAACACTGTTTCAGGGATATCTATAAACTCTCTGTCATGAGGGTATTTCACTAATTCCAGTTCCTTTCAAGTCCATCATCTACTTAAGACATGCAAATACTTTTAACAAGCAAGATCTCTGGCTTTCAAGAGACAAGGTGTTCTGAGAAAACAAACAATCAAACTCTGTTAAGCTAGTGCTCAAGACCTAATGTAATTAACATTGAAAGAAAAACAAAACCAACAAGGGGTTGAATTTGTTCTTAATATATTTTCAAAAATCTGGATAAGAAAATCCAAGTGGCTGGATCAACCATAAGCTACTGTTTATGCTATTAATGTGAAAGAAAGAATTAAGCAAGTAGGCAGGTTGCGCTCACGGTACTCTCAGCAGAGACAGCTGTGTGGGTCTCTTCCTCTGTTTGTCTCCACGTGCTGAAATCACGACAGGCGTATTAGGAGAATTATTGATTGAGCCACTGCGGAGCTGAAAAGATGTTGCCTGTATACCAGGTACACCTTGTCTTTTCATGCCAGGTTAACTGCTCTATGACTGAAATAAAGAATGTTTTGTTAAAAGAAAGCTTCACGCTACACAGGTCAAGGGAACTACTTTTTATTTGAGCAGACTGTTGGCTTATGTGTGCCACATAAAAAAAAGATCACCTGCTTCTTCCAGATAGGAATCGTGCCCAATGATATCTATTCTTCTAGGGTAATATCCAGGCTTTGATATTACCAACAGCTTCTCCATGCATACAGCTTTTTAAGTCCTGTTGAAACTCTGCAGTGTGCCAAGTCTACATCTTTGTAATAGCAGCAGCTATGGCAAACAGTAAATTTGTCCAGACTCAGGGTCTGCACCAGTGACACACTTCCTTGATCTCCTTCGGATCTCACAGCCTGCCAAAAGTAAGCCAGAGCAGTCAAAATCGCTTTAGATGATTGCTTCTCAGGTTGGGATGTGAAGTGTAATCTTAATTCTTTTTCAGAAATTGATGGGAAGGGCTTTCCTGGTGATGACCGTTGTAGAAACTTTTTCTGAATCTAATATATTTATTTCACTGTCTCTTCTCAATATTACAGTATTGACAAACTTTTCTTGGCAGCGCTGTTCTCACTTCTTTTGTCCACAAGATGTTCAGGCTGTCTGGAAAAACACTCCTTTTACACTGTCATTTAAAGCTTTATCGCTTAGAAAAATTAGTTCTCTGATGAAAATCTGATCATTCCTTCTAAAATTAGCATGTTAGCTCTGCTAATTTAATAACTATTCTGTGCATTGTTTCTTTTACCTGGAAGTCAGGGAGGGCTGGTAGCGGTGGAGACGTGGACCTCCAGCATGGGTCTGGTAATATAGGTGTTAGATGAGTTGAGATGGAAAAATACAACATTTAGAAAAAGATACTGAATAGCAACAGGCATGAAACTTATTCTGCTGTCTGCTGGTTTGAGCTGGGGCTTCTGCCATGGTTTTCTGTTTGCAACTGTCCTACTTCAAACCAATAATATATTTTATGTACCTGTGTCTGTGTTACTCCCCATTGAGTTTCTCTCACTGTTCTTGAGAAACAGTTAAAAAAGATCTTTGATAACACGAACCTCTACGTGATCTACTGTTCCAAACACAAACAGTTTCTGAATGTCCTGAGCTAACATACCTTCATTTCTTCCTCAGCAATGGTCCTTTTGAAGATAAAATATTCCTATTCTAATCAATTTTTTGGTTTGTGTATGTGTGTTTGTTTTTTCCAGGTTATTTGGCTTAGAAGTCATAAAGTGTCCTGAAACAATGGGAACTACCCAAGACTTACTAGAAGCTCTGCTAGCCCACTGATGGCTAGTAGTTCTTCAAACACTGAATTTCATTGCAGAAATTCAGAGCTTACCTCAGAGCCGGACAGTGTATCACAACCACTGTCATGAGTCACTGAAAAGGTCATCCCTGGTAAAACTTACCTACCTTTATGTTTGCTCATACAGATTCAGATAACTTTCATGGCTCCGTAATATATGTAAAATAAAAGTCTTTGGTAAGGATGAAGTGCTGGCTGAATTGCTAGCATGCTAGGATGGCTGACTTCAGAACAAATTCCCATTTAATACTTCATTCATCTACCAAGGAATTATCCCAAACCTGGCCTAGAACACAATGATTTGTGAGCTTCAAATTTGAGAGGAAGCCGTACTGTAGATTAGGACTAATTCAAAGCCTCCTTAAAATTCTCTTTTGCTTTTACCCACAGGCTAACTCAATTTTTCTTCCCTCTGGCCAGAATGCATGCCAGTGAAGGAAAAATTTATTTCCTGAAACTATGCTGCCTTCAGCAATTTCAAATAGCTCTAAATTACGTGTAAGTATCTCATTTCTTATTGATATTTCTCCTTTCATGTTATTGAGTACATCGGTCTGCACTACTCATTTAGGAATTTTTTTTTTGTAAATATCAGTGCTAAATTGCTAACCCTGTTTGGGCACTTATTGTTATTCAGACTATCAGGGAGTAACCAAGTATCAAAAAGTTCTTGTGTTCTTTTCTCCTCAGTCCTGGCTTGTAATTTACGCTGAATTTATAAAGCCTTGCAAACTTCAGATACTTTTAATGGTCTGTCTGCTTTAGCATTTTCATAAAACCTTTTAACATTTCACCTTTGCATTCTTCAGGATGTGACTTTAGCTTTCTCTCGAAGTACTGAGACAAGAATTAATTCTGCCTCCCCAACAATATCTAATTTCTCTGTCACCAGCATCCTACTTTTGTTCTGTAATGCTCCTGTTAATGTCTGTCTTGATAGTTTGCTTATCGACGTACAGAATTTCAGAATGTAGATGAGGGGACCTGGGAACAACTCCACGTATGCGTTCAGGTCTAACAGTATGAGGTATGCTTAGTAAGCCATGGTGCATATGCAAGTTTTTGCACACTTCTGCCATTCGTATAAATGCAACATGCCTCTGTTGTGTGGTACGCGTCATAATTTGGGTACTTATTACTAAGTATGAAAGAGCGATGCTGATCAGCCATTCTAGCAATGCCCCTTGACTAATGTCTTGAATTTTTTTCATCTACCTTTTTCCCACTAGCTGGGGACTTTCACCCTTAGGTCTTCCTTTTCAACTGTAAGAAAAGAATAGTGCCAATATTGATCTAAATCTGAACATAATTCAGTGTTTGAATCTCTCCCCTTATTCCTTGTATTAAAGTTCGTTGGGCCAGGATTTAGAGTTTGCTAATGTTTACAAGTTAAAAATGGAGACGTTACAAGTGTCCTCTCTAATGTAGCAGTTAATGAAACATGACTGTTCTTCTAAAAATCACTTCGTTATTACTAAATCCAGCTTATAATTTCCTTTATATGTTATATCCTGATTAAAAAAATCCCCAATGTATAATTTTTTTCAAGGTTTTCTTGCTCCGTTGTTCATTCTTTACATACCGATTTTCCAGAAAGAAAATAGCTGACCAGCTGACTACACAAATGAAAATGGGGGGAAAAAAAAAAATTACTGTTAAAGAAAATACGCTGCATAAAAGAGAAGTTCCTCATGACTTCTCCCTTATGCCGCTTATCCCTTTGTCCTGTCTCCAGAATCATCCTTTAATCCTACTTTTACATTTTCCTGAAATAAAAGCCTCAAAAGTTGCTGTAATATGGGAAAGTGTCAGCTCTAATAACACATCTCTTTGGGATACAGTAGTCTTTCTTTCTCTTCAGAGGAATATAATCTAGTCCTTTATTAATAATACAAGTTATCTGCAGAAAGAGATGCTAAGGAGAACTGAACTTTCTTTTCTGTTTTGAATTCACTTTGTTAAAAAAGGTAAATTCCAGGATTATGTCTGTCATCCAAATAATCAAAATCTCATTTTCTCTACTTCACCACAATATCATCTACAGCTGGATTTGCCTCCCCCATCTTATATAAATTTCATGTTTCTTACTCATGCATTATTCCTATGGCCTGGACTGATAAATTTGTAGTCTTTGCTGTAATACTAAGGTTTTCTTGCACCAATTCTTTAGGAATCTTAGGGCTTTCCAGTTACTCCTATTTGAGCACGTACAGTTCTGAGTGTATCCTTTTTGGATGCAGTCATGTCTGTTTTCCAGCTTCTCATTTGCATTAGCCCTCCTGACTTTGTCCTTATATTAAACGGATTTGCCCCCATACAGCAGTCCACTGGGAGGATTGGAGTTCTGACTTAGTACATCACAATAGACCAATAACATCTGCTTTCTGTCCTCCACTCATCTAATTATTCAGAAATAATCTGATTCTATTATAGTATGTAAACATATCAAAAGCATGTGCATGATTTAGGGGTCTAATTTGTATTCTCATAATTGATGAAGCTGTCAGGCCTAGATTTTTTTTTAAAGGTATTAAATGTCTAAATATTTAGCTCAGCTGGTATTTCAATTGTGTTGAGGTGCCCAACTCATTGATTTCAGTGTACTTTCAAAGTTTCCTGCAGCGATCATTCAGATTATTGGACATTTAAGCATCTTTCAAAAATCTTGCCTTTGAAAGCTGGAACTTCAGAGTTTGCTAAGGCATTTCTGAAATTTCTACCAATTCTCTTTGGTTTAGTGAAAAATCACTGCACAGTAAAATTACTTTGTTTGCTTCTGCCAAGAAACCTAATTAATTCCCATTTCTTTTAAGAAATATTTTAAAAATAAATCATTATTGATACTATACAACTTAATATCAGGTTTTACCTGAAAAATCTTCTCTTAAATGCATCTTCCTGTGATCCATGCCTCTGTTTTGGATAATGAGTACAGTACTGGAAGGTTTTAAAAAAATAAATCTAACACATCTTGTTATACAGATCATATCAAGAATATACTCTCTGACTGAATATTATCAGGAAATCAACCGCCAAAGCAATAGATGATAGCAGGCATAGCAGTGAAATTCTCAAAATAAAAAGAAGAAAACTATACATTAAAATAAAGCTGCAACAAGCCCCACAAACCAGATGAAAGAGTAAGGGCCAGAGTTTTGTTCTTTTTTCCCTCTCAGAGAGGTTAATTATTTTTCAGCTTTGGCAGAAAAAGTACTGCTGAATGTGAGTGCATGTCTAGGGAAATGAGGTTAGTGTTTGCCAAATGAATATTATGTACTGATAAATCAATATGAAAACGAATTACAGAAGCTCTTCCATAAGTGTAATCCATCTTACTTTTAAAGTCTTCTTCAAGTTTATGCACTGCTCTTCATTAGGTCTTTCACCTGAAGAGAGGAGAGTGGCCCTGTTTTCACTGCTCCTTTCCATGACTCATTTACCCACATATTGACTGATGTCTGCACAGTGCTGATTTACGCAGATTCTCCTTTCCTGGCATTGGGAGGGAGAGAATAGATTAAAATAAAACAGGGTTTTGAAAGTTAGTCTTTATGACCTGGGAACCAGATTTGTTTTGTTTTTCTTCACAAATTCTTATTTGTGAAAGTTTTTGAGGGTTGTGATTTACTTTCATTTGGTAAGCAAGTGAAATAAAAACAAAATCTTTCAAGTGTTTTGAGAAATGGGAGAGAACAGAAGCAGGTGTTCTTTCCGTGGCCAAAATTTTCTGGATGACCTTGGTCTTCAGACAGGTTTTCATTTAAAGTTTTGTTGAGACAGACAGGTTCCAGTAACTGTCTTAATTTAGGTGAAACAGCATATTTTGCCAAAACTATGATTAGTTGAAAACATCCTGGCCAGCTCTAGCAGGAACACAGAAATTATACCGTGTTGTTAGGCTGGTTTGCAGTCTGCTGACTTCAGTATGCTTTTATGTTGTTTAAGCATCTGCACAAGAAGCGTGCTGCTGCTTCGAGCTCAAATCGTCAGGAAAGCAAAGGAAGAAGCTGCAGCTTCTCATCAGGTCCTTTCTTCCCCTGTCCTGCCAGGTGGCTGCCTCTGTTCTGCTGCTTCCAAGGATTTCTCTCTCTCTTTCCTGTACTGCCAGCTGCTAACTGATCCCCCTGCAGCATTTTTCCCAGCTTCTTCTCCTCCTTGTTCGCTGGCCTCAAAACATTGATCCTGGGACCCCTTTCTGCTGGTCACCTGAAGCATCCAGACAGCTACGATCCAGGCAGCACCGCCTGCTTCTCCTGCTCCCCTCATCCCGGGACTGTTTTCTTCCACAATGCACTTTCTGGAGATGCCCCACAGCTCGGTGAAGGCTCTCCTCTTTTCCATACCTTCTCTTGTTTTGAGCTCAGTCACTGCTAATCCCCAGGACTGCGCCCACCGTTTCTTTCCAGCTGGCAAGGAATTTCTCCCTCTCTTCATCTGTTCATATCCCGTTCCCAAAAGACACAGCTGGAGCTTGAAAGTGATAAGTCAATCCACATGGCCAACAGAGGAAGGTAAACTAATAGCCCAAGCTCCTCAGTATGCTTTTGAAAATCACAGCACTTAGGGCTTTGAGTACCCTGAATATAGCCACAGTTTATCCCAGAAGCTTGCAGAAATCTGCTATCAGACGACCCAGTGGGACGAAGGTATCATTTCTTCCCAAAGCTGCAGAAACAAAATGTAGCACTTTCAACTGCAATGCCTAATTGCGAACATTCAAAGCATTAAATATTTTGACAGCTGGAGGAGAAAACATGTCCTGGAAATGTCCAGGATTGTTATTCACAAAGTGATGCAACGAGTAGAAAATCTAGTTACTTTAATATATAAAAAAGTGAAACATTGCATTTCCTGACAGAATCTAAATAACCTCTTCCCTTGGAAAGGAAAAAGGGCAAGTGAAAGAAATCCTTTCTAGATGGTTATTATGTAATGACAAAACGCTCTGATAGCCTCTCTGTTAGACTGATCTGAATAACACTCGAGCCAGACAAGACTTCCCCTGACTTTAAGGGTCTTTGGATGAGGCCCTCGACCATCTAGAAAAGATAGCTTGACATTTGCATGCAATAAATTACCCACTCTTGACTTTACGCCGTTCCAATCTTAACCGACTTCCCTTACACACACACACAAAAAGCACTGGCACTGGCTGCTAGCACAAAGAGGTTGGTCCGTGTAAGGTCCGGCTTCCTCCTCCCCATTCCAACGCAAAAGGCAAATGAACAGGAGGAACACAGGCCAGTTTTTATCTAGAAATAATCGTGAGGAAAAGGAGTTACACACTCGAGATACCTAGAAATGCATTTGCTACAACCAGCTGTCCAAGTAGAGTAAGTATAACACAGCCCCACAAGAGAGAGGATGCTTAAACTTTGAGCATCTGATGCTATGCCTTTGACTTACTTCACTGTGCTGCTTTGCTGAGTGGAAAATCTAGTTACTTGAATGTATAAAGAAAATGAAGACTTATATTTCATGACAGAATCTAAATAACATCTTATCTGTCCAAGTGAAAATCATGTCCATTACACTAGAATGGTTATGTACATCATCCTTCTAGTTTACATTGTTAGAGTGCTTTTACATCAAAGATGTCATTTTGTCTTCCATCAGACATCCAGGGGTTTCTCCTGCAGCCTCTCTCTCCTCCCGCTCTGCCCTCACTGCTCATTCTTTTACTACCAGCTACTACTACGAAATCGTAGCTGTATTTTCTGAGCTGTTTTTCATAGGTTGGAGTAAAATATATTTCTAACATGAGTAAATTTTTTCATTTAAAAACATATAAAAGATATTTCTCTATTCAGAAAACTGTCTGAGCTTAGAGCAGCAAGTGTATTATTAGAAGCAAGGTTTCACCATAAAAGCTTTAAATGGCGTCTTAAAGCTTTTTAAATACAGTGTGTTGTCTTTGCGGCTTTGTAAATCACTAGCCTGTTAGAGGTCAAAAGATTATCATTTAGAGAAAGGTTTCATTCTTTGTGAGGGAAACTGGTAAACCAAAGCTATATAAATAAGCTCTCTGCCCTGAGACTTAGTCATGTGGCAAAATATATCTTTGCTGTCAAACGCAGAGATGCTAATATGAAGACAGCATCTATGTTTTCATGCGGTGCTCATGGACAGTAGCATTTTGTTTATTGTGACAAAGTGAGGCTGGTGGTTCATATATATTCTCAATGCTCCTAACTCTTTATCCAGAAAGATCAAGAATTTACAGCAGACTACCTACCGTGGTGAGGTACATGTAAGAAGGAAACATTTCTCTGAGTCAATAAACACCCGCTCAACTCATTCAAAATTTCCTTGGTTTATATGTTTGATCTTGGGATAAGTACAGCATTCCAGTAATATGATTCAAGTAGTATTATCTTGCTGTTTCTTATTCATCTTCGCAGTCTTTAGTTCATCATAACATAGGTTTGTAGCAAAATTGCCAGTGTACCTGCAGAACTGTGTGTATGTATACATGTATTTCAAAGGACCTGGTTGTGAAATAAGTCTCTCAAGTGTAAGGTCTATAGTGGTATCAATATGTTTCTATCTTAACCTCTACCAAAATCGTAATGAATTAACCTCAAGCATGGCAGCTTGGATCCTCGACTGTCCAACAGCTTCGACAGTCAGCAACACTGTAATTAGGATTTAAGAATATGGAAATGTAAGCAGCTGCAATTTGTAGCGCAGAATTCCAGGTCCTCTTAAAACTCCCTTTAAAACCGCAGAACTGGGATGAATGGAAATGCCTGGCCTCTGTGAGCATGTAGGCACATGAGTAGCGGGAACCCTTTCCATGGCAAAACATGCAGGCATTAATTTATATTTTTAGCCTTTTTTCATACGCTGGCGGCTTAATGCTGAAAGAAAGTTTTCATTATCTGAGTTGATAGCTAACAGTCAAAGTTGTTCTCTTGTCTCTGTATCTTCCAGTGACTGGGAAACTGATTTATAACAATACATGGATGCACTGAATTAGAAAAGACAGTTTTAGAGCAGTGACATGTTTTTTTTCCTACAGTGCACACTCCACTGAGATACGTCAAACAGGCTGTAGGAGAGCTGCGTGCACTTGGAAAGGTTCTCCTGCCCACTCTTTCTTTTTCTTCCTTCCCTTTTCCACTTGGCCTTTTGCCTCCTCTGATTGCGACCGGAGAACGGCTCTGCGAGCCAGAGGGCAAAGGGGAAGGGGCCGAGGTCTTACTCTGAGGTTAAAAAGGGCACAGCAACCGGTGAGCTCAAATCCCGGCTCCTGAATCCAGCTGAGCCCATCAGCTCAGCAGCACAAACAGCTTTCTCTGCTTTGCAGCTTGGCAATTCGAGATCTTATCCAAATTTCACCCTAAAGCAGCTCTAACAGGCTGTAAGGGCTTTGAACTTACACCCAAACTTGCTTTCACTTCTGAAATTTCCAGGAAAGGTTGGATGATTTCTTAGTGATACCTAAGTGTCCTTAACTGCTGTTTCAAAGATTGTTTCCTAATCAAAATGTCCACACGCATTTATAAACCTAACACCAGTTCTCCAGGCTGAGATAAGGTCATTTGCGAGCCAGACTTTATATGCCATTTTAATTATTTTATTTAATGAAATTTCAGAGATGCTATTTAATCGCACTAAGCTGTGTATTCAATTTGATTTGCAAATCTAGGACAATATTCCTTTCCTACCCGGTTGTACTCATATAGAATAAGCACATCCCCTGCAGCGTTGGATACTAAACACATTCCTACCACTGAAACATTTTTCGCAGCTGTGCCACTGTGTCCAGAACGCAAACGGAAATTTCTTTCATACTTTTATAAGCTTTCAAATCCCAGGAGTGGTGTATACCTTTCTAGCCCAAATTTCTTTTACTTTTGCTAAACAGAGAAGAAAGAACAAGGAAAAATTTCCTGTTAGATGCCACAGTATGCGTCTGTCTGCAATGAGGTGAACCCAAACTGAATATAAAATGGCTGTTCCCTCCAGAAGGCCCTTATGGAATACAGCTCAGCGTGCAAAAAGCACATTTTTATACACCTATATGCCATATGCAGAAGTTTCTGACATAGACAAAATTGTTACATTCAGGACAGATTTTGTCACAGGTGTCCACCTGACTGGATGAATGAACTTAGCCTTTCCGCATACAAATATAGGCACAATAACGTCTAAGAAAATAGCCCTTGGATCTGATCTGCCATTGAGGTCACATCCTTTCGTAACTGTTTGGAAACTGTACGCTGTTCCTGGGGACTGCTAGGAGAAAATCATGAGATTTCTGAGCAAAATTTGGGCCTAAACATTCGAAAAGAAAAATGACAGCTTCTTCTGTTTGCCAGTGACAAAATTGGAGTTCCTTAAAATAATAATGAAAAATAGCTTACAAAACAAATGTAACTTTATTGGCTTCATTGTAATTTAAAAATGTAACTTTTAAAAAATTATTTTAAATATAGTGTTGATTATATATGTGTGTGTCTATGTGTATACACCTATTCATCTATACATATTTACAAAAAGGGCAATCATAATGGATTACCTTTTTGTTAGCAAATTTGCAAAATTGCAGAACCAAAAAATAAGTGTGGTTTAGGTGAGGAAGAGCATGCAATGTTCAGAAATACCATTTATGTTCAGTCAAGCAACTGTGTCAGGAGTTTGCATGAGTAAAAAAAAAATTGTCAGGTCAATACAATAGTTTTTATATAATGAAGCAACTGAAGCAATAATAATTATTACAATAATTATTATTATTTATTAATGACATTTGTTTTGATTTTCCACAATAATGAAAATAACTCACCATGAAATTTCACCTAGCAAGGTTTCACTGAGAAGATGTTTTATAACACAACTGAACACAAAGAGTTAAGGTCATACTTACTTACTGATTTTTGGACAGGCTTCAGCTGAATGTAACAACTTCAAATGCAATCAATTCCAGCAATGTATTTCAAATCCTACTTTTTGTTCGTATCTATTATATTTTTTTATTTTCTCAAAATTTCTCTCTTTTTCTTTTTTTCTAGGAAGTAAAATAAAGGTTTTCAAATCCAGAAGTCCTCCACTCGCTGCGTGTTTTTCTCTGAGGAAATTATTGCTTTTTAATCTGCCATTCATCTCATCCACATAGAAACAAAGTGGATTTTCAGGTCAGATACCTCTCTTACAAATCAATAAGGTGTCGTTGAAAAGTTGAATTTGAAAAGTATAGCAAAAATATACGTATGTGACTTCTGTGTAGATGAGGTACTTAGATGTGTACAATATTGAGGGACGGCTGTATCCCTCTTCACCACCAGACCCCAAGTGGGTTTTTGGCTGGGCTGTGCAAGTGATGGAAGTGAAATCTTATTGAATTCACATTTTTGTCAAGGAGATGTGCAGAGTGGTTTTCTTTCAGGCAACTTATTCCTTGAGGTTAAGCACATCCATGTACATAAAGAAATTAGGTCATACTTCATTAGGTTTAACAAAAATATAATTAGCAAAAAGCAGACTTTCTAAAAGGCAATAGAAGTGCCACTGCGAGGCTCCGAGTACCTGAGCAGCGTGAACACGATTCGGCTGTGTTGTGGGAATTAGTTTTGAATCATGATAATGAAAATGTTTTTTTGGAATTGATCTGGAGTATAAATAATTGATTTTTCAAAAGTAAAGCTTTTATAAATGCAGGAAAAAAAATCTCCTGTTTTCATTTTAAAAGGAATCAATTATTATAATTGAGCTACAAAGACTGAGCTGGTATTTAAGTAATGGGAGTTTTCACAAGCGGATCACTCCAAAGACAAACATCAGGCTGGCCAAGAAGGCATTGGGCCGCTTTGAGGATTTTTTTCCCCTATGCAGTATAAGCTTTGCAACACAGCTGTCCATTGCCAGGTTTTAACCATTACATGGACTAAAGAGATGGGAACTGGCTACTGCTGCTGACACGTTAAATGTCCTTCATTTCTCTTGATCATTTGTACTTGTTTGGCTGCAGCCAGCTCATGAGGCATTTTGGCATTGAAGCTATTTCCACGCTATGGCATTTGTTCCTGTTTGGATCTAAACTTGCTCCAGTTGAAACTTGTTCCCTGGTTTTCTGCTGCTCGTAAATGCAGTGATTCAGGAGGAGTTTAATGATATATATTTTTAAAAAGCGCTGACTTATCAAGTCTGGGGTTTTTGGTTTTTTTAATGTCAATGTGTTGGTTCTGAAAACATTTTCTGATCAAGACTAGGCTCCATACTAAAACATTTAAGCAGCTGTATTTCTATGAATATCTTAACTTCATGACTTTACTCATCCTTCCTGAGATGAAGACCTGAAATGTCTCCCACTTGAAAGACAAATCTTATTTGTATGTATGTAATACATATGTATATACATACATATACATATATGCACATATACCTATGGACCCATGCAAACAAAAGATGAACCTTGATATAGTCTACAAATAATTCTTATGTCATGGGCAGATCCCTGTACGAAAAATATGACATGATTCATATGCTCTAATAGATTTAACCTCCAAGTAGTGAAGATTCTTCAATCTTTTGAAGAAGAATTTTATGCTGTTAACAAAATACATTTAGACTGGGTAAACTTACTTTCTTTCCTTTTTCCCTTCCCCCCCCCTTTTCCCCCCCCTTCCCCCCCTTCCCCCCCTTCCCCCCCTCTTCCCCCCTCTTCCCCCCTTCCCCCCTCTTCCCCCCTTCCCCCCTCTTCCCCCCCTCTTCCCCCCTCTTCCCCCCTCTTCCCCCCCTCTTCCCCCCCTCTTCCCCCTTCTTCCCCCTTCTTCCCCCTTCTTCCCCCTTCTTCCCCCCTCTTCCCCCCTCTTCCCCCCTCTTCCCCCCTTTCCCCCCCTCTTCCCCCCCTCTTCCCCCTTCTTCCCCCTTCTTCCCCCCTTCTTCCCCCCTTCTTCCCCCCTTCTTCCCCCCTCTTCCCCCCTCTTCCCCCTCTTCCCCCTCTTCCCCCTCTTCCCCCTCTTCCCCCTCTTCCCCCTCTTCCCCCCCTCTTCCCCCCCTCTTCCCCCCCTCTTCCCCCCTCTTCCCCCCTCTTCCCCTCTCTTCCCCCCTCTTCCCCCCCTCTTCCCCCCCTCTTCCCCCCCTCTTCCCCCCTTTCCCCCCCTTTCCCCCCTTTCCCCCCTTTCCCCCCTTTCCCCCCCTTTCCCCCCCTTTCCCCCCCTTTCCCCCCCTTTCCCTCCCTTTTCCCTCCCTTCCCCCTTCCCCCTTCCCCCCTTCCCCCTTCCCCCCTTCCCCCTTCCCCCTTCCCCCTTCCCCCTTCCCCCTTCCCCCTTCCCCCCTTCCCCCCTTCCCCCCTTCCCCCCCTTCCCCCCCTTCCCCCCTTCCCCCCTTCCCCCCTTCCCCCCTTCCTCCCTTCCCCCCCTTCCCCCCCTTCCCCCCCTTCCCCTCCTTCCCCTCCTTCCCCCCCTTCCCCCCTTCCCCTCCTTCCCCCCTCCCCCTTCCCCCCCTTCCCCCCCTTTCCCCCCCTTTCCCCCCCTTCCCCCCCTTTCCCCCCCTTCCCCCCCTTTCCCCCCCTTTCCCCCCCTTTCCCCCCTTTCCCCCCTTTTCCCCCTTTTCCCCCTTTTCCCCCTTTTCCCCCTTTTCCCCCTCTTCCCCCTCTTCCCCCCCTCTTCCCCCCCTCTTCCCCCCCTCTTCCCCCCCTCTTCCCCCCCTCTTCCCCCCCTCTTCCCCTCTCTTCCCCCCCTCTTCCCCCCCTCTTCCCCCCTTCCCCCCCTTTCCCCCCTTCCCCCCCTTTCCCCCCCTTTCCCCCCTTTCCCCCCCTCTCCCCCCCTTCCCCCCTTCCCCCCCCTTTCCCCCCCTTTCCCCTTTTTTCTCCCCTTTCCCCCTTTTTCCCTTTTTCCTTTCCTTGCAACAGTAATTGACAAAGCAAAGAACTTTCGAATAAAGTTTTTTCTTGACTTGTGGGCTCTTCCCAAATGTTTCACTGCTCAAATCTTGCTCTTTCCTGCTTCAAACTTTCATAACTCGGATGGGAATTAATGAGCCCCACGTGTCCTGGCTCCCAGCATATGGTCCTCTGCATCAGCAGAATCACCCTGCTCCTCTGTGCAGGGCCATGAAAAATTACATCCTTTCTCAGTACCTTTGTCAAGTCTTTTTTTTTTCCCATTGTTTATACTCTGAGGATTATATTTGCCTGTCAGCTGGCCCTGAAAAAGGTACACTGAATTCAGAACACAGCAAATTCCCTGTGTAGCTATGAAGACAGTAGACAAAACAGCACTGCAGCGCTCCGTTCTCTCTTCACTTCCCGTAAGTCTGATACCAAGATCAAAGTTTTAGACTTGATAAAGCCCTCTGCAGAAATTACCCATTTTACCAAAGGATCTATTCCCCTTTCCGCTAACAAAATTACAAGTGAGAAAGCCCCAGGTGTGGTGCCCACTTTGAATGGAAGTAGTTCTGGGGAACAGTCAAGAATCTATTCAATTTTAGAAAGGTGTAGGCGTATAGATGTATGTACTCATGTATATAAACTACTTCTAAGCTGTCTCAGGAAACATATCACAATGAGCAGCAGAGAAGCAGCAAAAGCAACTCATCTCATAAAGCAAAAAAATAGAGTAAGGCATGTAGATTAAATACAGTGATAATGATGGGAAAAGGAAAAAAAAATTCCTTAAATCTCAAAGACAAGATTGATATATAGATTTTTCATATGGATTTTCCATATCAAGGTAGATGTCCATATCTAGCTATGTAGGTATTCTCTGTTACTGCCATAGTAATTGCTTGCAGCATTTGTGTGCCGTAACAACCCTATAAGCCACATAACAGGCTGTGATTCACTGAAGTAATTTAGCAAAAGAGATTGGCTAAGGGAATGGTCAGTGGCTTTAATTGCTAATTTTTTATACTTAAAAGGATATGGGGAAATTCATGCGGGATAGGAAAAAAGTCTAGTTAGTTGGGAAAGAAGTATTCCTTCTTAGGGACTGTTTAACCAGTACAAACCATAAACCAAACAAACGAAGGTAATCCTATTTCTTTCACGATTTGATTAGTTACAGAAACAGATATCTTAAGGACAGTTTTCTTTGATTGTTAGGTGATAACTGAGTGTATCACACACTTCAGTATTAACTCGATAAAGCAGAAAAAACTGCTGCCAGAACCAACTCAACCATCAATTTTGGGAGCTATCTCAGATCATGTAATTTGCCAAATATGTGCACTCTACTTGCCTTATGCAGTATACAGCATTCGGAAGCAAGGCCCCATCAGGGAAAACACTTAGGACTGAGAGATAACTGTAAGGCTGCATGTTTGCAGGCTTGGATTTGTTCGTCAGTCCCTTACCACTGTAATAAGTGGTACAAATACTGTGAGAGCAATTTTGCATCATAACACAGAGTCAGCTTTAGAAATGGCATGTGCCATGTAGTAAGGTAGACATACCAGCTGGGAGCCTGAGAACTGAAAACTGCTATAATGTAGTATTTTTTTCAGTTTTCAACAAAAAAGTAACTTTGGGGGGAATTTTTGTTAGGAAGGATGGGACAAAGACAACATAATAGCACTTGTCTTTTAGCAAAGTCAGGCTGACTTTATAGGATTCATATGCAAATTTATATAGGTCTTTAGTTCAAGGCTGACTTTTTTTTTTTTTTTCCCCTTGGGGTAGTTATGATTCTTACTTTAAATACACAATGTATGTGTTTGATTCAAAATACACCAGGCTTTCACAATTTTACAATGTTAGGAAGAAAGCACATGTAATAAAATCCATAAATGATAAAATTATCGTATTTTGCCAATAGATTTTACAGTAGGTTGGTTGCCCTGCAAAGTACTGATGATGAGATGTCAGATAAGTGCTCTCTCTCCTTCTCCTCTCTCTGTCTCTCACTATTTGTGTGTACATACAATGACAAACCTGATAATCTCCATGGTGTTCAGCTCCATGAAACTCATTTCACAATTCTTCCATTGTGGAAGATCTGTTAAAAAAAAGTAACCATTTTTCTGTTGTGATTTTGGGGCACCATAAATTAAACCTGGTAACAGAGATCAGAGCTAGTAATTTTCAAAGGGAAATATCTCTGAAGTGTCCTTCTGATTTCGTAAATGTGTGAATCGTACAACTACGGATATAGCTCGGTTGAGAACAGAGGTCAATCATTTTGGTCTCATTGCCATATGGATGGGGCTTATATAGGTTCAGGGGTTTTTCCCTTTTTGACTTCTGTGAAAAGACATTTTTCTTTCTTTAGGTGGGTTACTGCTATTACAGTGCAAACACCTATTTTGTGTTTCAAGGAAATAAATCGATTTATAAAAAATGGAGTTCCCTTCAGTTACACTTGCTTATGGCAAATGAGAGGTGAATGTGGCCCACGTCAGGAGTCATATACTGAGAGTTAATCTCCTTCTTTTAATCCTGTTGAAAGGAGGGACTTGTGCTGCCCGGGCACTCGCTGGTAACAGCAGAATTTGGCCCAGTAGCAGATATTTTGAGAGGCGGACTTTACAGAGGCGATGGGGTCAGTTAATATATACAATCCAGGTAAACCAGAAACCCAGTACTTCCTTCGGCAGCCTCCGGGTTTTCAACTCACTCCAGTTAAGTGAAGGGTAAAAAGGAGATGGCCCTTGTCATCCGCCCAAGCCAGAGACAGGCCACTGAGCTCCCTAATGGCACAAGCAAATCAAACCATCTTGAGCCATCAGACGCTAATAAACTGAATCGAAGCTTGAGGAGTAGTTATGAGAATAACGTCTGCTTGAAGTACTAGTTATGGATCATCACCATGCTGAATTACTAACGGATCAACTGCTTTTCGTGGTTGAATGCTGTTTGACTTGGATGGATGGCAGAAAGGGAATATGAACAGAACTTAGTTAAGAGGATAGATAAACCATAACTTCCAAAATGAAACTCTTAAAATATTATTCGCTGCAGATGCGGGACATCCATATGATCTATGAGTTTCCTTTAAACTCGATCTGGATGCAGTGATATGCACTTTGCTGAAATTAAACCATTAACTCATCTGTTCACACAGATACCTGAGTCAAGAGACTTCATCCTTCTCAGGCTCAGATCAACAGAGATGGGAGTTTATCTTCATTAGCTGTAAACATAAGCTGGTGTTAAATTCAGTTTAGGAAAAGGTTCTTTGACATCTCTAAATGAGCTGATATGACCCCTAAATGAAAATAATAATTATTTAAGAAAAAGCTGTCCACAACTGAAAAAGAAAGCACCCTGGTTTAGTTTCAAACCACAGCAGACCTGGGGAAATGCACACTGTGAGCTTTCACAGCACGTATGACAGGTAACATATTACTTAACTGGTTTAAAACTAGTGCAGGTGTTTTGTCTGAAGTGATCATAAAACAAAGCTAACAACAAAAAACATCAAACTTGTCAAAACACTGAGGTTTTCTTAATACGTGCTTTGTGCATTTATCACTTGATTTTATAGCTTTTAGAATTCAAGTTGTGAGGCATTTTTATTGTTAGCTGTTGAACCATTTCTTTACCAAGGTACTAAAAAAAAAAAGATTTGAACTATGTTATAGAAGCTATATAAAAAAATTAGCATTTAAAGAATACAGGATGGCCAGGAGAAGTTCCTAGCAAAAATACTAAACATTGCCATGGAGCTTAACTTGTATAACACTTAATCCCGATAGCAATATACCAAATCCACTTAGACTCTGCCATTTATTTTTATCAAGTTCTCCTTTTATCTATATATTGAACTTCTTTAATGGAAATTATCCATATGCTGTACCGTGTGTGCTTGATTTATTCTGCATTTGCTTAATAGCTTCATTTTGTGATAGAAGTCTGTGGAAGGACAAAACAAAAGACCCATATCTTAATAGCATGGATGCCCTAAGAAAAAGCCCCCATGAACAACAATTATAAATACTTGAAAACTGCAAAAGCAGCTTATCGAGATTCATTACAAAGTTGTTCTTGTTTCTCTAAAAATGTTGTACATATGTAAACACATAAATATACATATATATGTGTGTATATGTATAACCCCTAGAATTTATTTCAATGAAAAGTCTACACAGCTATATTTGGAAATTAAGTGTGTCAGTTTATGCTTTAAATTCCAGTCACCGTAGTATTACTATTTATTGTTTTAGTGAATTTATGAAAAAGAAATGCCAGCTGCCTCATTACATCATACTGAAGTGTTCCAGGATCTGTCATAGATGTTTTGGACCAGAGAATTAGAGAAAAAATGTGGGTGTACCCATATTTATGTAGCCTGGTGAGAGAATGCATTCCAGTAAGTTAACGTTATTTTGGAATAATCTTGCATATTTATTTTAATTGATGTCTGATTGAAACAAAAATCTTTCTGATGGATGAAAACTTTATTCAAATGGCTCCAGAAAAACAGAGCAGATATTTTTGCTTTATTTCTTATACACTTTACGCCTTTTTGCTGGCCACAAAAAAGTTAAATTTTATAATACGAAAGCAACAGAACTCTTCCATTTGACCTAATGGGTTTCTAATGAATTTTGTGAATGCTAATATGTCCACAATACATTTCATACAGTTAAGACATAATGCAGTACTCCTAAAATGGGTCTGCGTAAATTAACTTTGAAGGGTGGCTGTGTTAGTCTTTCACCCATTAATTGCACGATGTGAACCCCCACAGCAGCTGATTTAAGAGTTCACCCTAGCTGATTCTTGCCGGTGGAAATTTGCCAAAACGATTACATCAACTTCCAACAAACCACATGTGCATGACAACAGTCAGCAAACAATTACTTAAAACCCTATAATATAATTTGTAATTTGACATAATAGACTCTTCTTTCAGCGTTCACATTTCCATGACAAAGCCAGGGGAATTGGGGCAGTTCTGCAAACAAGCCTGGGCTCTGGACATGGGTGCGGGGGATGGCCCGCGTCCCTCCTCTCCGCACCGCTCCAGGCTTGCTGCCTGGAATCTGGGATTAAAACCGTCACAGTCATCGTTTGGGGAAGCTCACTAAAATGCCACCATTTCTTTCTTTTTAGCCCTGAGTGATGACGGTGCCCAGCTTGTTTTGTCTAACAAGACGGCGAGGGGGTTGAGGAAAATAAACCTATAGTAATGATTTATGGAAACAATAACACTTGCTTGAGTTTTAAAAACATCTGAAAGCAAATGTCATGCCCCTGCCTTGTCCCCGGCTCTAGGTGAAATTTTCCATCCTCCTGTGTTACAAAGACCTAGTAAAGGCTGAGTCTCAGGAAAGACATGTTGCGGTAAATATATTTCTGCTTTAATCTAACATCCTTTGGTAAGGCCACAACTCGCTATCTATGCAACGTTCGAAACCCGCAAGATTATCGCAGATTCAGGCCTTGAAGCCCTTCTGTTTTCTGTGTTCAAAGACAGAGATCCTTGACGTATATTCAGGAGATAGATCGGTTTAAATTCTCTCCCTCTTTGTCCTTCCCCTCCTCTCTGCCTTTAGCCGAGTGATTTATTTGAAAAATGTGGGACTTCTCTAATTTTCCATTTATGGGCTAAGAGTTCTTTGTAGCAGTAAAAGGACATAAGGCCAGCAAGGAGGAATTATGCAGCATCTATTGTAAGGAAATGTAAAATAATTGCAGCTTTATGTGGGGTGAGTACACTTAGAGGAATGTGAAGTCTTTATCTGCAGATACGTGTTAACAGTTTGTTTAGGCTGTGGCTGTCAGAGGAAGATGTCGATAAACTCCTACTTTCTGTGATACCATAAGAAGCACAAATCTCACTTTTTAGTCTGGTTTCCAAATTAACACAAAGGTGGAGAATGGACTTTTCCTGTACATAAAGCAAAAAAAGAGGAAAGTTTGTCAGAACTTTGCAAGTTGTTGGGAGTATGGAAGGACAATAGCAATGCTGCGTAATATCTCCTGAATCACAGAAAAACGTTATAAGCTACTTGCAGAAAGCATATGATAGCATAAAACTATAGAATGTGGTTTTCAGGAATAAGGTGACTGACGCAGAAGGGGAATTCCGTATATGAATACGGAAAGTTTCTTGGTGGTGCTGCATGCAAGGCAGTTGATTTTAGGCTGTTAGTAGCTATTATGTCAATTTGCTCTTCCTTCCCTGAGTGTTCCTCTGTGTGATCTGTTTTCATAGTCCCTTGGCCCGGACTCGGAGGCAGAGGAACCCGTAGGTTCAGATGAATGGTAATGAGCATTGTCAGAGAGGCAAGAAAATTGAGTCCCCGCTCTGGCTGCCGGGCCGAGAGCTGCAGGAGCTAATTGTGTCAATGGTAATGAGACTGAGCAGGCAGCAGATGCTCACGTGCCTTTACAATCCAAATCCCACCAACAAATTCCTCCCACAGAAACTTTGAGGGACGTCTTGGCACCCTGGAGATGGTGATAGACCCAGTCTCAGCCACATGCCACCTGCTAGAGCCATTGTTTAAAAAAGAAGGAGGAAAAAAAAGCCCATTATGATAACAAAGTTGTTTGCTGTCTCTTGCAATGACTTTATGGCACCAGTTTTACCATACTGCAGCTATTGAAAAAAAAGAGGAACATCTGATTATTTAAAGAGAAACATTTGTATTGAGCACTGTTAACAACTTACTTGGGAAGCCGGATGTGCAGTATATGTTACATATTCTGCTGATAAACCATGCCTGCCTTTTTCCCATTACAGCTCCCACTGTGCCTGCTTCCTACAGCAGGTTTACATTTCCACATGTTTTCCCATGACATTGAAGCAGGGAGCATTTTTTTTCCCTCGTCTTTTTTTTTTTTTTCCCCCAGAAAAATCAAAAATAAAAAAGTGCAGATACCCACGTGGAGTGCTGTATAAATATTTACTGTAAAATAAAATAAACAACATATTTGGACCTTATTCACAAAGCAGGCTGTGTGGTGAATTGTGCCTGAGGTTTTGAAGAGAGGAAGGCTGTTAAGGGTCCCTTAATGACAGTACTTTGTAACGCAAGCTTGCTAAATGCTGCAAGTAGAGGGAGGTTCAGATCCTTCCAGGAAACGTTTGCCCAAGAGCATCTATTTCTGGAGAAATCTGACCAAGTGTCCTTTCTTGCAGCAAGACTTTGTGTCCAGCTTTGCACTCCCGTGAGGCTCACGCTCTTCAAGACAATTTAAACTGACCCTGAAGCTGTTCAAAATCCTTCCGTGGATTGGGTTGGTTCCCATCAGCCCCAAGGTCAGAAGAAGACAAAAGTGTCTTAAAAACTCTGGAGTCACCTCTGGCTCCACTGTGACTGTATGCAGCCGAGCTCGGGCTCTGCTGAAGATGATGGACCCTTTCCCTTCACGAGTGTCCGGACGTCCTTAGAGCACGTTGGTCGCAAACAGCTGCCGGCAGTAGGTACACGTGAGTGGATCTGGATCATTTGGCTTAGGCTGTCAGTGGAAGATTGAACACATGCTTTGTTTGGTCTGAAGACACTTGAAACAGCAATTATGCTCTTTTTTTAAACTCCCAAAGGCAATGGAGAAAGTTATAGTTCCATGAAAAGCTTGGGTTGAGCTGGTCATTTGACAAAGTATGTATTGCAGCCCTGACTAAATTCACATCTACACCAAACTTCAAAACTTTCCTTTACAGAAACCCCACTCCTGTGAAGAAAAGAAATATCACAAATGCAGCTGCTCCTTCTGCTCTGTTTATACAGTAAGAGCGGCCTTGAAAATAGCATCCCATGCCAGTTAGCGTGTTGCACGGTTCAAGAGCAAGACATTTGTCAAAGCAGAACTGCAGTAGCGTGAGACACAGAAAGCTTTTCAAATTTATTCACGTAGAGTATTTCAAATTCCAGTGCATGCCGTATATTGATTTGTTCACATCTGGTATAAAACCCAGGTGTGGGAAATCCAACGCAAGTACACCAGCGTGTAAGGCTGAAAAGCAGTAAGCATACCTCAGGCAAAGAGCGCAGATGTTCCTAGTGCTTTCCTGATGGGGAAAAAGAGGTCTGGGTTCTCTGACTGCACTGGTGACCACTGCAGCCCCACGGTGGCTGCCTTATTAGGGGACAGGAGGTGACAGAGCACCTTTCTTCCTTGCTTGTCTCCAGCATATGCAATACTCAAACAGCTATCCAATAGAGATATTCTACTTCATGCTTTACCAGGAAATAACTAAACAAAATGACAAATGCATTAGAGTGATCAGACAACGGAATTTCCATTAGATACCGTGCCATATTAACTAATCCTCAAAATAACTCCAAAGCATCCAGTGATATATATTACAGGCATTTGTTTTTAATAGGGATTTTGTAAACCGTAAGTCTCAAGCATTTTTCTCTTTTGCACTTGGTAAAACTTTGAGAGATAAATGTTGTATTGGTTCAGAAAGAGACTGAATATCTAGGTACCGTACTTACCATACATGGAACCTGTACGGGTTTAACTCACTATTTATATACACAATGCCGCATTGCAAAACTGCCACGGAAATTTACTCATGTAGCAGAAAATCTGATCCCCTGCCCTTTGCCATGATGATTGATGATAATGTAAAATCTAATTTTGAATTCACTTATCAAAAAAAAAAAAAATTTCACAGCCATGAGCGGGTATATAGAATTTTGTGGTTTGATGTATTTTAATGAATGATCAGATTTTTTTTTAAGTAAGTTGAAAAAGTGAACATTCTAGATCAGGGCTCTGAACTAATTTTCTCTGTTTATTCCTACTTCTGGGTACCTGGCCTATCGTTCCAGGGCTTTGACTGGCCATTTGTTGGGGCAGGAAGATACCTTTTCCCGATACAGCTATTACCTTTACCAAATGTTTCCCAGGTGTCTCCCATGTGACAGAGAGTGGCCTTTGGGACTGATCATGCTGGACACTGCACAGAAGAGGCAGTGCTCTGACTGGGAACAGAAACTGTTAGGCAGGGTATCTTCAGCAGGATTACTTTAAGGTATAGGTATATATGTATATAGTTAAGGAATGGATTTTGTGGAGGTCAGGACTGATAGCATCAAGTGGATTTTTTTGCTTTTCTGATTTGACTGCCAGGATTCCTGACCTCATTTTAGATCATCAATTCTCTGCCTTTTCAGGTGAACGAGGTAACTGATGCCTGATTGAGGTACACTCTTCAGCATTCCATAGATTAAAATATATGCCCTACCTAAGGTATTTTGGCTTAATTAAGATGACTGTGATGCAGAGGTCATATTTGATAATCCAATGGCCCATTCTGCCTGTAACAGCTCTTAAAGTAATCCACCCTCTGATGCACCTCAGTTCTGAAAAAGGTTATTGGGTGTAAGCATGAATGATGGGATAGTAGATAGGGCAAATACGGCATTAATTTGTGATGAGTTCTATAATACGGTTGTCTGTGCAAAAAAATCAGATTGAAATGTCAGCCTCTTTCCACCCACTCCACTGAACAGCATCATACTGACCTTCGAGCAGCTTATTGGCGGGTCCAAGAGCGAGTATAAAATGGCTACGCTTGCCTACAAGGATACTCTTCACTCAGTTTGCACTCATGCTGCAACAGATGGAAATGGAAAGTAGAAAGACCAAGGAGAGCTCTGTCATTAGTTTTACTTTGGGAAACAAGCTTGTTGAAGAGGGATGGAGGGAGAGACAGAGAGAGAGGGAGGAAGAAAGGGAAGAGGAGGGAGAGAGGGACGAGGGAGAGAGGAAGCCCCCCCAGTTTTGTCATTCATTGTGATAGAAATGTTCTTTTAAAATACACTTCTGACTTAGGAAGACTTGTCTTTCACATTCATTACGCAGGTGTCAAATCAAATTTTATCTTGCTATGTCTTGTGCGCTGGAGCATAGTGCATATGACATTTTGTAACATGATGCAACATAAGGCAATAAATCATACTGAAAGTGAATAAAACGTCTTTTTTTGTGTGTGTGTGAGCGCGCGAGGAGGGGAATGAACCAAATGACACTGTGCTAATTTCACTGTGCTTCTACCATTGTTAAGAAAATGATTTTCTTTCTGCCCTGTCCCCGCTGAGGGACTATTTCTCAAAATAGTTCTTCAAAGTAAAATTCTCTGTCACCTATGTTTTGCATATATACCGTGCATCTAGGGGATCAGTAAGTTTTAGAAGAAAAAATATGCTTGCGAGCTCAGTAAAACTCCTCGGAGAAACAAGACAGACTTTAAAGTATATCAACCACAGAAATAAGCCTACTTTCAGCTAAGTGAAAAATTAATTAATCTGCTGTGCAGCTGTGGTTTCTGAAGTAGTAGTGTGGGCAAATGGAAGCGCTATTTGGAGTGCGTTTGTTTTTCTTCCTCAGGTACATCAGCTGGAGAATTCGAATGCAACTTTTGAGAAGAAAGTTGCGGTGAATAGATCTGTATTAGGTGGGAATAACCGAGATTGCTCTCCAGGAGGCCAGCAGCACTCCACTCACGTGCCTAACAGCATTCACAATACCACGCTCCCTAAGAAGTGTCTGCTGGCTGCACGTGGGACTCTCCCTTTTCTTTGTAAGGGAAGTCTGCCATGTCAAAGGTGGACTGGAGTTTAAGAGACTTTCAGACAGAACTCTTTCACTGGATATGGGAGGAATCAGCCTTGGGAGTGCTGCAATTGCTCAGAAGAGTCCTGCAGAAGTATCACGTCTAGAAGTGCTATGCACATAAATATTGTTGCATCTAAACAAACACCCCCTAGATGTGTTCCTTCTCACTTGTATGTTCAAATGAACGTCAGGTGAAAAAAAGAAAGAAAATCAAGGCTTTTTCATTACTTTAGTTCAGAATTCAGATAAGGACTATTGTGCCAATGACATTTTATCGTCCTTATAAGTGTAAATGGTTAGTTGCAAGACAGCGTGGACTTAAGTGACAATGTTACATATAACCTGATGTTGCAAAATAAAATATAAATTGAAAAAGGGAAAAAAGAAACGAGGTGCTGTAATTCCTGTCTGGAGGTGTCCTGCTATCTATTAATATACAGAGTATGTCTCCGAGAAAGACCGATGTGATGAAGTGGAATTACTGTTTGGAAAGTGATAAAAATTGCATAAAGCAAATTCTGCATATCTAAATGTACTAAACAGTTACTTGGAAGAACACGTTATCATTTAAGAGTGTATATAACATTTTAGTTCTTAAGCAGTGAAATTATTTTTACTATGAATTATTCATCTCCTGTACACATCATGTAAAGGGGCAGTGACTTCTTTTATCAACAAAATACTTTTTATTGACACTAAGAACAGCATTTAATTGAACCTATTTCCCCAATTATCGTCAGAAAAGAGTTTACACTGGTGTTTTGGAAAAATGTTTTAGGAAGATTTATCAGAGCTGCAAAAAAAGCTGTCCGTGAACTAATGGAATTAGATTATCTTTGAATTCTCTCCACCAGAACTTAGAATGGCCACTAATTCCTTTCTTTGCTCTTTTGGTGTTTGCAAAGGGGTTCACTAAAGCCTGAATTGATATAATTATTGGCTTGGATTGTTAGAGATTTAGGCCAGATGGCTATGGGTTTCTAAAGTCCCAGTTGCTTGTGTTAGCTTTTCTAGTTTGCCTATAGGGTTTGGGGATCAGCAATTTGAAAGGGCTGCAAACTTGTAAAACAGTATTATTCATGGGGGCAGAATGTTCATCAGCGTGACCCAGTACTAAATACATTCATTATGGGCATTTCTATTCTGCACAATTTGCCACACGGCGCTGGTTTGTGAAAAAAAAAGAGACAATGGCTTATAAAATGCTTTTGAATGCTTAAAAAGAAGGGGAGTTCACGCTGAGCCTCCTCTGCTTTCTTTTTCAGCAAGAACCTTCTTAGTGACTTTGGCTGAGCTCTGCTGAGAGTAAGTAAATTGGAAAAATCAGAGATGTACTTTTAACGTTTTTGGACATGGGGGGGGGAATAGAAGAGAGAGAAAAGAGCAATAAAAGAGAGCGATGGTACGATTATGGGCAACACCAGTAAACCAATGGACAAAGTTAGCAGAAAACCAATGAACAGCATGGCGACACTGTGGCTAAAAGGAGAAACTTAAAAAGCAAATGCAAAAAAGGGGAAACAGAAATCCTATCATAAATAGATACATTTGAAATGAGAACAACACATCCGCTTCTGCGACCTGGGTGCAGCCTGAAGCTCACATAACGATCTAAGGCATTTCTGGTGTACACAAAATACACGCTCGACTCAGTCATGAGATTATTTTCTTTTGTGCAAATGTGTCGCAGCGTAAAACGTGAAAAGAGTTTTCGGCAATAGCAGAGAGGCAAGGAATTCGACACTTTCTGAACACTTCATCTAGCTCGTGGCTTCTCTTTGCTTTAAAACACTTGGCGCGTAGAGGGTGTACTTAGCGCAAATTGTCACGGTGAAGCATGAAGCGCTTTTTCAACTAGGATGAAAAAAAGCTCTTCTGAAGAGCCACCGGAGCAGCAAGTCAAAAAAAAAGCAGAGAAACACGCAGAGAGACGATCGCACACATGCACGCACGCAAGAACCGAGCTCAGGCAAATGCAGCTGGGGGGACAGAAATGCTGCAAAGAGGGAGCCGGGGGAAGGACCCCAGTGTGCAAGATGTTACTGACTGGGAAAAGGAGGAGGGAGAGATTTCGAGGAGCGAAGGAAAGCTCTCCGCGCTCCGCACAAGAGCATAGATGTTGGGGAAGAGCAGGTAATACCAAGGTAAATAAGCAGCGGTTGAGGCGCGGTTAGAGAGCACCGTCCCCCCCGGCTCCTTTACTAAACCAACGCACCGAAAAGAGCCCAGCGAGTTAAACAAGGGGGACCTAAAAGTATGTAAATGCGCGATCGCGCTTTTCCGTGGCAGGAAGGGGAGGAATTAAAAATCACACACACAGAAAAACCCCCAAAACAAACCGCTCCAAAGTGCCCTCAAAATGCTGCGGGGGCGTGATGAGGAGGGGGGGAGAAGTTGATTTAAAGTTGCCCTTTAGTGGTTTGTGTGCCCTCCCCCCCCCCCGCCCCGTCCCCCCTTACCCTCAATCCCCCCCCCCCCCCCCCGCCATTTCGCGGCGGCACACGGGCTGCCGGAGGAGCCGCCCCCCCCCCCTCCCCGCCCCTTCCCACTCCCCCTCCCCGGCGTGGAGGGGCTGCGGGGCGGCCGCGCTTGTCCCCCGGTGGGTCGGCGGGCTGATTGGCTGGCCGGGACTCAGCACATGCCGGGGAAGCAAAAAAAAAAAAAAAAGAGAAAAAAAAAAAAAAAAGCCGGAAAAAAAAAAAAAAAAAAGCTTTGTCTGGGGAGTTGGAGTGAAGTTGCGGAGGATTTTAGGCTGGAGCCGGCGAGCGAGGGTGTTTAGTCTGGCGGCGAGCGGGGGAGAGGGAAGGAGAGAGGAGCTCCGCCGGAGGAGAGGCTGCGGATCCCGCTGGCTTTTCCCGGCGGACCCTTGGATGCCGGCGGCCGGAGAGGAGCAGCAGCACCCTGCCCTGCCCCGTTTCGTCCTGGAAGAGGAGCGGGGAGTCAAATGAGGAAGCGTGGATTGCGTACGGATTGTAGCTGGATGTCCTGGCACGGTGTGTATCAAAAAAAAAAGCAAAGCAAACTTTTTCTGATCCGGTAAGATATTAATACTTGGCTGGCTAGGGGGAAAAAAAAAAAAGGCGTTTGCAAGTTTTGGAGGACCAGATGCGCGCTGGGTTTAAGGGACCGGAGGAAGTCGAAATAATTGCTTTTTAACTTGCTGGGAGAAATGAATTGCAAAAACTTACCGATGCACCGAGTCGGCAGTAAAATGCACTTTATATTCATTTTTGCACTGATGATAATATCTCTCAATAAGGCTGTGCTGGGCAAGAATTTGAAATACAGGATTTATGAGGAGCAGAGAGTTGGATCGGTAATTGCAAGACTGTCGGAGGACGTAGCTGATGTTTTATTAAAAATGCCTAACCCTTCCTCGGTTCGTTTTCGAGCCATGCAGAGGGGGAATTCTCCCTTGCTCGTAGTCCGTGAGGATAACGGAGAAATCAGCATAGGAGCTAAAATTGACCGGGAACAACTCTGCCAGAAAAACTTAAACTGCTCCATAGAGTTTGATGTGATCACTCTGCCCACGGAGCATCTGCAGCTTTTCCATGTTGAAGTTGAAGTGCTGGACATTAATGACAACTCTCCCCAGTTTTCCAGAGCTCTTATCCCTATCGAAATATCAGAGAGCGCAGCTGTAGGAACCCGGATCCCTTTGGACAGCGCTTTTGACCCAGATGTAGGGGACAACTCCCTTCACACTTACTCCCTTTCTGCAAATGATTTTTTCAGTATTGAGGTGAGAACCAGGACTGATGGTGCTAAGTATGCAGAGCTGATCGTGGTCAGGGAGCTGGACCGGGAGTTGAAGTCAAGTTACGAACTCCAACTCACCGCTTCAGATAAAGGGGTGCCTCAGAGGTCCGGATCATCCCTCCTGAAAATAAGCATTTCGGATTCCAATGACAACAGCCCCATTTTCGAGCAACAGTCGTATATAATCCAACTCCTAGAAAATTCACCGATTGGGACTTTGCTCATAGACCTCAATGCTACTGATCCAGATGAGGGCGCTAACGGTAAAGTCGTGTACTCTTTTAGTAGTCATGTGTCTGCCAAAATTATAGAGACTTTTAAGATAGATTCAGAGAAAGGACATCTGACCCTCCTGAAGCAAGTGGACTACGAAGTAACCAAGTCCTATGAAATTGATGCTCAGGCTCAGGATTTGGGGCCAAATTCTATTCCGGCACACTGCAAAATTATAATTAAAGTTGTGGACGTGAATGACAACAGACCCGAAATTAACTTAAACCTGATGTCCCCCGAGAAAGAAGAGATAGCTTACATTTCTGAAGGGTCACCCCTGGACACTTTTGTTGCCCTGGTCAGAGTGCAAGACAAGGATTCTGGCCTGAATGGAGAGATAGTTTGCAAGCTCCACGGACATGGCCACTTTAAACTTCAAAAGACTTACGAAAATAACTATTTAATCTTGACTAATGCCACTCTAGATAGGGAAAAGCGATCTGAATACAGCTTGACTGTAATAGCGGAGGACAAGGGAACGCCAAGCCTCTCCACAGTGAAACACTTTACTGTCCAAATCAGTGATGAAAATGACAACCCACCCCGCTTCCAGACAAACAGATATGAAGTTGTTATCTTGGAAAATAACTCTCCGGGAGCGTACATCACGTCAGTCACAGCCACAGACCCAGATCTAGGCGACAACGGGCAGGTGACCTACACTATTTTGGAGAGCTCTGTTTTGGGAAGTTCTATAACCACCTATGTGACCATCGACCCCTCCAACGGGGCGATCTATGCCCTGCGAACCTTTGATCATGAAGAAGTAAATCAAATCGCCTTTATGGTTCAAGCTCGGGATGGAGGGAGTCAGCAGCTCGTTAGCAATACCACGGTGGTACTAACCATCATCGACGAAAATGACAACCCTCCTGTCATCGTGGGGCCAGCGCTCCGCAACAGCACAGCAGAAATCTCAATCCCTAAAGATGCTGGAATCGGCTTTCTTGTCACCAGGATAAGGGCTACAGATAGAGACTCTGGTATGAACTCTGAACTCAGCTGCTCCATAGCAGCAGCTGACAAGGAAAACAGCATCTTTGTGATGGATCCCAAAACTTGTGACATCTCTATCAATGTGAGTGTCGAATCAGTTCCGGCAAAACAATGGGAGTTTTTTGTGATAGTCCAGGATAAAGGCAGTCCTCAGCTTAGTACTAAAGCACTTCTGAAATGTACCGTTTTTGAGTACGTTTATTCGTTTTCAAGCACGGAAGCAACTTTGGTAAGCCAACCCTCCCTAGACGTCTCCATGATCACGATTATATCCTTAGGATCAATATGTGCCGTGTTGTTGGTCATTATGGTTATCTTTGCTACAAGATGCAATCGAGAGAAAAAGGACACCAGGTCCTACAACTGTCGCGTGGCAGAATCCACCTACCAGCACCACCCAAAAAGACCCTCCAGACAGATCCACAAAGGGGACATTACATTAGTGCCAACGGTGAATGGCACTTTACCCATCAGATCTCACCATAGAGCTTCTCCGTCATCGTCTCCGACCCTGGAAAGGGGACAAATGAGCAGCCGGCAGAGCCACCACAGCCACCAATCGCTGAACAGCCTGGTGACAATCTCCTCTAACCACGTGCCCGAAAATTTCTCTCTGGAACTCACCCATGCCACTCCGGCTGTTGAGGTAAGGTCCATACCTCGTTTTGCACATCCCTTTGCTCACGCGTTCACTCGGGAGCATGGAGGTACTCTGCATGCACCCTGCGAGAGCAATGGGCAATCAGATCTATGCCCAATGAGAATGTGTTATGGATTTCCCTTTAGATGTCACAGCTTTGCAGTTTTACCCCAATACCAGTGGAATCCATTACCGTGGGGAACAGGATTAAATCTATTATTGATAGAATTACTTCTTGGTTCTTCCCTGTAAGGTCGAAACAATGGAGTGTAACATAGACAGTACTCTGCTCTGGTTTACTCCTCTTTCTTCCCTGCCTTCCCTTTCCCTCTGTATAGCTCAGTTTAAGAAAGAGTGCCCGAGTATTTGTGCAGAGAAACAATACAGGAAATTCTTTCACTACTGGGGATGGAGAACTAAAAGGTTAAATACTGACACAGTTTAAGTGCAGCTGTTGTAATATATGATCGTAGTATCTCAAACTTGGAGACTACCCATCCCAGTTTTTACTGCAAATGCCATGTAATGGCTTAAGTGAGAGCTGTGTCCTGGTAACTCTTTACATGCAGAGCAATGACATTTTATTTTGAATTAAAATCCTGGAATGGTAAAGGGTTGGTTCTAATCTATTAAAACAAAACTCCACCTCTGTTTAATTACTTATTTTACTTGTTAATGAATTAATTATTATGAGCTCAGAGGCTAATGAACAGCAGTGCACTTCCTCATGGTACAAGGTCCTCAGGTGTTTCCTGTGGCAGACACTATACTACAAAATAGTCTGTTGTACTGCATTATATATGTGCAGGAATTTGATTTAATTAAACTTTAAAGGAAATCAAACCAAACACCCAACAAACAAACCTGAGAAGTGAGTTAGTGGGTTTACAACTAGGTATTTGAGATTTCATTTCAAGGAATCAGTCTTTTCACCTTTTCTTTAGCAGGTTTCTCAGCTTCTCTCGATGCTTCACCAGGGCCAGTATCAACCAAGGCCAAGTTTTCGAGGAAACAAGTATTCCAGAAGCTACAGGTAAGGATCTGGACTGTTCTGCTACTTATGCCTGTATGTGTATCAGAAAATATAGACATGGATGTTTAACCAAAAAGTGGAATATAACTTATGTGAGATAATTTAATTCCACCATCACCACAATTCTCTTCACAGATATGCCCTACAAGATATGGATAAATTCAGCTTGAAAGACAGTGGCCGGGGTGATAGTGAAGCTGGAGACAGTGATTATGATTTGGGGAGAGAGTCTCCAATTGACAGGCTTCTCGGGGAAGGATTCAGTGACCTTTTCCTTACAGATGGGAGGATTCCTGCAGGTAAGAGCACAATGGAAGCTGAACAGTTTATTTACAGTGCTGCCTGGCTGTCACTTTGATAAAGCTACTACTGAGAAAGCAAAAATTCTTTAGCTTTCAAGCCCTGTGTTTCCTTCCTTTTTACTCTGCCTCATGATAAATATTGAGCTGAAGCCTTCACATATCTAGTAAAATGAAGCCTCAGACACAACTGAAAATGTGCCCAGAGCAATGCCTACTTTTTTCTGTTGTTCACATTGTCTTCAGCTGGCTCCAAATTCCCCCCAAAAGCACGATCTGCTGCCTGTCCTTAGACTTTTAATGACTGGGTGGATGTTTTTGCAAAGCCAGGCAGTTGTGGTTTGTTAAAAATACACTGCACTATAATTTGGGAGATACATTTTCCACAGTGGGTTTGATTCATACGATACAAACTTCTACCATTCAGAAATGGGTTCTGAAAGTGGTTTAGAAATATGGATGGAGAAGAAAGAAAAGTGTATTTTTTTCCCACTGAAAAATGAACTTGAGTGGCAAGGGAAGGGTCTAAATATGTCCCAGCCTTTAAATCTTGCAACCTTAATTTCTAGAAGAAAATGCTTAAGAGGTACAATTCTGGGGCAGAGGGCAGAAAAGAAAAAAGCTAGAAAAGGGTGAGTGAAAGTAAGATAAACACACACGTACATATTCACGGGTATGAAGTACAGCTTTTAAATTTATGCCCAGTTACAAGTTGAATAAAAGAGGCCATGGGAAATCAGGCTAAGTAGAGATATGAGAATTTTGTAATTACTTTAATAATTATACAGCCACTGGTTGTAACCTAGATCTCGTACGTATTTCAGATCGTATGTAGTTTTCTCTCTATAACCGACAGGGCCGGATAATTTCAGTAGGGTTCACTGAACCAAGACTGTAAACTTGAGAAGTTTAGTAAAGTCACTTTATACATAGGGGCACGTTGCTTTGTGGGGTGGTGCAGCACGTATTCCCTCCTAAAGTGACCCCCACATATTGCCCAGGGCTGGAGGAGAGGAGCTGCAGTGCTGCAGCTCCTTCCCTCTGCTGCCAGGGATAACACCAGTGAGGGGAATTGTACCTGACCTTGGGGTGTTTTACCCTGACAAATATACTGTTAGGCTAGGCCAGAGTAAACCCCCAAAGCTTAATTTGTTCTTCTACATTTTAACTTTAAAAATTTCTTTGTATATTTTGCTCCAGACTGGGTCTTGTATCACCTCCCCAGGCACTCACCTACCTCCTCAACTCAGTCTTACGTACCCAACGTTTCAAAACCAGAGACCTTGAAAAGCTGCTGTTTTTTTCAGAATCGTTAACCGAAATCTGGAGTCCTAATATATTTTTTATCCTCATCGCCCCCAGCTCCTACTACTTACTCCTCTGCCAGCTAGCACGAGGCCTGTCTCATTCTCTCGTACGGTTAGCAAGGAGGCAGGGAGGGATCTGCTGGAGCTCTCAGTTGCCAGGGGAACTTCCAAGTGCAATGGTGTTTGCACTGGCATGCGGCCCCGCTTCTGCCAAGGAAGAGCTGTCTCCTTCCCGGTGGGCAGCTGGGGGCTGCCAGCAGGCGGGAGCGGTTGCCCTCTTGGCTAGCTGAAGTGCGGATGACTCCTTTTCAGCTCTTGCAATTTGGTCTCTAAACAGGAAGCCAAAGGGTAGGATTTCCAAAAGTGCCCGGCTAATTGCATTCAAAGTAAGGAAAACTCCTGCTGAGTGCAGACGGAACTGGGTTGGGCTATCAAGACGGGCATTTAATCTCACCCAGACGTCCATCTGCTGCTACGCGTGGTCTTAATCTGCCAGATAAGTATGTTGAACCTGTTCAGATGAGACCTGAATTGATCTGCAATCCAAACAAATAGAAAGGAAAAGAAAAAAAACTTCCTGGAGGTTCCCTGTTCTCCATTTTGAAAGGTTTCTGCATTGCCAGTCTGGACACAGGCAAAATGCTGTGAGAAAGTCCTTTCAGTTTGTCCCTTTAAAGTGGAACTGGAAAGGAACGGACCCAGTCACTCAAAACTCCAAAAATGACATGATCAGAAAGTTCCATAACTGTCCTTGAAAGACTTGTTTCCTTTTCTCTCTCTCTCTTTTTAAACCTTCACCAATAAGCTTTAAGTCCTGGGAGAAAAAAAAAAAAAAAAAAAAAAAAAAAAAAAGCTGTTCTGCATCTGTTTTTTTTTAATTTATTTATTACTGATTTAAGGACAGACTGTGACACCATTCCATTTCCTTACATTCAGGAATGTCAAAATTTATTATTTTATACCAAAACCGACCCTGATAACATCAGTAACAAAACTCACAATAAGATAACCCTTACTACTAATGAAATGCTAGACCATTGAAAGTGTCTCATTAATTTACAGGAGTCTTCCTAATTAGAAGAGTAATCCTCACCTTCTGGGATGAGTTGAGAGCTGGTCCAAGCACCACGGGTCACTTAGATATCTTTTCGCCTTTCTAACTTTTAGGCATTTTCTGCAAAACAGCACACGTGCTTTTCATACATGGGAACAAAACACTTGAAGGTATTTCAGTCACTTGTATCAAAACTTCAGCCACTGATATTTTCTAGGTTTCTTTGTTTGAAGCTCACCGGATCAGCAGGCCATTTGCAATAGCTTGCGCAATATCCAGCCTGCAGCCTGAACCTGTATTCTTGAAGAAATTCATACTCTCACATGTAAGACACAGAGAAAGTTTATACTCAAAGGAATGGAAAGGGCATTAGGAAAGCAAACAATATGGTAGGCTGTGTAAAGCGCAGAGATAAATAACGCTGACAGTGTGAAAGTAGGACTTTATCAATCACTGGTATGTCCTAAGCTCAAATACTCTGTTCAGTTCTGCTTACACCACTGCAAAAAAGATTTTTTGATAAACTGAGTGGATCCAGAGCCAGATGGGAAATGTGATGGGAAAGTGAGGAAATCTTACAGGGCATGACTGCAAGCATTTCTGGTGTATCCAATCTATAAAAAGAGAAAGAAAAAGAAACTCCCTTCTGTGTGGGCTAATCTAACCATTAATTGACAGAGAATTAGGGCAAAAGCTTCTTACAGTCCAAATATGCAGAATGCAAAGAGTCTGGCATTTCTGAAAACTTTCTTTTGCACTATGTGACTCAAATTCAAGGCAGTGGCCCCTGCAGCACCTAGGTCTTTTCCAGCAGGTCTGCCAAGCACCCAGGCAGCACCCAGGCTGAGCCGAGGCTTCGTGTCCTACAGAGTGGGTTCCCTTTGGAGAGGAAAATTTGGCCTCTCTCCTGGCACATCCCTCTTTGCAGGTCCCTCAAATAGGACTTTGCCTGCCTCTGCTTCCAGGGACCTTTCCCAGGCCTCTGCAGCGGGAGAGGTGTTTGCAGAGGACTCTTGCAGTGCCCCTCTGTGAGCCAGTTCAGACCAGCGTAGCTCCCAGGGATGCAGTTATTTGCCCCATCACATTGCTTCTCCCTGAGAGACACCACTAAAACCAAGCAGCTGAAAGAGCAGCTCTGTTGTCTTCTGCTCTTCAGCCCTCCTGGCTGGCCTGTGTGCCCACCCTGTGGGTTAGAGCCCCCCTTGTGCCAACGCCTGAGCCAGCATGGTACAGTAACCTGAGCTACAGAGCTTCAAATACACTTCAGAGTAACTCCAGTATAAACACCGGAGTCACATGAGGTGTGACTTAAGCCCTAGGTATTCTGATACTGGATTAAAATTTAACTGATTCAGTTAAAGAAGTAATGTGGCAGTGGATCACCTCATATTCAACATACACCTCATTGTCAGATCAAAAGGAGGTGTGTTAATGAAGAGGGAGATCCCTCTGCACTTTATTGTTCTTTCTTCTTTATTTCCCCTGTCCATTTATTCCCACTTTATTCCTCTGATATGCTTCTCTAATTGCACGTGGAAGACTTCACTAAACCTAAGTAAATGCTTGGAGGTTGAAACACCTTCATTTTTTTTTAGTTTTTGGTTTTTTTTTACTGAAACAGCACTGTACAAAGGGAACAAATGGTTTTAAGTCACAAGTCCTTGTTTTCCACCTGGATTTACGTGTTTATCTTCAGCCCTAGTTAAGAGATCGCATTACTGTCTTACGTGTTCTGCATTTATTGTTCTCATTTTCTGAGACCATTTGGAAACGGAAGTACATTTAGATCCAGACCATTTGGAAGTGGAAGTACATTTAGATCCAGACCATTTGTATTTGCTACCTTTCTGCGCACAGAAAGTGAACCCCAACACCAGATTTTGAACGTCTTTGGAGAAGTTCAGTCCTTGCGTTAGTCCCTGCCAATGTAAGTGCTATCTGCAACAGGAGGGGGATGCTCACTCTCCTCTTCTCTCTCTTGCAGCGATGCGGCTGTGCACGGAGGAGTGCAGGGTTCTGGGGCACTCCGACCAGTGCTGGATGCCACCGTTGCCCTCTCCCTCCTCCGATTACAGAAGTAACATGTTCATCCCTGGGGAGGAGTTCCAGTCGCCCCAGCAGCAGCTGCAGCTGCAGCAGCAGCAGCAGCCACCGCCGCAGCAGGGCCTCGAAGAAGATCCACAGCCTGCTGACGCCAGCGAGAAGAAGAAGAGCTTCTCGACGTTTGGTAAAGACTGCCAGAGCGAGGAGGAGTCAGGGGACACCTGTACCTCCTCTCTCCTCTCTGAAATGAGCAGCGTCTTCCAGCGCTTGCTGCCTCCCTCGCTGGATGCCTACACGGAGTGCAATGAGATGGATCGCTCCAACTCGCTGGAGCGCAGGAAGGGACATTTGCCAGCCAAGACTGTAAATTATCCACAGGGGGTGGCAGCCTGGGCAGCCAGCACACATTTCCAAAATCCTGCCAACAACGGGCCCGCTCTGGGGACTCACTCGAGCGCGCAGCCTTCCTCTAAATGGCTGCCAGCCATGGAGGAGATCCCAGAGAATTACGAAGAAGATGATTTTGACAACGTGCTCAACCACCTCAGTGATGGTAAACATGAACTCATGGATGCCAGTGAGCTGGTGGCAGAAATTAACAAGCTGCTGCAAGATGTCCGGCAGAACTAATTGTTTCAAAAGCCTATTTTTCCATATTTATGGAAAACTTGAAGGGAGAAAAAAAAAAAAAAGAACAAAAAACAGACTGAGAAGAACTGGCATTGCCAACTAGTTGCATTTATCATAAATGTGTCTGTGTATGTTGAATATTAAAATACTGTATTTTCATATGTACACAATGCAAGTGTGATTATCTTTATCTGTATTTTAAAAATACATTTGTACCTTATATTTATGTGTAATTTAACAAATAAATTTTATTTTTGTACACCCACAGCAAGCATGTTTTCCTAAATGTATATAGATGGTAGCACCCTTGTCAAACTTCCAGCATTCTTGCCACACAGGCATGTTTGGGGAAAAAAAAAAAAAAAAAAAAAAAAGGGAGGGATATTGCTTTCCCTTATTATTTCTTTTAAGTCTCAAATGTTAGAAATACGAATTCAAACCACTGAAAAGTTATGCAAACGTTGATTTCAATAAATGATCCAACACCTTGTTGCAATGCTTCATTCTTATAATAAAGAGTTGTCAACTCCCATGAAACCCAAAATGTCCTTTTTATTTTGATTCTTTTGGTCTACAGAGTCATTTCCCCATCTACCTAAGGGATTATTGCAGGCTGGGGTCTTCCTTTCTTTTACAAGTAAGAGTTTTCCCAAGTGAACAAATCATGGAATTCAGTGATGGGACTTCCAATGTTATCTCTGCAAAAAAAGGTAAATTTGTTCTGCTGTTGTTACGCTGCAAAGCCAGTTGAAGTGAGCGGTGTATACTTGAAAGACAGCAATAAAATCAGCTTTCCTGACCTCAAGCTGAATTCTCAATTTATGTAAATACAAAATTGCAATTGACTGCTTTACCCTTGTGAATGACATCAAAATAAAAGGAATGTTGTGTCTCCCAGGAAAACAGCGGATGATAGCTATATTTTGCCTCTGCTGTAAGCGTACCTATCTTGAATTTGCAAAATAGTACAGAAATACTTAAACTTCCTAGAAAAGAGCTATCCGGCAGGTACATTAGTTCTTGCTGAATTCCATCCTTCTGTAGTGGGGTTTCTCCCTGTACTGAAGCTAGCTCAAGGAAAACAGTAATTTATGCCGTGGTGCCATCACCACTGGGGGGGTGATATAGCTAATTATTTCTCAGATGAAAGTCAGTGTGTTCCCTTAAGTTCCTTTTTTTCAAAAACATTTTTGCTTAGCCTATCATACACAGGGAGATTTTTGTAATAGTAAAGAAACTGATTTTACAGTTGAAAAATATGGGTGGGTTCTGGACTCATGCTCATTTCAGGAGAGTGTAAGTTACTAAGACATGGCTGGAAAACCTGGTATTTTGGGCTTTCATTCAGAGCTGCAGATGCATATTTTTTTATAGGGTATATTTTTTACCAGAAGTGTGAAAAACTGTTGAAATAATCCAAGTGAACCTGGGTATTAAAACTGGCACATACCTTTATTCTGGAGAATTGCACTTGTAAAGTGCCCTATAGGGTATTTTTTAATGGTAGATATAGAAAAATCCTGTTTAATGTTACCTAAAAAAGCCAGAATTTTGTTGCGTGCATAAGCTTTATTTGTTTGGTCTGTGTGTAAAGGAAACTTTAATCTCATTATTGGTTTCAGAGTGCTGTAGATGTGACATTTGTAGACGTGTAGACATTTGTTGACACCTGAATAATGGAGAGTTTCTCAACTTGATTACACTTCAGGAGTTCATGAGTATAGCTATGCTGGTTAGAAATACCAGGACCTCAGTTTTCTAACCAAGTATCCATATTGGCATATGAAACTATCAAGGTGTCATTTTGTTGATATGACTTAATGCGTTTAAGGGAACTGGCTTACCAGCATTGGTACAAGGAGATCCTCTGGCAATGGAGGCTCTGTTTCTGTTTTGGAGAGTTGTTAGAGCACCTTTGAATGCCAACGAAACCTCAGTCTCATTGAGGCTAATGTCTGTTACTGAAAGGAAGAAGTCATAACGTCTCATTTATCAAATATTTGAAAACCTCTTCCCTGTTTTTCCCCCGGCCTTCCCACTAATAGGCCTTAAAGGCCCCAGCCAGCCTCACCTGGGTCCCACCCTTCCACTCCCCCCCACCCCAAGGGCTCCAGAGCTCATTTAAGCTCAGCCTGGGGCATTCAGCTGTTGTGTGAGTGTTGGTCCCTGCCCTTGCTTCGTGGATGGACCCGGGACTTGCTTTATAGCAGCCTCTCCAACCCCAGATCCCGCTGCTGCTGGCAGGAGTCCTCGGATAGACCCTCACCCCCGTTTGTCCCCTTGCCGTATTGGGGCCTGCCAATGGATCCCATTCTGGCTCAGCCTGCTGCATTCAGGTACCATAGGACGGCATTTTGTCAGGGAGGGTACTGCCTGTGGTGGGACTGCTCGCGGCTCCTGGCCTCTCTCTTGCTCCCCTCCACGGAGCAGCCCTGCTCTTGGTGCTCCCTGACAGTGTCTCATGCCCCACGTTCATCCCAAGTCTTGCCTCTTTATCAGCAAAGTCAGGTTGACTCTGAAACCGCTCTAGATGCTGTAGCAGTCCTACCGAGGCCTGAAGTTCATGAGGGCATGGCTTCCTCCTCAGCTAAGTTGTTTCTGCCTCGCCTCAACTCCCCCATCCCAGTTTCCCTCTTCATCAGTATCCAGTTTTAGTCCTGCTTTCCAAGCTCCCTCACCCCCACCTCGTTCTCTTTCCCTCTCGGTTCTCTAACTCTGCTTCCCTTAAGTCAGTCTTCCCCATGTTCTAACCCTGCGCAGCTGTACTCCCGTGTTTACAAAGTACGTGGTGTCCCAATAACATTGCCCATGGCTGAAATTCCCAGTTTCTACGTCTTCAGCTGGGTCTAGTTAATGCATTCCTCAAATATTCTCTTGCCCTATTTTTTCATGTGTAATTGTAAGCTCCACTGGATTCCTGAGTTCCCCCACGCTCAATGCCTTTTATTGGGTGACTGTACGGGGTGGCAAGGGCTGATGTGCCCGGCTGCACCTCCCTGCCGCTGGCTTTGCACAGGAGTGGAACGGGACAGGGAGGCTCAGGCAGAGCAAGTCCCAAGGCAAAACTCATGCCTGCTTAGGAAATCACTGGTTATTTGATTCCAGCCTGGGCAGATGTGGTGCATGAGGTGTACGGGGCGGGGGGGGACTGGCGGTTGTGTTAAAAGTGTGTGAAGATGGTAGTTTGACAATAGCTATTAAACTTGGAAGTTATTTTAGTTTCCTATTGACGTGGGTAGCACATTGCTGTTACGAAATCAGCAGCTGAGGATGAAACTCTCCTTCAAGTGGTGTAGATTCCTCCTTCGTAAATTAATGCAGATAGATATTGCTTCCCATTTCTAGAAGAGGAAACGTTAGACCTTCAGGCTCAGACTGGTTTGCACTGTCTACAGACTTGCAGGGCAGCCTGATAAGCTCCATTTTCACAGTCACATCATCCACTAAGGATTACCAACCTGTTTTAAATTTAAAATCCTTAAATCAGTTTATGCCCACTGGCCCATGTCACATGGATAGTCTCAATGATTTAAAGAGCCATTGTTTGCAGAGGGGGCTTTCTAGCAAAAATGGATTGCAATGAATTTCTCTGGTAGCGCTAGGCATCCAAATATCATCAAATACGTAAGGTTTTCCTAGAGGGGATTTCTGTACCAACACACAGTAATAGTATTTGGTATGTGCATTGCTGCAAGAGTCTTATCATGTAAAGAGACCAGTTATAAGACCAGTCTCCAGGAGCAAAAATGTTTACTTAGATTATATCTGAAATGCATTGGAGTTTGAGCTGCATTTATTACAGATAGGGAGCTTGCTAAAAGATCTGTAGATTGTGGTAAATGAGGGAAAAAATCTCTCTTAATCCTACTCAGTTTAGAGTCCCTCTTTTTCTCAGGCTTCCCTTATAAATGAGAGAAATATGTATATGTGTGTATACACATATATAAAGACCCTAGCACCAAATCTCTTCTATGTCAAGAACAGGGAAAACTGATATTACACAGATTTAAAAAAAAAAAAAAAAAAAAAATCTGGATTTGCTATTTTTTGACAACTAATAGAGGGTTAGGAGTTGATGATGTGTTTTAAGCACCAAACATGAGCATGATTATTCTGTCTAGAGCACTAGGTTGCTAGCACTTCTATAAATGCTTGGCACAGTTTTATCCTTGAAGCCAAAAAGTTTTGCTCTTTGGTATCATAATGACAGAAAAGGTCATGAAAGTCAGCAAATATTAATTACCAAAATACTGGTTATTACTAGGTGCTGGTGGTTCTGTCATTGCTACCATAGATGAAATTAGTAAGACTTTTGAACAAATACAAACACACAAAGCTTCATTAATGGATGCTCAACTACTATTTTTCTCCAGACTCCATGTATGTTTTCCTTTTTAGTCACTTCTGAAATGGATAAACCCCCAAATGTACTGAAATAATGATCAGAGATAGTGGGTTGTTTGACCACTTATTTAATTTGTGTTTAAAATATTTCTGTAACCACTGCATTGCACTTTACTATTTGGTGTCCATTAGGATAAACACATTGAGAGGATGTGGAGGATGTGGCTGTCAATAATGCCTTTGTTGCATTCTACACCCTGGTCGGGTTTATAATTACTTGGTTTAAGAACAACAATAGAAAGCAAACAAAAGTTACCACAAAATATTTAACCTTTACGGTTTCCTATCTCTTTTTAATGAAAAATTGAAATTCATAGAAAATGCCAGGAAATTTAATTTCCTCCTCTTCTCTGCAACCTGCAGAGAATGTCCGATGCTTCCAAAGATTAGAAGACTTGAAAACCTTGATTGTCAGCTGCATATATGAAACATAAAGTTGCCATAGTGCAGCAGCTAGACTAGGATAAGCAGCCAAAGTTTGCCTGCAAGCTGTAAGAAGAAAAAAAAAAAAAAAAGCTGGATTTGTGAAGAAAATCTTATGTTTAAACTTTGTCAGGAAGGACAACATGTGGAGTTTGGTCTAAGTTGCTTTAAAGAACAAATTCAAAAAGAGCTCTCTCTCGTTTAATTAGCACTAGGTTAACATACTACCTAAATTGAGATCCCTAGGAGACTAGAGTATACATATATTTTCTTTCAACAATGCAGACTGTTACAGAAAGGAGTGAAATTGTGCCTGAAAGAGTAGCCCAGGGTCAGACTCTGTCTGCACATAAAAGTTGTACTGCAACATATTCTGTAATGCAGTTTATATAAGTAAAAAAGGGAAGTGATAATATTGTAACTTCAGTCAATAAAAAAATATTCATAATTAGCAACCCTGTTGCACTTTACATCCTTGGAGCTGTAGAACCATAAATGACTGCACACTTGAGAAAAAAAAAAGTATTCTGGGATCATTTAACTCACTACTGAAAAAAAGCCTCTCTGAAGAGACGCACAGGAACCGTTTAAACCATACTGCAAAAACTATTTACAACAGAATTGGTAAATAATACCTTGTTTAATTAAAACTCAAGGGACACTCTGACAGAAATGGGTAACAACCTAACCTAAGCTGAAATTTGACCAGTGCACACATTCTCCCACCACTTACCCAAATAGCACTGTGGGAAATACAGTGAGAAAAGACCATGCAGACTGTTTTACAGCTTACATGAAGCATTTAAAGTATCACCATGCATCTAGTTTCATTGCATGACTTTGGTTTAGTACCAATTCAAGAGAAGAAAGCACTATGTAATGAATCAACAGCACCCCTTATACATAACCTAGATATCTCTTGAAGGACTTTTATCCTTGTAATGACCACATACAACGAATACCAGGTAAACTTCAGAAGTTTACAAAGTCACAGAAGAAAGCTGCGTGACTCGAGTGAGACTTCTCTTTACCTATTTGTGAAGCAAAATATTTTTAAGCATGCTAGGGTTTAGAGCTACAAAGTTTCTTAAGTCACTGTAAATTCATCTAGCATAATTTTTATCATCTAAATCCTAAATGTAGAATCTCAAAACATGGATGTCTACTTGTTGATTGATTTTATGTCTATGACTTGTAGCATTGCCAATGACTCTTGACATATACATGATTGACTTTAAATGTTCCCACATAAACACTACATTAAATTCTCTAGATATGGAAAATATCTGTGCCGGGTCACACCAAAGTCTGTCAATGATGGGGAGGCAAGCAATCCATTGCCTAACTCATTTCAGGGCCTCAGTGCTGTGGAGGTTTGCCTATCTGAACACACACGCAAGGCCGGACTCCAGAGAAAATACAAAAATACAGGAAGAGGAAAAAGGGGGCTGCACGCTGCGACAGGCACTGAAAAGCAATTGTCTGCCCTTCCAGGCGGTCACCCCTCAACTCTCATTTGTTCTCTTTCTCTCTGTGGCTCAAAATATGTGTTTTAAACGTTAAACAAAGACAGCAGCTTCAATGGTAAAAATTGAAATTGTATGGTGGGCTAGTGGTTTGGACAAGAAGTTGAAGGTCCCTGGGAAGAGAAAGAGATTTGTCGCTGGGGTTTCTCATAGCTCTGGTAATGATAAAAGTACCCACTATACTTTCATATACTTTTATTGTGTGAGGAAGAATTGTCATAAGCTCTTGTCCTGAAGATAGGTTTGCTCACGGTGGGGTTTTATTTTTAAAAAAACTTTTAGCTTTAACTATTTATTTATTTTAAACTTTTAGCTTTAATCCGAGTCCAGTGTGCTGCTCTTCCATCTTCTCCCTCCCTCCCTCCCTCCTGGGCACTCTTGCCTGTGCTCTTTGCTGCCGCTGTTGCTTGAACAAAGATAGTGTGGAACAGCTCAAAGAGTCGATCTGGCTGAAAATTAATGGCTTTCTCAGGATGACATGCATAGTGCTGCAGGGGTGGGTCCCGAGTATAGCGTAGCCTCGGCTTTGGTTGGCGTTGGTTGCTACAGACCTGTGCTCTCGGTCACCGGTGAAGATGCAACTGTTGTAGTTTGAGCATTGCTGAGAAAGCAGCTATGAGAGCGTGGAGAACAGGGTAGGCTGCAGGATCTGCGTTACACGCCAGCTGTTTGGGTGACTCCGAACTCAGGGCTTTAGGGCTGCTCTGCCCAGTACCACACAGCCTAACTGGTTCAGACGTGGCTATGGGTGGTGGTCTTTCTCTGTAGGCTGGAGCTTTAAGCCACACTGCCATCATCTGCTTTTCTCACTGACTGTTTCAGGTGTGACATTCCCTGCCAAGTGCAAAGTTCTTCCCGTGTATTGCACAGAAAGCAGGTGAGTACATGTCCCCCTATGTTGAAAGGTACGTATGTTCTTGTGTGCATTTAGCCTTAAGTGGCTGTGAAAGCTAGTGTGAGAGAAAGCCTACTTCCTATTTGTTTAATTCAAATAATTCCTTCATTGTTTTGTCCCTTCCCTCATTGGTTGGGATACTAATACCCTTCATCTCATTGAAACGCTGAATGACGTTTTTTGGGGAAAAAAATAAATAAACTAGCAGCAGGGAGTAAAGGGACTGGGAAGCCAATGCTGTCCCATGTGATCTAGGAGAGATCTCTGCACATAAAGTCCACAGGGCTTTTACAGCAAATATGGACGATGATAATTTTGAATTTTTATTGTGCTCGATTATTCTGTGCAAAATGGTATTTTTGAGTTGCAATATTTACCCACTTGGCAAGATTTGTTTCCAGCTGGTAAGGCAGTGTCCTAGGGTCATCATGGCGATCTTAAGTTGAAACCCTGAATTATGCCTTAAAAGGAAGTGTTCTTGCTGCTCTGTGTGGAAAAAGAAGCAGTCTCTCACATATGGTACTGTGGTTATAATAACTTGGCATAACTTAGTGTCTTTATCTTTTAAAAAGATAAGACTTCAGCAATGATTATATTTAGATCTCAGAAGGAGAATTCAGGCTATCCAATTACTATTATGTACAGAAAAAAATAGCTAAGACAAGGAAAATAAGCAAAGTCTAGATGAGAGAGGATTGTGTTTGTGTCTCCTTTTCACAGGCTCCAGCTGGTCTTGAAATAAAATGGTTGCTCTCTCTACACATAAACAGATTTGTTACATATTTAAAAGTGCATTGCTATAAAACATGGTTGAAATGGAAAGGGAGGCACGTGTGAGCCTGGTAATCAATTTTATATGTATGGGTGGATCACGAACAGACTCTTTCTGTATAATCCTGGATGAGGTAGTAAGAGAGGCTGATTGCTGATGCCCTGGAAAAAACTGATTGTAAGAACCTTGTGGTCTAATGAGCTGAAGGTACTGCCTGCGTGTGAGACAGTGTGTGGAAAAAATCCATTTCCAAATTAATATAGTACTGTGCAAGAAGAAAAGGAAAGGAATAGGTTAAAAAAAACCCACCAATTTTCTTGTTAATCAGGCCTGTGCTGCTTCAAGTAATGCCTATTATGCACAATATTTGCAAACTGACAGGTAACTTGGTTGGCGTTTATACAAATGATGACAAACAACCACAGCAGCTTAGTGCACCTCTGACAAAGAATGATGGACACTTTTTATTCAAATAAAATGAAAACATAAGCTTGGTAAATTGGCAGGCTTGAGACCACCTGGGCTTATTTTGACCCATCTGGCTTTCTTAAATTCTTACGATAATTAGGTCACCTAACTGAACGGAACAGGTTGATTTGTATCCAGACTAGAAAAATGTTTGTGGTGAAGTGATCTATTTATCATCTTTGCAAAATATCAGCGGGTAATATTAAAATCCTTATAGGTCCTCAGGTTTGGATTTTTGTTGTGTTTTGTGGAAGCTTATGTCTGACCTTACTCTATGGAGAGTCCTATAATTTAAACTTTTAAAATCTTTTGGAAAGATGATATAATTTGGGCATTACAGTTTCAGTGGTGCAATAGGTGAATGGTGTTTGCACTGCTGTAAGGAACCAAGTTATGCTATCACAGTCATGCCTTATGATCTTAAAAATCTGTGAAACAAAACCACAAGTGTAGATGTGTATGTTGAAGGGCAACCAAAATTAAGGTCTCTCCGACGGTTGTCATCTCACTTGCTGTAGTGCTTAGAGCAGCAAAGTATATGCTGCATATGTTTGAGTGCATAACTTCATATGGGAAATAGCAAAGAGGTTTATCATTGAAAACATTTGTAAACAACTGAAAACTCAGTGGCTTTCTGCCAGTGTGGGTGGACAGCAATAGTACGTTCTGATGCTCTGTATTGCTCAATACAGATTTATTCAGCATCTTTTACAAAAGTCTACAACAAAACACTCATAGAAAATATGCAACAGTTCAAGTTAAGTGTGCAGAGTGACAGTGAAGATTTGTCAGCATATGTAGTTCTGCATTTTTGCATGTATTAGAGTAGATTACCTCATTCCTTCATACTACCGGGAAACTGCTTTGTGGAAAAGGTACGCACATGTCATTAACTGCAATCTTAAAATACAAGATTTAGGCAAAAGAAAGCATGTATTAAAAATGTGTCAGAAAGGAGCCAACATGATTATCTGGCAATTAAACTAGAATGAAACTTCAAAAGTTAAAGTAGGAAGCATAGCCACTTGTATCCATGTAGACTTTACTCAGTTGTAAACTGGAAAAAAAAAAAAAAAATCGTGTTCTTGTGAGTGACTGTGCTTGCTGTGGGGTTCTTAGATGGCTTATTTCTGAGAAGTATATAAATTCAAATATAAAATGAGAATCTGTAAGTGGAACACATTTAGTAATTTTTTGAGATTGAAATATAAACAGATACTGAAAGAGAAAACACATCCCTAAGTATTGGAGATACTACTCTTTCTGGGTTGGGCACAACCCAGTGTGGGCACATAGGCTTTACTAAAAGATCAAAGGTCAGATATTCTGGCAAAACAATTGTGTAGGTTTTTGAGTGTTTGTAGTTATTTCATCTTCTTACAACCTATCTTTGTGTTGTGGTTTAAGCCCAGCTGGTAACAAAACACCACAAAGCAGCTCTCACTCCTCCCCACCCCAGCCCTGGTGGGATGATGAGGAGAAAATATAAAGAAAAGCTCATGGGTCAAGACAAGGACAGGGAGGGATCAGTGACCAGTTATGGTCACATGCAAAAAAAAAAGACTCAGCTTGGGGAAAAACAAAATCAGTTTAATTTTCTACCAATCCAATCAAAACAAGGATAATGAGAAGTAAACCCAAACCTTAGAACAACTTCCCCCCACCCCTCCCTTCTTCCCAGGCACAGCTTCACTCCCAGATTCTCTACTTAACCCCCTTGAGCGGCACAGGGGGACGGGGAATGGGGGTTGGGGTCAGTTCGTCACACGTTGTCTCTGCCGCTCCTTCCTCCTCAGGGGCAGGACTCCTTACTCTTCCCCTGCTCCAGCCTGGGGTCCTTCCCACGGGCTACAGCTCTTCATGAACTTTTCCGGCGTGGGTCCTTTCTGCGGGCTGCAGTCCCTCAGGCACAGACTGCTCCAGCACAGGCTTTCTCATGGAGTCCTGGCCATCTTGGGGGGCATCCCCCTGCTCCGGCGTGGGCTCCTCTCTCCCCAGGCTGCAGGTGGGCATCTGCTCCCCTGCTCTCCTCCATGGGCTGCGGGGGGACAGCCTGCCACCTCACCACGGGCTGCCGGGGCATCCCCTCCTTCCCTGCCCCTCCTCCCCTCCTTCTGCACTGACCTCAGTATCTGCAGAGCTGTTCCTCTTGCATTCCAATCCCCCTACTCACTGCAGGTTTCCCTTTTAAAATCTGTTCTCCCAGAGGCGCTACCACCATCGCTGATGGGCTCAGCCTTGGCCAGAGGCGGGTCCAACTTGGAGCCGGGGGAGCTTCTAGCAGCTTCTCACAGGAGCCACACCTGCAGCACCTCCCCTGCTACCAAAACCCACCACACTTTGCCAAGACTAAAAGAACTTCTGAATGACTGCTGTGTTAAGAGTAAGTTTGTAATAGTAGTGCTTCATTGAAAATGAAACTGCAGTAGAATGGCAAATCATGTATCATCAGTACTTTAACTGATGATAACTTTATTTAGCATGTGAAAGGACAAGAATAGATACTATTTCCCTGAAACTCAAGGGAAGTGTCCCAAAAGGCACTGTTATTATTTTAACTTTTTTTAAAACTGAGCGAATAGAAAAATACTTATTCTCCTTTACTTCCTATGCTGCTTCTTATCCCAGACTTCCAAGGGAAAAGGAAAGGTAGGGGAAAGACCTGGACAGTTCTTGGAGAGTAACAGTGCTCTGCCCTAACTGTGCTCCAGGGTTTAAGTACCTCAGAGAAGGTACTGAGCCTGTTTGGGGACACTTAGCTGGAAGTCAGATGCCTTCCTGGATAAATCCTCTGGGTCGGGCGCTGTGCTGGACCTAGTGATTTGTGACTGGTAAATCTTGTCAGGTGTCTGTTGCCTTACTGGGTATGATTCAGCTGAGGCTGATGAGAACTGGGGTAGACTCTGTAAATGCAAAGCTGATTCATGGAGCCCAGCGGTTCCAGCACAGTCTGTTTAAAACTTGGCTGAGGCCTGAAAAGGCTGGATGTCCGTCAGCACTAGCAAGAGGAGTCTGAACAAATTTGGTGCCTCGTTCCAAGGACTGTTGGCTGCATGGGTGGCAGCCAAACATATGGTGACTCCTCGGGCTGGCGGGACGAGAGCGGCTGGCTCTGCCAGCTCCTCCTCCCACTGATGCGGTGAGCCTCTGGAGAAGGTTTGTGCACGCTCTCTCATTTTCTCTCTGCTTGTTGGACCGGTGTCCAAAAAGACTCATACCCTCTTTATGCCCTGGCGCTCTGACTGAGCTGGCCAGGTAGCAAATGGTGCTTTTGGAGAGAGCCCAGCTTGTAACTTGGGGAGTGAAGAGTGGTCTGGGGAAGAGGAGGTCTGGCGTCTTTCTTGACTGAGTGCATTGTCCTCAGTAATGGTCCTTTTCACTGAAAGCAGCAACACTATTATTATCTCTCTATGGAGTCAATAGGCAATAAATGAAAGCCTGTCTGACTTCAGAAATGAAAACTGATTCCTTCAATTTGGAGGCAGCTTGTGTTCTCTCCATCCCCTTTGGAACCTGAACACACAGAAACCTCTGCCAAAATCAAGATGATGCTGCAAGGGTATCGGAAACAGCTCTCATAAATATCAACAGGAGGCAAGCACAAACAAACATGGGTGCAAAAGGGTAGTGTCCGTTTGGTCGTGCTGGGGGCAAATCTGCAATGAGAGAGGAATGTCACCCGGATGGAAGGTGCATGAGAAAATATTTCAGCCCCAGTTTTTCTCTTGAGAATTGTTCTGCAATATGTTCCCAGGCAATTGACACAAGAGTTACTTACTGTACATTACGTATGATTGGAAGAGTGTCTTTGGGCAATTTAGTTAAATGTTGAGCCTGGGACTCATTGTACAATACCAGTGAAATTAAATAAGATATGATAGATTACTTCCAAAGAACATCAGCAGCAATGTTATATGTTCAGTAGTGTTACGTAGTTTAGTGGTATCTTCCCATAAAGCATTCTTTGAAGGAACAATACCTGAAAGCAGAAATAAGGGAGAGCACGCTGAAGTATCTCTCCAAGTCCATAAAAATGTGAACATTTTTTTGGTGAGGGCTCTTGGAGACGACATAATTATCCTTGCTTTTTTACCTCATAGTTTCGAATACTTATTTCAGAAGAGATTATTGATGAGGGAGAGATTCCAGTTGCAGCACGATAGGAAGTGATTTTCCTGTCTTATTCCCACCTACCTGGGGATGGCTGGCTGGTCCTGACTCCCTGGAAGGGCTCCTTGCCCCTCCCAGTGTTTGCCTTCACAGCTTTAGTAAATTAGTCTGGAAAACTCTCAGGTGAGCCCTTAGTAAAATAAGTAACTTAAGTATTTATAAAAATAGCATTTAGTAGGCTTAATTTAGCAAGCTTACTTAGGCACAATTTTCTGGTGTTTCCTAGAGCTCCAGTAACTGTTAACGTGCTATTCACTCCAGCCAGCACAGGCTGCGCAGTTGAATCGCTCAATATTTATGGTTGTTTAATCTACTGGGCAAATAACCTAGAATACATATTGCTGGGACTCAAATTCATTTTATAACACAACGTGAAATTCAGCAAAATACTTGGGTTCAATCTGTTCAACCAAGAGGGCTATTCCCTAAATTATTTTCAATGTGTCTTCTTGGTATGGGATTGTTTGGGTTTTTTTGTTTGTTTGTTTTCATTGCACTTTGAGGAGATCAATGTAGACTACATTAAATACCAAAAATAAAATCAGAAGGACTTACCTCCCAGGTGAATTGAATTGGCTTGAGGACAAACAAACTATGACTGAATAAAAAAGTGTTTAAAGAGGTTTTCATAAAGCGAGTATCAATAATCTGATGAGCTGGTATGGATGTTTTCTTAACTTTACAAAAATGATATATATTTTTTCCAGATGCAGTTACTTTAAAAGGCATTCAGTTAGGGAATACAGTTATTATTTAAAGATATGAGTGCATGGAGGAGGGTGCCACTCAGACTGGACATTAGGAACAAGTTCTTCACTGAGAAGGTGATTGTTCACAGGAACAGGCTCCGCAGGGCAGTGGTCACAGCACCAAGCCTGTCAGAGTTCAAGGCGCATCTGGATGAGTCAGTCATATGATTTAGTTTTAGGTAGTCCTGTAAGGAGCAGGGAGTTGGACTTGATGATCCTTATGGGTCCCTTCCAACTTGAGATATTCTGTTATTCTGTCATTTAAAACAAAACAAAACCAGACTACTGACAAAAGCTGTGTTGTAAAAAGGCATCTCTAATCAGCCATAGTCAGGTACATCAGAAAATACAATGGGTTCTTTGGTCATGGTGATCCTACACCAGAAGATAAACACATTTCTTCCTTGCCCCTTCAGAAGGGCTTACACATATAGCTCAGTGACTTCAAGTGACGGGTGGAAAAATAACAGCCAAACTGGAGATAAAACAAGAATATTTGTAATATCATTCGTTTCACAAACAATGAATACAATCCAGATCATTCTAGAGAGTTTTTAAGAGTTATTCCAGTTTTACGGGTGAGAAAACTGATACAGACAGGCAAGTTCAAAGAACCACTGAAAACGAAAAGCAGGTATTAAAGTATGAACAGGCAGCCTTCTGCTCCAAACCATACTCAAAACAGGGTGAGAAGTGCTTTCAACAGTAAGTTGTCTCAGCCAGGAGATTAACTAGTTCTGTCATGTTGATGCAAACCTCTGTCTTGCAAAGGCACAACAAAATTTACAGAAAGGCAGTTCAGGCTAAGCAGCGTCACTGGTAATGGAAACTGCGACAAATGTTCTCTTATGGCTTTCTGGAAAACCGCAATTACTTTCTGCTCAAACTTATGCATATTAATAAAGTTAATATGATATTGTCAGACTGGCATTTTCCAGTGAAAGCTTGCCAAGTGCAGTATATCCCAGCAGTTTGAACTCCAGGGTGGACAAATACCTCCTTTTTAAAAAGCCTTTCCTAAAATAGGGCAAATTCTACTGTAACTTAAAGAAAATAGCACCATGGTATCTACAAGAGTTTAATGATGGAAGGCTGTCTTTTAGCTGGTTTATTGACAGAATAATTAAATTTTCTGCTGGATAGTGAAAATGCTTAATCATTCAAGACAAAGAGCGTACTCTTAATATAACTCTTCACGTAGCTGGTTTTTAGTTCCCTCCTTTTCTCTGTTCTCTAATGAGATGCCATTTATAAAAAGTTATCTGGTTCTCTAATCCAGAAAACTGACACATTAAAACACCCATGTCCCATCTATAACAGTAAAAGCAAGGTTGAGACACAATGAGGAAGATGTGTCCTGGATCTAATTCAAGAAGGACATTAACAAAGAAAAGGGTACCTGGTTTACCAAGCATGAAATCTGATCTCCAAAACATTGCAAATGGAAAATGCATGTCTTCATCTTGCTTCCACATCTGAGTTTGTTTTTAAAGTGACTCCTTAAGGTGGAAGGTGATTAAGAGAAAAGATTGGAGTATCAGCAGCCTGTTGTCTGAGAGAAGTGCTTAGGACCTTTTTGGTCAGTTAGAGAACAGAGAACAACTCTTCACAGAGGATATCTAACAAGCATCACGGAGCAGGATCATGAATAATAGCCTTAGCAACCATCATTAGAAGAAATTAGTTGGAGGCTGGGGGAACATTAGGGAGAAGGAAATATCCCCACTGTATCGCCTGTACTGTTCTGTGTTACGGTAATTTTGTCTTTGTGCGTGTTTGTTTAGCTGGAGGCTATTGGGTACTAAAGTGATGAGTAAGGGGTGCATATTTAAATGTAGGCTTTCTGTTAGATTTAGGATTTCAGGACTTTCAAGAAAGTTCTGTAAGAATCAGGAACTTATAGGAATTGCAGGACTGCAAAAGACAGTAAAACGAATGATACAGTCATTAAAAAAGAAAAGAAAAGAAAAATATGGCAGAAATGGGGGACCTAAGTGAAAGAGCAGGACATTTCTTTTAGTCCAGAAACTGGCAAGGAGCTCTGTGTAAGCAGCTCATTCAGTTCCTGCAAAACGTAACAGGATGGAAATTAGAGACAGAAAATACTTATTAGGTTATGCAGGCCGTTTCCCAGTGCTAGCAGAGAAGGAAAGAAGTGGAAAGTACATGTCATGTCGCTCTCTCATGTCCCCTCTGGCTATATTTGGAAATGACATGAATAAACTCTGGCGGGAGCCCCACCCAGGCACTTTTAGCCAGAGGAAGCTTAGCTGCATCTGAAATGGTGGGAGAGGGGATGGAAATGGGGAGAGATGCTCGTAGAGATGGGAAACCCCTTACTTTGTGACCTGGAGTGCTTTTATTGAATTTATCGGCATAGGAAATGACCAAATGCTATGATGATAATCTGGTTTGCTGTAAGAGCTATTCTCTCTTGGTGCTCACACCCCAAAACCTTCTCTTCAGCCGTCCTCCTCGGGGCCTGTACCGCTCCCACGCTGGAGCTGTGCCTGCCCGGCCCCGAGATTGATTCCGATGGGCAGCGGTGATGTGCCGAGGAGAATACTTGACAATTGGAATTTGGAAATTTTGCAAATAAAAAAAATCATGACACTTGAGCTATTTTGACCTGGTAGTCAGAAAATTATAAAAGTGATATCAAAGTTTCATTGTAAAAGGGGAAAAGCCCCTTTGACTCACCTTAAACAGCTGACAGCTAAAAATAGCTGAATTTTAAACTAAATGAGATTTGCCTCTCTCCCTTTGTTTGCTGTTCAGGTCTGTGCTCTTTTTTATTCTGGTTTTGAAGTTAAATTCCTGTAACCACTACCACCAAAGCCAGGTCACATGGGTAGCAATTCAAGACCGAGTAATTTTGTGAGCCTTTTTCAATCACCCAACTACAGATGTAACTACGGCTGCCAGAAAAGAATCTAAGTGTTTTCTTTTCTTTTCTTTCATTTTTTTTTCCCTACCCTGTGGAATTTTGTTCAAGTAGTTTATCTGGGTTTGATTTTTTTTTTTTAAATTGCATATTTTTTAAATATGCTGGCAGATTACTCTGAAGCCACCTGACTGGGTTTTTGTTTTGTTAAATTTTTTGAAAGCACAGTTATACTTACATTCCCTTTCTTTTTGCTGAGGGTGTTTGCTGGTGTGCCTTTTTAAAATGTGGTCCCAAGCAGAGTCATACAGTTACTGTAAATAACACACAGTATGCACACTTGGGTAGGACAAAGAAACAGACATAAAAAATATTAAAAAATGCAAATTATTCACCCTAGCATGTGAAAGGTCTGAAGTGAACTAGTTATCAGCTTTAAAGATTAAAGAAACCTTTTTGTTTGTTTATTCGGGTAAAAGAATTATTCTGGCATCTTGAAATGTGACATGGTGGGGTTGAAGTAAGCCAAACTGTGCTGGAGTCTTCTTTTAATAGCAAAGATAGTCTAGTCTTCTCCGAGACTCTGGACAACAAATGTTTTTGCAATTGCTACCATACGAAGTCTGCAAGATCTAAGAGTCACCAGTTTATGAGGTATCACGGGTCTGATCTTTGTGGTGTCAAAATGGCTAAGTCCTTTGAAGTTCTAATAGCTGAGCAGATTTATATCAGCTACAGTATCTGGCCAAACTGTTTAACTGATTATTACTGTGTTTTGGGGAAGGCTTGCCTTTGATCTCGGATACTTTTGAATGAAAGGACAGCCCAGTGCATCACTCAGGGTTTCGTACTCTACCAGTGCTTTCCTGTGTAAAGCTAGGGGAGATCCAAAAAGAGGTTTCTGTTGTTGGTGTCTGAAGTAGCTTGTTGTTCGCAATCTGATGGAGAAGTCCAGGGAAGCTCATGGTCACCTTCTTAACCACAGGAGATGAGTAGCTACCATTAGCCTTTGCCTTGAGCAGAGACAAGAGGAAGGGGACAAATATCATCAAATCTGATATAGTTTGAACTATATCAGATAAATGAGACTGTTCTACCTCCCTGGGGGTAAGACACTCCCCCCCCCCCCCCCCCCAAAATCCCCCCCCCCCAACTCCAAACCACAACAAAACCCAAACAAAAAAAAAATCCCAAATCTATAATCATAGAATACAACTGTCATTAAAAGTAATATGAACAGCCTAATGGAAATACCTATTTAATATCTAGAATGTTCTGAAAAATAATATTTGTCTTGTGGCTTATTTTTTCTTCATTTTACTCTGGCTCCAGCTGGGGCAGGAGAGAAGAGGTCTTGGGAAAATAGAGGATGGGTACAAACATTCTTACAATCAGATGATGAGAGGCCATTAAAATAAATGCTTATCAGCTCCCACTTTTTCTTTGTATTACTTTATATTTATATCTTCCTTTACCATCTGGGAAATAAGGGAAAATTTCTTTAACCTGTAAAATATGAATTGGAAGTGTAAACTGTTAAACTAGAAATTCAACCAAATATGTATTGTGGTTTAATTCTAGTTAAACATTCCATGAGTTTTCAACTGTAAGTCACCAATTGTTGATTTATTGCCAAATCAAGAAAGGTTTAAATACCTGTTGATTTTTCTCCCAAGGTTGCCGACTGGTTTATTACACAGAAGTAGATAAAGGCAAAAAAATGAAAAAAAGATGGACTACGTAGCAGGGAAATGTATAGATATGAATCAGACTATTAAGAATGGTGTTATACTTGTACTGCTAGAAAGGCTGATACTCACCATCATATAAATTGGATAGTATTTTAAGTAAATGCAACATTAGCAGAAACTGGCAAACTGGCAAAAATATGGCTAGTATAAATTTTTTTTAATGCTTCTTTGCATAGGCAGTGACACAACAAATCAGTTTCTCTTACTGATAATGTGTTCTGATAGAGCTGAGAATAGAAGGCGAGAGAGAATTATTAAGTGGCTTACATGTACATTTTTGTCAATTAGGGGTTTTTTATGTTCAGAAACATAAAAGTATGTAATAAAGTTTAGTGAGAGACAGAATGATTTTTCCCAGTGAAAAAAATCCATATTCACCATTTCAAAACTGCTTTGAATTACAAAAGCCCATAGAATTTTGTAATATTTTCTTTTACAAGTAGCAAATAAGAGGTTAGGCTTTGCATTTTTTGATATATTTTTCTGATTACAAAACTGTACATTTACCCAAGCATATTATTTTCATATTTCTAAACAAAATATGAAGTTAAAGCAGGATAACTAAAGATTTTTTTTTTGACGACTTGTAATATATACCCCTGAAATACTTCCCTTTTTTCTGGCAAATAAAATACAATCTTATTTCATAATTAAATACATTATATCACGCCCTGTTCCACTATAATCTCAATGATGCTTCCATATGTAATGTTTTTAAAGATATACTTACTGTGTTGACTCTCTATTATCTTCATACTTTTCACATTGAAAAAAAATCTACATGCTTTCTGACATAATGGCAGTATGCTTATGGCAGTAAGTTCTACTGCTTAATTATATACTGTACAAGAGGAATAATTTTAGCAGTTTTTAGAGGCATTATGTTATTTGAGTGACAGCAAAACACTTCATTTGTCTTCTCTGTTTCTTTTTTTTTTTTTTTTAAATTGAGAGGCCAGCGTTCTTTAGGCAAGTGTGAACATAAATAAAAAGAAAATTTATGTACAAATCATTAATCATTACTAATTGAATTACTGAAAAAGATTGTTCTTTTATTCATATCCTGTCTAATCTTAATAGTGATAGTTTAAGTAACTAATCAAGTTATTGAGTTACTAAAAATATTTTTATTTATGTCTTGTCTAATGCAATCAGTACCAGTCTTGTAATGTGTAAGTACAGCATATAGGGACAATATTTGAACGTTACCATTGAAGGCTAGAACACATGTTATATTGAGGAGCTTAAAATTCAGACCATTTTTAGCACATTAGCCACAAATGAGAGAGTAACTCACCAGTGTTTGTAATAGTAAGTAATAAGCCTAAGATCATTGTTATCTTGTACTGCAATGTTAATGCCAAACCTCTAAACCATTTGGGTTAGGACTGTACTTGGACGAGCAACCTTAGTGAATATATAGAAGAACTTCAGGCAATTATTCTGGTAGTGATGATTCAGTAGTAGTTTCTTACAACTTTTGTTTGAGCAAGATATCGCGACTACTTGATGGGAGGAGGAGCTGAGGTTCTGACTATTTGAGGGTGTCAATGAGCTATTGACATTCTCCATGAGTCTTACGCGCTCGTGGAAGTTTATTCTCTGTTCAAACGACAGTCTAAGCATAACCAAATGACATCTCCAAACTCTCCATTACTTCTTCCATATTCATCAGCGTGTAAACAGATCCCGTGAAATGACACTAAAGGAATGTGAACTATAATTTGCTTTCACAAAGTCCATTTTATATTATTGTTGCTAATCTTCTATCTATTTATAGACTGGGATGGAGAAGCTGGTCTTACAACATATCTAGGTATTTCACAATCTTGAGCTACCAGGGAGGGCCCCATTGAAAAAAAGCAGCCCCCAAGGCCTGAGAAGCCCATGGGAGAACACTCTACTCATCACTATTTCCATCCTGTATCTTCACAAATCACTGCTAAATACAGCAAGTTTGATGTAAATGTTAAACTGAAAACCAAGACCAGAGCTTCTGGGTTTGTATGCCTATACATGTGGCTTAGATCCTCCTGATTCCTTAATGAAGTAAAAAACAGATTAACGCAGGTGCACCCACATCTGTTTTTCATTAAGAGAAGGGGGATATGGCCATAAGAGAAGGGGGATATGGCCACAGCATGGTCATGACAACTACATTATGTACTACCTAGCAGTGAGACAGAGCCTCTTACAAGTAGGCTGCCTGTCCATTTAAATATGCTTAAATCAAACCCAGCATTTATAATCCATTTATAAACCTGAAAGCAATGAACACTAGAATTGGTCTATGATGAGGCTTAAAAAGGAAAAAACCCAACCACCAAACATCTTCAGCAAGCAAATTTTTTTTCAACCCCACTTCTCTTTCTCCTTCTCTCTCCATCTGACACTGTTTTCTTTTTGTGGTTTATCTGGTGTCGGATGAGCTGTTCAGTATTTGCAGTTTTTAGTGATTCCGAGAATATCTGGGGACTAAATCTTTAGCTTGAAGGCACTATTGTTTGTTATTTTTTGTATTTCAGCAGTGTCTAGATGTCCCACTGTGGACTGAAATCCCACTGTGAAAGGAGGGATACGAACACATGATAAAAATAAACTCTTGCCACATCGTGCCACTGGGTAGGAAATGGGTGGAAGCAGATTGTCTTTGGATCGAGGGCAGCGAGGACAAAAGGCAGCTCTAGCCAGGAATGCTGAGGGTTGCAACCCATCCATGCACATTTACAGAAAACTTCAAGGCTGAGCTTTGAAGATTTGTACTGAAATATTCCCCAGCTGATTTACGATTTTGCAATAGATTCACCTTCGGTTCACCCCAAATCATGCCCATATGTTGGCATTTTGGCATATGTGAGTCAGACTCCATCCCTGAGTGTTAGGTCATATCTGAAATTTTTTGAGACAACAAATGATGGAAAGATTTGACATTTTGATATGAGGTAGATGAGCATCTGTCAATACTAAAATTACTCATGAGTAAGATAAAATTCTAACGGAAGGCAGAAATCTGAGTTTTGTCCATGGCAGACTAATTAGAAACAATTGACCCGAAATTGAGAAATGGGAATGTTTTAATCTACTCCCACAAGTGCTGTGTGCGTTATTCAGAGCGAAGACATTTGCTGACATTCCATATCAAAAGCTTTAGGTGTTTAAATATTTTCCTATGCCAAAAGAATCCCCTCCACTCAGGACAATGCAGCCACTTGTAGATTGGTCAATAAACCAGATTCCAGTAATGCGCTTCGTTAGAAAAATCATTGCAACTCTGTGGAAGATGAATGCAAATAAGTATTTTTTCATTATTTATTAATTACTGTTTATTGTATTATGCATAAACTAACAGCCAGTGGTCTCACAGCAAGAATGTTGAACAGGTGATCAGGAAGAGGGACGTGGCAAATTTGAATTAGACTTCTAATTCTTGTTAAATTTTGTTGAGCTTTTTTCTGAAGAGACTATTAATCAAAACATTGGAATTACCTTATGATCTAAATATCCAAAATATTATTGAACATAGGAACTCTTCCAGAGAGAAAAATTAATGAATTTTCAGCTAACGTCCGCAGTACCTAAATATATTTGCCATGATTAATGACTTGTATCATCTTTCTTCAAGCAAATTATTGGAATCAGTTCAGTTTCAAAGCTTGCATAAACGGCGGCCCTGAAATATTTGAGAAAATTGGAGTTTCAAGGCTCAATACTGCAAGCATGTATGGAATTTTATTGGCATGAAGCAACTTCATTGGCATGAGAAATTATACTGAAATTAAGTTTGGTAGAAAGGCAGCATAAGTGCCAGTGCTAATGTGCAATACTTAGGCCTTGAGCAGAAAATACGTATTTTATAAGTATAATAATCTTACTATTTTAAATGGAATTATTGTATGGGTAAAGATAAAAATGTGTGTTTGGAAAATCGGAGTCTAAATTACATGCAAAAAGCTCACAAATACTTTTTTTTTTTTTTTGGGTGAAAGTATGTCATTAGTTAAATTTCTTTTAGAATTCACAGAGTAGTTTAGTGGGTCAAAACTGAAAGGTGCATAAACATTTATAGAGACTGAGGGCATCAGCCTACCTTGAAAACAGGGATAGTGATCTCATCTCCTATGCAACTAAGTCATAAAATGCAAACTTTTTTTTTAAAGAAGCAAAGTTTTCTGTCTAGAAACAGCAGTATGATTGATCACAATCAAGCTTAATGAATTTCTTAATTCACATGCAATCCATGAAAAGTTTTTTAAAAGTTGTCCTTAGGCAATCTGTCCTAAGGATATGCCAGCTGGGCATTGCTTTTTTAAATATATTTTTTAATTTATAAGGAAATAGAAAAGAATCAATTCCTTAGTAAAGCTGGTGAAAAACTGTCATTTGTGAGTGGTGAGGCACTAGACATGAATAACTGTGTGTGAAACTACAGGAGGGGAAGCACTTGCCTTTTTTTTTTTTTTTCTTGCCTGCTTTATGGCTTGTAAATGATAAATGAAATTTACTAGCAATGCCCTGCAGTAATATTTCAAATTATGTTACAGAATACACTGTAAAAAGTATTGAGTTATAGCAGAACCAAAGAAAAAGACCCTCATTTTTTTCTTTTTGGAAAAGTGTGCTACATTAGAACATTCCTCAACCACCATTTAAATATTACAGGATGCTACAGCAATTCAACTTCAGTGCGCTCAAACATTTTATTTAAATAACTTAAAAAATCATGCTTGCTATTAATATTGAGACTTAGGAATTAAGAAAAATGAAATCTCGGTATTGAAGTATAAATCTGGGTAGCTGTGGGTGCCTACTCTCAGCCCGCAAAACAACCTCAACACAGGAGAGATGAGCCTGAGCAGCACGGACCCCCTGGCACTGCCCCGTAAGCCTCGCTCCTAAAGATGCACCCTCTCGCCCCGGCCCATGCTAGAAAATTTGCATTGACACATTTTTATGACTTTTTTTTTTTTTTTATTTGTGGCTGTGGTTGAACGCTGAAAAGCAAGACGAAAAAGACATTAGCCTAAAACGGGGCCGCGGGTAGTGTCTACAGTGTCCTTTAAGCCCTTTAACACGGGATCCTTTTGTCGGCTCGGGTGAGTGGCGGCTCTTTAACATTCTGAACCTGCTGTGGCTGCTGGGGCAGTTCATCACCAGAGAATAGAAAAGGGCCCCTGGCATATCAAATAAAAAAAAAAAAAAAAAAAAGAAGCAGGGGAGGAAAGGACGAAAGCGAGAGAAAGGAAAGTCCTGGGTGCACAGACAGCGCATTGTGTAAGCGGGGTTTAAAGAGCCTGCCGTTAGGTATATTTCATAATATGAAAAGACAGACCGATTTTGGCCCCCTCGCCTGGTGGGATCAGCGCTGTCAGTGCCGTTTATTTTCAATCCCCCATGATTTCTGTATCCCCACAACCCTTTTGCATAAAAATGAACTATAAAGGCAGTCAAAACACCTGCTTTACTGACAGGCCCGATTAAAGCTTTGATTTATCCTTCAAAGTGAGAGCGGATCTGCTGCTCCTGGGGCCTCGCGCTGGTGCGTAATTCATCGGAGGCTGAAGGTCTCCTTTCTGCGCCCCCCGCTTCAGCTGTGGGTGCCTTTTGTACCTGCTGGAGAGTTGGGCGAACTCCGAGAACACCCACCCCAGCTGGAGGCCGGGATTTTTCCATCCCTACTGGCGCAAGTCTCTCGGTCCGTCTTATTAAGTGACAGTAAATTACAGGACTAATTGGGGAGGCCCCCGAGCACGGGGCTGCGTGTTTCTGAGGAGCCAGCCCCGCTCCCACCGTGGGCTCCAGGGAGCGGCTTCACCAGACGGAAAGGAACAGCGTCGCTGACTCCCGCTTCGTGCTTTTCCGTCGTTAAAAACGTCGACGCTCGACGTGGAAGGTTTATGTCATGTGGGAACCATTTACTTCTTTATAGTTAGGTTTTGTTCTGCAGTCTTAAACCTTCGTTTCGGGGACTGCACCGATGGGGCTACACGCAGGAACCATCTCCCTAGGCTCATAAGCAGCGTAGCAAGTGGGAGCAAGCCTCGCAATCTCCGTTGGGGAAGCCGGGGGAAACGTTCAGAGCTTTATCATTGTAACTGCAAAAATGGATATTTCTTAAACCTGCTGGAAGGTTGAACTGGGTCTGCTTTAAAAAAAAAATTAAAACAAAAATTACTTAGTAAACAAGTTTGGTTTGGTGCTTTTTTTTTTATTTTTAAAACCAGCCCAGCTTGTATCCTGCATATATATTCCTCCTGCCCCCCTCCAAAACCCAAATCAGCCTTTAAGATAGATAGTCTGACAAAACTGCCTTGTGAGTATATTTGACTTATGCACCATCATTGATCCATTAAACTACTAAGCTATTATAGAACCAGAGCACAGTATAAAAGAAGGCTGAGCAAATCATTCCCTGTGGATCGATGCTCAAAAATTTCCCCAAATGAGATTTTTTTAATTGGAAAGCACCTTCTCACTGAAAAGAAAACATTCTGAGGGAAAAATACCAGTGTATTGTTGTTTATAAATAAAACAGGAACAAACAGGATGATTACATTCAAAGTCTTTGTTCTGAAACAATACTTGTTTTTGAAATGCTGATTAAGTTAACGCACAATCTAACATAGTAAAAAATGTAATGTGCTGTTTCATTTGACCAGGTGCAACATTAAAAAAAACACCAGGAGGGACTGAAAAAGTCCTTTGAAATTAAGCAAAATCCATAACAACGGTTTCCTGTTAAAAAATAAAAAAAGCTGTTTCTTTATTGAAGAAATTGCCACATTATTGGGAACTGGAGCATTAATTTAAAACTAGCTCTACTATAAATTCTTTAAATGGCAAAACCAAACTGTGTAAAACTTACATTTGCAGTTGAGCAGCACTTGGCATAAGTCTACAGTGCAGACAGTTCTCCTCACTGTTCAGAATGTAAAGTTAACAACATTGTTTAAATTCCAGCGTGTACTTCAGCAGACCTAAGATGTGACACCACAAAGACTATGTTGAAGCTGCAGAAGTTGAGAGCACCTGGTCCCTTCCTGACTTCATGTTCAGGTGTGAGGTAGGCATCCTTATCGGGATGATTTGCTTGCATAAGAAGGATGCATGTGCACAGGGTGGGCAGGACCCAACCAGCCTCGGCTGAATGTTGGTAGCACACGTGCTGAGGAGACCTTGGGTTGCCTATTTAATCCTAAAAATCTGACTCATGACTTTTAGGTGCCTGGAAGTATGATTTAATCAACCTCAATGCATAAAAATTGAGAGCTTTGCAAAACCGAAGCCACGTCCTAGGTCTGCAATAACATGTAGACAGCTGTTGGATTATACTACCAAACCATCAGAGAACAAAACCTGCAGCAGTTATTAATCACAAAGAAATTTCATCTGGTGAACAGTGGGAAGGTAAAGTACTAAACCCTCAGCTTGTTCCTTGTCTATCATTGCCTTTCTCAGTCTTCGCTTGACTTGCCCTATGCTATTTCCCTGTTTAGACTGGCATGTGGCTTACAACCCTACGTACAATAAACACGAGCTTTGATTTTAAGGCAGGCATAACTCTTACAGCTGCTATTCTTTTAAATAGAGCAAAACCTCTTTAAAAAAATCTGAAACAATGCATGACAAAAATAAAATTCCTAAAAATTTGCGTTGACATAAAACCAGCTTTTTGTTGAAAAGGACAAAGGTCAGAAAGAGAGATAGCCAAACTTCAATTTTGTTTCATTTTCGCAAAGGAGACATTTTGCATGAAAATGGTCAGTCCTGATTTTTGCATGGTGGATATGAGTTATTAGTCTTGATATTAGTTTTAGTTGCTGGTGGAGGGAAAACTTTGTCAGCTATGACTAGCTAATGCAGATTGAAACAAATGACACACATATTACAAAATGCCACCATTCTTTTTCATTTCTACAGAGCATATAAGGTTTTTTTCATGTCCCCCTCATCCATAGATGCGCCCATCCCACACAACCCTTCTCATTGCTAGTTCTGTGCTTGTATTCCCTTCAAGCCATATTTTTCTTCACCCTCCATGAAATTGTGAGAATTCAGTGCCCTCTCTCTCCTAAACTTCCATTTTCACCCACCTTCTCTCTCTGTATAGAATGTATAAGCTATGTATACACAACACAATATACATACAAAGTACATGTGCATGTGTGCACATTTATATTGTATAGCACAGTTATGAATAGAAACCTTGAAAACATATCTTACAAAGACTGTGAAACTCCAAGTTATTTAGGAATGAGTCACTCTTAAGAAGTTCACAGATGTTTAAAGTATTGCAAAACCAAGCCTGCGAGAATGTCAGCTCCTCTTTTGTTCCTCATCTATAACAAATTCAGTGGTGCACCATAGAAAATAGCATTGAATCCTATTAAAGTGTTCCTAATGGGAATAAATATCATTTATACAAGTTAAAACCTATGTCTGCCAGCCCTGTGTTGCTCTGCACTTCTATTCAGATATAAAGGCATGTCCTGTTGGAGACTTGAGGGAGCTTGGAGATGGAGCAGTGGGTGATGTGAGGAGGGGGAAACAGAGTGGAAAAGGGCTGAGGCAGGAATTCTCCCTCCATAGTGTCAGTAAAGACAGTATTTAGATGATTTAAGATGACTGCGCCCAGAGCCTAAATTATCTCTGACTTTTTAATTTTCAGCATCAGAAGTGAAACAGCTGAACGGCTTTAACAGCTTCTAAAGAGAAGGGGCATGAATAGCCTCTTGGGCATTGGCACATTACTCTCCTCTACACGTCTTTGTTGACACACACATCCTCTTTCTGGACAAAACCTACTGATAACCCCCAAAAACTTAAACAAATATCAGCCTTGGATTTAGACTTATCTTTCTGCTTGGCCCTGACTACTGTTTCCCCTCATCACAATCCTTATCATTCTATCCAATTTCTCCAGCAAGGGTTTGAACATTGCTCCCTGCTGTACCTGAAAGTTAGAAGGAAACGATCAGCATCTGACTGTAGTATAAGTGTACAACAGTCTAAATACTGTGTAGCATAACAAGTTCTCAGTGACTCAACTACCTTGTAGGAGATACTAGAAAATTATGCAAAATACTCATTCGACTTTCAATGTGTCATGTAGAAAGAAATATTGTGGATGATATTTAGGTACAGGACCAATGGTTCTGTATCGCTTCCTTGTTACGCTTTATCAAGCCTTTATTCAGAATGTTTTGCAGGATGTTTTCTTTACTCATGCGTTACACCTTGCGGGCTCTCACACAATGGTGCTCTTTGTGAAGAAATATTAATGACTGTTACTAACCATATAGCAAAAAAAAAAATTGTAGGTCTTCGTAAACTCTTTAAAAGAAAATGAAGGAAAACCTTCAGAGGTAAATCTCCCGGTAAAGGCTTGGCAACCCTGAAACAGATTTGCAGCCAAATCTCTTTAGCTTGAGGTAAGCACAGAAGGCATCTCTCAGTGAAATTCTGGCAAGTATCCACAGCTTAACTGTGATTGAAAAAAATACAAAAGAAAATAGAAAAGAAACCCATACCTGTTATTACAGATGGTATATCAGTTCTAAGGTATTTTTCTGACAAAATGCTTAGTTTACTTTTTAGAGTAAGTTTCTCTCTATAAAGCAAAATTGCTTTCTTATACAAACCAGAGCAACTTTATGAATTTTAAATCACTTACCCATAGCACATATAATAAACTTTGGATGTTAGACACAACTGGTTTGAATAAAATATTTACTTCTCTTTTTGGTCTTTAAAATGTTACTTAGTCTAAAAGATATTTTAATAAATGCATAAAACATGTTCATCACAATGCAAAATTAATAGAGTGCAAATTTCTTTCCAGATACTTTTGTCATTGATTTTGCCAAGGGTAGTTTAGTTCAGATGCAATCTCAGTTTGTACACTGAGGGCTTGTTCATTATATTTTATAGAATTTCACTGTATTTTCTATAAAGTATATTTTTCATATTGTAAAATTTTAATTTTAGCTTTATTACAGAATGGTTCTATTTACTGCTATATGCAATATAGACTCATATGAAAAAGGACAAGAGCAACTTGCTGTAATAAAAGAAGTGAACTTGCCCACACAGAGATGTAGCGTTTTCCAGCTGTTAGAGCTAGACCATACCAAAGAACCTTACATACAAGTCTCATGTTGCTCATAAACATTCAAAACCAAACCCTGATACCACCCTGGAGTTTTGCTGGTGACTTCAGCAGTACAAGGCTTTACTTCTCGCTTGATGTCTTCGTAATGGTACAATATACAGAACTCCAGCTCTGCAATGGGATCTAGCAGAGTCATGACTACAATGGGACTTGTAACACACTCATGAGGACCAACCTCTCCTGGGAGTAGAATCAGAAAAAATTTTGGCTGAACGTAAGCGTTTAGGGATGCTGTACCTGTTTGGAAAGCCAGCCCTGGGAGTACAGCATGCCCAGAGAAATTTTGCTTATCAAATGTGCAGTGGTCTAGAAACAGGGAAAAAAGAAAGAGACCAGTAATGTACAGTACCTAGCGGTATATCTCTTCATCTAAAACAAAAAGATTGTTTTTATTAAGGAAGAAATAGCTAGAATAGCTAGAGAGGGTTGCTTTACAAACACAAGCAGAAAACTTAACAGCCTGGCAAGACTAATTTTTTTCTCTTTTCTTACTTGAAATACTCTCCTATTTAACAACTGTACTGCATAATCTGTGCAGCAATAACTCAGAGATCTGTTATAAAAAAGATCCATACATACAGTCAGAGTTGACCACTCTCTTCCCAGGGAGTTGGATAGCTGCAAGCCAAAGTTACCTCAGGCAATGCCTCACTGGGTTCAGTAAGTCCCCTCTTGATAAAACCTTGCCTAGGACAGACATCACCAGAGAGAAAAAACTTTACTCAAACTATGCATATGGAAGCTACCTTTTACTGACAAGTGGGCACATGTATTAAAATCTAAAAGTACTTTCTAGGATCAAAGAGACTGGTGAAACTTAGACTAATCATGGCAAAGCTTGACTTGATAAGGGTTTATCATTCAGCTTTAGTTTGTTTAAAATGTTTTCCCTGCACATATACAAGCAGATTCACCTTTAATATTTTTGCTTTTAGCATCTTTAGTTGATTTTACTGCTGAAAGGTTGCAGTCAAAAGAGAAAAAGAACGTTAGAAGATGATTCAGAGGAACATGCCCTTTTGTCATGCCATGATTTGAGTCTGCTTGGCTCTAGTTTTAAATCTTAAAGAGAACAGCAGCACATGTTCAATAATTCATGCTCTCTAATTAAACACTGATGACTATGCCTAGATGAATTTTATTTTAAACAGAAGTGTGTCCTTAATGTTTTCTGTAACAACAAATTGTCAGAAAAGAAACTGTGTTTGTTTTCCCAGTTGGTTCAGAACATGGCAGTGGATTCAGTACAGGTTTCATCAATTCCTTTGATGGTTTTGTTTATGGTCTTGGGAGACTTGCCACCAAAATCTGACTTTGTATGCATAGATCCTCAGTAAGCTGCATATATCAAGGAAACATACTGTGTGTTCTCACTGCCTACAAATAGCTGATCTTCCTCTACCTAGGACAGAAATGTAGTTAGAGTTAATTTCTGTGAGTCAAAAGATATTTGAAAGCACACTGCAAAGAAACCAGTACTTTAGGTTACCTAAACTTACATTTTGACATTTTATCTCTCTTATTGCACACATCTGCTTTTAATATCCAGCTGTGATATAAATAAGCCACCTATCAATACTTCAGGCTAGTGCATCTATCCTATTCCATCTCATTGTCTACAGTCAGTCTACCTTCTGCTGAAGACCAGTCCAGACTCATAAACACCATCTTTTAGATGAGGGATGTCTAACTAATGCTTATAATTAATTACACTGTTGATTACATAGGAGCAAATTGTCTGCCTCTTGTGAAGATTGGATTAAAGGGGAAGTAATACCTAGTCCTTCCCAAAATACGAAGTAAAATACAGGTTTGGGCCATGTGCTGTAATGAAAGCTGACCTTATGCAAAAATATGACAGCTGTATGTAGTGTTTAATGGACAGTTGGTCTAGCTCTTACAATCAAAATTGTGTGCACAGCATTGTCTGTTGTAGCTGCATTTGCATATTGAATGTCCTTCTGTTCCCTTCAAAGATCATCACTCATGATTAGTCTGATAGTACTCCGATATTAAGGAAGGAAGGCAGGCTATGGGAATACGTAGGAGTACCTTTCAGCTTTCTGCAGGAACCACGGCTTAGTTCAGTATTTTTGTATACAGAATTGGCTTTTGGTCACACTAGAGGTAGTTGTTTAAGTAAAAAGATGGTGATCAGAGACCACAGAAAGCTTATAATACTACAGTGGCAGAATAGACGCTTTAGCGTAACGTAGCAAAAGATTGGAATACCAATTAGCTTCTTTGCACATGTTGAAAAGGTATTTTGTCAAAAAATGGAATAACTTTTGTCTGGTGGAGCAATAGAAAAAGGTGCAAGATTAATTAGTTCCTATCACTGAAAGCAAATGACAGGATGACATCTATTACTGAACATAGCTCAAAGCCTTTTTCTGCTCTTTCATGCTCAGAATGGTAACCCTAATACAGGTAATGCTACCTCCCGAGTACACAATACTTTTAAAAATTATTTTTCTGCCCTTTAGATTTCTTTCCTTCATATTGCTCTATATTTGCAGAGTACCTCAAATTTAAAATAGGACCTTTGAAGACAATGAAAAGCGATAGCCTATCTCAGGGGATTACTTACCTAAGGTAGACCTTGTTTAAGGGTGTGTATCCTGGCCACATCAAAGAGGATGAAGAACTCTTTGGGACATTGTCCCCTATTATTTGAAGATGATTAGAGAAAAAAAGAAAAACCACAAAAAAACCCACAAAAGAAAACATTCCTTATAACAAACATTTAATTAGAAATGTAAGACTCTCTGGAAAGATTAATGTTTTTCTCAGATGCTCTGTTTAATATTACCAAGTCGAACTCAAGTGATTGTTCACCACTTGTACTTAGCTTTGAATAACACTATTTCTATTTCCTATCTGAAAAAAAACTTGCATGCTTGAGAGTCTGTATTTTCTTTTAAGTGTAGTTGGCTAAATAAGAGATATTATCTCCTGCATAATACTGAAGTTGCATCTTACCAGCAAGAAATACAGGCTACCTGTTATAATAATTTCTCCTGACAATATTTATTGCAACTTCCATCCAAATTTCTAAGCCCTAACAATACATTTTTTTTTTGTACTTGGCTGTATCTTGCAACAGTTAATATATTCATCGTAACAAAATGAAATCATTGAGTGGCAAGGCAGAGAGTTCACTGGCACAAGTTTTTGCATGTCAGAACATTTTGATGAGCAGCTCATGAGAGACAGTCTACATTTACCTAGAATATGAAATAGGTGACGTGAATTTGGCAGGGTCCTCAGTTATCCTGTACAAACTCTTTGAATGAGCTTGTGACACTACGCAAAACATACCCAAAATACTGGTTTTCTGATCACAAGGCACAAATTTGGCATTTGATTCAAGGAACAGGGATAAAACAAAGAAAAAATCACCGCCCCCCCCCCCCCAAAGGGTGTGTGTGTATTTTTGTACCCATGTTATTAGGATCATAAAATACTTACGAAAATAAAAATATTCCTCCTTTAAAAATATTTTTTTTAAAAAAGGGGGTATTTTCATTTTGATATTGTCAACTGCTGGCTCTACAGTGACATGTGGAGATGTGTCAGCCTAGAGGATATTCTTCCAGTAACACAGTGTTCTGAATAAGTTATTCATGAACACATGAGCAATGAGCTAGTTCCGTTAGCTTCCCTTTTGATTGAGAAAACAACTGCAACAACTTATGTTCTCCTTTAACTTCCTATTCCAAACACTGTCAGACTAACCACAGATTTGAATGAACTTTCTGTCTGTGGTAAATCCCAAACCAAAACTGACATGATTTAAACATTTTTAGTTAACAAACACTGTTATTGAGGAAATGAAAAAAAGAAGAAAGAGTAAAAGAGATCATGCTGCATGATTTGCAAAAAAGATCCTGAGGCATTGGGACATCTTTATCTTTTTTTTTTAGTAGGACTGGCATCTGCTGATCTGCTTAAGAAATGCATTTCAAAGGATGAGGAAAGTAAAAACGTATTAACAGCTAGTATGTAACTAGAAGGTGGCAAAACCAAAGGGATAGTAGAAAGCTGATTTAGAGTCAACATCTTTTCAAAAGTCCCGGAGGATGGGAATTCATACTCAGCAGACTCACTCTGTTTCCACCCTTAAGGGCTGCTGTAAGGATGGAGTAATGAAACAACAATCTATTTTCTAACTTAATGCTCCAGTATAAGTTTTCACAGCCAGCAGGTGAGGAAGCTCCCTTTGAGAAACATTTCTGGTCTTTTTCCTATCCAGTAGTGGCAGAAAATAAATTTCACCGGTGGAAGGTCTTCTATTTTATTTCAGGAAGGGGGATTCTGTTCCTTGCCACAAATAAGTCTACAGATCACATTGCAGAACAAATACGTGTTTATTTTAATTTTTTTTTCTTTCTGTATTCATTATTTTAAACAGAATGAGGCTTGAGTCTAGCAGGCCTAAATGGAATAAAACTTCCACTTTCAAAACTATTTGTTTTCCCCATCTCTTCCCCTTCACAGGAAACTCTTATTATGTGGCTTAATTAGAAACATGTTTCTGGGATGGGAATGTACAAGACATAATGTTAGCCAGCTGAGGAACAGAGACAGTCTTCTTTGGAAATCTACTATCTGATGAAACAACAAAGGTTTGAGAATGAATTATTCAAGACCATACTCAAACTATTCAGGAACCCTGATATGGGGCTTTAAAAAAAACAAGCCTGGAATCTGTTTAGTGAATTTCTCCAACTTGAGTCTCTTGAGGTTTGATGAGCTCCCTACATGGGAGTAAGGGAGAAACACATTTTTATGATCTTGGGAATGGGAGGAGAGGGGATATTATCATTAATGATGTGCCAGCATTTCCACCACTAATTCATATCTACAGGGAGAGCTGTGTCACAGTTACGTTGATTCTGCATGGATGCATCTACCATGAAAACTAAATTTCATTTATACACTATCTGTACTTTGAGCCAAGCATGTAAGAGAGTAACTGTGCCTGGACATTCCTTGTGACAAGAAAAATACTCTTGTGTAGGTAGGTGTGTGCATGTGCACATGTATCTGACATTTCAATGATAAATTCCAAGTTTCTAAGAAAAGCAAACATTTTCTGTGGAAAACATTGTGTCAAAAATCTTTTTTTTAATGGCATAAAAAGAGGAAAGATCTAGATATAAAAAACATACTATTAGATTTATAAATGATCCATACAACCAAGCCATTCAGAGTTCTGGTATGAGCAGGTAAACTCACTCTATTTCCACGCAGACATACATGAAAGCAGACATCTTTACAAGGTCTAGGTTATAATGAATATTTATCACTCAGCTGTGGACCATGGACAAAATAATAAACTCTGAAGTTTTGATTTATCCATCATTTGTATTAGTATGAATTATTAATTGCTTCACACAAGACAATAGCTATTTTATGAAAAATCACATTAAAAGTATGTAATCACAGTTTAGAAACTTTATATCAATCATTTGAACTGTTTTTACTGCATCAACATGCCAGAAAGTTGAAGAAAGCCATATTTGATTTCCGTTGCTACCTAAATTTTAAAAACAGCTCTAAAGTCATTTCAAGATCAGCATAATCACGCCTGTAACAAGTAACTCAGCCTTTGTTTCAAAATGAGTAACACTGCTATATACAGAGATATTGTCTATCAGCAGTGATATTACCAATTCACAAATCATTTGCTCATAAACCTTGTAAAGTGCCAGAAGATCCTGTTCTTTTCCCATTTCTCCAGAAATTCCAAGTATTTACTTGTTATATTAGTCTGAGCTTACAGGGGCAATGGCAAGATGGAATCATCAATACACAAATCCAGGACATGAAAACTTAAAACGGGACTGAGAACTGTCTAATCTGAACCAAACTAGGTTTGAGCCAATTTAAATCACTTCAGGCAAAGGATCTCACAAGGCACCTACTGCTAAAGAGCAATATGGTCTCCAGTTCTAAAATTAGGTTTCATCATCTTTTTCTGCCTTGCTAGGGCACATGGATAAAGTTACTGCTAAAATAACTGTACTTCAGGATGTTAACAGCCAAATAAATTTGGGTCATGATCAGCTCTGAACTGGCTGAGAGAGCAATTACAGCCATGTTCGTCTGATACGACTCAATCTCTTAGTCATTTGAGTGGTCTCAATTCCATTGCCATAGTTACTGCCTTCCCCTCATGGTATTGCTTATGTATGCTCATACTGGGGTTGACCTTGTACCTTCTCTGAAGCTTTCCTTGTATATGTATACATTTAGACACCATGTAGTGTAATTTTATAACAGTAATGTATGCTATTGATTAGCATTTGGTGTCAAAAGAGCAGTGCTTGTTTTCAGCTGTCAAAAGAACAAGGGTGATCAGACCACTTATAAATGTGTTGTTTTAATACATGGGTGAGCCTGATCTAAAGCTCAATGGTATACAGTAACTTCTTCAGTAAACAAGGCTGTAATACAGAGAGATTTCAGCATTTCATGATGTTTTCTATGCTGAATCAGCTGCTGTTGACAGAAATGCCAGAGTGACTTAAAAGTCCCCGTCCTACAGAAAGGCAGTGTGATCTGAGCTCTTCGGTCTCTTCTGAAAATGAGACGTACTCTTCTAAGCCACTCAGGCACTGTAGAAAATATTTTATGCCTACTAATTTCACAGACAATTTCATGGAAATGATAATTAGGTAGTGAAAACTTAATTACAAAATGTATGCTTTCATGTTAGAAAAAAATTATACTAAATTAAGCCTGTTGTTACTGGAAAATACCACAGAAATTTCATTAAAATAGCTTGGCTTTGAATTAAGAGAGAGGATCAACAGTGTTCTAACTTTGGGCATTAAAACACATATGAATATTTGACCCAGCTACTAGTAGATACAGTAACATTTACATTTGAATACTTGGTTGTGTGGAAGTTGTAACTGTTGTACAGAGCACATCAAAAAGATTGAAAATTCTCAGTTTTGTAATTCCCAAACTAACTTGCGTCTGTACAACCAATATTATATACATTGGCTGGACCAACATTATTTTTCCCTGTCAGTTAAAACCATTTTTTCCTTTTTCCCAAGGGTGAATCACTTCAACAAATAAAAAAAAGTTTGCTAATCTAAAGGAAAATTTTGCTATGAATCATACTGTGCATGTCTTTTGTCTTTTCAACACTAAATTTTCTAAACTAGAAATATAGTGAAATATGCATACAGTTTTTGGTTTTATTTTCCTTTTTTTCTTTTTTTTTTTTTTGTCACTGGAGATAAGGAAGTAAGAATTTCTGCTTATTTGCTATTCTGATTTTGAGACTCTAATAGTCATGCTAGTTTCATAGCTGGTGAAAAGTACTAGTAGTTTTTTCCATGAAATTTGTGTTAGGGTAGATTTAGCCTGAAGGCGACTTTGACTCCTATAGCTGGTTTAAGTACCCTGGGAACATCTCCTTTATGGGATGTCTGCAAGATAGGCATAGAATTACAAAAATGAGTTATGGAGCTTTGACTGGGAAAGTTCATACTGTGAAAGAGGTCTGCATTGAAAAACAAGCTGTAAATGCAAAGGAGGAAATTCTCTATGTAAGAGATGTGCAATAAAAATACACCTTAAGAACCCAGATTAGGAAAGGTGGTTTTAAAAACAGAATCTTGAGAAATTGTGGACTGAGAAGACAAAGTAACTGCTGCTGAACCCTGCCAAAAGATCCTATTTTCCCCCTTTTGCTTGTTCTCATTACTGCTTTCGTAATAATCTGTCTCACACTATATAAACTCAAGGAGTTCAAAGCAAGCTTTCAAATCTATAGCATACAAGGCTCCATTATTATAAAGCACGGTGCATTCACAGTGTCCATATTCATGAAGACTAGGTTTAAGTGCATTGTGTCAAATCTTGAATGAATCCATGCCACATCACAATACATTTAATAAGTGTTTTTATTTACATCACAAAATTGATTTGGCTACAGGAATGATATTAAAGCATGACATTCATGACAATGGATGAATTTCTCTGTGGTACTGAGTAGCCTAACAGCATAGTCACTTGATATAACTGTTCAAGTACTGTATGCTCCAGAACTGCCTTTGCTATGACCATCTTTGCATACATCTGCCAGTGCAAACAAGCCACAAGGCTTACTACTGACTAAACAAGGATGTCTGGAAGCAGGAAAATCTGCCATCAGCTTTTCCCTATATATTATCCTTTAAGCTATTTTAAATGGCATCCACCATCCTCTACAGTTAGAGCAAAAGTGGCCTGAACTGTTGCATGTCAAGTTGAGCTTCAGCCTTAGAAAGCCCTTTCTGTATTGCATCAAGTAGTAGTTCATGCATCCTGTTTTCAAATTGGAGGTGGCCATAGGTCTTACTGTTTTACCTTCTTGTTTCTACCTGACCTGCATTAGTTGCTGAGCAGCGAGTCCCATGGACTTTGGTTAGAAATACAGCAAAAGGAAGGTTTACTCTTTATGGTCTATGCTTTCCATAGCTTAAATCCTACATGAGCTACAACCAAATGAGATTTACCATCTTTATTTTAATTATGTGTAATTAAATGTTCTATCAGAATTCCCTACAGTATTCTCCAAATGATTCTCCTCAATTAGTATAATGACTTTGCTGATTTTCTGGAGAGCAAAAATAAAAATAAAAAAGAAAGAACCAAAGCAAAGCGACAAATAAATAAATAAGGCCAGTCTGAGATAGAATCTTTGCTTGATGCATATCAAACAATAGAAATAATTTATGCTTGGAATGACAGTTATTAAACTTTACACATTTTATTGAAGTCAGCAGTGATGATCTCTGCAATCCATATTGTTTTACTCAGTGTAGTGAAATATTGCAACCAATAATGGCAGGAAGTTGATCTATTGATCGGGTTTTGTTTGAAGTTGCACCTGTGTGAGTATCCTCAAGCTATCCTGGCCCCATATAATACGACTGAACTGGAGGCATTTCCTAAAATATGAACTTAATGTTAATTTAATTATGATCTCTGCAACTGACAAAAAGGTCATTACTTACTGCAAGTCAACGGAATGAGTTTACAGTGGAGATGCAAAAGCCCTGTGACCTAACCTATGAGAAGTATCTTAGTCAGCAGAAGATTAAGGCATCAGGTTTAAGTAAAATGTTGTCCCCGTGGCAGAGCTAGAACAAAGCATACCCAGCCTATGGCACTTGCCCCTCTGTCCTGGACTGTTTATAGGGAGAGAAAACAGGATTGTCACCCTTTACACCAAGGCAATCTACCTGGGTCCTATGTGCCCCAAATAAACATACCAAAAGTTTTCTTTGTGTCCAAGCAATAAAGCACATGCAGCATGCTATGGCAGTGCTGTGAAAGAGCCCCTGAATCCTCCCACCAAGCAGCTTCATGTAAATCTGAGCCCAGGGTACTATGATTTAGCCTAAACTCTGAGCTTTTATTACATACTGAACCTGGTGACATTGGGAAAAAATGCAATGTCATATTCATCCACCGTTCATTGATAGAAACTGATAGGCATGCATTAGTCTTGACAGCAAGCAGTGAATAACTGAAAGCTGTGTACAAAAAAGTTGAATTGTTGCCATAGATTAAATAGATACTGTGCATAGATTGATAGGTACATAGATTTTCTTTTTGAGGAACAAAAAACAACAACAAAAAGGTGGCTTACCCAAGAACCATATGAGGGATGAATTGGTGACAGAAGCCAGCTTAAAGCAAAAAAGAAAAACCCCCAACACACAACTTTGAAAGTTCCCATGTTTGTACACATCAAATCCTGACATCTTTCCCTTGAAAGGTTGGTTCATTTTATAATACATCTATGCACAATGTCTCTGCACTTTTAGGAATACTGATTAGACATCTGAGAGTTAAAACAATAGCTCTTGCAGTGGGACTGCAAATATTTTTCAGATTATTTTTACTTGTGAAAGGGAAGGATAGGATAATGCTATTAAAGAAAAACTAAGTCATGTACAGAAACAAACTGAAATTTTGATTTTTATAAACACAAATTCTGACCTGAGTGAAATCAATAAATGAGACAAGTTGATGGTTTTGAAGTGCTGGCTTCCTCCCTGGGTACAGTGGACTCTGCAGGGAGAGGAAACAGTCCTCCCGTGGGAGTGCTGAGCAATAGCGGTCCAGATCTCTGATCCTGTTCTTCTGCCATCTTCTCCTTTTGAAGAACAATGTGGAAAGGACACTGCCCTCAAACTTGAAGGCTTCTTCTCTTCAGAAATGGCCAGAAATTACTTTTCCTTGCTCCATTTGCATGTGTGGAATTGATGACACAAGACTTTTCTCACTGTTAATAGATTTATGTTTGATTTGTTACAGATACCTTTTCTGACCGTGAACCCTTTGTCCTCTGACTATAAATAGCTGGCAAAGTCACACTGAACTGAAATGGCGGTAAGTGCTAACATGGCCTCCTATTGCTTCACGTAGCTAATTGTGTGAGGGGCGCAAGCCTTCTGGGAGATAAAAACGTAGCACGGTACACTGTGACTCCGATCTCTGGAGTGGAAAGAACATAACATATAGAGGTCTGCAAACCATCTGTGGGACATTTGCTTATGTCCACAAGGAGCTAATTGGTTACGTGATACTACTTCTTCCCTTTGTTTCTAACTGGGAAAAACAAAAGGAATGAAAGGAATAAATAATGTAAGGCATAAAACTGGACAGGCATCCAAAAACACAAACACATGCTGCACTACAATAATGGGAAACATCCTCATTTAACATATTGCTACATATTTTTATGTACTGTGAATTTGGCACATTTTTTATATATATATATATATATATATAATTTTATTTCGCACATATGGGGTTGTCGTAGCTGCCATGACATTGCCACGCTGCTACGGTTCCCAAGCGTTTTAAACAATGACTATAGGTTTCACAAGCACGTGAATACATCACATCAAATAAAAGGGTTTACACCAGCAACAGGCCTGCAGCTTGCTTGCAGCAATAGGTACGCTCCTCTAGGGAGGTTAGGATTTTGGGAGGGACTCGTTCTCTCTGGAAAGCTCTCCTGGGGTAGAAATAGTCTGGATTACTTCAGTTAAGAATTATGTCTCCCAGGTACAGCTGAGATGAAGAGTTAGAGTCGTACCTAGACAGCATCCATCAATAAGTTTGAGCTATGGGATGCACAGCTTTAATTTAATTGTATATTCTTGATTGAGTTGGTATTTTTAATTACAGCTCTAAATTTTAACAGAGATGTTTTTCCATTACAAACTACTTTCTTTCCTGTGGACAGATCTCTAAACTATCAAAAAATCAGTACTCTTATTAATTTGACAATGAAGGACATAAAATGAAAGGTAGTTAACATTTCTATTTCGTTACTATTATTTGTTCATCTTGAGATCTAATCTAACCCCCAAAGCTGCTACAGAACTTAATTTCTTTTATATATTTTTTGTTTGTAATCAATTAGACATGTATGACAGCTACAAAATTTGTAATAAAAACGTTCCTTTAAAATTAAATCCATATTTTACTTCAGATTTGAAAGAAATAAAGTCTAAATCAAGACCCAGATGAATATTTTAATTTCATTATTGTTTTTTAACTAAAACCGTGTAATATTTTTTCGTTTTACAAAGCTGAGGAGGTTAATATTTTGTGACTTATCAGTCTTTATTAATACTATTTCTGATAAAAATTTAGGATATACAGATGTACCTAGTTTTGGAGCATGAACTGGTGTTTGAAATGTCGGAAATGGTGTTTAAACTCCACGGCACTTTGAATGGGCAAAAGAGGTGGCTAACTGCCATTCTCAAGTAATTTGTTAATCTAAAAAAGTGTGCCATATTGCCAGGCTGAACCATTGCATTTAGAGACACACCTGAGAAAAGAAAGTTGTACTGAAACCCCAGCTATGGAGTTTGTTACGAGTTGAACTGCTAACATTTTCAAGTATATGGAAATAAAATTTTAAAGACTGAGTTACCTAAATTGAACCAGATTTAACCATATCTGACATTTCAAGGTCTCACTGCATTTTCTAGATTCCACTGTGATTTAAGAAGAATCAGTGCTGAAACTGGTCATGATGAACTTTGCAACACAGTAATGAAAGCAAATAATTTCCCAATTTACAAATGACCCATATTTGTATTATGTCACCTTTGATACTCCTATGATCATTCCTTGTAGTGTATAAAAACTGGAAAAAGTTTTCCCTAATACAAATACAGGAATTTATTTACCTAATAGGTCTATCCTATGAATTTATACATATATAAAATGTTGTAAATATAGCACTGATTGTCTTTTTTTGGAAGAACTAAGTAACACATGATTTTTAAGGTATGCTATGATCTGATAGCAGGGGGCTGTGTTGTTTTAGGTTTTTTTCACCTAGTCTTCTGATTTGTTACTTCTTTGCTTTGGATTTTCAATCTGCTGTTTCTTAAAAGAGTGACAGGTAACTCTCCTCATGCTCATTTTTTGGTTAAAAGTTAGACCAAGACTGCCAGTTTGCTCTGATTAGATTTTTCCAGACACACCACACGCTGTGAAACTTCACACCAAATTTCCTTTCACATTTGCAAGTGTCAGGGCTTGAGGAGCCCTAATAGGTGTTACTGGCCCTGACTGGCCTCACCTGAGGCTCCCACCCACACCCCTGGCCATTGGCCTGGAGACCTATTGAACCTCCACCTCTTGCCTTAGGCTGCTCTTTGGTTTTCTTTAGCCATGCCTTGTTTTCATGCCTTTGCTCAATGCCTGCTGGAGGGTTGGTAGGATCTGCTGTCTCTTGGCTTCTGTAGAGGAACTGCCCAGGGCTTGTGGCCACCTGAAAGCAGGTATGTGCTTTCCTCGCTGTTTCACTGAGGGGGCTTGGTTGCTGTTGCCTACCTACAAAAAATGCTCGGTTTGTTGGAAGCGGGGAAATGTGCTCAGTACCCTTGGAGTTTCTTGAGTGTAAGAACAGGTTTTGGAAATGGGATGCTGAGGCTGTAATCTTTAATGGGCGCAAAAGTAGGTGCCTTAAATTACTTGAACTGGTTGGGTTTGCCACTCTACACCTTCCCAGTGCCAGCATCTACAGGTATCAAATGCAGCCAAAGCACTGCAAGTAATGACTATAGAAAACTTGAGTCAAGGAGGGGGGTATGGTTACTTGTGAAATACAAAACTTAATGTGGGAGAGCTGAGAAAGCTTTTCTAGGTGACCGAAAGAGCATCTCCTTAAGAAATTTAATGATGAATGAACTTTGTGCAAGAATCTAACAAAAAAACTGGCAAAGTTTAAATTAGCTCGCTTGGAGAAAACCGTACAAATAGAAGTGGAAATAAAGCCACTGATAACAGATGTAATGAAGAGCCAAGGCTGGTGGAGAGTATCCACTACGCTTCCTTTCCCCAGCAAGCACTGGAGGCTCACCAGGGACCACGAGACGAGTGCTTTGGCCACCAAAGCACTCTCCGTATTGTGAGCAGCCCTCCTCCAGCAGAGTTCCCAGCCCCAGCTGCTTCCTGTCAGGGCGCTTGCAGTGGGAACCAAGTGCCTTTGATCACGCCAACCCACGCGCTGGCCTCCCACCACGGCTCTGGTTCCCAGTACTCCCAGCTTCCCCACACCACCCACTCAGGGCTGTGATTCCCCCCACTTCCTCACAAGTCTGATACTACAGCCTTTCAAGTTACTGAAACTTGCCGTTCAGAACCCAGCTACAGTCCCTCGATTGCCTTACCCTTTCCCCTTCGTATCTGCTTTTCTTTTCTTGTTATCGTACAGCTGTCTTCAGATGATGGTACTTAAATAATTATTTTTCCAATCCAAAAGGCGAATGAAAGAGTAGCCAGTCATGGCTGATTGAGATAGGCAAAGGGATACCCTTCCCAAGTGGGATGGGAGAAGGAAAGCTTGGATGAATGAGATTAGTCTTTTCTTTGTTTCTTTATCAAACTGAGATCAGGTGAGTTCCCAAAAAGTCTAGAATAGAGATGGTTTCTTTCTGCTGCTGTTGGTTGACTTGGTTAATGGTTGACCAGGCCATGAAGCACAGCAGAGAAGCCAGTTTTTTGGACTGTAGAGACTGGAATGAAGGTTAAAAAAAAGAAATACATAGCTTATGCTATTACAGCTGAGGAAACGCATGATGAAAGTTCACTTCTTAATGACTTGTAGACCTTAGGAGTTTGGGATGACATTTTATTTTTAATGATGGCTTGTGACCCTTCACCCCTAAGGCAATAATGCTGGATATGGATATGATAAGGAATACATATGGACTTCCTACCACTTCTACAAATAAAATACCATTTGGATATCAAGCTAAAAGTTTTATTGCCTATAGTAAAACTCTTGGGAAGTAAAACGTGCCTTCTAGATACTTTCACATCAGGGAACTCAGCTGTGCTCAAACCTTGGCATGTGAAATAAAAAAATGTCCAGACAATGTAATAATAATTCAGTGTTGCTATTTCCCCCTTGGCATGCCTAACAATTAGTATCAGATTTAACCTTCTGTGTGTATGACGGTGTCAATGTCAATTGAGCTTGGTCTTGGTTTCTTTGCTTCTTATTCTACCCTACATAAAATTCCAAACCACATTCATCTCTTACACAGGATTCTTGGACTATAACTATTTAGTATTAAAAACCCAAAAGACTGAAGGTGAAACTTTACAATGAAAGAGACGATATTTTTTTAGCAGTTTTAGTATTGTATGTAACTTCATAATGCACCTGTAGCTATGTGGCAAGCACTTTGGAATAATAGTTATTGTGGCATTTTTTGTGTTCTGCAATGTTAGAATTTTATTATAAATTGGATAGCCTTTCATGTGTGCAAAAGATGTTTGTTTTCTCCTTGAAATTGTGCTGGAGTATCACAAGAATCTCAAAGATGAGGTGCATGAACAAAGAATGATGTATTTGAAGGATGTGATTTGCTCTTGTGGGAGAGATGCCCAATTCTTTTTCCTGTAGCTGTCCTTATAGTAATGGGAACACTGGTTAGGACGCTGTACGCAAACACAGCATTTAGGACAACTCCTAGCAAAACATCCAAGGATATTCAGATTGAATAACTTGCAATCTATCTCTCAAATTCATTGAGAAACTGATATAAAAGGCATCACAAGGAAGCTTTTTTTGGAATGGAGCCTTTGATCTATACAGTTCTTCCCCTGTTAACACCCTTCTCACCCATTTACCAGACGAGGAATTTAGCAGGGACCAGAAGCCTCTCCTATTTGCCTGTGACACTGGTAGCCAGCCTAACATAATAGCCTTGCCTATGCTTTGGTCTTCCTGAGCAGCTAGTGGAGGAAGCCCTTTAAGCTTGAACTAATTCTTCTCCTGAAGAATACACCTGTTTCTTGGTGACATTGGTACAGCTTACAAGACACAGGGGTCAGATTCCCCCATGGTTCGGTGAGGGAGGGGAGTGGAAAATAACCCTGTCCATTTGTCAGCCCTGCTGGAACCATCTGAGAAACCTCACAGATTGCTTCCTCTTTGTCCTTCTCTTACAGGGTTTCCCATGGGAAAAGGAAAATTTAACCCAAAATCCAGGGATAACTTTTTTTCTGTTAACTTTGCTGTTTCTCATTATTTGGTAATTCATAATAAACACCTAATAAAAGTTTTTCACATTCCTTCACAATTTCTTTGCCAAAGGAAAAAGAACAGAAAACTTAATGGTGAGGGGTTAGGATGTTGCAAGGGGATTTTTTTTTTTTTTTTCATAAACAAAGACTGCTTCCATATAGGGATAAGAAGATTAAATTTCTTTAATAGCTGGGGAAAGGCTTGCTTGCTTTAAATAACTATAGAAACTTCCTTTGTGGTGCAGCATTCCAGAGTGAGGCCACATAATCTCTCTGTGCATGTAAATTGCTGTGTGAATTATGTTCCAGTTATGAATTTAGAACTTAACTGTGACCGACTCTGAAGGGAGGAAAAATTCTCCCTCCATGCAGCCATGGAGGAATTACCCGGACCTTAACGCTGGGACCTGACATGAGCGTTGGCACTGTCAAACACTTGGATTCTTCTCAAAAGCAAATGCAGGAGGAGAAGTGGGGAGTTTATTTTTGCCTTTCTGTGTCAGCCCATGTACATGGAAATATGTTGGATTCCAAAGAGCAGTACTGTAAAAAGCGCTCCGGAGTTTCTTCTCCTGGCCCTTTCAAAACAATAAGGGAGTCCTCAGGGGTACGTGGCTTGGCTGACTAAGCCAGTGGGTGCTGTGTTTCTTTTTCCACCAAGACACTGTACACATGTCCCACATCCTTCCAAAGGCTAGGCCTGGAGGGATGGTTTGTTACTTGGCAATTAGCAAGTCATTAAAATACTATTGTAATAGCTGGGATAAATATTTTGATTGTCACTTCATTTTCCCTTTTTCCTGGATGATAAACAACCTTTCTCATCTGAGTGGTCAGAAGGTTTGCTTGGCTCTTGTTTCTTAAGTATACATAAACAAGTAATGCATATGAGTTAATGTTTTTTTTGGTATGATTTAGCCTTCGGCAGTGTGGAGTTAGTCTGTGTAACTACAGGTACTTAAGCCTCTGAACACACAGTTTCTAATACAACCGTGGAAAAAGAACTAAATTTAAAAGGATGGAAGCTGGTACTTCAAGCTTAGCAGAAAATAATTTGAAAGAAAATACTGCATTCAAATGAACATCAAAAGCACATCTGCATGTTTTAGTATACTTTGAAAATAATCATGCCTTGCTGGTGGTGGGAAGAAATCTACTGTCTCTTCTTGTTCAGAACCAGTGTGTTCTTCTAAACCATCTGCTGTGTCTTCTATGCAGATCTACAAAGCACTTCTTAGAAAATAACTTAGCAAATTGGAGAAATTAGACATGGGCAAGGAAATTAGCAAGCTGGAGCTGAAAAATGTGAAATCTTATTCAAAGTATTACCTGAGATGAATAAATAAAGCAAAGACTGTAGCTCACTACATCACTATTACTGAGATTTATAGCCTTACTATTTATAGTAATTAATATTAATTTTCTCATTTTAATATCTAAATATATTATCTCTTATATTATTATGGCTAATTTAGCCCCTATTACAGTCCATTTGTGCAATGGCTGATAGCAAGATTTTCATATCCGTTTTTGGTATACATTACAAGGTCCATTTTGAGAGCCACAAGTGTGTTTATGAGCATTTTTTGTAAAGACTTATTGTAATTGCCTTTTACTGCGTGTATGTTTTAGGAGGAAATATATTGCAATTTCACATAATTTAAGCTATAATGAGGGGAAAAATGTGTATCGTTAAGATTGCAACTGCTCTCTGTCTTCCTCCTTCTCCCTGCAATTGGAAAATAATCCTTTTCATTAACTGTAGTTCATACAAAGTGTTTCAGTACACTGTTTTATCTTAGCTGTATTCTGACTTTAAAGCTCAAATATCAATGGGATGGAATGTCATTCTAGATTTCTTTATCTATGCCAATTATTTGCCCCAAGAGTATGTAGCCTATAGTTTCTGTGTGTGTATCTGTGACTGCATTTCAAAAGTGATAATACTGGATCACTTTGAGACTTGTCCTGCCAAAGGAGTCAGTGGAAGTTCTGCTATTGACTTCAGCAGAAGAAGGATCTAGCCCTAAATGAAAAGGCTTTTCCCTGTTTGGAGACTTTTGCAGGATTACATTATCATTCAGTTCAGCTGAGCTCTGGCATATGCAGGTCACTTCAGGATATTTTCATGCTTGGGACCAGATGGAAAATGTCTTTTGCAATCAACAAAAAGCTTGCATTGTTGACATTTCAAATTTTTTTCTACAACTGTAACTAATTTGCTTTCTACAAAATTTAACAGTGTCCAAAAATGATTACAAATACTTTGCAATGAGATTACTTTCATGGTTCAGAGAGTATGCAGTGTCACAGAAATTCACTTTATTTTGGTATGCTCAGATTCAGCTTGAACTGAATCTGAGGCTTGGATAGCTTGACTGATACATTATTTGACTTCCATGTGGAGTAACTTTATGGTTGCTCAGTCCACTAATGAACCTATCTGAAGACCCTAATCGCATCCTGGTAATTGGATTTCTCTTACAAACTCTTCCCTTCTTCACAATTATTGTTCGGTTATGTGACAAAAGGCTCCCATCTACATAGGCGAAGGAGTGCAGAGGAGCGAAGGCAGGGAGGGGAACCCCCATAACCTTGGTGGATGGACGAGCAGCCTGATCTGCTGCATCCTGAGGCTGTCCCAGGAGGGTGGTCACCCCCATGGTTCGGCACCAATGCCCATCATGATGATGGAAAGAAAAGGTGCTCCAGAGGACCTTTTAGGCTGAGGAGGATGCTGCCTGAAAGGGGTATGGGACTCCTCGTGGGGTGCAAGGGAAAAACATTGAGGTGAGATCATGAGGCACGGGTGTCTGGTGCTGGCAACTGAGGCAGGTGAGGGTCTGTGTGCCAATGTGATTGCTAATGAATATCTGGGGGATCCAGGAGCAGCTACTGGATGGACCAAGTTGTCTAAGCCCGACTACTTCAGGGGTGCAAATACATGTGTGTGTTTCCCACTGAGAGACCTTCACCCTGGACTGCCGGAGAGGGGAACAGGCTGAGGCCATTGGTGCTGGTTGTGGTTGAGTGCTGAGTGTTTGATCTGTGTGGTTGGCTGTGTGTATGTGCATGTGTTATAAACGCGTTTGTGTCTGGACTTCTGGGAAATACACGCTCAGCCTTGCTACCGGCTGGACCCAGGAACAGTGGCAGCCTTGCCTCTATGGGGATACTGGATTCAGCACCCCCTTACCACAATTTATCTCTTGCATCTGAGATTGCAAAAGGCTGCTGTAGAATCTCAACAGCATGTTAAGCTCTGTATGAGACGGTCGCTGGGTTAGAATGTGAATCTACATTAGGTATTTGGGAAGCCAGGCCTATTTGGTGTATAAAGAACTCACCTGGGTGTCAGGTCTGAACTGCATACCCAGACTGCCAGATGACCTGCTGTACAACAGGGTGAGTCTCTGTACACATTTACGACTATTTCCTCTATGCCTCCTCTACATAATTTTTCCTCCTGTGACTCAAGGTAGAGGGATAAATCCGTCTCAAACTCTGTGCTTCTCCTGACAAAAGAATCACTGAATGGAAAAAAAGATTTACGCTCTAACCTGCAGCTCTGCCTCTGAAGTTACAGGAGCTCCTAGTCTACCCTCATAGAAAGTCCCTCACAAAACCAAGGAAAAATAACTGGTTGCTTTGCTGGACATATCACTGTATACTTGAATAGATATTGGACAAAGAGACATGTGCCCAGACAATAGATCTAATGCATGAGATACTTAAAAAAAAAAAGGGGGGGGGGGGGGGCAGAGGGAATTACAAGCTTATACACTGTTTTGAGACTTGCATGTGGAAATCTTAAATTGGCAGCACCTACATCTTGAAAAACACCCAGAAATTCCTGTAAAGAGAGATCATTCAGACATTCTCTTCCAGAAACAGAGGAAAAGAGTTGTTTTGACTCTGCTTTTTCTTCTTGCTGAGGTAGGAAAGTACCACGGGCTGCACTATTCTACAACACACGCCCAAATCTACTGCCTCATTTTCAGGGTGAAAGGAACTTCGTGTATCATCCTGACACAGGAGACCTTACAGGGAACTTCCTTCCCTTTGAGCATCAGAAAGTGCCACAACCCCTTGTTCTCCTCTCTGGGCACCCTGTTGGCCATGGCCTTTGCTCAAGCTTTCAAATGACCAGTGCAAGTTCTGGAGGTTATCTGATGAAATTCTGTACACTGCTGTCTGATTGCTCTGTAAACAGCTGCCTACTTAGCTGAGTACTAACACTACACAATTTGGAGCATGTTTTCTGCATCTGGGAATTTAGTGTCAGGTAAGCATTTGTAACCTGATATATTGAGCCAGTCATCAGTGATTTCATCCTTAATCTTTAACATACTTAGCTGTGTGGACCTTGTGATTTTTAATTAGTAACACAGAATAAATCCACGCTTTAAAATGGATAACATAAGGTTAAAATAGCTTCTCATATGAAATGAAGAATAAGAATGATCATTACAGAAGATGATCATTAAGTGTAAGTCCTTTTTCTGCCACATGGCAAACACTTAAAGAGGCTCTGAAATCTTATGACTCCTACTTGCATCAACATCACCTCAAACTTACATGCAAGTCATTTTGGCCTTGGTTAGATTTCCAGCTATGTAAATCAGATTTCAAATTCCAGTAACTTTTTTAAAACAATTTTTTTTCTGTGGACAGCTTTCAGCACATTAAGATAATATACATACTAGAAAACTATTTCCTTTTATTGTATTGAATATAAGCAGATTGAATCCCTTCTGTTTAGCCAAATTGGTTGTCTTTAGTTTCTAATAAATAAGTAGTGCCTAGGTCTAAAATCAACCACAGTTTGAGATCATTATTTAATCAAAACCTGGATGTAAAGACACGCACTTTCTCAGGGATTTCTCTACTTGAAAGAGTACAGACAAATTTCAAGCAGATGCTCTCATTTGAGAGACCAGGGTCTTAGTTCACATGTAAGAGGTTCTCCTGTTTTGTAATCCATGTATGTACATTTGAGATTTTTGCAGATAAGTGTCATGCATTCAACCGTCAATGGTACAGAAGAAATGGATGTAGGATCTCCTTGCATTCTTTGGCTTGCCAGAAGGCAAATGAATTTGATGACACAGAGCCATCTTCAGGCTCAACGTACATGTCTATCCATAATTCATCTAAACTCTGTAGTGGTGGTGTAGTATTTCTTGAAACTGAAAAAAATGCTACCTCTGTAGTTTTATTTTAAAAAACCAGCTTTTAAAAATGTAGCATATTGAAGAGTTTCAAGGAACAGCTTGCAGTTAATACTTAACCACTACAGAGGAAGGATCTATAATTTTGTCTTGCAGCACCAAGTAAGGCTCAGCAGCAAGGGCCTGGGCTGGAGAGTCCTTAAAAATTCAGGGTGTTTTTCCCCACATGAGAGAGGTCTCACTAGAACATAGTGTTTTGGCTTATCTGTTAAGAATGAAAACAAAACATGATGCTTCTTGACAATGCACAGTAGAAAAACTGTACAATCATCTCTTTAACCTCCACAAACTGTACAATCATCTCTTTAACCTCCCTTCTTTCCTTTTCTCAGACTTCACAGTCAAAAAAAAAAAAAAAAGCTTAGTTTCATTTCACACAGCTTTTTTTTTTTCTCACTTACTGATTCACTGGAAACTTTACTTTCCACTCATTGCAAAACAATATTTCTCTTTGCTTGCAGAAATTGTCAAAATAAAGAACTGATTTCTGCTGCATGTGCCCCCCGTCAGGTTTGTTTCCAGAACAGCCTAACATGGGCTCTGCAATTGAGGCTATGCACTTTAAGCTCTTCATCCCTGTATAACAACCAGTTCTTGATAGATATCTAACTTAAAACTGAAAGAAGTAAAATGCAAGTTCTCTACCTAGGAGAAAATGTAATTTGTCATGATTTAAAAATAAATGGAAAACGGGGCATAAAATTACTGTAGTACATAACTAAATACAGGGCTTTAAACACTTTTTTTATTATTGCTCAAGTTTCCAAGACTTTATATGACAATCTTGCAAAGTCAGATGCCTAAGATGTGAGGTATTTCATGTTACAAGAAGAAATGTAGTGTTCAGAAAGCTCATTTTAAGCACTCGCTGGTGGAAAAGGTAACCCCTTCCTGCTGTGCTTGCTCCAAGTGGCAGAAACCAGATGCCCTCTCTGATGTGCTGAGGCTGACAACGGGCAACAAGAGAGGGATGACCCTCCTCTGAAAGATGGGTGGGAGAGGGTGGGGGACACATAGCTGTTTTCTGGAAAAACATGACGACTGCTGTAGCAGAGTCATTCCAGAAGCAGTGTCTTCAGAGCTTAATAAAGGACTGATACTTTTATTGTTCCCGGAGAGAAGGTGTCGGGGCCTCATTTGGTGATTGCTGAGTTGCAATTTGTTTCTTGGCTTGCTCTTGGAGCTTTGTGGTGCTTCTCTTTGAAAATGGGCAGAGGATATCGGCAGAGCATTTCTGTGATTTGTCACGTGTGATTCTACTTGCTAAAATGGGCTAAATATATCTACTTAGCTGGTACTTGCCTTGTAATTTATATGGCTTAAGACTTTTTAAAGTTATCTTTTAAGTCTGATGGCTCTTGAATGTTATTTACATTTACAAGAAAGGCTGTCTTGTTTTGAAGGAACTATTGGAGTTATAGGCCTTCAGTCGTGTTATTTTCATGCTTATTTTCTAAGATAAAAGGAACTGAGGAAATTGGAAGATTTATGGTAATGTTAGTGAGATGTCTGCTCTGAACTGCTGAGTGACACACTTGCAGTGATGTATTTCGTGTTGGTCCTTGGTACGTATTTCAGATTATAATCCTGAGAATTCTTTTGGTGAGGAAAACATCTTTGGCAGTGACTGGGGGTTTAGTTATATGAATGAAAATATAATTTTAATCACTTAAACACACTTTAAAGGAAATGAATGTATGCCTAAGGCTTTTAATTCACACGACCCTCACATGTGACTCAACACAACCCTGTCAATAGACTCTCCCAACAGACACAGTGGTATTAATGCTGCCTCTTTTTTTTTGTTGTTGTTGTTGTGTGTTTTTTAATCTATTCAGAGGACAATGCCTTAAATTATAAGTTGTGGGTGGATTTGGAGTCCTTAACAGAGGAAAAACTTTTTTAGCTGTCCTTAGAAATTTACTTTAGAAGGCAAAAGGCATAACAGAGACTTAATTTGCAGTGAAGATTATTTGATGCCTCCCTAGATGAGCTGTGAAATAGTTATACAGCAGAATGTTACTTTCTGTGACAATGTTTTCCCTATATATGTGCATGTGCACACTCATACACTACCTGTGCAGCAGTGATCCCCAAGCTAGCACTAACCTGAGCTGATGCTTCCATAGGACACAGCACTGTGCCAAGATGATATTAAGCCTGATTTCTCAAAGCTGTGTAAAGCCCGAATTAACAATTCCAGACTTTAAATAGGAGTAAACAGCTCAGGTGTTGTACAGCTCTGTGTTAATGTGCCATGATTCCAGTTTGAGGCATAGAGCGTCGGTCTTTGCAGAACATACCCTTGTGTGTTATAGTCTAGAGCTGGTATGTCCATCTACTCTGATTATCTTCTTCAAATTTTTGTCAGAGATGAAGAGCAATCAAAAGAACAGACAGCGATGTAATAAAAAAAGTTTCAGATTAAGTGGAAAAATAAAAACTTTTCAATCAAGGGAAAAAAATTGAAAAGCACAAGTACCTTTTTTGTTGATTCCCCCCCCCCCCCCCCCGCCCCTTAATTTGAGAATTATCTTGATTTTAAGGCTTGGTGTATTTGTTTGGGGGGGTTGTTCTATTTATTTATTCCCCCACCCTGCCAAAAAATACTCTTCCCTTCTGGAAGTTTTCATTCATTTCTTGTTCACATTCTTCTACCTTTTAAAGGACAACTTCAGCATCATAATCTGTTGCTTGATGCAGGTGAAAAAGTAGAGCTAAGTGCTTACTGTCCACTCTGTCTGCAAGATATTAACAAAATATTTTAGGACAGTGATACCTGAAGTTACTTATACCTTTGAATCTCAGTTAAAATGCCACAGACTTGCTGTAATTCCATCAAATTAGATAATTTTTTTTTTCCCTCAGACAAGAATGCTTTTGTAAAGGATAGAAAAGTGTATATTTTAAATTGACTTGGAGCATATAAGCAACAGAGCACTTTCATGTTAGTACTTAAATCTTTTTTTCTGTTTTAAAATGAGAATTTAATTCACAAATGTATACCTATTACTATAGGATTTGTAATATTTTCCTTAAACCCTTTTTTGTTTTGACCCAAATGTATGTCATGGAATAAAAGATTATTTAATGTGCAGTCTTTTTCAGACACTCTTGCAGTACCCTTTATAGCTCGCATTTATGTAAGCTCTCATACTGTGCTATGCAATAATATCTAAATTGCCAAGTTTAAAAATGAGGTTTTTGCAGTAGTTTGTTCTTCCCCATGGAAAACATTTGGAACTAGAAATTTGAAAATATGTATTTAAAAAGCTTACTTTGAATCCCGTTTTGGCTTTTTAATCTAGGTAAAGGGGTTTTTAGTCCTGATATAATAGTATATGAAAGTGGGTATATGTTTGGGGATGGTAAAACTCTCTCCATAATGGATTACTGGGAGAGGTTTCAATTATGTGTTTTTCATCAACTAATTCTGGGCCCAATCATTCCAGCTGGTTTATGATTGCTCAATGAGGTGGACGGAGCTTGAGTCATCGTAGCTGTCAGTAAACTGCTTGAGGAAAAAGGGCTTGAAGGGTGGAAGCAGAAACACTATCATCACTCTGCAGCCTGCCTCCATGTTGCGGCGTTGCCTTCAAATGGTGTTGGATCCCTTCCAGAAGCAAAACAGTACAACAGCTGGTCCCAATTATCCTAACTACAGTGTGTCTACATGCACAAATGGCCAGCTTTTCTAATTTGGCTCTGTGGTTTAATGAATTAGTTATTTAATAATTTGACAGGAATGCTAGTGTTGTGTTTAGCTACTTGCTTCTGTTTAATCTTATCTTTGGAGCTGTGTTCATACAGTCCTGCCGTGATCATTGGCTGCTATTGTAATTTATGTACATGAGAAAGCAAAATACATTGGCAACACACAGCATATAGTTGTGGTTTGGGTTTTTGTGGTGGTTTTTTTTTTTTTTTTACTTTAAAAGGCCTAAAAGTTGGAAATCTATCACTTGATAACAACAGTTCTTTTCTTTACTAAGACAAGTTATCACTCAATTCAGCTAGGAATACAGAAATTCAACCATCTCTTTTTCCTGACTCTCAGAAATTAGAATAAAAAATTAACATCTGAAAGACATACCCACTTTCTACTTACCCTTACACATTCATTTACTTCAAGGGATATATTTTCAGAGGCTTCTAGATGAGCTGCTGAGAAATCTACCTGTATGAGCATACATAGGAGCTTATTCATGCAAGCAGTGTAGAAAGATGCACAGCTGTCACACTGGCATAAGTAAGCATTAACATTTGCACAAATGAGAAAGGGTGCACATACTATGAGTACACAACATAAACTTGCAAAGAAATGGTCCCAAATATATTGCAAATTAGAATATTCACCTTTCCTGTCAACACTTGGCTCCTAATAAAACACCAAGAGGTGATGGTTACCAAGCAACCAAAACCTGTTAATTTATTGTGCAAGATCATGAATTCCAGCCGACTTGTAAGGATGAGTAGGAATTGAATGATGCAACTCGGGGGAAGGGAGGGAAAAAAATTGTTTTGAAATGAGATTTTTATTTTTTTTTTAAATGCCACAGTAGTATGAAAGGAAGCAGGCAATTCACATTCCTTCTGCCCTGTATTGTAATGAAAAAGTTGTACTTTGTCTACGGACGTCCCAGTGGGTCTCTGATGTAATAGCTGCAATTACAAAAGACCTTAAAGGAATTGGAAGTGGGGTAGGGGTGTGTATCTGTACTTACTCAATGTCTTCTGTAGAAGTAAACCTGGGACTGTGGGTGCGCCTGTGTTCCTCCAGTATCGTAGAGCTGGAAAAACAGAGCTGGGAAAGCTGGAGCCGTGCTGTGGCTGAGCAGGACATTTATTGGGTTAAACAGGTTTGATCCCATTTATTGACCAGGGACTTGGCCTGTAGGATTACCAAAGTTTGCCTGAATCAAAGGCTTTTGCAGATGAAAGGTTGGAGTAGTTGGATAATATGACATTTTCACGGTTTCACGTCATGTAGCTCTTGTGTTGAAAATCATAAAAAACATTGGAGTTGTAACAAGCTTGAATTTAGCTTATCTTCGTTTTAGAGGTATGAGGCAAAATGTTGTGCAGTGTGAAAGTCAGATCAGATGCAAATTGTGAGCTGGAAGCACAGCAAATTCAACAGCAAACTGACTAATAGAGCACATTACTATCCAAAAATAACTGTGAACAGGTTGCAACAGGGAAGACAATCATTTCATCAGCAACAAAGTATCTGATTCTCTAAAGAAAAAGAAAATATTTAAATACAGTCTCTCCAAATATGCCACCATAATAATAATAAACAACACTTAGCCAGCAGTAAAAATGAGCAAGTATTCTCGTAACAGACTTGGAGCCAAGTTTTTTTCTTTATTTCCCATCTTACAAAAACCAGATGCAGTTAATATCAAATTCCTTTCAACTTCCTGTATTGCCCAGTGGAAAACAAATATTGATCACTTACCTGGAAGTAACTATAGATTTATTATCTGCAAGTTGTGTTGCTTATCAGAGTGTTTGGTCCTAACTCATGTCATATCTGAGCTTTTTCAATGATTGAAATCTATATTTTCAAGTAACCTGTGAGTCCTTACAGCAAGCTTGGCAGAGGGCAAAGCTTGTTAAAAGAAACAGCAGAAAGGGCTAAGAGAACTTCACTGCCTGTCTGTCAAAGACACCTAGAGTTTCCATGGCAGCAGGAGCATGGCAGGGTTAAAAAGGAATTATGGGCTGCAATGCAGTCTCTTGAGCTACAGAAATAACCACACGCGCTATGCAAATGCTAAGAATTGGCAGTGGACTTTTCTTTAACCTGAGCTAAAGCTCTCCTCGAAGGAAATTATTTTCAAGTGTTGCCCATAAAGACTGTAGCAATTACTGGGTGAATGTAATGTCTATCAGGAGGCGTGTAATACATCGACGTGCCAGAGATTGAAAGTTCACGACTTTGCTTTTCGTGACATAGGAAGCTCATGAGATCTGCTTTTTAGCTTTCTTTGTTGGTTTACCTCACTAGATAAGAATGCAAATTATTTCCTTTCCAGAGTTTCCATCGTAATAACGTTATCACTAAAGATTAGTATAGAAAATGTCTGACTTACAGGAGTATCCATGTAAATGAGATTTATCAGAGTACTGAGACTAATATTGGAACTGATGCTCTGTTGACTCTCTCTTTCTGCGTAAACATTGACAGAAGTTCAAGACTTATAAAAAGGAGGTAAAATGGTATTGTGTCAGAATAACTGGCCTTAGGAAAGAGACATAAGTTGCAACTTAATTAATCCTGTTGGTGAGGCTCTATATTCCTTTTGGGGTAGAAGAAAAGCCCATCAGAGAAATATTTCTAGAAATATTAAAAATAATGAATTAGAACAACATGCTGAGGAACTGGAAACATTTGTTTGGGAACAAACATTTTCTTTCAAGGAAAACACATTTTTAAAGCAACTGTTTGCTTTTTGAATGGAATAGAAAAGTATTTTGACCATGTGGGTTTTATTGCAGTGGAAAAGTTAGGTTTTGTGCAATTCTAATTGGACCACTTCCCACTGACTTCAAAGGGGGCTGTATTGACCACAGTATGATCCAAAATATGTCCAGAGAATCTAAATATTTGACTAAGACACAGAAACATTTCTCTCCTGTGGATTTACCATAAGCATAAAATTGTTTTATGTAAAATGCACTCTTTTCAGTTTTACTAGCTCTTGCTTAAATACATATTAAATAAAGCTGACTGAAAGAAAAACCTGATGAAATTGCATATTATATAGCCATGAATACAAGGGGATCTAATCATGATTACCCTGATAAGCACTTTAAATTCAGTTGTTATTGCTATAATTCAATCCTACACGGCCAATTTCCTTGGGAAGAATTCAAATTAGGCTGCAAGGATGTTATTGGAAAAAAGTTACTTAAACTTTAAGACTTGTAACAATTTGTAATTATTTCCCATAATTACAAAATATTTGTAATTACAGGAAATTTCTCATTGTAGAACAGTTCGTGTTGACTTTTAAGTCACGGGTTGTATGTAGGTGCATGCAGAGATACAATGCATAAAACTGGATCAAAAAAGTCATAGGCTAAAGCATGAGTTATTTCTCTCCTGGTTTACTAGTGGGTTTTAGTACTTCAAAGTAATAATTCATAAGCTGCTGGCTAAAGATGCTCATGCAATTAAAAGCAAACAAAACACCTTTGGGAAAGCCTTTGGGTTTTGTCTTTAAAAAAAAGTATCCACAAAGAAACAATAGGAATTTGCTTACTAACTTAAAGATTGATTTTTGACTTTAGCCTACTAAAAACTGAGCTGTTAAATGAAGTCAAACAAACAGACAAAAAAATCCAAATTTTAGAATAATGGAGGTGGGATTCAATTCACAATAGGAACACCTAAAATTTGGTGTCCATGTATAACTGCCTAAGCTCCTGCTATGTCAGTGGTGATGTTGTCAGCACAGCTGCAGAGTACAGGGCATGACTCAGCTGTCCAAGCGTAGGCGTTTGCTCTAGGATGAGCTTGGCTCCCTTGCTCATTTAAAGGGGCTTAATCATATCACGATGGCCTAAATGTAAATGACTTGTGCCATGTGAAGTGCCCAAAGGTATTTACAATGACTGTGAAGTGCCGGCAGATATGACACAAGGCCCTTGAAAGATTTGTACCCTTCTGGGTTGTCAGAGACCAGGTGGGATGCCTTGCAGCAGCTCAGATAGAACCAGCCACCGGCACGTAGGCAGCTAAATCCTGCCCTCAGCATCCACTCATTCTAACTGCAGCTACGCACTCGGTGCCCACGTAGATACTTTCATTTTATTTTTCAGCCAAATCCCACCTGGATTGTTTGATTTCTATTTTCTTTTTTAGATTTTATTTTCAGAGAAAACAACCATCTACTCTACCAAGGTTTAAAAAAAAAAAAAAATTATGATATTTTTAGAGGGGTCCATGTGGCACAGAAAATGGATGAAAATACCTTTTCATTACTCTGACATGCACCACAAAACTTTTTCAAATACCTAATGAAAGATAAACTACACAAGACAGATCTGGGACACGTCTTGGTAATATTTATTTATTTTGATTACTAGCAATAGTTTTGGAGTTCTGCTATTCCCTAAATACAGAAGCTCATCACCCCTACAGGAATATAACTCATTACTTCTCATTTGAAATATCATTGGAACCTGCTGGCTTTGACTGAATTACTTTTGAAGACTTATGATTTTTATACCATGTTAACGTTTTCAGAACAGAATGTTTCATTTTTTTAAAATTTGAAAAATTTTCTTCCTTCCAAATGTTCTTTGTGCTTTTATTATAAACATAACAAGATGAAAAAGTAACAATTGAAACAAAACATGCAGATAATCCAAAATTTATGCATAATGACATGTTTCAATTGATCTCAAATGAAGCAGATGAAAAATCTTGATTTTTTTTTTTTTCTTTTTAGACTCAGATCTGAAATACAAGCACTTAAGATTTCCATTCAAATGAGAAAAGCTGCTTCCTTCAGAGACTAAAAAATATGGATTTGCCCTAAACGTACCTTATATACGTAAGGTGCGCAGCTCCTGTTATGACTTTACATTCTGGGTTTTATCGACTGCCAGCCTTTCAGTGGTGTTACTTTCATTATTCTCTACTACAGGTTACTACTTCATTTGTAAAATATAACAATGCAATACCAAAACATACCACAGACTCCAATAAGAACATTAATGATATTTTATTCTGTTCCGTCACTAGCTTTGGATGCCCATGAAATCCATAGTTTGCAATAATATCTTGGCATTATTGACAATGTTGGTGCTTTGGAAGATCCTAAATTTCTATTACGTTGTTCTTAATACTTTTAAAATTCTTTCTCTGTATCTGTTCTGGATCTTTCCTGGTGTCCTTTGTCTGTTACTTAATGAGACAGACCTTCCCCTACTTCACTGAAGTAAACAAGTACACTGAAACATAAAGGGTTAGCAAAACAGTTAATATGCACTAAGAAAGCCTTATTTAAGATGCAACACTTCATTACATTAACTTGTACCTTTCCTTCCAGTGTTACAGGTACTAACTGATGACTCAAGCATCAGGAGATTGACTGAATTGGCCTAGGTTACTCAGAGGAATAGTTTCTGCTAGGACTGTGGTATTGGGTAAAAAGCTCTAGCCACTTGCAAGTTTTAAATGAGCTGTATTATGCAGGAAGGTTTTTTGACAGAACAGGCTCTACCACTGAAAAAAATGTTAGTACAAAACAATACAGAAGGAGCAGCACCTCCTAACGCTGCTGTCATAAATGTTTAGGTTTGTAGATACAGGTTTCTAGTACGATTTTAGATGTCTCAGAGTATTCTACCTGGCTGCCAGATGTTGTTCCAGAGATAATGAGTCTCCTCATTCTCTGCTGTGTTTTCTACTATACTGAGGTCTAACAGAGGCTAGAGCATCTCAAGCAACACTAAACACCTATGTTTAAGGAGAGAAATTGTTCCCATGTATATTAATACCCTGCTTTTTTCATATAGGCACCTAATTGCATAGCAAAATCTATAGCCGTATTGTCTCTATGACCCCCCCTATAAAACACATAAACGACTTTGTCCTCCTGTGATCTTAGCTGGAGAAGATGGTCCCCAAAATGCAAAGGCAAACTGTGATAAAACTTGTCATTTGATTCTCTTCCAATTCAAAAGGTAATGCTACAATAATCAGACTGTTCTTCTTATTCACGGGTTTAAACGCCTCAGAGCATATTCTCTCACTACAGTTTGGTCTTCTGCCAAAAGCCATTTTATGTCAAACCAAGAAGGCCAGTAAGATCTAGAGACATAAAGTAATCCAAAATTTGAATTTGCATCTTCTGAATGCAATTTTCTTTGTGTCTTCCTAATTAATTTTCATAACAATCTCATGTGGGAGTAATGAAAAGTTACAATTAGAATGTGGTACTTTACCCAAATCACCAAAGCTCAGAAATGCTGGTTTTTGGAGTTCTGATTTGCACTTGTCTCTGCATTAGCTTTGAGTTACCACCCACTTTTGCAAGGAAATATTTCCTGAAGCTCATATGGTGAGGCTCTCCATAGCTGGTTAAATAGGGATATAATAAATGAAATGTAAATGATTGCTAGCAATGAGGTAACATTTAACTATGCTTCCATTCCAATGCCTCCTTCCTCTTCTCTGTCTAATTTGCTTTTTCACCCGGACTGGTCCCACATCTGCCTTTTGCTACCAAGACCTTTCCCTTGCAGCTTCTCTGAACTTTAAACCTCAACAACTCTGTATATGACATGCTAAAATGAAATGTTTTATTACGCCCTTAGGAGGTCCAACGTCTTCTGCAAAAGATGACAGCAGTCCACAGGACTGGCTAGTAAGGTCAAAAAGGCTTACCAGATGTATCCTTTACATTTTGTCATACGTTATATCACACCCATTTTCAAATCTGTTACAACAGACTTGCCACCCATTCCATTAGCTACTGCCCAGCTAACAGGAAAGAACTTGCCTCCACGTGTAATAGGTAAAATTCTATTGTTCTCTGAGAAGAGAAAGTAAATTAAGTCCTGTCACTGTGCTAGCAGCATCTTGGCTTCTAAGGAGATGATTAGTGTACCAAATGCAAAAATGTCATGCATTTATTTCTGGGTGATTAGTGATACCTGTGTCAGCACTAACACTGCTGCAGCAGCCTGCCTCATATCTCAGGAAAACTGGGCGAACAAGATGGCACAGCACTTTTCTCTATAAATTCTACTAAATGTGCAAGTAAGAACATTACCTGCTTTTCTCCAGAATGTGTGTACTTGTCCCAAATCATAGCTTTGGCAGAGCAGCTAAATACTAAATGATAGTTCCTTATTTTTATAAACTCTCCTAATTTCCTTTCTTCAATGTAGCTGTGACAATTTGCTAAGAATGTGCATCCTTGTGTACGTATCTGTCTGTATATATAACTTATCATGTGCCACAAGTCTAACAATGTTCAAGACTTACCATGCTGCTTGGTTTTGTTTGTTTTTCCAGTTCATCGGGATAAAATTTTAAATACGTTACTTCTAACACTTTTACCTCTGCTGCATTGTCTGGACCTTATTAGTTTTGTATTTCTGAGGTGTGTCCTGAGAAAATAGGTAGAGATCTGACACTGCAGAAACTTCCTGTGCTTTATTTTTAGCTAAGTACATACTACTTGTGAATAATTGGGATAGTATGGAAGAGATCACTTTGTAACTCTGATTTGAGAAAAGAATAATAAAGAAGATTCTCGGGGTTTCTATGGCATTTTGGGATACTTCTCAGTGGTAGTGGTATTTTTTTTTTACCAAGATGTCCAGGAAGTATGTTAATTTGCAATAATGGCTCAGAGAAACATCCTCTGATATCACTGTCAGGAGTTAAGTATTCAAAAGTGACTGCAAAACTCTCTGAAAACAGAAATCTTGTGAGGTGGCCCCCTAAATAATTTTAGTAGTTTCTTCTGCTCCACTCCCCTCTGAAACTTCTCTGGATTCCTTTAACTCTACAGTTAAGCGTATAACTGATGCCCTTCTGAGAATCTTTTATGGCAGTATTATTCCAAGGTAGGATATGTGGAGATTCATTGGCCACAGCAGTCAGATATCAGCAGATTTCTCTTGGGTTGACTGAACCTCACTCTGCCAAGGAGCTGTACCAAACGCGGATCCTCGGAGCCCTTCCAAGTTCCAGAGATCCTGTAACACCCCAGGAGCTGCCTTATGTCTCAAGGGCAGGAGCTGGGAGCACATCACACCTTCCGAAGCTGGGTACACGTGCTGTGTGTCCCAGGTTGATACCTGGGTGTCCTGGCCAGGTTTAGAGGGAGAAGAAGCAGGGCAGGGAGCCTTGGCTGAGAGCAGAGCGTGCCTGCCCTTCTATTTAGACATTGCTGTGGATTTCTTTAATTCTCCTGCCTTTGCAGAATTAGTTGCCCCAGCAACTTCTGACTTTGCTATCATGAGGTTCTTTTTACAGGGTTTCAGAAGATCCTTAATGTCCTCAAAAACTATTAGCCTGTGGCATTTGTTCTCTTCAGAAGTCCTCGGTTGTAGTCTGATGGACCTGGTGGCTGAGATTTGCACATCCATTAACAGGATCCTTCAGCTGCCCCTTTTCTCCTTCCTTCTTAAAGTCCGCCTTCCTTCTTAAACTAAAAGCACTCACTTTGCCCTGCACTTACACCTGCATGAAGTATAACAACTAACAATTTCTATTCAAAATAGTCACTGTTAAGTCGTCTTCTAGAGTTCCCAGTAAGTTACCTTACTTTGGTCTGTATAGATTGAACTTTGCAATTTTTTCAGATTTATAAACTAGTCCCTACTGAATACAATCTATTTTGGTATAAAAAAAAAAAATCACATACAGTTCAAAATTAATTTGGTGTTGACTTGCTTCTGCTTCTTTCCACCGCTTATATCAATTTTCTGAATATTTGGATGTCCAGAGACTGTTTTGCTGGCACTCATTTGCACAGAGATAGTGAATTTTAGGCTCATCAGCTAAAATGTTCCCACTACGATGTAACGTGAAATACTATATTGTTTCCAACTGCTCTTCATCAGAGCCATGAGCAGAAAAAAAAATTGATCTAGGCAAGGATGTGAAAATACCCATTATAGCCAGGACAATGAGTCCATAGGCAGTTGCTTTGTGTGAATGTCATCAGAGAAAATTAAATCCTGTGCATAATATAGCTTAATAATTTGTACCTATGAATTTTCTCCTAACAGCAAGCTCCTCATAGCTCAGAACTGAGATGCTTGATGTTCCTTATGATGTATTACTGCTATGGAGCTGCTGCCTGACACCACAGATTCAGAGCCCAAATTACTACTACTTCTAATTCTTACTCCTGTAATCAAAGGAAAACAAAACTCTATGTAATCTATATGAACAGTCACATTTAACAAAGCAAGCTGAAATATTAAACATTTGAATGTCAGATGCTCACAACAAATGCTTGTTTGCAGTCCAAAGATTTTAAAAAAAAAAAACAACCCACAAAATGCCCACAGCCAAATTCAAGTAACTTGAACAATGTCGCAAAACATTCCACTAATAGAATGAGACCTTTAGTTTTAATCTTATGCATAACCACATGTGTATTGAGCAAGACTGAATCCACCTAAATATATATAAAAAAAAATAATTAAAAAGAAATGCAGCTTTAGGGGCTTTGAAGCAAAATTATGGAGCCCATGTAAATTTTTCATTCAATTCAGTGTGCATAACACTTCAAGTCTATCCATATAATTTATAGTATATACCCTGCTTTTAATTTATCTAAACACAAGGTCTGTTTCATAAACATCAAAGATAATGAAAACGTACTTTTAATTAATCTGTTAGAATCTACATGTTTATTCCACACTAACTTCCTTTATTTGTCAACCTCACACATGAGAAATGACCCCTCCTGTGCTGTCCCTGTGTAATGTCAAAGCTGTAGGGAAAAATGTTTATAACATTAGCTGCATTCTTTCACTGAGGGCTGGCAATTAACGCTGTGTCTGGAATCAGAAAACTTCCAAATGTCTTTCATTACTACCTGTCTGGGTGGCAGGAAGGAAATGAAAAGAAGTTTTCTATTCTTGTCACATCTAGTTGCAGGATTTACTAGAAGCGGACCTTGTTCCAGTTATAGGGAGTAAGATTATACCAAAGCTGCTAATCTGTGTTCAGAAGAATTGTTACAATCCTTGAGAGAAATAGCTGGGAGTAATAGAATTTTAGTAGAAATGAATCTGTTACTAGCTAGGAAAAAATTGCTACAGCCAGAGAGACCTGAGGTGTCATACTTGCAATTTCAAGCATGGTAGATGAAATTATGACTAAGAGGAGGGAAAATATATTGAAAGAAAGTTCTTCTAATCCAAAACTTAACCCCCCTGTGATTTGCCCCGTCTTATTCTTTTGCTGATAGTTTCCATCAAGTGGTTATTAGACCAGGCAATGAACCTCTCTTTTAAGTCACCTCATGCTCAAGCCTCAGTCTAGCTCAGCTAATCCATGCAATGAGGAAGAAGTTAGATATTTCATGCTTCCCTGCTACAGCTTGGCAGAAAGCATTTTACCCTCTGGGACCAAATCTGATTGAGGCATTGCGAAGAATTAAAAAAAAAAAAAAAAAAAAAAGGCCCTGCTTGGGTGTCACTTCACTTGGATGAACCACTTGGGTTCATCACTCTCCAAATTCTCAGGGAAATGTTGAATCTGCTTTCTCTTGACCTTAATGTCTTTTGTCTGTCTCTAATCGAAGGAGACAGTCACATGTTATCAAAAGGAACATTATTCTATATTGCAAAGACTGGCATGACTTTATCTGTTTTGATTAGCACAGGACATAAGTAATTTCCATCAGAAAAATAAAGTGCCTTTTGGGTTTACAGTAGTAGCCTTGGCATTTGGGGTGTTGAAACAAAACATCTAATCTAAAAGGGATGTGCTGTTGCGGTGACAGGATGTATTAGCATGCCTATGGTAGGTCAAGAGATTGTCTACATCTCCATCAAAATATTTCCAGTTTTAACTGGTGCTTATAGAAAAAAATGTATAAAGTATTTTTTCTGCATATAATCTCTAAACCCCCCCATTTTTTTTCTGTATTTGCAAATAATGAGCCTCAATTGTGCTTCCCTTTCCTTTTACCAGACAGCATAAGTTATCCTCTGTGCTCTTGAAAAATGAACGTAGACGTTTCCCCAAATGCGCTAGTTTATTTGCTTTATATAGAACAAAGCAGGCAATGAAGGAAGGTATGGGCTAAATCCCAAACCACAGGTGAGTTCACTGTGATGAGTATAGAAATTTCTAGTCTGCAGCCAGTGACTCACTATGACTGATGTGCCCACAAGGACGTAAATGCATAAAGCTCGGAGTATCGCCTCAAGACCTTGTGCCAAAATGGATGTGCTGCCACAGTCTGTGCATACCAGACATAGTATCGACCAAGTTACATCCGCAAACATGGCAGGACCTTAGTTTCTGATACAGCTGAGGGATATCTGGGATGGGCTATGGGCTCAGGACAGTCTAAGGACTGCACAGTGCCAAGCACTGCCTCAGGACAAAATCCAGATGAACAAAGGCTATCACGTTAGGAAGAAAGAAGCACTGACGGGGAAAAAGCATGTAATCAGCTCATGGTTGTCTTATGTGCCCATAATCACATATCCCAGAGTGCTCATATATTTTCATTTGTAAGCACTCTGTCCAATAGTATCAGAATAGAAATAGTATGAGTTAACTGCATGGTCTTGGTATCCTTGCTCAAAGCGTCTACTCATCTTCTCTCTCTCCTGTGATATATCTGATGATGTCCCTAATATGTCATTGAACTGGTATAACTGAGAATAAGTAGCTTCACATCCCAGGGAAATTACCAGTTTTTCCCTGAATGAAGTCTAGATATAGGAACAAGGAAACATTCCCAGTTCTCAGAGAGATACTTAGATTTTGGCGGAATTCAAGATAAAATCAGTAATGTATGGCTGATGTCCACAAAAGCACTGATGATTCTAGAATCCAAAGCCACTTGGATCTTTAAAATTGCAGGGATTATTGGCATTTCCAATCAAAATATTAAATAGCTTCATATCTAGGATTCTGGTTTGGGAGGGTGAGGGATGGTTTGCTTTATCTTGTGCTTGAAATCATGCTTAGATTCACCATAACTTGATCTTTAAAAAAAATTTGGAAGGAAACTGCAAGACTGATAGTTAAAACTTATATGCAATACCAATGTTAAAGGGGAAAAAAAAAAAGATGACAAGATTTCTGGATCCCCAAGAAGCCCCAACTGCTGTGTTGCTGATAAAATATCCGTGCCCTTTTGAGTGGACATCAGCTATGTAAACAGATGTTCTTAAAGAGAAAAGGAAGTGTTGAAAAGCTGACTTATTTTGTTGCAGTTCTGCTCAGATGGACAGTTACGGGTTTCAAAGGTGATTGCCATGCCACAACCAGCAAATCCAGCCAGGCTTTAAGTGCACCTAAATCCAATAGAAACTCTCAACTTCACACTTTTGCCCTAGAGACGGTCACAGGTCGATAGTTATTTTCTGAGTTATTTGGTGCTAATCAGAAAAGCATGTGCAGATGTCGAGAGACTGAATTTGTACCTCTGGAAATGATTCAGGTGCTCTTTAAAATATATTCTCATTAAAATTTTTTATTATTATGGCACTGGCAAATCTCTCTGACTTCTGAATGAAATTTAACCGTTTGTTGACCTTCACTGGACTAAGCAGAAGTATCCTGAGGCACAAGGAACAAAACAGGATGTTTATTATATAGCAAATAAATACTCCTGTACTCTTCTACAACTTTGTTGTAATAAAATAGGGTGTTGCCTTACAAATACAACAGACGCCACTTTGCTTGCTTGACAATGTTAGGATTTATTTCAGTTTGAAAACAGATTACTTTTTTTGTTTGTTTTTAAAATGCCTGCTTTTAGAAACATTGTACAGGCAAATGAAGTTGCAAGCATGCTAGGTCTAAATAATTAAGAAATACAGCAAACCTTACTGCAGGCAGCCCTTAAACATACTCCAGGAGAAACCACCTTCTGCATATTGAAATGCCATGTCTCTAAGCTTTGGAGCTCTGGACCCTTACAGAAGAATGCAGTTGTGCTTTTTTTTTTTTGTTTAACTAAGGGAGTCCTAAGTAAGTGGTTGGAATAGTACAGGGTGTATTCATTCTGCCACACAATGCCGATGGGGAGTGTATTTAAACGGCTTAAAGTCTTGGGGAAGGCGAGGGCAGACAAAGCCCAAGCTGCATTTCGAACGCGAATGCTGAAAACTTTGTCAGCATTTTAAAATTAAGTTTCATCTATTCATATGTTAAGACTTTAGGGAGATGAATTGGGACAGCTGAGAAACTGATTACAGCCTCTCGCTGCATTTTTTCTCTTTGCTGTTCACGTAGCCAAGCTGACACGGCCCCTGCTGAAATACTTCTATCTCGTGATACATGTATCAAAAACGAATAGATAGGATGGTTGATCTTGTGCCTTTCTTGTTCTGCCACACGCTTTTACTTCGAACCACATGTCATTAATAGAGCTAATGGGATTTTGGCATGGAACCAAAGGGGTGGGAGGGGAAAGGGGGGCGGGGGGAGAAGGATGGGAGCGAGATGAACTACCGAGAGAAGCACTGCTGCCTTTCTTTGCACTAAAGTGATGTCAGGTTTATCAGGCTTCTCTTTAGTCCTTCCTGACAGGACTGGAGGCACTTCTCTATACATGTATGTCTCATGCATTCATGAGCCTCTTTGACACTATTGCATCTTTTGTTAGGAGCTGAAAATGCAGATCATTGCTCTACCCTTCCTTCAGCTGCCATATGGCATTGTGGAAAGGGGCCCACAAAGGAAGGAGAGGGAAATGAAGGAAAAAAAGAAAAAGAAAAGGGGGGGGGGTGTGTGTAGAAATGAAACTACCAGCAGATGAAATTGATTTATTTTCACCATTAGGGAGTAGGGGATAGAAGCCTTTTGGAATATAAAACCTTCTCGCAGAGCAGGCAAACAAGCTGCCTGCATGACAGCTCTGGTACATGTTAAAAAATAACATGGCTTGAAAATAGAAGCACCATTGTTTTGCTTAACTACTGTAACAATTTTATATGAAATGGAATGCATCATCTAAAGTGAAACAACTGCCAAGGTTGCAGACTTCTATTTTTCCCCCTTGTCTGCAAGAGGTAAAAACCATGAAACCCCAAATGCTACATAGGTGCAACAGTTTGGCATCACTGCATATTTTTCTAAAACCTCTCAAAATATCTTTGGTCTAGTCTGCATTTTTGTGGAGCTAAACCTTTCCTAAAGTAAGTAACAATTAGAGCACTTTATATAATTGCTTTAAAAACAAACCAAAATTGTATTTGAGAGAAAGAAGCTTGGTATGTCAATTCTTTGGTTATTTTTCTGTGGGTCCTTGCTTTATGAAACACTAAATAAAATCTGTAAAAGAAACACAGTGCAGCATGTGCTGTGTATTGGCTAAAGTAGATACTCTTACTTACTATACCAGGTTTACATTCTCCCGATATAAATAAGCACAACTCAATCTGGATTTAAGCAAATTCTGCTTTTGTCACTGTAGATTGTACAAAGTTAAAAACATAAACCATTAATTACTTTAACCACTTTAATGACTTTGCTTCCTCATTCACTTCTATCTTTTAATTTTAAAGTGGATGTCAGTGAAGAGGTGGCTTTAAAAATTTCCATTCTCTACAGGAAGATTTGTCTATATTTTCTGAGGTCTGCTTTCAAGATCTGTTCAAGAAGATATAAAGTACATGATTAACTTAATGGAAGTAAATTTGACACCTTGGTTTCAATAAACTCAGGAGTGGGTAAGTGATCCAAAATCCTGCTCAATCAAGAATTAGGTGCACAGATTCTACAGTTAGTTCACTTGCGTTCAGAACAATGTTTTGGTTTAACTGTTTAAGACCTTTTCTGATACAATAGTTTATCTCTGTACTGAGTTTTGTTCTTCTGGATGTTCTTCTGTGCTGTTTCTCAGGTGATTTTTTTTTTTTTTTTGTGTATGAAAATATTCCTGAGCAAAATAATATCCTGTTCAATCTTTTCCATTCGCAAATGTCTAACCACAGACCTTTCAGGTAAACAAAGTCGCTAATACCTGTTACGTGCTGTACTGGCAGTTGTACATGTCTGCTGATGAACTTCCATGTTATATTCCTGCAGAATTTAAACCTTACGATAATGATTTGCAAGAGTGGGGTTTAACTGCTGTCTCTACACTTCTGTACTTGAAAGTGTTAGCTTTTCTAGTCTCCATTTGCAAAATGGAGTAGTTTCATTCCTCCTTTCCTAAACGTGTAAGGCACTCAGCCCTGTTGATGACAGGGTAAAAAAAAATAGGCAAGCATCTGCCTTGCAGTTGTATACAGCAGTCTGTACCAGGTTTCTGCTCCCCTCTTCAGTTTTAATATCTATCCAAAGCCCACTTCACTCTTCTTCTAGCTCACACCCCCAGATTTTCCATGGGTGAAAAGCTAATCAAAACAGGATATACTGAAGAAGTGGGTAGATACTGTGTGCGAGTGAGCCAAATCCTGGGCATGTGGGCTGGTAAGTCCATCTGGAGCCCCTGTGCAGGTGCAAGCCTTCTCTTCAAGTTTTATATCATGATTAGGTGACGAGATCTCCCAGGAAGACTTCCACTTTAACTTATTTTCTAGTGCTTGTTAGTTATTGTCATGTCCCAAAGTTGGAGCGACTCAGGTTCGTGGATTTCCTTTGTCAGAATTAAGCTGAAATGACACCAGGGGAGTTCAAACAACAATCAACATTTATTCAACCTAGCTAACCTTGCCCACGTACAAGTGAACTCGTCAATATGAACCTTGCATCGTGTCATTAAGCCGCTGTTTGAAAAGAGAAGGGAGGTGTAGAAAAAGAAATGGAAAAAGGAACATGAAACTGTGTCAGAAGGAGAGCCCTCCCGTTGAGTCACAAGGTTCAGAGCAGACCCCCTTGCTTTCTGGACTCCTTCTCAAAGAGGAGCCCAGGGGTGGCTAGATCCACTCCTAGTCTCAGACTTGGTCAATTGTTTATGTTTAAAAGGATGAGGTGTAGGGACTTTGGAAAAGAGAGGGGAAAAAAAAAAAGAGGGAGAGAGAGAAAGAAAGAGAGAAGAAAAGGGTTTCACCAGTCCTGGGTCCAGCGTTGGTCCAGCCAGCGTAGAGATCCAGTTCCAGAGGGTGCGCACCGAGAACTCATTCTTCTTTTATAGTGTATTAGTCGGTGGCCTCAACATGCGCAGTTCACGTTCCTGGGGTTCTCTGGAATCGGTCAGTGAGCTTTGGGGGGGTTCATTGCAGAGCTGCCTCTCTTTCCCTGCTGGTGTGACTGCTTAAGGTAGAAGCACAGTCCCATCCTCCGTGGGGCCTCCTCCTCCAGGAGCATACGCTCCTTCTCCTGGTCACTTAAGATAAGGAATTGTGGCTTTGGAGAAGCGCGGTCCCACCCTCCGTGGATCCCTCTCCTCCGGCCACACTGTCCTGTTCACAAAACTCCAGCATTTTTACAGAGGCTGTTTACTCCACCAAAGTTCTTTAACGAATGTTTGAGACATTGACTATAATTTGTCAGACGGTCACAGTTATCAAAAGAGTGCATCTTACAGATGCTTAAGAAGTGTGATGAGGAATAGACTGTCTTTGTTTCTGGCTAAGAAAATGACCCAAGTCATAGATTCACTAAACTTTTATTACTTGGGCTGACACTGATGCAAATACCTTCTTGCTACCATAATGTTTGCACTACAGTAGTGCCTAGAGTGTTGGACCGAGGTTTGATTGCTTTGAAGCTTGGAGCTGTGTTATTCGTAACTCACAAATACTCTGTCAGATCCAAAGTACTCATGAAGGTTTTCACTTATGCATGGATTTTACAGCAAACTTCTAAAGTTTCAGACAAGAACTGGCTTATTCATCACATTCTTATTAAATTAATACTTTTGTCATTCATAGAACAAGGGACATACTGTGACTAGCAGGGAATAATCTGTACCTTGATAATTATGCATGCTAAGTATTCATCAGCTTTTGTTACCAATCTGAAAGCAACTCGGATAAAACCAGAGTCCATTCATGAATGAAAGGACAAAATCCATGGCAAACGTTAGTCATAACAATAATCTACTACTAATAACATTTACAAGTCTTTGTGCATCATCAATAAACAAAGGTTAGAAATAATTTTGTCTATAGTCCTCATCCATTCAAAGTTTTATTTGATGTTCCTTATGCCCTAAGTAGCAGGAATGAAAGAGGAGACAGCATGATCAAGGTTGAACATATGTTTATAATATTCTATATGGGAAGACTGGGCACGGCCCCAGCCCTAAACAACTGGTTTTGATTATGTTAAAACTTTCTTTTGTGTCAGCTTTCTTCAGAAACAACAAAAAGCTGCCAGCTTCAAGAGTGAAACATATGAGAGTAGGAGATAATTTTGTGAGCATTTTCCTCCAGACTACAGAATTCCCTTCTAAGTGAATAACTACAAGTGTGGTTACAGATTTCACTGTTTTCAAAACAGAACATAAAGCTCATGTATTCAGTTTAATCTTCAGTTTAATAGCACAGTAAAAACAACAATGAAAAGGAAATAGCATGAAAACAAGTCCCACCAGCTGTTTTGGAAAAAGAAGGGAGCACACCAAATCCTACCTGGTTCTCCCTAGTATGGAAATGATCATTTGTAGTATACTTAGGTGTTTCTTTTGTGGTTAATCCCAAACACCAATTCTCAAAATGCTTTTCAGCTGCTGTCTAATTCTGAAATGCTCCCACTGTTGGTCCTTCGTTTTCAGACATTAAAGGTCCTCGGGTACTGTCGCTTACACAATTCGGCACTCTCCAATGAAGTGTTAGATATTGGGCCTATTTGAAGGTCACACATTGACTAGAATCAAACATGCTTTTTTAGGGGGGAAGGTTAAAACTCATACGCCCTACCTGGAGGAAAAATTCTCACAAATTAATTTTAGACTAAGCAAAATGATGAGCAGTCAAAACTTTTCCACTGGGCACATACAATTAATACTTTGGACAGGCAAGAAAAAATAGCTTGATCATGACTATCTAGTTAAAGCCTTCCAGCCAAGAGGAAGGGAGAGAGGGTAAGGATTTTTGGATACCAGACTCTCCTGCCTGGATGTTTTTTACATTAGTCACTGGAAGAAACACAGAACCTGCACTGAGGGGGAAGGGGAATGTAAGACCTGGTCTCAAAAGAGTTTCCTAGACATTCATGCTCCAGTTAATTACTTCTTTTACGCAAAGCATGACAGCCTCAACAGGAGGAATAGAGAGTACTTCCTTGCAGCAATTATAGCTGTTCCTTGGAGGTGTGGGTTTGAGTTCTGCTATGGCGAAGAGAATGCTGTATATGGGGCTCTTGACCTCACTGGAATGCTTTAGCAAATGAATAAAACAAAAGTGGATGTAAGTGTATGAACAGGAAAAACACCACCACTACAGTTTCTGTCTGTGATATTTTAAAGAAAACGGCTCCTGTTTTTTGAACAGAAGACCATAGGCATTAAACTTCAGCAGAAGCACCTACAATATTACTTGATGTAGCATAAACATTCTTTGTTTGGTAGAGACCAACACAAAAAGCCTAAAGGTATGATTAGAAAAACTTGGCTTTAGAGCAGATGTGCTGAATTAACCACTTTTTTTTTTTTTCTTCTAATTCTCCCAAACTATCAAGGTTAAAATGGAAGCCAAAACACAAAGTACTGGAGGAAAATTTTAACACAGTGTAATCACTTTACACACCTCAATGCAGGAGCAGTTACTTACTTCAACCTTGGCAGGTCTATAGTGGAGCTGTTGAACACTGAATGTTGAGATGCAGGCTCCAACATCAATCTCAATAGTGACCAGAAGGACTAATCTAATCACATTCTACATATCCCTGCCCTGTTTTTCAAACAGATACCTAACAGACTTGTGGCTTTCATGCTGGGCTTCAGGTGGCAGGAGATCAGATGTCTATCAGTATTGCAATACCTAAATCCTCACTTGGAAGATATTTTCAAGAGTGGGATACAAGACAAAGAGTACTGATGCATCGCCCTTCTAGACATATATCAACCCACATAAATTTGCTGTTGTCTAGGCCTTTTTAAGTAGCTTAATCTCACTAATTTTGTTGTTAGTTTCATAATTTTACAGAAAGACTATCAGAAAAAAATGAAGCAATAGGACTGATTACACTGCTGATAAACATTTAATGTCACTGTCTACAAAAAGATAGATACTGTACTAACTCCTTCCACATGCCTTTATATTATATCAGAGTATCACAATTTGTTTATGCCCATTTTAGCGAGTTGAAGGACTGATGTGCAAATGCAAGATGTTCTCTAATAACACTAGAGCTCTAAGTACAGACAAGCTCTGAATAGGTAAAAGGTACAGATTATATAGAACTATTTGGGCTTATTCAAATCAAGTAAAACTAAAGAGTTTCAGAAGGAGTAAATAAACCAAGATCTAAAAAAAAGCATACTAGTTTCTGCTTCTAATTGTTAGACAATATGCATGTAAAGGATTAATTTGAAATCCTAATACATCTGGATGGGACTTAGAAAAAAGGACCTAGGAGTTATTATGTCTGGTTTACTGTAAATCTCTGTCTAGTGCACACAGAAAGGAAAAAGTGTGTGTGTGTGTAGGGGGGATGAGAATAAACAAGGGTTGGATGAATAAGCTTTCAGGCAGATCCTGCAGTAGATAAGAATAGCAATGGATGGAAAACTTGAATGACTATACCAGCAATATCCTGGGTAGAGATGACTTTTTTTTTTTTTTTTAATTTTATTTTTATTTTTAATGGCTCTTGTACCACTTTGCATGTAGGTTGTTTTGATCAGTGAGCAACTCATCTTCTTTCCTCACTTCTGCTAGGTTTCTTTTTTTTTATATCTTAGTATACTAAGTCAACATGGAAAGTACTTTGGAAGTGGAAATCCAGTGGAACCACAAGGGTGTTTTTCACTAGACTTGAGTTACTTATGTTTACCCACTGCACTCTTTTTACTGGATGTTAACAGGAAATCAATTGCTGTGTACCTGGTGAGGGGAGGAACAACCTCAATTTCACTTAAGCAAATGGCCCAAGACTCAAAAGCCCCACCGTTTTAGCGGAAGTTGTAGGGATTCCATGTTGTAGACTACTGTGAGGTCCCTAAAAATCCCAGAACATAATATTTAAAAGAGTGTTATGAAAAGCTAGTTCTGAAGAAGCTTATCTCTTCAAATGCATATTATAATGCAGTTGAAAGTGTGTATTTTGCACTTTGAATAGCTGCTTATCCTTGGGTTGAATGAGAAGATAAGAACTTCCTGAGCTCTTCCTCTCACAGGCCTAGAGTTAGAGCATGGGATGTGTCTGCGGAGGTGGCATGTCCAGCCCGCTGACAGATGATCCTCCAGTATCAGCAACCAGAAATGTGATTTGACCTTTGCTTCTGATGCAACTGTCACATCAAAAGATTAACCGGACAATGGACTGACCATTTTGGGCAGGTTTCTGAATTAGCCTCAAGTTTATCCCCCTTTTCTCCTTAACTGACAGAGGGATTTGTGGTCATAACTGAAGCCTGCTTTAAAAGTCTTGTCTTTCTAATCTTTTGAGAATTCTGATGTTTAACAGACCTGGAAAATTTAAATGCATGGAGGATGTGAATAGTTCCTGTACCAGCTAAACCCCTGGAGATATTGGAACACAAAGCAGTAGGAGAAATGAAAAAATCCCATCATTCTCTTGTCTTTTATGACCTGTAAATGCCCAACAGTGGAGGGTGTTGAAAATAAGAGGAAGACAAGACATGGAGTGATAGAGGGAATCAATGCTTGAAAAAAATGTAGGGATTTTTATTACAATAAATGAAAAGTCACACAAACCCAATGAATATTCCACCCTATAAGCTCATAATTAAACCTTAAAATATGCTACAAGACTCTACCTCTCAAGTCACAGTGCTTTGTGGCTGACAGCTGTAGGCTTCATGTTTTTTTTTCTTCCGGGCTGAATCAGTGGGTTGCACAAGGAATCTGCAATAGGAATAATGTCCTTACACCATTTACTTGTATATCCCAGTTATGAAATTCCTTGCCTTCATGCTAGTGACTAACCAGAGTATTTGTAAAATTAGTGGCATGACTTTTACTCGTGTTCATAGAATGTCATTCATTGAGATTATGCCACATATTTACTTGTTTGCCGTATTTTCCATGTAACAGATATTGCTAAAAATATTGCCAGTAATGTTGTGAGATTAGAAGAGCGAATATACAGCTCAGTCATGCAAGTGCTCATATCTTTGAAGTTCAAAAACCCTTGATAGTAGAGGATTTAGAAAAAAATCATGGAAGTCATGAATCAAGAACTGTTAGTGAATATATGACTAAAACTCAGATTCAGGATGTCCACAGTCTTTAGATCCCTGGAAAGGGAGAACTGTATCTCAAGGGGAGCATCATTCTAGTATTTGATAAGCATCTGCTACTGGCCACTGCCAGAGAAATGGCACTAAGTCAAATACGTGCACATTCAGACTGACCTTTGGGTAACTGATATTTTTGATGATTTATTTACAGACAGCTATGAAGTATTTGCAGTGGTGTTTTGTTGTTGGTTTTGTTTTGTTTGTTTTTTTTTTTTGGAGACTTTAATAACCTGTAATACTGCTCAGTAATTCATAATACTGTTAAATAACTAAAGTAAACTCAAACACCAGCACATTCAAAATTCTTCTTTATTCTTCTGTTTTAGAGCTCTATCAGAAATAAAAAACAGCCACCAAGATACTAGAAAAGTAAAAAATGATGTTTAAAAAAGTTTTGTGACATAGTTTCATAGGACTACAACAGCAGTAGGCATCTGTCTATTTTTAAGACAGATATCATTTTGTGCACATGCCATCACCATAATTACATATAGATAAGGATAATAAAAAAGGCTAAGGATTTTTTTTTAGGATAATCAAAATTTTAGCTGCATCATCTGAACAAAAGGCTTTATCTATTTACAGTCACAGAGTTCCTGAAACAACTAAAGAAATAAAATATATTCCACATTTTTTAAGAAAAATAACCCTACTAAAGTCTACTAAAAATTATCTGCCTTTTTTTCTTTCTTGCATGAATATCCTTCTTTTCAGTGTTATTCTTTCAAAATGTTTTGCCATTGAATATTAGCCACTGAATATTATGTACTTGGTCTCAGGTCCCTTCCTTGTGCTGAAACAAAACCCCTCAGCTTTAGCTTTGAGCATACATGCATATAGGATAAGTATGCTTTTGTACCAGAAAAAGGGAACAAAATAGGAGATTCAATCATTATAAATTAATGCTTTATACAGCCTAGAGAAAGAAAGTACTTGAAAGAACAACACTTTTAAAGTTAACTTTGCTTTATGTACATACCAGTGGTGGCATTATTGTGATCCTGCTGTAATGTCTTGTGAGAAATCATGTGGGATAATGCAACAACCATGAAATTAAAATGGACTACTTCTGTAGAGCAGACTATTATTACATGGTGTCTTATTTCTCAGAGGGTCCATTATCTCTTCATCACCAGAAAAATCAGGCTCTGCAATGAAGTGCCACAGACTGAGCCAGAGAGGAGGCAGAACAGTAGACGAAAGGCCATGGGAGGACAGAATGTACCAGTGTCACATCTCACCAGCCTTTATTTAGTGATCAGAATTTTGGAATTCAGCAGTTTTAAAAAATTGTTTCATTTATAAGTGCCAGCTGCTGAAGAAGATAAGGGTAGAAGGTAACGTGTTTAAAACTAAAAAAAACCCAAACAACCTAAACCTCTATACCTGAAAGTACGTTAGTTTGTTTTCCAGCACAGCCTTTGAATTTTAATGAAACATTATTTGGGAAAACTTGTAAATGAAAATGGAAATGTTGCTTTCTGAGAAGCTGGCCCAGCACCACATGTGAATAATTTAGAGACAACTTGTATTGTGTCTGCTTTTAAAGAGCAAAGAAAATGTTGGGGCTTTTTTCTGTTTTCTGTTGACTTAGTCTTAATTTCCTCATCGTTGTTTCTAATTCTAAAATCTCTTCAAAACACAATAGCTATGCCTTATAGTAATTAAATAAAAGTACCTAACATAATAGTAGTAATAAACTTTTAGCTGCTCATCTGCAACTAAAAGAGGAAAAAGAACTTCTTGATAACCCTGACTGATTGCATTAGAGAGATGTGAAAGGACCCTAATTACAATGAAGTGTCAGTTCTAAAATCTTGCCTCAGAAATAACCTCAAATACCCCAAACGCCCTCAAAAGACAACAACATCCAACATGGAAAACTAAAGAACTGGTAGTCCAGGAACAAAAGTCTGTAACTGCAACAGTATCTAGAATATTTTTTTGCTTTACTTAAATCATGGTTTTCTTTTCCTCTCTCCCTTTGTTCTCTTTTTAATTTTTTTTAATTCCCATCTTTCAAACTTTTTCACCTCTCAGTCATATTTCTTGCCTGCTGTGTTCCTGTGTTCACACACTGCTTCACTGTTTACTTGAGCTTCAGCTGTCTCTTCTGTATCTGTATCAAAGGAGGTGAAGCTTCATCTTAACCCTGTTTCTTTTTATGCAAGCAGTTATTGTTTTTTAGGCCCAGTTCTACTCACCAACTTCATTAATGATGTTTTAAAAAATAAGTAGAAAAAATGTGTATATACCTGGGGTATAATTGCTCAATTTTTAAAAAATGTCTACTGCATTGAAATCAGGCTTTCTCTCTTCTTGTTGCTTTTCAGACATTTAAAATAAATCTAATCTTCTATCAAGTAGGATTTATCTTTTTTTTTTTTTTTTTTTTAATTTACATTAGTACCAACATTTTGATGAAACAGAAGTGCTGGCACTGAGTCACACATCTATGTCCCAATTTCCCTGAGTATCTTTGGAGGTACTTGTATAGAAAAATACAAGGTTATGAAAATCAATGTCAAAGAGAATAAAAACCCAAACTCATTCTTACTCCAAGAATGGTTTTACTGTGACCAAGTTCAGGAGAGGTTTGTTATCTTAGAATCAGGATGCTAAGATTCACTCTCACATGCTCACTTTTAAAGTATTTTATGGAAATAATGTGATTGATTCTGCTTGTATGTCAGAGATGAAATTTTAGAATTATAGTGATAGTGGTCTGTGCATCAGGGGGTTGGAGATTCTCTTATTTCTCTGAAAGATTTTTGTCAATTAATTCTACATCTGTGTGATTTCAAATCTGCTTGTCTTCTACTTCATCTGGCATTCCTGCAGCCCAGGAATCATGATTTGAAGACAAGAGACTTTTGGTATAATATTCCCCAGGTATAAAATCTGGTGTATAATTTCTTGGTAAAGAAATCAACCAGCAAGAAATCAGACTGTGAGGAGGGAGACAGTGCAATAATTGCAGAGTGTACCTGCACACAGGAAGAAAAATGATAGGAACAGGCAGTATGAAAAGTAAAATTATTACAATTATAATTTCTACTGGACATTTCACTGTCTGCTTTGTTTTCTTAGGTAAGTTGGGAGAAAAAAAATACCAGTTTTAGCTCTAGGAAAGCACTAACTGCTAATTCTGTTCACTAGCTACCAGTGAGATCAAATTAGAGCCTAACTTGCTTATGTAGTTTCATGTGCTTACATGTAGACATATATACACACATGCACACACCATAAATGGATGGAGTTTCTTCAAATGTTGGCGGTATGTCAGCATATGATGACCAAGAGGTTAGATTCCAAAGCATGCTTAGAATTTGAAGTATTTTGCAAAAAAAAAAATGAATGCTTTATCAGTAAAATAAAAGAAATCACAGACTTAAATGTACCTTATACTTGCTCCATTGGTGGAAAATATTTGGGACAAAGGTTTCAAATCTGTCTATTTAAATTCCATTTACAAAGCCTATAAGGAACTACTGACTGCACAAAATCATAATTTGATATATGTAAAGAAATACTATATTCACATTTTGTCCTCACAAAGTGCTTCCATTACTATATATGCTGAAGTCTAGACTTACATGTAAGTTTGGCTAGTGGGTGAATGCCATGGATCTCTGAGTCTTAAATTCTGTGTGTCCATACATGTAACACATTTTTCTCTTGTTTGGTGATACATACAGGTGGATATTTTCAATAATTCAATTTTTCATATTCATGTGTATTAACTGACAATGAAAGTGTGAAAGATTTCTTTTTTTTGGTTGGTTTGGGTTTTTTTGGGGTTTTTTTGTGTGTTGCATGTTTGTTCCCTTGTGTTAATGCTAATGTTATGAAGAACTCCCAGGGCTGCATCTGGTCAAGCCATGCTTAAAGGATGACAGGAGAAGCTTGAGTAGAAGTAGACTTTTCTGGGTGCTGCCTATGGCTTTATTCACTTGCCCGCACATAGGCATCTAGTGAAATCTGAGACCAAAAGGACACCAGTCACCTGGATACCCTGTATCGTCTCTGCCAGTTCCATGCAAAAGTCTTAGGTACCTTGAAATACCTCAGATGGTGCTAGGCTCCCATGTTTAGGCAAATGAATTGAGTTAGTGTAAATCAGAAAGTTTTTTTCGCTGATGTAACTTCTCACCCTATCAAGCAAGGACTTTGAAGTATAGTATTTAATGCAATAGCACTTGAAGAATCCTCAGGTGTCCTGGTAATCAGGACTCCAGGATGTTCTGCAGTGATGGAGCTGGAGAAATGCCCTATATAACCCCAAGTTTATAGATTCCCATAATTCCTATAAACACTGGGTAGTATACTGTCATTTTTGTAGCTATAAAATTCCAGCAAGAATATCAATTTATATTTGGGTTTTTTAGTAATTTAGCATAGAACTGTTGTTTTTAAGTGTCTCTTGCTTTCCTGCTTGTAGATCAATTACATAAGGACAAGATAGAGACATAAATGTCCATTCTTTAGCGTATATACAATAAGAAAAAATAGAAGTGCACTCATATGGGATTTTAGTAAATACAGTTTTCTGGCAGAATAAAATTGTCATAATATTCTTACCTAGAGATCAAAAGCTTGATGCTTTATGCCTTGGTAAAAGTATGTCATGATAAGATTATTTCTTGCACATATTGACAGATCAGTCTGTCTCATTTTACCGCGTAAAGTGCCTTATATCACCTGCATACCCCACAGCATTCTGCTTCATGTTTCCTTTCTATTTTCATATCTATGGGAATGGAATCTGCTCTTCAGCACTCAGTAACTATTCCTCCTCCTGCTGCTGCTGCTGCCTTTGACTTAGGCCTGAGTTACTGTGTCTTCTTCAGTGATGCTGAACCACCATGAGCGTGCTTTGCAGTCTGGAGATTCCAGCACAGTTCTCCCTAAAATGGGTCATCTTGCTGTCTTCTTTCCCACTCATTTCTCACTGGATTTTCAGGTTCATATAGGACCATTCAAATATATTTACGGTAGAATACACCAGGATAACTTTGCTCAACTCAGTGCAGTTTATACTCATGCCAAGATGATTAGAATAGGGCTCAGTAAGTTTTTCTGAGGAAAACGCAAGCTGAAGCTGTCGTGGATGGAGTGACGCACTTCACTTCTAAGAGAGAAGTAGCGATAAGTTTATTGATATAAACCAGTGATTTAACAAAGTTTGATGGTAAATGAGACAGTGGTTTAAGAAGATTCGATGGCAAGCTTCCTTGGTATTTACTGCGTAGAGGACAGAGTCAGACAAAAGTGTCAGGGAGACTCTCCTGTTGAGCCATGAGGTTCAGAGCAGACCTGCTTGCTTTCTAAACTCCTTCTCAGAGAGGAGTCTAGATGCAGCTGGATCCACTTGGTCAATGGTTTACGTCTGAAGGATTATATATGCACAATCAATCCTTTGTATCACTTAGCTAAGATTTCAAAGTTTAACATGCTATTAATCACTTACCAAGAAGCTGTTGCAGCAAGGAATCTCTCAACCTCGAGGAGTAACCTTGAGAGGTGTCCCTACTCAAGGGGAGACCCTGGCGTGCAGCCCGCTGGTGTGCAGGAGAGCTCAACGGGTCCTGGGCTGTCCACTATTTATGGAGTATGATAATTGACTCATAGTCATATTTGCATACCAACTACAGATGTTACCTTCTTCCAAATTTGGCTTGAGTAGGACATTGACCAGCACTGTGGTTAGGTGGGTGCATTACTCAAATTAGCCCTTGTCTATTGTGTCGTTATCTGTCTCCCCTGAATCCACTTTGAGACGGATGCAGCCGTCATGACCTGACGCATCCATTATGACTGCCACTGGTGGTTATCACTTGGGCAGGGTTACGGGAAATACAGGTCAGGTTGGGGTGGGGGGAAGCACACTGCCACAGAAACCAAGTTTGGAGGATTTTTTTTCCATCTCTGACAAGGATGCTCTACTTCTATGACATCTCCTAACTAATTAGTCCTGTTATAATGCAGATAATGTTCCTTCTTCATTTCACTTTTTATAGGTCAGAGATACTTTTGTTTATCCTCAGTATCCTCTGATAACATGTAGAATAACTGCCTGTTTGATTCTTAATGCACTCAGTAGTTACAGTGTCACTAAGGGCTAAATCCTACACACAGAAGATCAGAACAAAGTCTGAATTTTCAGTGAATCGGAGTTATGCTTTGCTAATGTCAAGGAAGAGAAATGATTGCTCTGTTTTAGATATATTCAAGGAAGATTATAGTTTCAGAATTGCTGTCTCCAGCTGTCTCCTGTTTATAGTCCCTTTCATTCTTTATTGTCTGTATGTTCTGAATGTTTTGCTCCCTTGCTTTCAATTTTAAACATGGTGCAGACAGCTTACAGCACATTGTTGGATGTGGGGCTTTAAACTGACAAATTTGTTCTTTTTATATCCTCTCCAACCCTTTCATTGGATTTCATGCTTTACCTTTGCAAATATTTGTGGAGATCATAAAGAGATCAGGGAGAGAATTGTTCCAGACAAATGAGACCAGTAATTTTTTTTTTTTTTCAGTGTATGATTTGTTCTTGGTGTAGTCACCGTGTATTTCACAAAAAGCCAGGAAGTCTGGACATTATGGAGCTTATACAGAAACCATGATATATAATCTTATGAAACTTGGTACTGATTGAAGTTACCAAAAAATGAATCTGATGAAAAGCGACCGCCAAGGAAAGGATCAGTGGGTGACAGAGGCCAGGAAATTAAAACCAGTGGTAGACTAATTGGAATCTGTTAGTACTAAATGAAAAGGACAGTTCAGTATGACACTGTAAATAGGTCTGGTGTGATAACACAAGAAAATATGTGTGATCATTAGGTTTGAATCCAAATCTATCTCTGCTTCTTGGACCAGTTTTTACTGAATGTTTTCCTTTGTGAAACATATTGATGAAATGTGATGCTTCATGAGCATCGTTATATGATGCAATAGACTGTATACGTCTGTTCCTTACAAAGGTTACAAACACAGAGCTGCTGAAATAAAAGGATAGTGTATCAGAAAATGGAGTTATGTGGGAACTTTAGAAAATAAAATGTATAGGCTGGATTCTTCAGTTTAACAAATTCATTTAGCGCAAGTTTTTCTATAACATGGAACCAAAGCAGTTGGGGAGCAGTATTGCAAAATTCTCAGTGGGTAGGGGGGAATGATTACAAAGCTGGTGAAGGTGGCTGTGTCAGAAGCTCTTGTATCTCAAGGATGAAAAGAGATCACAAAAAGAAAAAACATTGAGGAACATGGTACTGCATGGAAGATCCAGGGCTGTATGGCGAGAGATGGCCTCAGAAAACCAACAGTATAAGAGCTACAGATTCAAATTCATACTCCTTCCTTTCTTTTTCTTATTCTTGTATTAAGGAAGGCAAAACAATCTCTAGAAAAAGAATGCTATTGCCTGTTTTGGGGGATTTCTTTTAAGCTGAAACTTTATTAAAGTCCAAAAGCATTAAAAAAAAATGTTTATTAAAATCAATGTACATTTAAAAAAAAAATCATGTTCATTTCAACTCCTAAATGTAAATATAAATCTATGAAAATTAAAAAGGCCACCAAGAGAGGCTAGTCAGAATGGGGATTCAGGTAAAAGTTTCTGTATTCTACAGTATATGAGAAAGTACATAGGCAGGTAATAAGCTGCTAGACAGGGAAACACAAATGGACTTAGGTTTAAAAACCCTAGGCATTAAAAGTGTTTTTGAAGCACTTCTTTACACTAAGAATGATAAATACGTGGAGAAAGTAGAACCTACCCTTACACCTGCAGTGAAGTAGATGCATGACATTTATCACAGAATTTCAGAAATACACCCATTTTTGCAGTTTAAACAAAGAGATAATTCACTTTGACCAAGAAGAAAGGGGAAGAGAAGTAGTTCAGCTGCTGTCTCAATAACTGTAAGAAACTGGCAGCTGAAAAGAGAGGAACTATTTAACAGTTACACCATTGAACAGTAAATTAATCAATCATCGTTAGTCACCTTGCAGCAGTCTGCAAAATGTCTTTGGCCCATCACTTATGTAGCCACATCAAGATACGTATTGTCATATATTGACCAACAGTAGGCTTACATGAAATTGTATTATACTGGAAAATCAAAAAATGAAACCTGTGTATATCAGCTCAGATCACTACCTCTTAATATGAATGAAAAAAAAAATCAGAGGTCTAAAACTAAAAGCCTTGTGTGCCTTTGTTCAGAGACCTCTTGAATTTTAAAAAAACAAATGAAGATAGCAGAGACAAATCTAAACAAAACAAAAAAAGGAGGATGGACTGAAGTTACGTTTTTTGTACTCCTTTGTTTCATGCACAAATTTCATGGGACTGTTAGTCTTGGGATTCCTTACTGTGCAACAAATGTCCATAAATTTTAGGAACACCTGTGGTGTTAAAAAATAATAATAAGAGTATTTCTAAGTTTAAATCTCTGTTAGTTACAAACAGGTAGCAGCTTGTTCCTTTCAGGAAAACACACTTAAGTCAAAAAGATATCATAGTCATGCTGCTACAGACTTATACTGTGTTTGTACATGTATGCATTCATGTTTTGAAGAAGCTGACATTTTATTATTTTAAGAAGGACCATCTTTGGAACAAGAACTACATGAACCTATTTTCTAAACTGTTTAACTTTTTGTGACAGAAAGGTGTTTTTTTTATTTGGTTTTTTTTTTTTTTTTCTTCTCCTGTGTAAATGTGGCTTTTAGGGGACCATGACTCCAATCAGAGACCATGAATATCTGTGGACAGAAAATAGGACCAGCTGGTGCCATTGCCTGGTACTTTTTACATTTTCTTTAGGGTGCTGGTTGGAAGGGGGGTTGGCGGAGACCTACGCATAGAAGACAAGAAACAGAAGTTGTGACTGGAAAGACTCAGAATTGGCTACAGCGGCACTCCACCAGCTGCCATTACAATGTGTATTGTGTACATTTGCACGGTGTAGAATCTAATTCAGTTTTACAGTCAGAAAAGAATAGGAGGCAATCACCAAGCATCCATCACCAAACAGCATGATAAATAAGCTGTTATTTGGATCATGTATTTAACCCACTCAAAAGATCTGGACTGGAAAAAAAAGCAGACAGAAAAGACGGGATCAAAACAACAAAAAAACCTCCTGTGAAATAAAACGGAAAGACAAAGAAGTATCTTCCCTGCTTCTTTGGGCTATGAACACTGACAACTATATAGAAATAATATATGATTATTGCTTGTGAGTTTAATCTGAAACTTAAAACTGCAGTAGTCTGAAGTAAAAGAAAAAACCCACTGGTTTTGTGAGGGTTCTTCGACAGGTTTCCGGGAAGGTTCTTGATGTTTGGAACAGTAAAATATTTGCTTATTGGCAATACTTTGAAAATCATCCTGCATTTAAGCAAAGATACAGAGGGATGTAAATGTCTAAAGAAAATGAGTCTATTTTTCAAAAGTAACTTCTGCACTTATGGCCAATTTTAATGATGTTTAGCCCTTGACAGATTCAGACAGGTTGCTGGGTAAGTGTTTCAAAACCACCTATAAAGCTAGCTCCTAAAGGATATAAGGTGCTTAGGCATTTTTGTTTTGTGATATATCTTTGTTTGCAGACATTTAAACAAAGTATTACTAATCTAGTCCTATGTGTGCATATAGCAGCCAAGCTGGCTTTTAAAATGGCTAAACATTGCACTCCTCTAATATACCCTCAGGAATTTTTAAATAATCCATTTACTCTTATGGCACACCAATGCCTTTTAATACCTTGCACTTGATAGCCTAGCTGAGGGTTCAGTCCCAAATCCAATTAAATAAAAAATCACTATCTGTGATTTTAGATACATGACTTATGCATACTCTTAGCATGTCACAAATTTCAGGTAAGAAACATTAGCCTCTTTTACTGTTATTTAAGTTAACACACATTATATTACATGTGCTGTGAGCTAGAAAAAACCCATATGATTCATCACAGCTTACCTGTTGCGTAATAATGTCAGAGGCCTGAGGGTGCTAAAAGGACTTCTTGGCCCTGATGGTGCCAATAAGACTTATTGGTCCTGACCAGCCTCACCTGGGATGCCTGCACACACCTCCTCTGCCCATGGGCCCAGAAGCCCCATTTAAGCTCAGCCTGTGATGTAGGAGTGTTGGTCTCTAGTCCTGTCTCCTGGACAGTCCTTGGACCTGTACTCCAGGTAGCTTCTCTTCTGTGTGCGTCTCAGATAGACACCATAGTTTGTCTCTGGCTCCATGTCCTTTCCTTCCTGCAAGGACCCCAGTGAAAGGACCTTGCTCCATGCCTTGCTGTGTCAGGGGCTGCTGATGGACCCCGTTACCAGCCAGCAGCTCTACCTGCTGCCCTCAGAGTCCCTGGGTAACTTGTTAGAGGTATTAATCTCTGCAGTCAAATAGCCATGTCAGTTTTGGAGCAGATGTGAGGATCCTAAATCATTTCAGAGCTTGTGAAAGTTGTGGGTGTTTTGTCTTTTTTTTTTTTTTTTTTTTGTGTGTGTGTGTGGATATAAGGACTGAGAAGGCTGGGGGGGGGGGGGGGTAGTAGAGGTGGGGGGAGGTGCATTAAACTATTCCTAAAGCATATGGCTTTGCTACCAACTATCTGTTCCATCTCTACATTTGCAAATACTGCCATTTTTAGTTCTGTTGCCAAAACAAATCCTAAGCCTTTGTGAAGGGTGGAGGGAAACTTTCTGACTTGAAATGATTTCTTCAACTTGAAGTGTTTAATAACCATTTCAGAAGAAGTTATATTTTTTTAAAAAATAGTGCAACTAAAAATTGGAAAGGACCACACTGAAAGAGAAAAATATTTAAGTTGTCAAAATAGAAATATTTTTGGGTTTGCATACGTGTACCTTTGAAGTGAAGTAGCTCTCCAATCTGAATTTAACAATGATATTGCTGCTTCTGAAGCTGCACTCTTCAACACACTTGCAATATTTATAGTCACTTTCAGCTGTCTCCCTGATGGTCTGTTGGGTGTGGTTAGAATATATTCTTTCCATTTTTAAAAGGACCCACGAAATACTGAGAGAGAATTCTCCATTATCATCAGTCTGAAACAAAGTAAATATACGGGATGCTTTCAGCCTTGTGGGTTTTTTTATAAGCTGTTCTAGCAAGATCATGCTGATGGTGAATGTGGCTCTAAGGGTTACAATGGAAGTTGTGCATCATAATACGCATTTCAAATAAAGTTCTTCAGCTTCAATGTCTCAGGCTTTTGACTTTAGGAATCTGTCTCCAGCTATCCCATTGCAGACTCTGAACCCCTTTACATAAAAACTTTATAAAAGGCTTAAATAATTACTTAAATTCTAATACAAAAAAGGAGGGACAGAGGTAGTGAAGCTGCAAATCCACCTCCTAATATCATACCATTTGTGTCCCAAATCAATCTCAATCCTTTCCCTTTATCTTAGGGCTTAAACACCCCAGCATTTCCTATCCTACCTGTCCCCTGTTACATCCTCTTTCTCATCCTCATTCCAGTACCTCCCCACACAAATTTTTCCATCTCAGACTTCCTTCTCAGCAGCCCACTTGTGAGCTCTCAAAGCCCCCTTCACTCTTCAGCACTTCCTTCCCATATTTTTGTCCCGTATTTCCTCCCACTGTAATCACATCCTTTCTCAGTTTACAGTTTCCACACCTGCTACAGTTATTTGCTTCCTTCTGTTTTTGCTGGCTGTGTGTAGTTGTTGTTCCTTCAGCCTTTTGGTAGCAATACTCTCTCCATGGGCACTTCTTCCCATGGCCTTTGCAGCCAGCCAAATTCTCCTTTTTGCTTGGCTCTCAGAGGGCATGCTCATCTTCTGCTCTCCCGGGTTTTCAGAAATCCAGGCATATTTGATGCTTATGCAATACTCAGGATGGGACTCTGAGGACAGTAATGGGGAAAATGTCAATCAGAAGTGGCTCTATGAAAGCTTTAAAGCCAGCGAAACTTAAAGTTCTTTATCGTGCAACATTTGTGAATGAGTTGGCTTTTATGTTTAAACAATAATTTGGAAACAAGATAAAACTTCAGGTTGTTAATGATAAATTACTTTTAATTAAAAACACACTTGTTTTTGTAGCCAGTTTGCCATGCTAATTAATATTGCTGCTGTCAAACATGTTCAATAGAATAGATTTCTTAAAAAATTAAGATTCATAGGAATATGAAAACTTTTAATAGAAAATGTTCTGAAGTATTTCCCAATCTAGTTCTAGCTATTGTTTATTAGTGATGTGACAGACAGAAAGGGGCTATCTCAGCCTTGTTGGCTGCTACTTATTCTAGTGCCTAACTGTTGCAGTACATGCTCAGCACAAATTTAGGAATATACTCTATGGAGGGTAAGAATAACACTGGGAAAACACCTTATTTCCCCAAACTTTCTGCTACAGCACGGAGCATTTTGACAGGACTTGGGAAACTTTGTTTAAATTGTATTAAATTTACATTCTATTACCCTATATTTCTAGCCTTTCAGGAACGCAGCACATGGTGTCAGTGTCTTCCTCTCCCTCCTCCCCACACCCGAATGCATACAGACACACACGGTTAAATGTGTAGGTGCAGCCCAAGCCGATGTAATTACAGTATGGGTGTCCAGGAGACACCTGCTGGCTGCATGGCCAGAGAGAACCCCCAAGTGCTGCATCTCCTGATGGGGAAAAGACAAACTCAAGCCTAGGAGTTCAATGGAATCAGTCCCACAGCTTATTTCCAAGAGCTGTAGAGTCATAAGAATGATATGTAGCACAAATTAGGCTGTAAAATGTTTTTAACACCTTTTTTACTAACATGAATTACTGAATTTGTTAGTGGGGCGGGTGCTGAGATCAAGTCTGCTATTTTTGTTTGGGGGTGACAACCTCTCTGGCATTTGATACAATAAAATCACAAAATTAATTATATGATGGAGGAAGAAGTAATTAAACTGAAATGAGGTGTACAGTCAGTAAAGGCAAATGTACATATACATATGTTTTAAAGGCAAGTGTTAAACCCATAGGAAAAGGCATAAGACTGCCAAAAATTGAAGCAAAGAAAAAAATACTTCATTGAAAATTGTTCTTAGGAAAATAGGTACCTTTATTAAGAATTAGAAATAACATAAAAGCAGAATAATCTTTCTCTGAGAAACATTGTTTTCAGTTTTTTTGAAGTCTGATATTTTGAAATTTCTCCAGACTCAGATTCTAAAGAAGAAAAAAGAAATACCTGAAATCGTTAAAGCATTCCACTTCAAAAACTGGAAGACTGAAAGATATGCTAAATATAAAAGTACTAAACACTTTATTAAATGCAAGATAAAAATAGAATATTCAAAAGTGAAGAAGTTAAACTACAAAGTGTATGCTTTGTCTCCAATTCCAGATTTTCAATTTCCTTTCATTTGTTATATATTAACTTATTTGCAGAATTGATTGAAAACACCCGCTTATGTGTTACAATACTTAAATGCTAATAATCAGTAAAATGTAGAGAGGTATGTGATCTTAGGTATACTTGATACCTATCTGGCTGTGCTCCAAACTTTATAAACTTATCTATATGGAAGGCAGTGGTACATTAGAAATACCACAGACACTAATAGGGCTGATCAAATAATGTCCAATTCACTTTAAAAATGAATTTTTGTAGTCTCATTCAGCTGGCTATATAGATGATTTGATAGTGTTCAATTGATACTTTATTTCACTAAGGACGTTACGGACCGATAGTGTATTTCCTTTATTGTTTTGGAGGGTTTCTGGGTAGCAACCTGTTTGTTATTATTTTCTAATAATAGATATATTGCTTGCCAAAGGGCAGTTTACACCATAGACTTATAGTATGTTTGTCTCTTTATATTGAGGGGTAGTTATGCCACATAATTATCTACATTAGGTGTTTGGAGGACAGTGTCTTTATATTCCTTATGGACTAGTCTTAACCTCTTAAATTTGTATTTTATATCTGTTAACTTCCAAACACTTAACCACTGACTCCCTTGCTGTTTCTACAATGAAAGCTCCAGTTCATGTTCAAAGAATGTATAGGCAACTGAGTGCAAATACCAGGCCTCATGTTTTGAGGACTAGTCCTTTTGTTCCAAGTGTGTTCTTTAGATCTGATTCATTGACAGATGTTATATCACAGAGCTTGATTCAGCACAAATGGAAGCAACCCCATTTTTCTTGACTACTAACACTGCAGGATCAGAGAACAGCACCTCCTCAACCTATAGAGGATGGCATGCAGTTGTTTGCCCTATGCCTATCTGTTTAATCCTAAAACTCACAAAACAAACTCGGATTAGGTATCTCCTTATAGCGGAGAAATAAATTCCTCTATCCTCAGTCATAATCTCTAACCTTTTCACCAATTTTTATGCGTATCAGTCTGAATGTTGTTGAGGTTCACCACATCAGATCAATTAACACTAAATACTAGTGGCCAGTATTGGTACTTCTGCAAAGTAGCACTACACAGAAATTGCTCTGAAGCAAGCTAATGAACTATTTCAGTCAGGAAATAGTTGGTAATCTCTTTAATAAGATCTAAAAATAAATATTTTTGGAGAATTTAACATATGAATGAGAAACAAAGAAAAATAGGAAGGGTATTTGAAAATGATTTTTCATTAATCTTTGTTACCACAGTTTTCTCTAAGGTGTATTGACACTTATGGTATGTCAGTCACATTGATTAGTACATGAATATAATTAGCCGAAGTGATTTTGTAGCCATAGTGGACCATGCCCTCATAGCTTTTACAAATTTTTATCTCTGGAGCTTGAGTGATATCAAATTGAGATTTGTGGTAAAGTGGGAACTTGAAACTCCCAGGAAAATGCTAATCCAGTGATGAGCTGAATGCTAAAAGAGTAACTGAGCATACGGAGGCACAATCTTTTACAGAAAAATGCACGCGTGCTGAGGTGCACAAAATCCTTCCCAGTGGAGAGTTACTAACCGAAAGAGCTGAACTGAATCTTAGTAATTACCATTTATTTCTCTCTTTCAGCACTTATGATGTAGATCACTTCTATTGGTGAAAGGAAGACCTACAACATTCTGTAGTCAGGAGAGTTCTTGCCTGCCTGGTGGATGGACTGGCAGTGGTTTGATGACCTTTTTACATACAAAGACATCCTAAGGACATAGGTCTCTCTTGTATGAATGCCCCACTCTCAAACTTCTATCCTTTGAGCTGCCATCCAATCACCATCCAAAAGTTGAAATTCCTTATCTGTGTAGTTGTTTGAGTTTTGCCACCAAACGTCATGAGGTGTCTGAAGTTCTGGTTCTGAACAATACCTCCTTTCTGATTGACCTAAACAATTTGCAATTTGGCTTTCTTTACCATTCACAAATGCACCTTCCTTCATCTGTCAAAAAATGTTCTTTTCATTGCAATTAGCACTTATGGGAGCTGGAATGTAATTAAGTTCCCATAGCCATGGTAGCTGATGAAAGCTAAGTTTAAAGGTCCTACAGGATATGTCTATGAGCTAGCTGCATAGACAGTAAACATTAACAAAAATTAAATAGTACTGAAGGACTGAGAAATGAGGCAGACCTTTAAAAACACACTGAAGATGAACATTATTTGAGAATGTTTTTAGACTTAAAACCTATGGTGGTAGTTCAGTAACACAGTTTTTATACTTTCTGTGTGGTAAGGCATGGGTAACCAACACTAATATAGACTAATCTGACAAGGCACAGGCACACTTCAGTCTGAAACCATAAACAAACTAGGATACAAACTAATGAACCGTTCAACATTTGCTAAAGTACTGTCTGTTCTGGACTACTCAATCCTATGTATTCTGAGCTCTTTGTAGAGAAAGTTTCCAGTATGTGTCCCCTAGTGATACAGAGATCCAACAGAGAATGAGTAATTGAAATTGAAGACTGGTGTTAGCATCTATTAGTGCCTTCTAAGAGAAGTATTGAGCTTTTTCAGAGTCACTTTCTACTTGTATAAAATTATTTTATTCTGTAGTTGGTTATAAATTATATAATGCATACCCACTCTTCCCAGTCTTTCTAAAATGATATCGCAAATATTATGAGGTCTTACCAAGCAGGGCTAAAAAATACATAATGAGAAAAGACCAAATATACTCCTATATTCTTTTATTTAAGAGGTAGATATAGAAAAAAAGGTGGACAAATGGAAACACTTTTTCTAAATGCCAATATTAATGCATCCAATTAGGTTGGGGGAGGAAAATCAAGAAGATTCTAGTCATCAGATATGAAAAATGACAGCATAGATCACTTCAGAAGAATTATATCTTTAAAAAAAACCCCAAACAAAACCACCAACAAAACCAAACAAAAAAAAAACCAAACCAGATGACTATATTTAATGATCTAAAGTACTACAAAACTACTTCAGATTGCAATGTCAAGTGCTGGGAGTGTGGGGAATAGCATTGGGGCTTTCCAACTAATTTTGTAAGAGCTACTGAAAACTATGGAAAATCAGAGGAAAATTCTGCTATATTATTCCCATATCAAAGGTCACTTCAGCTAAGTGTAAGTAGACTAGGAGAGTGTTAGGAAAGAACACAATGCATAGGCTAACAGTTTTATGCGTCATAAACTTGTATGTTAAGAGCAACTAACAAGAGAATTCAAAAGTGGAAAAGCATTTCTCCTTTAAGCCCTGGATGAAGATATACTAGTGAAAAGCCACTCTAAGCATGGTTGTAAAGTATTCAAATTCAACACTTCTGTAGAAGCAAAAAAGTCCACCTAATAATAATTCCAAGTAAAAATGGAAACTACATCAAAATAAGGGTATTTATGAATAGAAAATTAAAGGATCAGCTAAAGCAGTTAATTTTTGCAGGTGTCACGCAGACTGTCTGGGGGATGGAGCAAGTGAATTACTTGGGAAACATTCTATATAAACAAAAGGGAGGTAATTAAATTGTCATTGGCAAAGAACGCTGCGGTGACCAAAAATATAAATGGATTCAAACAGTGCCTCGTCAAAATTCACGGGAAAACATGCTATTCAAGGGCTATTAAACAGTCATCTGGATATAGCATCTGTCTAAAAAAAAAAAAATCAGAATCATTATTTCTCAGCAGCATCATTAGAAACAGGAGAAACTGATAAATGATTAGTTACAAATTGCTAGACCTGAACGGCATTCACACAGAAGGTCTAGAGCTGATGATATGTCCTGAAGAAAGTACACTTCTTTCTCCGTAATACAAGGTCCTTTTTCATTACAGAACTGTTTGTATAGCAGCTGGCATGGTTAAAGGGCGTTAAGGTCAAACCTGCCTCCTGTAGACTTCTGGGATATGCCTAAAAAATAGATTCAGTTATATGTTTCTGTCTTCACTTAGCTTCTGGGGGCAAAATGCTTATTCTTTTTTCCCACTGTCACCTCCATACACACTCGTTTAGTAAAATGGTTCTTTTATAGAAAAATCAGCAAAAATGAATGCTATTTAAATTAAACTGGACTGAAAGTATTGGAGCAGACCAGAGGTGTGCTGTATCCCTTCTTGCATGCAATCTTAAGAATAAGATTAAGAGCCATATGAAGCTTCATTTATGAAACTACTTCGCCAGTTAGTGTTTCTCAAAATCACTAACTTTGTTATATATACATAATGGATTGTTCTAAGCATCTTTCAACAATATTTAAATATTTTTTATACTAAATATTTGTTTTAATGTGTCATGTAAATTATACAGTCAATGTTTATCACTGGTAATAGAGCCTTTACACTTTACTAAAACACATTTTGACCTGTGAATAAGACAAAAAAAATCTAAGCTAAGTGACAGGTGAGCTCTCCTTTCACCCAGCCAGGAGCTTATGTGGTGCTTAGTTAATTAATGCATACTCATTTTTTTTCTTGAAGTGCTATTTAGTAAGTGCCAGTGTCTTATAAAAAAAGCAGATGGCAGTGACTATGGAAGCCCAAATAAAGAGGACAATGACGTGAAAATGTATCTCCTTAGTTCTCCAGGTGGTGGTAGAACCTTTAGAAGTAGTTCTGCTTTGCAGAGCAACTCTGTCCCCTTAAATTATGTATATTCACTGGAAAGATTGTTTCTAAAACTTGAGAATAGGTTTACCATTCCCCCTCTAAAAAAGACTAGGAATATAGTACCGAGTGCTCGTTATGACAGAAGCTGTGTCAAGTCCCCTAACTTGACTTATTCTTCATTTTAAGCTACCTTAGTTTTGAAGAATTGTAACACTTTAGATTAATTCAGCTTTGAACTAAAGGACTTTGATTATGAATGGTTTGAAAGGGGGGAGGGAAGGAATAAGGAAGAAGAGGGTAATTCCTTTATGTGATAAAGGATAGATTTATCAATAAAAGGTTTGTCCTTTTTTGTTAGGAGATGTAATAACTTTATGGCAAAATTACTTCAGGGAGATATATAAAACTGTTTCAGGATAAATCTTGTCTTATTAAATTTTGTTCAATGTTTTCAAGGCAGCAGTTTCTAAAATATGCAATGTATGCATGACATGCAGTTAAGGTTTTGCTGATTACAGATATTTGGAAAGACTTTAAAAAGGCACACAGGTCTGCACCAGCTCCTATTGACTTTTCATACAATTTAACATGCAGTAAGTCTCTAAAAGAAGCAAGGATTTTTAAGATTAATAGAGATACTTCATAAATCTCTTCACATTTGGGGACCTTGCTGCATTTTGAGGCAGCTAAAAAGCTTTGGCATAATTTCCAGAGCTCTTCATATATCTCTTATCAGTGCTGCATGGCTCTTAATCTGAGTCTTGGCAATTCCCCTTTTCTAAGGAAAACCTATTATTATTTTTAGGCACAAAAATAAACACACTATTTGCCTATTATTAAAATATTATCCATATTATTCTTCTCTGTATGTAAATCTAATTCTCTGTTACTACAAACTTTTTGTTTTGATACAAGTTTCCTGCTGCGTAAGTGTAAATGCCAGTTTGGGGCCAAGTAGTTCAAGGAGCATGAGTTAAACTTTAATCATCTCCCCATTTTCATTCTGCTACAGTATGTGAAAGTTAGCTATTTCAGCATTATTTAAGATAATTAAGTAGGAAGGTTATGCTTGATGTTTGAGCTAGTTTCAAATAACCCTGATAAAAGGAATTTATCAGACTTGGACAACAAATCCCATATTTTAGATTTGTTTTTTTTCCCCAGGATTAATTTAAAAAAGAAGACAACCCAAATCAAGAAACTAAACTAATTTCCTTACTTTAATGCTAGACATAAAAACTGAATCAGTTCTTCCTTGTGGATTTCCCTTGTAACTCTTAACACTATTTTAAATGTGTTCTTCAATTATAGCCTTCATCATCCTGCTAGAACTGATGCTGACAGCTGGATAGCTTCGCACTGGTATCAGAAAATGTATGTCAATAAGTAATAGGCTATAAAAATAAATTGCTATTCATCTTGCAAAAAGATCAGGCACCAGTGAAGACTTCTATACCATGTACTGCAGAAACTTTATTTATTTATTGTAGACATTATACCATAGAAGAACATGAAGTAATATAAAAGGGATAGCTCTGTATATTTAGAAGGAGTACTTCGCAGGAACAAGCTAGAATATAACATCCATTCATTCTGAATAGGTATAAGCAGACTTTTATCTAAGTCAGAAAAGAGGAAATATAATTAATAGAAATTCAAAATGAAGCAGATCTGAAAGGTTATTAGATATATGAATAAGGAGAAAAGTGATATTTGAGTATAAAAATGACTTTTTCCCATTTTTCTGATACTTCTGACTGCAAAATATATTTTCCACAGGACGTTATTCCACATATTGATTTGAATTTAACCTGTATTCAGTTTTCCATCAATACAAAGATTGTGGTAAAAGTGCAAAATTTTTATAACACCATTTCTGCCCTAACAGGTATTCTGTGATCATTAATTGCATGCCTTTGAAGCAAGTTCCAGCCCGACAGGCACATTTGAAGAGTTAACTGCACAAATACAGGAGGTAATTTTTGTTGTCCTTTTTTTTGGATGCAAAAATGCCAGAACTGGCTCAGAGAAAAACAATTAGTGTGTATAGGAATAGGAAATGAGAGTTTTGTTGCTATAGAAACATTACCTTTTCTTGTAGCTCCTTTTTCTGTAAACATCATGTGAATGTTTTTTTGTTCTGAAATAAGAGAATTTCTCTTCTGAGTATATAAAGAACATATCCCTGCATTGCCATTCATTTGTGCAGAAAGTTTCTAGTTACAGAAATGATAAGCTTTAAACCAGTTTTATTCTAATCAGAAAGCTTGTATTCACCTTAAATAACCTTGTCTTTTTATGCCACCCAGGAAGAGTTTATTCTCTGTACTAAGAATTATGTTACTTTATTCTAGACATCAGTAGGTTCAGGATCTAAAATCTTGAATCAGTTCACAGGCCCTTTATAAAATCCTGCTCAGATTCCGAACTAAAATATCAATGGCATTTATATTCCTGCTTGGGACAGTTTTTAGAAAAAACCCAACATATTCAGTTACTACAAGATAACCACTTTCAGTGTATAATGGAACCAAAGATACCGCCACTGTTATCTACCTTGAATAAGGGCATCTATACAGTGCTGTAATAAGACTGGAAAGAGCATGTTACCTTTTACAGTATCTATTGTTTGCACACATGGTCACTTTTCCTTATGAAAAAACCTGAAGAAACATGACATTTTGTCACCTTTACCAGAAAGTCACAGTGAGTATGTCTTTTTTTTTTTTAAAATTCCAGAAGTCTGTCCTGACTTCTCAGCTCTTAATTCTTTCCCTATGCCCTTTATTCAGATGCTGGTTGCTAAAGGGCACAAGAGCATTAATTAAATAACTCTCGCCCACAAGATTTTAATGTTGCTGTTTGTCTCTTGACTTTTGAGAGCAGTGCTGTAAGATCGTTATCAGAACGGCCTCATTTTTTCTGCTAGAAAATACCGGTTTGAAATAGACGTTTCCCAGGAGGATGTTCATGGCAGTGAAGGTTTGCTTATGAAATAAAGACCACGATAACCCATGGGACTGCGACCTTACTCTTCCATGGGGAACCATACTATTAAGCGGGAGTAATTGCCTGTGTGACTCTATTGGCAGTGCCACCATCGTGCTGCTTATTGGAAAAATGTGAAAACTCCTTTTCAGAGTGTAAAGCAAAGGGCCGTGTACTCTCAGGCTTGAAAGTGCAGCTTCCTCAGAGTTTCAAAGGACAGTTGCTGTGTCTCTTCTCCAGTAAGAAATGCACCTGCCTCTTACCGCCATTTCAAGGGTTTGGGGGAACTGCGATAGGCAAGGGAGTGCTAGCTAACAGATAGCAAATGAAGAAAATTAATGTCCCCAGTTTTCCTAGCTCCTCCTTTTTTCATTCTTTCTTCTTTATTTTAAAGCATGTTCTCTGTTCTGCTGCAAAATTGGTACAATTTGCCAAGATACTGGGCAAAATAGCATTTTACTCTACTCTGCCTGTCAGGGCCGCAGGGCGGCTCCATGAGGGGGAATGAGCTGGGAGACAGGGCCACCCCAGCGCAGGCCGTGCCCTCACCTGCTGTCCCACAGCTTCCACGCACAGTGGGCAGAAACGGGGGCTGGTAATGGGGCCCACGATGGCCCCCGGCGCTGTGAGGGCGTGGGCCAGGCCCTTGGTCCTGCTGGGGGCTCGAGGCCTGTGGAAGCAGGGGTCAGGCCTTCTGGTGAGGCTGGGCACCCTTACGGCCTGCTGGAGCCCGCAGGGCCCTGAGCTGTCTTTCGTATGTTGTTGGTAAGTAGGGAAAAGCAGACAAGTAGTCTAATTATAGTAGAAAGGGCAGAAAAGCCAAATGGTAAATAAGGCCTTTTGGCTTGCAGTACTCCATGAAGTCACTGCCCAGCTAGCAGTTCTGGGGCTAGACATTTGTCTGCTCTGAAACAGTCCTGTTAATTCATAACACTAACCAGACATTTATCAACCAGCTAGACAATGTGACCTAATCAAACTTTCAGGCTAGCATGGAAAAAGTCAGAGTGAAATTTAATTAGTCTAAACGCTGCACACGGTATGGGTGTTCTTCCTGAAATAATGAAAGTTATTTTTCTTCAGGAAATGAAAAGACACTGGACTCCTTCAGACTTCAGCAGCAATGGATTGAAATAGTGAACGTGGTGTTTAGTGACGAACATAGAGTTATAAGACCTCTTTCTATCTACTGCCTGAAAAGAGAAGTAACTATAAATCTTTCCAAAATCAAAAAGGAGAGAAAGGCAAGGAATGTATCAAGACTACAAAAGAGACATTACAGTGTCTTTTAGTAATAATCTGTATGTATGTTATTTGTCTTTACTATACAGCTGTGAATACTTTATTTATGTACATATTTTCTTGAAAAAGGATTGAATGCTTTTTTTTACCTTTCACTTCTAGTTAACACTTGCAGACTTCTCAGATAATTCTGTGTCCACTGAAAGAATTTTTACTATGACCTACGTATTATTTTCAGTAAACTTATGAAGCTTTGAAAACTAGAAATTTCAATGCTGCAATTGGTAAGCAAAATTATACAAGGCAAACTTCTAGGGAAGTTGCATCAAAACATAAAAAAAGAGAAGACCCTAAATAAGTAAAATTGCATAAGTAATGGGTTTTTTTTTTTTTAAAACCAACCCCCCAAAAGCCTATCAAGACATCAAAAAATGGGTGCCAAATCAAAATTTCATTTAAAAAGATCACTTGAGAAGAAAACAAAAAAAAATTTGGTTAGTTAAATTCTTAAGGGAAATATTCTTTCTTTTCAGGATTTCAGGAGCGTAAATTTCTTTGTGTGTATTAATCTGTGTCATAGTAATAATAAGGTGTATTTTAAATTGCAGAAAAAGTCCAGGTTTTTCTTTTGTTCAAGGAAAAATTACGTTCATGTATTATGGTAGGAGGATAAACAATGATTACTATATAATTGAGATTACCTTGATAATAGAGACTCATGGTTTCTATGACTATTTTCATTACTATATCCCACACCAAAAGTATACAATCTCTTGCATATTAAACAGCTAATGTGGGACTTCAGTGTTTACATACAGAATATTTTTCCTTTTTGGCATTTTACATAAATAAGGAGAAAAGGTGCAGGCTGCCACTCTAGTTTCAAAACAAAACGTTATTCACATAAAAAATATTTTGGCTATGACCATGAAATAAAACCATACAAAATAATAAGTGTTTTCAAGAGCAATTGCCCTCAAGCCCATGTGTGAGACTGAGATAACTCCAGTATTTCTAGCACCTGAAGGTACAAATTATCTTTCCTTTCTGCTTACCCTTTTACCCAATATTTTATGTGGCCTAATGGTCACATGAAAGTAACTTATGTTTATGCCTGGAATTACAGAAGAGATGATATTTAGAATGAAGCCATACCCAATATGACAGCTTGTTTAAGTAACAAAATTTACTATGCTGAAAAGTTAGATATCTCATAGGAAGGCACATTGCCACTGCCTCAGAGTATTGCTAGAGTCAAGCATTTTGTAATGTATCTGCTTTTGAATAGGCTTTCTCTTTGGGTTTGACAAAGTCTGAAATCTTTTACACCATGGTTGCCTACAACTTTAAAACTGCTTCAGTCATATTGCCACGTCTCAGTTTTGTTATCTAATTTCAGGGAGTGATATGAGACCAAGCCGAGAGGGAAGATTAATGTCTGTCAACTTTATAATCTGATCCAGTTATTTAGAAGACATCTTTATTCCCTTGGACAGAAGTAAGTGGCATACTAGCAATCTATGTTGCCAGTTCAGCACAGGCTCTAAAAAGTTTGACTGTGCTGTTTTATTTGTAGCTTTCACTGTAAAAGCTGTGCTGTTCAAGATAAAGCAATTGTTGGACTGCCTAGTCCAGCAGCTCTCATGACTGCCATAATTGCTGATGTAGCAAGACAATATGGGGTAAAGCCTTATTTGGTGGGGTTCCCTCTTGCTTAAGGGCAAGAAATATTTAATTTCAAGGAGTGCAACGAGTTTTGCTTTTGTTTCGCAAGGGTTTTCCTTAACATATTTTGTGCCTTGCCGTAAAAACAATTATTACATGCTCCTTTCAAAACCAATTCTCAGTCTGCTGCCTACCAACCTATTCCAAGAGAAGTCCCTATGATATTTCTTGCTTTCTCAGCATGAGCACTGCCATAGAACCAAACGTGTCTGAGCGCAACATCTTTGAGTCGCACACCCTGATGTGGGCATGACATATTCCCGTCTCTACCTCTCTGCATATGAATGACTGCCTTGTTTTTTCTCACATTTTAAGACACGTGCCAATGGTGGCTTCTGTGTTCCAAAAGTGGTTGGCTGGCTAAGATGGTGAGGGGGAAGCTCAGTGCACAGTTTGCTCAGTCCAACAATAGCTTTAACCACTTGTATGTGGTCCAGTAAATCTTCCTCTACTTTCCTGGAACAGAACAGTTCTGGAAACTTGAGGCAAAACCCTTTTCTTCCACTTACAACACATTTGCAGAACTGTTAATAGGTCTAATTGTCAAACTGGGTTCATTTATAATGCTGAAATTTGATGCAGGACATTAAGCATGGTTTTAATCCCAGGATGACATTAAGATCATTTTCATAAGCAGGATATGCAGAGCTGCTAATGGCTAAAAAGGAAGTCAGGAACAAGCTGCTTGTGTGTTCTGGCAGAAGCAGAATATCTTTGTATTTTGCGAGTATGAGTAGGTTGGTGGCTTGAATTGCTAAAAATGTCAGCAGAGTGTAAGCACACAGTCCCGCATTTTGGAACATATTTTTTTAGAAGTGGAGTGTGAAATTAGAATAATAGAGAATTTATGAGCTTTTGAGGGGGGGAGAAAGAAAAAAATGAAATCAAACAGTTGCTGTGGTAATTGTGCAATGAAGGAAAACAAATGTAGAAATGACAGAAAAGTCAAATGCATCTACATAAAATTTGGAACATATATTTTGTATGCAGTATATGACTGGTTTGAATAAAGTTAGCAAACTACAGAAGACATTTACCCTCAGCAACATAGCTAACTTTGAAATCAGGGAAGATTTTGGCTCAAAAAAAATGGTATCATGCATGTTTCAGGAAGACAAATAATGTGTTATTTGAGTGTTTTATAATGGATTCAGTACTTGTAATATATGATTGCATACAAATATGTGCATATTTGATAGAGTCTGTCCATATTTGAGTGTTCTAAACTGCAAATGGTGACTTAAGATGCCTTTAGTTTTAGCTAAGACACCAGGAGATTACGAAGTACAGTATATGGGTAGGGAGCAACTTAAATGCCAGAATGGGTCTAGTCTTGAGTTTTTAAATGATTTGGAGGATAAGATGGCATCCTTGGAGGTTTTTTTCTTCTGTGCATTGGGAAGGTGTTTGGGATACACTGTGATTCAGACGTACACTGCAGACTATGTGCTCTAGGACAGGGTAGCTCCCCAGGGGCTAATTCTTGCAAATGCTGCATCATGAATAAACAGAAACCTTAGCCAGTGTGTCTTTTTTGCTATTCCACTACAAGAACAGACAGCATAAAAATAGTTCTAAAATTTGCTATTAATAGCATAGTGTAAGTGGCTTTCAAAAGCCAACAAAAGCGGTCTTCTATAGAGATATTTTTTGTGATACATTTTGCAAGACGTTTTTTAATCAATACTATTAAGTATGGAAAATAGGAATAATTGTTTTCTACACCTGCAATGAACTGTATGTTGTACTTATACTATATACCACATACTATATTACTACATTGACACCAAATGTAGAAGTCAAGCAGGAAGGTATGACAAGCATACAGAACACCTATTCTGGGATTTATTCCCTTGTCTAACATTTTCTCATTTCTAACACAAGACGTTAAAGATATAAAGCCGTCACACATATGATTAATAACACACTATTTGCCTTCCACACAGAGATTATTAAAAAAAATATATAAAACAAAGAACCATATATCTTAACCAATGTTAGAAAAATCACCCTCTGGTACTAAACACTTTGAGAGACATTTAGAAAAAAAACATTAGAACTTTGCTCAGTCATCGAAATTGGATGTTTTTATGACAGTGATACCATTGAAGTAACGGCAAAAGCTAGACAGGGTTACATTACAATGTATTTGTGAATAAAGAGGTTTCTGGCTTCATGCCTGGCTGTGTCTTTAGGCTGTTTGCCTAATTCTGTCTGACTTTTTAAAGAGAACCCTTTCAATGTAGTTTTCTCTTACTCCATGATTTACAGAGCAACCCCTCAGAGTAAGAACATTAGGAAATCCAGGGCCTCAGAATTCATGATTTTAGGAAAACTTACAAGTCAGGGCTAGATGTTCAGATTCACTTCATGAAGAATGTGTTTTGTCCTAGGGCAAATGGTTGAAAGCTCCAGTAGTCCTCTGACTTATTTCCTGAATTGAATAAAAAATAGGTCTTAAATATAAAAATTCTGTGCAAAACAGCATACTTTCTTCTACATGAGTTTTACAACACTGTACATGTTAATAAATAAAAGAACTCTGTCACTGGAGTATTGCACATGACTGAACCTGTAGTTTTATTAATAAAAGTGTTGTATTCCTTTAAGTATAAGTATTCCTTTAATTTATATATGGTATGTTTCATTTATTTATTTTTTTTCTTAGGCTCTCTCATTTTGTTTGTAAACAGAAGAGAGAAGCATGATTCACATGTATTGGAGTAAAAAGATGGGATGCTTCAGGAGAGTTTTGATCAGATGCTTACATGCTCAGTATTTTGTGGTCTAAATGTATGTCTAGTTAATCCAAACCCGAAGATAAGGTTGTACTCCACATGCAGCCACTGTGTTTCTTTGTCTGGCCAGTTAAAAAAATCAGGGCAATAAGATGTTGGCCTCTGGCCACCATGCTGAACAAAAGATTCTTTGTGTTTTGACTGTATATCAGCTACGTCTCTTGTGGGACCGATGCAAGTCATTTGACAACTTTTATACTTCAGAATTAATATTATCATGATTTTCCCACAAAGTTTTGAGTTATTATGCTCGTCTGTGTTGGGACTCAATAAACAGCAGCCAGTGATTCATACTAAGGGCCAGTAAGAGTAAACTGCCATCCTTTTCCCCAGGCAACTCTTTTCAGATATTCTAAAATGCCCATGGAAGGAGAGGCATGATCAAGTGCATGTTATTACTTCTGCTTCTGGCCTGCCTATGTTCAGGTTACTCTCCTTCAACTGCTCCTTCCTCAAAAGGCTCATTAAAAGTGCTGTTGTTAGTCATTAGGTTTGTAATGCGATATCTGAGATTAATGCTTGGCACATACGGTACTTGAAAGCATTTACACATTTTAAGGACGTGTGCATTCCTTTTTAAAGTTTTTTAATAGCTGTCACTATCAGCATTTCATGACAAAGAAAAATATGAAAACCCACTATATTGAATGCATCTGGCTTGTTCCTTGTGACAGGTCAAAACCAGCAAAGGGAATTGTGTATGAAAGGTGGTTTTTTTTTTCTTCATAAAACAAGCAAATAAACAAACGTTCTTTCTCTGTGAAAGCTTTTCTTCCATAAATGTTTTTGAAGGAAAGTCCTATTTTTCCTCCTATAAGCAGGGTACTAGCACCAGTTTGATCTGTCATAAAAGCAAATAAACAGAGGATTACTTGTTCCTAAAGAGAAATTTCTCTGCCCCTCCAGCTATTTCAAAATTAACAACATCTTTCCTGCTCATATGCCAGATCTCTGGGCAGCACTTGCAGCTGCCCTGGAGATGGCACTTCCCAGCCTGTAACACTGCTTCACCTACAGTATCCTATGGATAACAACATCTGGGCTTGGTGCCTAACCTAGGGGGACTGGTTTTCATAACCCTCCAAAACAGAAGCTGCTACAGTGAAAAAACAGCTTTCTCCAAGTGGCTATTTCCTTTCTTGTCCCTGTTTTGGTTTAGTTTTTTGGTGTTGTTTTTTTGTGTTTTTTGTTTGTTTGTTTGTTTTGTACATGATTAGACATCTTAAAGTATGTCATGTGGTTTTTACATCACTGGAGATGGTGTTTGTTGAGGTAGCCTGCAGTTACACATGGCATCTCAAGCATCATTTTAAAATTTTAGCCTTCATATGTTGATGGGGCTGACTTGGAACCCATGCAGTCACCAGTGGCCCCATTCTGCCACTACCCCTGGGCAGAACATGCCTGTCACTGTAATGAGGCTGCAGCCTGGGGACACTGCCAGGCCATAGGGCTACTTTTGGGTGTGCTGCAGCACCAGCAATGGCCCTTACCTCTGGGCTGGGTCCAGAGCCTGGTCCCAGGCCCTCAGCCATGGGGTGGGTGGGCAGGTGGACTGCCTGGCTCCATGGTCCTGTCCTACAGTGGGCTACGTAGCCCTGGCCACTTCCCCTAGTACTGCAGGATACTGCATCTGGACAAGTAAGCACCTCGTGGAAGTACTCTTACTGCTAATGGCTGACGACCTGCCATCATTATCTCTGCACCAATTATAGCCATAATTTTAGTAAAAACCTCATAAACAGCAATTTCAGTAACTGCATGCATGCACAGAGGCATGAGTAGAAGCCATTGCTGTTGTGATAACAAGTTTTATTAGCTGTTATGTGTTTGAGAATGCACAGTGGGATCCCCAAAACACTCTGCATTCACGATTTTCTGTCCCTATTTTAAATTCTTCATGTCAGTGTCAGCAATTTTAGTGGTCTTATCCTGCAGCAGTGGAGCAATGCCAGAGCTGAACAATCCCTGTACATTAAAATTAAAGTGGCATACTAGCATGATGAGAAAAACATTGCCATTACACCACGCTTTGTATTTTGTTCGAAAAGCTATTTAGACGGAACACTTCCAGAGGCTGCTTTTTAAGCAAGTGTATTTTTTGGACACATGTTGAAGACTTCTTTCAAGTTATTAATCTGAATTTTATGCTGTATATAGAGGAATTATAGAAGAGATAACAAAGGGTAGGAAGATTATCTTTCAGGAGTCAAGCTTGGTATCTTGCAGGCATCGAAGTGTCAAGGACTGGTCAAAGACGATGCATTTGTCTACCATTGCTCCACATTTCAAAACTCTTTGGTGCCTGGGGACCTTAAGCAGTGAAAAATGGGGTGGTCATAGACCTAAAGTGTCACATTCCACCCAGTTTCTGCTTTGAGAGCCTAAGGTTATACCCAGAGGTTTACTGCAAAATTTCACCTGATTTTTTTCTACTGTTTTCACCAAGAATCACCATGGCTCGTTATTAGGAAACTTTTTGTTCTAATTCACTAGTGGTAAAAGATGGGTGTGTATTTATGGGGAGATACTGAGGTTAAGTAGTGCCCAAGAAAAGCAGTTACAGTACACAATGGTAAGTCAACACTAATGCTTCCCTTAACTTAATTTCCCCAACACCTTTCATGTTTCTCTCTTAAAGATGTCAGTGATTTAATAGCAACAGGAAAAAAAAGGAATATCATTCCATAAAATCAAAAGGTGTGTCTGAAGTAGAGAACAGAGAAAGTTCCAGACTCCTTAGAGCTCATTATGGACTTTATTGTACTTGATTTTACTTGAAAGTCATTTAAATACTATGGTGACTGATAATAATGTAAAACTTAATGTAACAGGTAAATATTTTAGATGTTTCCAACTGCAGGAAAACTTGGATTAAATGTTTTGGTTTGGGTCTCAATTTTCTTTTAAACAATGGAAAAGACAGTGCAAATTTTTTAATCCCAACTTTAGAATTAACCTTAAAAATAGTAATAATAGTTCTTAGGAAATTATATTAAATTATTTGGGTTTATAATTTCTAATAGACCTTCCAAAAGTTGCATTTACTTTACAACAAAATCTGCCTTTGTATTCAAATGGAGCATTTTTTCAGGATTGATTGTTAAATTCACTGCTCACGGTGAAAGCAAAATTAAGCTCCTGGCTCTGCTGCTAGGCTGAGAGCTGTAGGAGTTGATGATAATGAGACTGAGCAGGCAGCAGATGCTCACGTGCCTTTACAATCCAAATCTACCAAAAAATTCCTCTCACAGAAAATCTGAGGAATGTCTGGCACCCTGGAGATAGTGACAGACTTGGTATTAGCCATATGCCACCTGCTAGAGCCATTGTTAAACAAACCACAGGATTTTACAGCATTATACAAAGTTGCTTACTCACAATGGGACTGTCCCATTCCAAATTTTATCATTTTCCCTTACAACAACTTTTTAAACCACAAGTCATGCTAAGCTGTAAAAATAATGAATTTATTATAAAGAATATTAAAGAAATTAATTTAAGAGTATTTTATAAGATGCGCTATTACAATCATCCATGTATAGGAACACAGTGTTTGCTATGCTGTGTTATTTTTTCCTATAAAAGCTCAAATACTATACATCTATTGTTACACATTTACAATTTTAACATCTGTTTCCTTAAAGGTTTTGCAAGGGTCTGTTGCTGTTTTCATGCATTAGCATATTTGATGTGATTCTGAGCTAAAAATCTATTCTGTAAAATATGTAAAGTTCTTCATTTACAAAACCCGTAAAACAATGTTACCTCACTGTAAAGAGGAACATTTTTGAGAGCTGCAGAATGTATCATGCATATCTGTGATGCCTTGCACGGGAAAAAGAACGCCACAAACCCCCATATATTTTTCATCTAGTCTGCAATTCTGATATAAGTAGGTACGGGGGAAAAAAAAAAATACTGTCCAAAATGCTCAGAAATAACTGATCCTTTCTGAAAAGAGGTATCTTCAGTTATGAGCTTGGAAGCTCACATCTCAGAGACTAAGTCATTGAAAATTTGGCCAAAAATACTCTTGAACAATTGATACATATTCCTGAGCAAATGTGTGAGTGTTTGTTTTGAAAATACCACAGGAAAAAAATATTAGGTGAAGGAAATAAATACCATTCATATAAAGAAGAAAAAAAAAATCTCTTCACATATAAGACTGTTACTTCGGGTGACATGACCCTACAAATTATTTTGGTTTCTATTGGGCAAGTGTAAGGATCTTCAGATATGTGCTCTAATCACCATGTAGGGGAGTATTTAGAGAGAATCCAAGAACGATATGGAGAATTAAAAAGTTAAGATAGAACTTAGCAGGTTACAATAATGAAGCTCATGAGACACATGGCTTCAGATGATCCAACAGCCCAATTAGATTCTGAGGTAGAAAAGGTTTGAATCTGAGAACTGTGCGGCGAAGGACCATTGAAAAAACCAGAAGAAAATTTCGTCATTCAGAATCACCATGGGAGTCTGGGATGGTGAAAATTTAGCCTTGCTTCCAAATGGCTGAAAGTTCCTAACAGCCTAACATGGAAGATGAATTTGTCTTTGATTAGTCTTTATTTTACTGTCTTGTAATGTTAAGAATTGTGAATCAGCAAAAAAAAAAAAAAAAAAAAAAAATGCTCAGCTGAAGTCGAAGCTCACACTGTCTCTGATTTAAATATGGGAAAATATGGGAAGGCAGGTTAGGGCTAGGGTACAGTGTCATGGGCAGTTTAGCATTACTGGAAAATTCATAAGGTCTTTTGAAGGACAACTATATTTAGCTGTTTATTTTGAAATTAAAGCTTCAGCTAATTCTGTGTTACCTTAACTAAAAGAACAAACTATTTTGTGATGCAACCACTGTAATTCTTTTCTCAAAGAGTCAGGAAACTCAGGTGTAGAACTTGGTAAATACAGACATTTCATTTCTCCTCATTTCCCTTACTTAGTTTGCTATATTAATCTCCCTTTCTATAGCTGAGATGCTGAAGTGTGTTGGAGAATATTTTGCAGGAGTTTTTGCCCTGGAGTAAATCATTCAGATTCAGACTTAGATTCATTTCAGCAAGAAAAGATTGAGGCTTGTGCAATTTAGAGTTATCTCCAGCATGAAAAACAACCTGTTTGTTTTATAGATATGTTCCAATCTCAGGGATTTTTTTAGTGGTGAGCAGAGAGAAAATTGGTATGAATGAAAATTGGGGAAAAAAAAAGTGCTTATTTATCTCTGGATTCATTCTCATCTTTAATACTCTGACAATTTACTATACAAACATGCTAAGAAGCTCCAGCCTTTACAAGAGTTTGTTGGTTTGTTTTTTTTTTCTCTGTGCATGTTTTTTGTGTGAATAAAAATGGTTGCAATTCTTCTGTTAGAGAACTTTATTTTGAAAAATGCAGAAGTAGAAAAATAATTAATCTTAGTACTGACTCTATTTCTGAAACATATATTCATGACTATTACCAACTCCATCTCCAGTTGCACAGTTCAGCAAAATGATAACTAAGAAGAGAGACTAGCTCACTGTAAAGATACCATAAACCTTACACCCAGGAAGCACAATGTTGTCGGAAATACGGGTAGATATTTTTTGAACATATTTAAGCTAGCAATTAGAAGATGCTATAATGATATTCCTAACCATCAATACAACCAGGTACAATGCAGTCTTTCAGTAGAGTAGTTAGGGGAAAAACTCCACTTACTAGTTTTAAGATAAAGTTGATGTGTTTTTTAAAAGGTTTACGTGGTGCGTTACCTGAGATAATGAGGTACTGTTCATTAAGAGACAGAAAGCTCCTGCTAATCCTGTATTTCTAAATACAATTGTATTTCCTTGTACTCATTCTCTGATTATGCTAAATAGAGACTACAAAGAATGCATTTTGCCTTTTGAGTATTGAGGTAGCTGCAGCTCCAGGAGCTTATCATATTCACTTCAGAACATGCAAAGTGATATACATAGCACAGAACTGCAAATCCTGTATGTGCAGTATTTGGAAAGCAGTGAGTGCTTCTGTCATTAAAAAAAAACTTAAGAGACCCATTTTCTAGGGTTTGCTCAGCTGCAAGATACCCAGATAGGTGCTGACACCAGCTCTCTAGTTTTGCTCTAATGGAGATGTTCCACTCTGCAAAGCATCATTATTGCTTCCATTATATCTCTTCACCTTATACATACTGTGCAGAATGACTGATTCAGGAAAATTGAACTGTTGCATGAACAGGAAAATTTTTCACTTGTTACCTTCACATCTGGTCATTCACTATAATACCTACACAAAAGGATGTAGAGTTAAGATTACAACTTATCTTCAGGATTCAGTACTGATGTGGGTTGGTATTTTATTCTGAATGCTTGTTCCACTATGCAGAAAACTATTTCTGACCTCATTTCAGAAAGCTGAGCTTCAGCACATCGATTCTTGTCTTGGGGACTGCAACAAGCCACTCCAGTTCCTTCAGGGAGAAAAAGAAATCCTTGGTTAGCAGGGCAGCCTCGTAAATTATTTTCCTCCCATTTTCTTTTCTTTATTCTTTCTCACATTCACAAGATCCTTGCACACTGTTGTTCTTCTAATGCATTCCCCCTGTTTCCCAACTACTATCTAGACCCTTTGTTTCTGTAGCCACAAGCAATTCTTCCTTTCTGGAGGTCCACATGGGACTAAATAAGATAAATATCATTAAGTGGGAAAAAACCACAAGAAATTATTTTTCTACTCAAGATGTTTGTTATACGTGGTCTTTTAATACAAGTGCCAAACATTTTTTTGAATTAGATTTTATAACATCCAAGTACTGAATGTTCATTTGCTTATGATGAATCTATTCACCTCACTTCTGGAGTGTGTGAATTGTGATAAAATATTAAATATGGAATGTTATATTTCCTTATAGTATTCTAAAATATTTCATATAATAAGTAAAAACATAGAAGATTATTATTAAAATGTCTCAACTTTGGGGTATGGTTTCAGTAATTTGTCCTTGATTTGTACCTTTTCATCTTAAAATGCTTTCATTCTGAGTTATTCACTCCTTCAGAAGCTGACAATGAAATTAATATCAATAATTTTTTTCTTTCAGTTGAAAGTATGACAGTATAAAAACTGTTTAAATCAATTGTGCTTTTTAAAAATTTTCTTCCGTTTGCAATGATGACAGTGATAGATTTTTTTTTTTAGGCAAAGGTATTGTGAGGGGACATTTATCACAGCTTTAAGAAAAGCTCTGAGTGATATAATAGAATTGTATTATCTTTGAAACATCTCTTCAGATGGCTACTAAATCCTTTTTTTATTTTCTTGATGTTTGCAAAGTTTCACTGAGAATACTGAATTGATAATGTTGCATCAGATTGTTAAGAAGGTACAACTGATAGGTGCAGCTTTCAACAGCCCCCATTTTTCATGTCAGCTTTTCTTGTTTGCATTTTGAATTGCAGGATCAGGAACTGAAAAGTGCCAGAAAAAATAATATTCATAGCACAGTTATAATTTGTTGTTGGTTTGGTTTTTTTGCGTATCAGGCAACTTTTTAACTGACGGGGGACTCTCTGCTGTCTTACAGGGCTATCTATATTTCTGCCTTGTAAATGGATGCTCGTTCAACTTAATAAAAAGCATGTTTATATTTTATTTCTTTTGAAGTAAGAAGACTAATTAATTAATTAATCGAATTCTAAGTCATAGTCTGTACAATAGCCCTTAACAGCTTAGTAATTTAAGATTTAAGAATGGGCAGTTGAGTCTAGCTATTCAATGTGTTTGTTGCAGCTGTCATAACACATTCCATGAGTGACAGATATATCACACAAGTTCTCTGGCTTTCGTACTTGTTGGCAGACTGTCTGCGTAGGAACTGGGAAAACAGTGAGGCAGAGAATGCTTGCTATTAGATTCTAGAGGACATTGTGCAGCAAATAAAAAGTGTCAAATTCTACTCTGTTTTACAGAAACCTGTAGAATGTTGCCCAAGAAGACATAAAGAGTCTGTGTAAGTGTCTATAAATGAGTAGGGGAGAGAGATGACAGTACTGAAATAGCAATTACGTGTGCCAACACACCTAAGTTGATGTTGTGAAATTACATAAATAATTTCGAATTGTATGTTGAAGGAGTAACACATCTGTCCAAAACTATAAAATAAAGAAAAAAAAATCATAATTCTGATCCTAGTTAGCTAATTTGATTTAGCAACTTCATAAAATTCTCTTTTTTCTTTTCAAACTGAAAATCTCCTTTCTTCTTTTGTTGGAATCATTATTTTCTTCATAGATTATGGTTGTAAATATATGTCATTCTGTAGTTAGAATGGTGAGTTTGAGTCTCTTCTCTGAATTTTAAGTAGCCATTTCAGCTGCTTCAGCTATTTCAGATAGACATAGTGTGTCATCTACAGAACATCATGACTATTCTTTCACTGCAGATCTAGGCTTCCACAAAATTTGCAGTAAAAGAATGGTGAAAATGGGTGGATACCTATTTTCAAAGATAATGAATTCTTACTGAACCCAAAATACTATTTTCAGTAAAAGGATTTGAAGAGTGATGCTCTTACTAATAAAGATAAGAAACACAAAGGTTTAGTTTGTATATTGCACAGATTAATCCTTGCAATGTAATTTTAATTCTTTTAGACAAAACCATGTGTTGATGAAGAGGAAAGGGTTTTTTTTTTCTGTCATCACTGTGCTCTCATGATCATAATTTTAAATTTAAAATTTCTGTACTACTTTTTAAACCTAGGTATGCTGTTTACTTTAAACATAAAGTATAATTTTGTTTCTCAGTAACATTATCCCCAAAAGAACAACTATAGTGATAAGAGGAAGATTGACAGGAAAAAAATGTGTCAGTCTTACAGATTGGATATACTTAATAACTGAGAAAAAAAGGGCTTGCAAGAAGCACAAGGAAAGCTTAAGGAAACATGACTTCTCTACAATTGTTTTTAAAAATTGATTTGGTTTGTATTTCAAATTTTATTGCAAGAATCATTGAAAGCAGGCAAATACTGCTAGAAAAATTATCTAAGAAATTGCTATTTACCTTCAGGTAGAGCTAGACAGATGATTTTGGTTCGAGATTTAAAGATAAAACAAAGTTGGAAGTTCTTGCTAGTGCATGATTTCAAATGCGCAAAAACTTTTATACATTATGACCCCACATAGCTGATGGTAACCAGTTCATTTTTACAGGTTTCTACCACCATTACAGCACTTTTCAGCTAATAAATGAATGATATTTGACTTTGGAATTGTATTGCCAGTGGATAAACTGGGGCAGAACAGTGAGACTAAATCCCTGGGGTTAATTCTAACCACAAGAGAACTAAAATTTCTTATGTCAGAAGGTACGCTATGGTTCCTGTGACTATGAAGGTAGATCTACAAAATGGTATTTCCAGTAAAATGTTATTATTTAGAAAATTAGAGTTCCAGTCTTTGTGTGTCCTTCTGAAAACTACTTTAAAACATACGTTGTACAAACAAATACACTTAGACTTGATTTTAAACTGCTTAGGTATTGCAAGGACTATAATATCCTTTCTCCCTTGCCTTTTTATACGAACACAAACATAAACATGTATCTAAAGAAACTTCTGTGCTGTTCAAAAGAAGCACTGAGACCAAAATTGGGCAGAGAGAGACAAACAGCTTTTTCTGCCACAAGGGCATATTGCTGGCTCATGTTCACTTGATAGATCAGCCTTTGGATTAAATGCTTATTTGTTCCTTGTTCTGGCTGATATGTTTCTGCATAAAATATAGAGGGGACAAAGAGAATTCAGCTGACTGTACAGAGCTGTAAGCAGTTACTGTGGAAAGTAGGATTGCTAAAACAGGTTTGCATGGGCATTTTAAGAAAGTTTTTACAGCTGATGGTGAAATATAGATTGCCAGGGGATATTTGAAGCTGCGAAAACTTTTAGAGAATGCTGCTAACAAGTTAACATCATGTGATTCTTTCCTTTAGTCTTTTCCTGGTCACCAGAAGATTACACGGTGTTGCATGAGATCAGTCATAAAGCCGATGTTTTGATTTCTAACCTCTCCTTCTGTCCATTGTTCCTGTATCAAATATGATCCATTATGTCATAAAAGACAGATCTAGATTTCACAAACTGGACGAAACTTAGAAGTTAACTTCAAACGCAAAGGAAAGTTATGTGTCTGAGTTTGCAAAGGCACCTGACTTCCTCCAGGTATCTAATACATGCTACTGTCACCACCAAAAGTCAAAAGATTAATTGGATTGTAAAATGAAAAACTGGAAAGTTAGGAGATGCCAGATTTAATTTAAAATCTTCTATCACCATACACACGCTTTATTTTGTTTCCTATAGCATGCCATAAGCATGTCTTTGATGATGTCATTGCACCATGTGGGTGCTGTTTTTACTGCTGTAGGTCTGAGTTTCAGCTGCTACAGCAGTAACTGGCCTTATGATTCCCTTACTGATTGTTCTGACATCGTGAACAACAAAAGAAGTATGACAAATTTTAATCTCAGGAAATGCTGGTCAGAAAAAGGTGTTCCTGTAGCCTGAAGGCATTCCCAGCCACCACTGCTTGCTACCAACAGCAGAGTTCTTAAAGGTTTTCCAGGGAACAAGGTAGTCTTTCCTAAATGAAAGTAGCAGGCAAATTACATCAAAGGATTGCAGCCAAGGCTCCTGGTATGTTTTGGAATATTATGTAGTGGAATCGTAAATTGCAGTTCTTGAAAAATTAGTATCAATGTTAAGAGGACATGATTTCAGATCACAGGAGGCCTGGATTAAAACTGTTTTGTCAGATATCAAATCAGGTGTCTAATTTTTGTTAGTCATGGCAAAAGTATCACCCAAACATGAAGTAATACTTCATTAACATTCATGCTTGGTCATATCTGTACCTTAATGAATATCTGAATGCCTTTGTTATAGAGTGATTTAACAACAGTATTCTTGCTAAATAATGCATACAACATTCATTTATTGAGCAAATATGAAATAACAGTATGCAGTAACAAATAACTGTCTTGTTATGTATCATAGAATACATTTCATAGGAATTTGTGTCCTATAGTAAGCACAAAGGGGAAGCTTAGAATTTCAACACTCAAGGTAAAAATATCACAGTAGGTTATTAACCCTAATTACAGCCGATGAGCTATTCATGAATTTGAAACTAGAAAGCAACTAGAGAGGGGTAGTAATACTTATTTCTTTATCTTGAGAAATAACCATTTCTGTGGAGAAAAGTCTTATCCAATAAGGACATGACCAATAAAAGCAAGGAAACTTATTTTTCTGTTTATTGTTACAGCCCCGCTTCTTACCCACTGTTCCTCTCCTCATGTTCGTTATTTGTGTGTCTGGGCAAGCACATACTTTGTGCGGTTCACAGCTATGCAAATATTGACTTGCTAGTCCGTTCGAGCATGCAAAAATGAAATGTAAGACCCCTTTAGAACATGTTTTCTGCATTTGTCTGCCAAATTACAGTTTTTACATTTAATAAGCATACATTCAGCTCTCCTACAAGTTAACCTTGTAAAAGGGCAGATTCTCTGAGTTGCTGAGTTGTGCTGTCTTTTTTGTTTTAACTTTAACTTTTCTGAAGGTCAAGAATGAAATGCACAGGCTTTTCAGATTACTTTGATTACAGCTTATCCGTGAGACCTGAGAATGTTGAGTGGCTTTAAAGAGGCCTCTTTAGGTGGTATCCAAACTTTTTACTTACTTTGAGTTTGAAAGACTAGCCAGCAATTTTGTTCAGGACAGCCTAAGAAAGAACATCAGAAAATAGTGCTCTGTAACATCATGTTGTAGTACACATTCTAATTTTCTTATATTTTTAAATGTTTTAATAATAAAGCCTATTTTTGCTATTTTTCTTGCTGGTGGAATTTTGGAATTGTAAAAAGAGATACCAAATGCCATTTTAGAGGAAACGTTTCATAGGTAAACATGCTTTTAGGTAAGGGAGGTTTTTTCCTTTTCTGTGGTAGAACTTTCCACTTAAGTAGTTTGTGTTTCTTACAGCTTTATGATTTGATTGCGTAGTTTGCTGGTGGATCAGCATATATCATTTACCAGTACTGCTTTTCAAAATGGCTTGTTGTGTGTAGTAACTTGTTGATGAGACTGAGTGTTTTGTTAACTAACCAGGTATAAGGTTTATCTTTTCAGTGTACTTTGCTGATTTAGCTCCATTTTTTTAAGGCTTCGTTTTCATTCTTACAGACTGTTTTCTTAAGCTTTTGACTCTGAGTTATTTAAAAAGCAATTGGAATATTTCAATAGTTGAATTTTCAGGTGCTTCTCTTTGACAGTATCACATACTTAACTGATTAAGAGGCTAGTCTGAAGTATTTGGCTGGTGCTATTTTACATAATTTGTTAATTGAGGTATATATTTAAGCTGAAGACTGAGATTTCAATAGTCAAGCATCTAGGTAAACAATTTATGAATCAAGACTCAAGTATTTCTTGAGTGAAACCTCTTTTGTGTGACAATTATGCGTTAAGAAGTGTTCAGAAAATGCAGCAGTACAGTTTAATAACACATTAAAATACAAATAACAACACTTTGTTAAAGTATATTTTATAAATTATTTTTCCTATATTAATAAAATTTTAGAAACAGGCAGAACAGAGGCTGTGTGATAAAAGAATGAAAGGGCACTTAGTGTTGTTCTTGGGGAGGCAGGAAAAATTTCATTGTATTGAAGCACGTTGTCCAGACCTGGGGCCAATGCAACTAAATGTAAAGAAATAATTTCCTCCAAAAAACATTCTCCAAACAGCTAGTTACTGGGGGTTTTTTTGCTTCATTTGTCCTGCTTATTTTTTGAAATATTCATTTATTTATTGTCTTCATGACTTCTTTAACATCCAAATCATCTGCATCTTGCCAATTTGGCTATAAAGATAGTATGGAAGACAGTGGCAAAGGCCTCACTGTTGTCATGGTAAACTATATATACATTGCATGCCCCTTATCCACAAAACCACTTGTCTCATCACAGGGGTCAGGCAACATATGACCTTGGTAAATCCAATTTGGCTGTTCTGAATCATCATTTTGTCCTGCATATGCTTGGAAATTACTTTCAGATTTGCCCTGTAAAAATCCAGGGGACTAAGGTGACTCTGACCCACCTGTAGATCCCTGAATCCTCTTTCTTCCCCTTACCCAAGATGGGCATAATGTTTGCCCTTGCCCCATCCTCAGGAGTCCCCATCACCATGACCTTTCAAAAATGATGGAGAAAAGCGTGACAATAATATTGGCCAGCTCTCTTAACACATTCAGATGCATCCCATCTGGTCCCATGGGCTTGTGTATTTTAGATTACCTCTAATGTTATCTATTCTGGGCAAATACATACACAATGTCCCTAGTACACAATTATTGTGCTCTAAGGGGCTGGATTTTTCACAAGGCTACAGCAAATATTTTGCTCTAAATAGGTGTGATAGAACCTTACTAGCCCTTCAGTTTTTAGAAGAAATGTATGGTAATCTTGTTTTAGATACATGTAGAATGGAGTCATGTAATGACATCATTTATGTCGGTGTGTGTTGGCATGTGATGTGATAGTCTGGTATTGTGGTTGAGTTTGAAATGAAATTTATCGATATAGGGTATGTCATGATTACTTTCTGCTTCTTTTACCGAGTGATGAACTGGCAGTAGTTCTAAATTCAGTGAAAATGTGAGGCATTACAGGTGTACAGGCTATGCTGTGGAAATTGATTTTCAATTCTTTGTCTTGTCATAATTATTTGTTAGAACTGCTACCACTCAGTTGCAAATAAATCCTTATTCTCTAGGAATATTTTAAGATCTCTACATTCATTCATTTCACATATTGGATATATAATTATATACAGATACAGAGCTTTTTTTTAGGATTAATATTTTCTATTAATTTTTTTGTTTTGTTTTGAGACAAATGCTGTGACTGGGCCTTCTCTCAGCAGTTATGTAGTTATAGTCTTATGTAGTTACATGCCATAACTACAATGGGCAGAGTATTGAATATGGTAATGTGGTAAACTTGTGGAAAGGTGTTTTTATGAAAAGTGCAATTGAAGAAGTATGAAGTAGGGCTGAACCTTGTGTAGAGTGGACTAGAGGTAACCGACATGTAGAGCAAAGAAACTAGTGGGACAGAACAGCCATGCCAAATCATGTGCAAGAAGATGAGCTGTGGGGAGATTAGTTTAACATAAGCTTGATTCTTAGCTACTTTGATACATTGTCACTTTATAACTCCTGGTTTTTTTAGAAGTTTAAATATTTTTCAATTTACCATTCTGGAAGGCCTTGAGTACCACCACAAAATTCTATCTCTTATTGTGATCAAATCTTAGGGATTATACAATAATATTTTCAGTGTAACTACATAAACTACAGGAAATTCCTAGGTAAAAGCTCTAATAAGTATTAAGTATAACAAAAATTAGGCTTATGTTGGTGTGTGTAGCTTTTATGATTACTGAAACCACAGAGTTGAAGAATGTAGAGTACTGGTGCTTCTTTAAAAACAGAAATTTTGCATACACTGTAATTTACATTTTGCTTAAGTATTTTTGAGATTTTGTCCTTATATCAGACACCACTTGCACAACAGTGTGTGCCTTTAGATATTGGGACAAAAGAGGAATCTGATTCCCTTCATCCTTCTGGTTTGATACCAAATCTGCAGAATGCATACATGAATTATTTTTTCAGCGGAGAATTCTGATATAGTTTGGTAGGATGTTTCAGGATGTCCGAGAAGGACACAGGCAACTGATTCACAGCAGTTGTGATTTTTAATGTAATATGCCAGGATACGTAGAGATAGGGCAAATAAATACTGAAATGGTAGTACGATCACAAGGGGCATATTGCAAATGGGAAATACGACATTCAGCTGGCCTGAATAATTTGAGTGCACAGTGAATGATAGTATCATCTAGTATCTTGATAGTAAAGATGCAATAATTCAGCATTGGCTGCACTGTGCTTACTGATAACATTTCAAATCAGATACTGTGTGGCATTTAAGTATCTGCTGGCAGGGATTTTCCATCAAGGAATGAAGACAAGCAGAGAAAATCTATAGAAATCTTGCACTGATATAATGGAACTATTCAGCACAAGAGTTGTATAGATTTTTCTATAAAAAAGCTTTTATATTCTATTTTTTCTATATCTATATTTTAAATGTCTACATTTCATGTTTTCAAAATAAACCAAGAGTTTAAATATCTGAAACACGCTAGCATATACTAGTTGAAGTATACAGGACTCTTATATATGCAGCCCCTTAGAGTCACCATTGAGAATGGGAAAGAGAAGAATATATAATGATTTCAGTGCAATTGTTGTTGACAGCAACACCTCTTCAGACATTACAGCTACCTACCTGGATTCCTATTTTATGTAGGTAAAGGTGCTTAGTATAAACATACCGCAGTTTCCAGCCAATGAAATATTAAGTAAATAATAATGTGAACACAATATTAAAATATTACAGATCTCAGATACCACACTCCATGTCAAAGGCCCATTGTGACAGGGTTAAATGCACATTTACAGGAAAGGAGCCTGGGACTTAGTTGCCATATTAGTGCCAGCTGGGGTGGTCTGTACTCACTGTTAAATCACACTGAGTAGTAAATTTTCTGAAGCACCTGGCTTTTGAAAGGGGTCTGTCATATTGTCACAGGTAAGAGATGTACAGCTTACATCAAAATTATTGTTGACAAGTAAACAGTCAGCATTGTCACTGATTTATTGTCTGAAATAATATAAAAACCTAGACTGTTGAATAACATGTTTTCTCACACGTAAAATCTGTTCTATCTGTACTTCAGACTTACAAATTTTTAAGCACCATGTTCTCCTTCGGGCAAATGATTTCTCTTGTCTTATTCATTTAAAGTGAGTTAGAAGAATAGGTCACTTATTAATTATTAAAACTGTCATTGAGTCCAGGCTGGGGAACCAGCAAGGTCTGTGCAAGAGACATTAAGTGACTTGAGGCTGGGAATCAGGATGGAATGAAGGGGACATCCGAGGAAGGGAAATTGAAAAGAATTAGAGAAGGAGGAAAAGCCAGAACCTGTACTTTCATTCACATAAATGCATCTACCTTGTAGGTACTTTGAAGTCTCTGATAATTTTCTCTAAAATTATTTTTAACCTTCCAGATTTAAGGGATGTGTAAAAATGCTGTGGAAATGTAGACATTGGAGTGACTCTTCTCATTGGAGAATTCTTTGTCGGGGAGGATAAATGTTTTTACTGAAAGCCTTCAGTCTACAGAGTTCTTGCCATGAATTATGTTATCATCCATCCACACTTACTTACAGGTAAGTGTCTGTATGAGAAGTAATCCATATGTAAATTTTCTGGACTTTAACTGTGCTGCTGGAATCAGTCGATACAAGTCTTAGTTGTTTTGGGTGGGGTTTTTTTGTTTATTTTTAACAGTGTGAGAAGAAGAAATAGAAAACATAGAACCACAGGAAAAAATGTTATATATCTATTTTTTTCCTTTTTCAGGGGTTTGGTTTTTTGCTTTTGTGAGTTTTTTTTCTGTTTTGTTTTGTGGGTTTTTTTAGATTTTCTACTTTTTAAAACTTACTTTGCGTTACAAAATTGAGAATGAGGAAAGCAGAAAGGGGCAGAAGGGAAGAGCTGATATATATTTGGCTTTTACTAAATTTGTTAAGGTTTCAACCCAAAGAAAAATTCTGTTGGCAGGTTAGTTTGAGAAAGTTGTACTTCAGTACTAAACATAATGTTTTTATCAGTCCATTACTCCATCTTTTTTTTTTTTTTGTGCATGCTCGTGCCTGAAGCTTATCTCCTTTTTATCTCACCCCTGATAGAACTGTCAACAGTGATCAAGTTTCCTAAACACATGTGAAAATTGACTTGTTCTCAACTCCACCACTATTGCTTTTCAATACTTATGTATTGTCTCTTTGCTCAGTTACAAGTGCTCTGTCTTCATGGCAGTTTTTGTAAATCCAAGTTGACTACACCAAACTTGTAAGGTAGCAAAGAGTATCATCATTCATTCAAGCTTGTCTAGCCAGTTGTGAGAGGCCATCTGCATAAGCTGTGGAGCTTAACTCTCGATCATCCAATGTCACGCCGTCCAGCTCATCTCTCCTTATGTCCAGCTTCAGAGCATGATGGAAAGTGACACTGATTCTGTGTCTCTTTGTGTTCCACCAAACCCTGACTTGAACCAGCTGCTTGATTTTCCAGCAATGTTGTGGTGTGGACAGATTCTTCCTGTGTAGCTTTTACAATTGCAACTGGGGTAAAATGTCGGCTTCCCCCCCGCGTGTCCCCCCGCCCCGGTACATAAGATGCATTAAGTATTTTGCGCTGTTCTATTCAGGTTCTCAGCCTGTTCCATTACCATAGAATCCAAACACCTAAGCCACTTAATACTATAATACCTTCAAATGGAGTCTTTCTAAAGGTTTTTCTGCTAACGCTTATGTAGCAACAGAGATTCTTACACTCCATGGAAAATAACTGTGACATATGCACAGGAAAGGGGGGAGAAGGTATAAGACACCGCGAGAAGTAACAACTGAAACACACTTGGAACTTCTTGGTTACATATAATATGCAGCGACTTTTTTCTTTAGCTGCATAGGAGAATTCTTACAAGCACAGCAGTATGAATCTTTCAAATGCAAAGTTATTTTATGGAAAGAAAATGAGAAGCAGTGTAGTAACAGATTCTTTTGCTAAGGGCTACAAAGTACAACTGCATTACATGCTATATCTATATTTGGTATTAAAAAGAACTCAAAGATACCCCTTAAAGCCTTTTTTCTAACAAGATTTTCATTAAAACCCAGTTCTTGTTATTAAGCACATTATTACACAATTAAAATTAAGTAAGTCTTGGGGGAAAGTAATAATTTGACAAAAACCCACCCTTGATTAAATTTCTTTTTTTGCTTTGAATAGATTTGTTCAAAAGAGAGATTCACTCTGAGAAATAACATTATAAGTTAAGCATGTTTTCATTATCTTACTTTTTTAATTTATATACTCAGAGGTACCACATGGATATAGTAGTCTGAAAAATGTTTAAATTATTAAAGAAACCATTTGCCCAAAGCTTGTATGCCTTCATATAACCACAGTGTGTTGTCATGTAATATTCAAGGAAGAGATTATAGCAATTGGTCTTTGGCTTGGTAACATTGCCTTTGTTGATAGTTGTATTGACTTTTAAAAACATAGCAGACATTAAGATTTAATTAACTTTTTAAAAATGTCTTCAAATATCACACACTTAGAAAACCAGGTACATTGGACTTCAAAGATTTTTCTTCACTACACACAGCTCTAAAATGTGGGACTCGGGCTTGGGGGGCGGAACCAACTGAATATAGACTGTCTACTTTAGGGTTCAACATCCACCTAAGACCATGGGTTCAGCACTACATGAGATGAAATGGGTCTTCACGTTACAGTTTCCACTGTCTTTAAGGCCATCCTATCTCAGGAGAGCTGGAAATTACGTGGGCTGTCTGCAATGGGCAAAGTTGTTATAAACAGGTTCTTGATCTCAAACAGAGTTGACTGCCTTGGAATCTAATAACTGAAATGGTTGGTAAATGTGCCTTCTCCCGTGGCATAGGGAAGAAGGCTGACCTCAATGCTGCCTGGTGTGCGATGGGTGGTAGCACTACATGCCATCACGCTGAGTCTGTAGAATATTAAGTTCTTTTGAGAGGGTTTATCTGATGGGTGAGAACCTGATGGTTCTTTCAGAAGGGCTCACCTGCCTCCTCAAAACATTAGTTGTGATTGCTTTTTGAGCCAATATTTCCATTGGTGATTTATTGAAAGCAATTTTGTCAGTCTAAATAGCTTTTGCATTATTGTAATACATAGCAAATAATTTAAAAAAATGGAAAAATTTGTATGACCTTCTAGATCTAATAAGAAATCATTGAATATTCTTTTCTCCATCTCAAAAATGTTAGAAACATTCTCCAATCAGAGAAAAAAAAAAAAAAAAAAAAAAAAAAAAGAAAAAGAGCTTAAAAAGACCATGCCTTACAATCTTTATGAGCTGGTGAATGAAAAACCATGTTTATCAGTAATATGTTGGTATATTTTTGGAGTAATGCTTTATTTGTTTTTCTTCTTGTTTTGGATTTGTTTGTTGTTTTTTTTTTCCTAGAAAAAAATGAGAAAAGATAAAAGCAAGCCTTTTTCTGAAAATGTGTGAGTGTACTGTGACATATGAAGAACTGAGTGCAAAGCACTCAGTACACAGACAGAAATATGCTTGCAAGATAATTTTTAGACATCATTCTACACCTGAAACGATGGCCATCCTTGAACTTTTACAGAGTAGTCTGCATTTATAAGGTGCATCCCTTCAAAGGCATTCAAAAGACCTCTCAAAGATATATCAGGCTAGGTTTGATGTGAGGTTACACATTCAAAAACCATACAGCACTTTGTAAATCAATGCTTACCTCAATTGTTTCTTGGGAAATTTATGCAAGGTCAAATGTGCATACACAACCTTACTCATCAGGATTAGGTAGGTTTTTTGTTTGTTTTCCAAACAATTGGTCTACAGCCTTTTTAGTCTTTCTTATTTAAGTCTCTTTTTTTTTTTTTTTTCAGTCTGTCTTGTTACCTGTCTTGAAAACAACATGGAAACATGGTGATACTTTTTGTGAAGTGAAACAAAAAATCACAGTCTGAATTAGTTCAGGCATTAGATTGCGAATGTAATCCTTTTTGGAGAGAGAATATAATTTTGACTTTAAACTTTACAGAAAATGAGATGAATATGTAATGATGATTTTCCTGTAACACAGCTTTATTAGTTATCTCACCAAACAGAAAATGTGTTTTGTCCTACACGTAGAACAATAACCATTATAATTTATTAGTGTTTTGCTGCAGTTTTGTTCTGGTACAGAATGATAGAACTTTGCTGCAGAAAACTCCTGTGCCAGATGACAATCCTGGTCCATGGTAGATCACTTGACTAAATTCAAATTTTTCATTCTTACTATTGGTTGCCTGTTGATCTACCTGACTGAAAAAAGCCCTTCCCTATCTTGACTAAAAGTTTATGTAGAGTCAAAAAAATTAAGAATAACAATAGGTGTAGCTCAAGTGATCAAGATGCTACATGGAGATACTGGGTCATTCATATTAGTCATTGAGAGTAGTTACTAATTACATGGGAGCAATGTTTTCCCTTTTTCTTTACAACTGTGGTTGGCAACCTTTTTGTGTTCAAAGAAAAGATTGGTATGTAGTACTGTGCCAAGCTTCATTCAGAAAGTGGGTTCTGCTGTAGAAACCACAAAAGATCTTGGGTCTTTACCCTGCAGATTTTCACAGTTTTGGAAAATTCTTACCTAGTGCCTTGTAGGAGCTTTTCAAGTGCCATAAGAAAAGAAACAGCAGAAGAGAAAAGTTGGATTGCCTAAATACATAATTCCAACATAGTGAAGGATAGCTAAATTGCTCATGCTGTATCACACAATTTATATGCTCTCTGTGGAGTGTGTTAGTTCATAGAGCAGAAAAAAAAAAACCAACCCCAAATTAAAATAAACCCCAATGAGAATATGACATATTTGGAACAAGAGAGCTCAAGCCTAATTGCTTTTTCTGCTTTGCACGATTCTTTCTACAGCAGGCATGTGGGGCACAGACTCACCTGTGATGTTTACTGTTCCATACTCTAGATATCATCATAGAATGACAAAACCCTTTTCTCCTAGTTATGATTAGTATCTGACTATCGAGTATATATACAGTTTTGTAACATTTTGTGGCAGGATACTGTAACGTTAATGAGGCTATGACATTTGCAGACATAAATTATTAGAAAAAAATATGCTTGTTTTGCAGGCAAAGTCACTTTCCTGGAGACCCTACAGCAATTTTATCATTTCCTCCTATCTGGCAAGGGAAATTTAATTCAAAATGGATAGAAATAGAATGGTTCATAGTCAAGTATTGGACCAACCTGAAGTGTTGTGTTGAAAGTTAGTAATATTTTGCATGCTATCTGTCCAAGTTAAAACTCAGATCTGGTTAGAGACTGGTGATACTAGCTTTTTGTATCATCTTTACATATTAGCAGTCATACAAAGGACGTACTGACCTGATCAAGATGATTATCATAGTTAAAAATTACAGGAAGCTCTTGAGATGTGTGAGATCTGAAAGGAATCAGGAATAATATAAGTAAGTAAGCATAAGCTTTTCCCATGTTGGTCTCAGTCTCAGGGAGAGGAAATCAATGGATGACATTTATCACAAAGGCAATTGCAGCTCTGGTAAACGTGCAGTGTTTTGCACAACTACAATAAAAGTGGTGAGAAGGAAAGTTCACAGTGTGAAGTGTGCGTATTGCTAACAGACATGCCTCTGGCAAGCATTAAAACACTCCTGACTAGCAACAGTGGAAATTAACCATTTGGTCTTTTATATTTTTCCTGACAAGAGCTTCCAACCTCTTCACTTCTTCCAAGTGATTGCCTCTGGAGGATCTGGTTACTTTATCTTCAAAAGTGTCTTCCTCACAGTTGAAGTCAATGATAGCAAATGCTGTCCTTTCTTATCACGTCCCAGTAAAGCATTAGGTTTTTTTATTCAGGAGTCTTGAAAACATTCAGCACTACAGATATTACTATTAACAGATAGCAGCTATCTATTAATAGTAATAACTGTTACTTACTACAATGACTATCACTTATTAACAGAAGGCAATGCTAAAATTCTAAAATATTTGAGTAGCATTTTAGGATAATGGAAAAACTGCTCAAAACAAATGGATTATCTGATGTTTTCGACCTTGTCATATTTCTAGGGACCAATTTTCTCTTTAAAAAGTTTTTGTGTGCTTTAGTTTTGACAAAGGTCTCACTTCTGTACTGTGGTCTAATTGTATTATTCTGTTAACAGCATTTATATATATGTTTATATTTAATTTTCAATTGATAAGGTATGTTTGATCATGCAAACACTATTTCTGCTCTTAGCTGCTTAACTATGCAGTGTTGGGCAGTGTGTAACAAGATGCATGTCCCTATTTAGAGCCACCCTGTGGCTTCTGGCCTCTGTGAAATTATTTTGAACTTTTAAAACCACTGAGAAAAAAAACAAACCACAATTTAAATTTTGCATCGCAGTAATTATTTATTATTTTACTATATTAAACAGGGAGAGAAAAAGCAGTCAATTATTATAATTTTGCTAGCAAAAGAACTCAGGAAATGCTACTTCTCCAATTTCATTTGAAATATCATAGGGTTAGTTTAATTCCATCTAAAATTCCTTTTCAACTAGCCCAACTTTACAGAATTCTGCAAAATGGCTTGTGTTACACAGAGTAGGACTCTGGATTAGCCTGTGACCAGTCTACCTAAGAGATGGACTTTGGAGCTTCGCTGTATGTCTGGAAAATCTGTCCCTGGAGCAAACAAACTGCAAGAGCTCTGTAGAAATCTGTCTAGTGGGATTTGGAGGTCATTGGCTCTGCAGCAGACCAGGCATGCCACACTGAAGTTCCAAAATCCTCCTCTTGGACCCCTTTGTAACCCTACCTTTAACCAAAAGATATTTCCCAGCTTTGCTCTAAGAACCTTTGGAAGCCAAAGTTCAGCTAGAGCCAGGCTTCCCCATGTTTCTAGGTGGATGGACGCAGAGCTAAGGGCTTGACTTGTGAGACAGGCTTTGAGGAACCATGGCCAAAGGGTGATCCATGTGTGGTAGCTCTGAGAGATGCGGGCTCTAGGAAACTCCTGGAAAACAGGAGTGATAGCATGCAATACCAATACAATGGTATCTTTCTTCAGCATAATTGTGGCTGTATGTACTTTGTGGTTTTTTTTAAATGAATCATGCGTGTGTTAGTTAATGTGAAAAGCTTAAAATGTGTATGAAACAAACTCACTGGAACATCTTATGAAACGTATGATTTCATAATCCTTCAAGTGTTTCTTCATTCTTCAGCTGATAAACTATGCCACATATATGTGATCTTGGAGGAAAAAGAAATCATAGCACTATGCTGAATACACATGAATTTGCAGTATTCTAGTCAAGTTTGAAGCAGAGAGAAGTGCCTCTTGGAGGAAGTGAAGAGCTTACTAGGTCAACTTTAATGATATTAGGCTACATAAGACTACTTTACAATCCAGTGACAACTTCTATTTCACTACAAAACTACAGAATCAATACTGGTTTCAATAACCCTTCAAAAATATCTTAATTTTTACAGAAGGATTAAGCAAACAAGCAAAAAAACCCCAGCTCAGTTCCCTCAAGTGCAGATTTCAGGAAGGTAACAAACTATGGCAATCTGATTTTTATTAAGGAGTGTCACATTTTGACATCATCATTATGCATTTTCAGTGAGTATCTAGCTGTACAGGTACAGGCATAGATACAAACCCACAGAGTGCATGCATGCAAGAACTGAAACCACAGGCATTCAGACAGGATAGAAGGAAAAGCTTTCTCACCTTGGGTACAGCCTAGCAGTGTAGCAGGCTGCCCAGAGAGCTTGTGCAGTCTCTATCTCTTGGGGTTTTCAAGATAAAGACAAGACAAAGCCCTAAGAAACCTGGTCTGACCTCAAAGGTGACACTGCTGTGAGCAGGAAGTTGGCATAGACACCTCCACAGGTTCCTTCCAACTTGAATTATCCTATGATGCTAAGACTTTTTAAAAATTAGTCAGATGGGTTGAATGCTGAGAATATGACACCTTAACATTTTCAGTCCTAAACTTCCTTTGCTAAATCTTCCTATTTAGGCTACATCTTTAAACCAGGACTTTTTGAAAGAGTGAGACCTGATGAAAAGCAGAGACAGTATTATAAACACTCTTGCATGTGTTTGTAGTTTGCATATTGCGTATCTCAAAGCACATCAAGAAGAGCAACAGTCTATTCTCACAGATGTCTTCTGTGAGAAGACACACAATACTTTGCTGTCAAGTTAGGCACAGTGACTAATAGTTTAGCTTCTTAGAATATACTGCTGTCTTAAACTATAGAAGAAAACACCATATGCATTTTATACCATTAAGCCTGGAATGCTACAAAAGAATAGTTGTCACCTGATTGCAGTGAAGCTCTCTACTATACACTTCCTCGATAATTCTGGGATCACCGACAGTTGCAACCAGAAGTGTCAGCTGTTGCTCCTTCTACTAACTAGAATAACCCTGATTTTCCAAACACAAAGAAAGTAATGAAATAAGCATAACGTCTGGGTTGGTCTGATTTTCAGGGAAGCTGATGCAGCTACCCCAGAACTTCAGTGGATCTATTCAGCAAGGAGAAAAAAGAATCCTTCCAGAATGGAGGGATTTTGGCTGAGGTAATCCCAGTCCGAGTCATTTGAGACTTTGTAATTTTGGTATAATGTTAACTTGGTGACATGGGAAATAAACTATAAATTAAGGTAGTTCAGATTGTGCTGGAATTATGACACAGCAATAGCATAGCTATTGTCAAGCATATCATCCAATGTCACCTTGGGATGGGAGTAATGGAGGGTAAATACCTCATACCAGTTCCCCATACATTTGTGCCTTTTCAGTATGCCCAGAAGCCTCACAGGGGTTTTAGTCTTACTTATTTCTCTATATGCAAGCACAGGCCAGGCTATAATCTAGCCTTCTGTGAACAGAAAGCACATCAAAATTAAAAAAGGCTGTGAAAGTCATACACAGTTATTTTGAATTATAGAGGATAAATATTTACAAGCTGGAATACAAACTGGATTAATTTATTTTTCCTTTCTGGTTCTGACTGTGTTTAAGTCAACAATTTAATTTTATTTAGAGCAAAGCCTTGGTGGGTTCTTATGTTAACTTATTTTCTGGTTTTCCTGGCCTTCTTTATCTATGTGGTGGTTAGATGTAAGTGAAATTACACTTTAAGACAAAAAATAAGAAAACATTTCTAAATGTTGGGTATGGGCATTCTGGTTCCTCAATTGATCTTATTTGTGACAGTCCAGAACCTAGTATTTTATTTGAAGTTACAGCCAATACTGTTGTATCTTGTTCCCTATCTCTGGATAACCACACAAAAAGGTAAAATCTTGGTTCATACAACATCTTGGAGCACAAGTAAAACATTTAAAAAATCCAAATACAATACAACGCTTTTCTATATTACTTTTTCCCTACTTCTACTCTCTCTAACTGTAGAGTTAAACAAGATGGTGAGGCAGAATATGTGGTTTTATTTTAAAACTTTTAAAAATATTTAATTAGTGTTTAACACATACTTTTTATGTTTTACTTTGAAAAAATAAAAAGCATATGTGACAGCTTTATAAAGTAAACGTATTGCTCGTTATAAAAACTTCAAAATAAGCACCAAATCTAGCTTGCTCTAAGCCTAAAGCATGTTCTTTAATACTTCAAAATAAGGGTAGGTAGACTGTATCATAAGGAATAGGCCATTATTTTTTACAATTCGTCTTTATTATGAAAAGTGGAGAGTGCTGCAGCATTTCAGTATACAATTCAACAACTGCAGTGCTGAAAAAGTTGACTTCTTCAAACCAGACTTATGAATTTCTGAACAAGTGCTGTTGGCTCCCTCCAATGGTAGGAGGTTACTATTGCTGGGGCCATGCTTATTCTAGAGAAAAACCTGTTACAGATGGAAACAGCTATCCTAAAGTACCAACAACTTTATAACTCTGGGAAATGCTTCATTGGTTTCTTTATTATGTACTACTTGAAAAAAAAATCTTGTGGGATTTATGACTTGAACAGTAAAAAAAGTCATGAATGGAGGATTCTTTTTCTACTGTAATTAAAACCTATTTGTGTGTGAGGAGAAATATATTGAGGAAATGTGTTTCTCCACTGATGAAAAGTATTTTTCCACCATCAGGGATGAAGAATTTAGAGAATATTTAGATGATGAAGTTTGAGACTGTGTCTGTTCTACAATAGATCAGTACTACAAAGATAATTTTTTTTAGGATAGTTATTTGTCACCTGTGTGAGACAAAACTTGAAAAGCAACTTATCAGATAATTTTATTAAATATTAGGCATGGTGTACAAACAAACTCAAGTGTTCTTTGTTACTGTTGAGACAAATTTTGCAATGTAGTTCATGCTATACAAGACAGAGGATTTTCCCCAAATTTAAATTTAGCCTCTGGTCAAAGACTGAGAATATCAAGCAACTTAATGCCATTGTAAAATGTGAGAACTAAAAATATTTATTATTGTCAAAGAAGAACTTATTTGCTGGCAATAGGGGACAGCACTTTATAACACTGAATGTAACTGGTGTTACTAAGAATATACCAGGTAAAATGAGAAAAACATCACAAACTCAATCAGACAGATAAAGAATCATTTTAGGTACAGATGACCTTCTCTCTCTTCAGGAGAGTCTTGCACTACTTGCAATGCATTAATGTCCTCCAAAACCAAACATATTTGAAGTAACTTGCCAACTCCTGAATAGTATTGTGGCACAAATTCCTGGTGAGTAGCTAAAATGGGCATTTCTTTGCTTATATGAAGGTCTGTGGAACAAAAGATTACCAAACTGAGAGTATACCTGATTTCTAGTTATCAATATGTATAAATAGTCATATAATCAACTTCTTAACCCAAAGGCCCTTACTACTACTACTTCCCCCCCCCCCCCCCCCTTAAATATAATTTTCTTATGGTCATATGAGTGCTCATATTTGACTAAGGTATATGGGCCATAGTACTTCTCACAGACTCCCAGATGATCTTTCTTGAACATATTTTATCAAGCATTGATTACTTTGGTATATGTTGGGTTTTGAAGGTTGTAGTGCTATCTTCTGGCCCTTACCTCTCTATTCCAAACTTTTATCCTGTATATCCTGGGAGTTACTACTCTCATCTATTTCATCTTCTGACCTCTGAAGGATAGTTATAAACAGATTTTTTGTGGGATTCTCAAAAGAATGGACTTTATAATAAATACTAAAGTTTATCATTACTTGATTCACCTGACCCTTCAATATTTCTTTTAGAAGTAAGACTTCTCATGCATATTGCATTTTTCATCTTGTCTTGTTTTTAAACTTGCTCTGTTACCCATCAAAATGTGTCAACTATTGTAGTGCCAGCTCATCCAAATGAATAGACTGACTAAAGTGATTTGTCTCTTGTTCCATACCCCCTTCTCTGCAGCAGATACTCGTTTTCTGGCTAATGTGTTGGGTTAGGTGGTTTTTTTTTTTTTGCTTTGCCTTTGCACAGATACATTAATGAATTAACTTTGTACATATTAAGTCTCACATCTGCTCTTCAGCTCTCCAGCTCTTCAGTTCAGACTATACCACAAGAGCCTTAACTTTTGTTTCCCAGGCTACATCTTCTCTGAGTCTTTTAGTAGGTTGAGTGTTTTCCTACTAGTGTTTAATGGTTGGATCTTCTTTTTCTTCTATACTGGGAGAACCATAAATATATTTTACTTTCTCCATCTAGGGAATAAATCCACGGTCATTACTGATGGCTTTATTAACTTCTTCCAGGACTGGTATTGCATGTTTACTGAGGAGAGGAATAAATGGGATTTACATGGGAATGGTTAAGGGAACAAAATTAGTTAACTATTCAGAGAATCCCTCCAGGAAATATCTTTCTCTCCTGAAGTTGGACAGAACATAAGATTGATAGCCTTGGACCTCTTGAATTACTTCCTCAGCCAAATAATAAAGCTCATAATCCAAATACTGCTGATGACCTGTGTACCACATATTCAAATTTAGTTCAGTTAATGTAGTATGATTTACAAAGCATTTCTGAATGTAAGGAAAAACAAGCAGAAAGCCCCAAATCCCTACATTAGCATATCATTAATGAAGACTGCACACTTTTTTGTGATAATTGAAGCATTCCCAAAATAGGAAGTGTAAGAATTTTCTACTGTGTAAATTTCCAAAGACTTATACTATTAGTCACTCTACAGCCATATAGTAACAGACAATCCTTGCACAAAGAAACTGCGGTCTAATGTTCCAACAGTGCAGAGATGGACAATATCTCTTTAAACATATCAGTTGTTCTGATCTCCTCAAGCAGCAAAGTATTATTGCCTTCATATTCAAGCTCTTCCTGATGTTCTTAATGGCAAGATCGTCCCTTATGCCATATGTTCTAGGTTAAGTATATCTGTTTAAAAAAAAAAAAAAAAGCAATGGATGATCTCTTTGCTCTTAATGGATCACAATGCCTTTCTGAAATAGTTCATACCAAATTTCTGGGTCCTGCATCCACATTTGTCTTCCATTTTCCTGGGAAAACCCAGCAGTTTCCTGGGCTGTTCTACTCTATCAGTGCTCCCAGATTTACTACTGCCTCCTAAAATGCACTTGAGCCTCCTTCCTCAGTGCTGCCTTCTGTTTTGGGAATTCCCTGAAAGTAATCTAAAGGGTTACTTTCTTCTCTGCTCTCAAATCATAATCCAAGACACATCACAGTTACTATGATTCAATTATTAAAAATAAGTATATTCCACTCACTTTCCTCCCCACAAACCAGCTGATGCTCTGTTCAGAAGGTCAATACAGATATCAACCTCTTTGCCTTGGAAACCTTTGAGCAAGGATTATTGGCAGAGTTGCATATGCTCACGGCGTCTATCACAATGAGAAGAAATGATTGCACATAAATGAAAAATGATAAAATCTTATTACAAAATGCAACATTTTTTAGATTCTTCTGACAACAACTCTGCTGGAACAATCACTTTAGTGGGGATTGAATTGCTTAAAAATTGCACAATATGAACACACCTGGGCAGCTGAAAACCCTGACACAATCTAAATGCGGTAATTTTGATGACTTCTTAAAACAGTTGCAAATATTATGCATACTATTACACAAGAGACCCTACACAGAATTAAGAATTCTTGGTTTCAGTATTTTCATTTTCATTAATTTGTATAACAAGGTGAATATCAGTTGTTCTTTTTTAAATATTTAGTTTCTTAATTTCTAATTTCTTCAGTTTACAGTATGATGTGAGTGAATTTATTATTGATTATCATACTGGATAACCTGCTCATAACTATAAGTTTTTTATAAGAGGTGTATACATTTATTAAAGGCAGAGTTTTCCAGCTACCAATAAATGGTATAATTCTGTGAACTCATGCATGCTGTATTAGTACAGTAAATCTTTTTTGTTTGGTTTTTTTTTTAGCAAACATGAGGTTGGTTATTAATGGAAATTGCTAAAATTGTTCTCCTACATCACTGAAATTGTGGACCCTCCTGGCAGACTTTTGAAAACAAACAAGAATGATTTTCTGCATAGGTGTAGTATTCCCCATGCTATAAAATGCTGAGTTGAGATACATTGAGATTCATTTCTGCCCTTCTCCCAGCTTCCTTGGAAAAGCATGATCAGACAATTAAAGAAATTGAAAGACAGGTCTATCAAAATTTACTTACTGTTTTAGAAGATAAAACAGTTTAGTAGAGAGTTTTCTAGTGAAATTTGATGTTGAAAAGTGAAAAGCTTCAAACATTAAATGTTCTGTAGGTTCTAAATGCATGTCAATGGAAAACTAAATTTCATGGGAGAAAAAAAGGTGTTTTAAGTGTTATGTACAGCTTATTTTGACATTTTAAACAACAAAAATCCATGGAGTGCTATACAATGTACATCTAAGACAAGCAGAACTAATGCTTCTGAAACTTAAACAGGCTTTTTGTGGCTCAGACAGTTTACTTTTGCTTAAAAAAAAAAAAGCCAACAGAGTTCTGAGAAGGAAATGTCATGGCTTAGTATTTATGCAGCATTCCTGAGGAATAACTGTTTTAGGCAGATTAGAAATGTGCTTAGAAGACATTGTAGTCTATATCTTCAAGAAAACTTTGTATGTGGAGAAATGACAAAGTTTTTAAGGTCCAGAATTGGCAGATTATTTTGGATCATTATGGAGGAAATGTGGTGCTCAGGATAGAAACAGGGCAACTCTTGGTTTCTTCCATAAAAACTACTGAATAGCACCTATTTCCATATTATTTTACTACCTATTATTCACAAAAAGTGGGAAGCATGTTACTAATTCTCAGAGTAAAGAGCTGCTATGCATCAGAAAACCACAGCTACTGAAAGATGTGTCTTCCTCTCCACTGCAATCCATTATTGTACCCCTCTTTTGCCCCCTAGCACCAAAGGGGAATCTAAGAGAACAGGCACACACAGTTTACTGAGACAATTTGATCTGCACGTAGCTCACTAAAGAGTAGAACTAGGGTCCAAGCAGCGATGCAGAGTTGACAAGACACCTCAAAGAACTACTATTACTTTAACATAAATACATTATTTATAAGTCTATTAAAATTGTTTAAACTATAATATAAGAGTGAGCTCACCTAATTTTTCCATATCTTTGTAATGGTTGTAGTAGCCTACATGAAAAATAATAAAATCAAATGCCACCTTCTGTTCTTATCTTTGCAGAAGCTGTGTCTGCAACAAAGCTGCTCTTGCTATTCTCTGCTATTCTTTGAATTTGGCTGCCTTAGCAACTACCTGTTCTGCCAAGTTACTTGTGTTGATAATGTGGAGTGGTTACTGAAGGCCACAACACCTGAAAAAGGTCTTGAGAATCAGAAATGACTTTAAGTAGTTGCAGGTATCTTATATTTATTTTTTATTTTAATCTGTCCATAGGCAAAGACTTGATCCTGAATATAAAGTTGGTGTGAAGTACTGAGGAAGCTCTAAGATCCTTTCAGGTAAAGGAAGCAACTAATTTGTTTTGAGCTGCCTTGGATGTTTTTTATTATTATTTTCAGAATCTATTCCTTATATACAGAAGAAATTTTTTATATGTTCAATATATTATAGATGTAAATAGTAGTACAGAGTCAATCCGGAAAGACATATTCAACAGTCCGGAAGCAGGCTCCTAGACAAGAGATGAGAGCAAAGGTACAGGTGGAAGGTGGATGCGATCTATCCACAAACTGCATCTACATTCAAATTATAGTAAACAAATTCTTCTAAGGTTAGCTAAATCATAACCTTTTAAATCAGAAATAATTTTTTGGAGGAAAAAATCATCAACCATGAAAGGAAACAAAAAAGAAGCCAATCCAGGTGTGGCCACTGTCAGAGTATAAAAGATCATATTTCTGGCAGCTGGCGTTAGCAGCCGTCCTTGTACATCACCAAATTCAAGCATTTCTAGCTGAATGTTAAGAGCTATGATTATGTGAATTCTAACGACAAAATGTAAAATGTTCCTACTTGTGCAATGCTGGTGTTAGCTAATGCTACACTATAAATCTCCTTCCCTCTCTTTGGCTTCTATAAATTACTAGAACTAAATTCTCATGACAGCACTGTCAGAGTCGGACCTGGTGCCAGCAGACCTTTCTCATGCAGTTCTTCAGTCTCACCTTCAAAATGCAATTCCTGCAGCGATGTCACTGAGCTAAAATGCGATATGCAGAGACCTCTAGAGACTGGAAAGCTAAACTACACCTAATGATATGCAGGTATAGTTCAGTGGTGTGTAGTAATGAAATCACTCGGGGAGCTATAAAGCAGACTATAAAGAGAACAAGGTAAGGTTCAGACTATTTTAATCTGTGTGGTAAAAGTCGTGTTCTTGAAAGTGAAATAGTTGAGCTTATTTTCTTCAAAGGTAGTCAACAAAGGTAAAATATATCTCATTTTTATGATTTAAAAAACCCCCAAACCCTAAATGCATTTGCTGTTTTCCATATGTAAAAATACAGTGTTAAATAACAGAATCTTCAAAATACACGTGACTTCAATTACTATGCTGCAAGCTTCTGAAATTTGGAATTCATTTGTGAACCCATTGATATATGACTGCGCTTGTTTTTCATTTGCCTGAAGTCTGTTTAGAGGCTGCATCTCTTAACATTGTCTGAGAGATGCCACAAGGTTCCGGTTGAGTTCAGAGCTAATTACAACTCTGAAAGAGACCTTTGCAGGATTGTCATTAGCCATGCTTATAATTCAGACCAAGGTGTTACCTCATTTATTTTCCCAGTGAGCGGCTCTTGATATGTTTGACCATGGAAAAATGTGCTCACCTTGAAGTAAGTACACTGAAGCTTGCAACTATAGCTACAGCTTAACCTCTGTGTTGCTGCTACTGTACTTTATAGTGCTATTCAATTTTTCCAAGTCCTCAGCTATGTGCCGTATAGAAGTCATCGCTTCAGTGAGTCCTTTTTTATGTCTGTTTCAGCACAAGGGATTTGACTTAGCGACAGAGAACATATCTTTGGCAATAATCTTTGGCCCGAAGTGGTCTTTCACACAACTGTGATAATGTATCTGTCCTCTAGGTTTTTTCTTAGACCTCAATTGTGGATATACCCCTAATACAAGTACTGGGCATTTCAAAGTTCTGATTCTATAGAGACAGGGCACACAGAAAATTGTGGGTTTGCTGGCTGCTGAAAGACTATCAAACAGATCCAAAACCAGATCCTAATTATTTCAACACAAAGTGTTGCCACATTCAATTTTTTAAAGTTCTTGCCCAAAAGTGGAATTGACTAAGCCAAATTACCAACTCTCTGCAATGTATGCAGAAAAGCAGAGTTAATTTTAAAATTAAATGATAGCCAGATGCAGGTAGGCATCTGTGTCTGGCTTTTCAAGACTAAATACCTGATAAACTTATGTTTTCCTAGCGTTACTTCATGGAGCTATCTCTGTCTCAAGCAATTTTGATTGCTAGCATGGAAAACTGGTGACTGCATCAAAGTAAACAAAGATAACGGTTGCCAATATGAAAGCAGACAAAGTAGCATAAGCCTGAATTCCAACTCTGGAAATGAGGTTTCGTTTGGGATCTGCAATGTTGTCCATATCACTGCTATTTTTTTGCCATTTTCACCATATGCATTAAAGCTATCACATGCATGTCTAATGTTTGTCATGTCTATGATTGCATTATACCTACAATGAAACTTTCAAAGTTTATTCCTTGAAACTCTTTGCCCTTTGGGCTATTGCATGGATTTTCAAGCTAAGGATTCTACTTTCACTTAAGAAGTCAATATGAATGTCTTACGAATGTCCAAAAGAGCTTGGGAAATTAAAGGTCTTGCTCTTAAAATTGTATAGCAAAAGCAGAATTTCACTTTTTGATATTTAGCACTCTGTGAATTAGACTTTCTCTTTTTGTCTAGAAAAATAGAAGAAATAAGAAGCAAGCCTTTTAATCTGTCCTCAAATTCCCCTATGAACAGAATTTCTAAAACTTCTCTCAAAGAAACCTAGCTAGAAAATGAACTTGCCAAATAAACGTTGACAATAAAATACAATGTGTGGGAGGGAAACTAATCTGCTGGACTATGTCTAAAACAGTTCATTAGAGTTCAGTGGACCTTTTTCTCCCAGAAGATTTAAGCCTTGCTGAGGGCAGGCTGGAAGGTACTTTGTGGAGGCGGTCTGCCTTGAGATGTGTGTACGTAGACACTGCAAATGTAGAGGTAATTTTCATAGGCTTTCAAAATGCATTTCAAGAATTCGTGTGTGTACTGACATCCAAGCTTTCAGGGTCACTTCTCTGAGAACACTCATTTCATGCTACCAGTCTTCATGAACAGCAGCACTGTCCTTCAGGAGAGAAACCCGTGCATTTGATACATGCTTGTAGTGATTAATTGTAAGGTGCATTGACTTTAGCTTTGTTTTGAGCATCCAACTAGACGTACTGAAAAATGTGCTCATTATTTTGCACATTTGCATCTAAGTACTGATCTGGTGGTTGGTGTGTCACTACCTGTCAGTTCTTGTGTTCATCTACGGTTTCACCTGTAATGAACTTTAATTAGATGCACTGGGGCTTAAACAACTTTTTTTTTTTTTTTTTTTTTTTTTAAGTCTAACCATATGACCTATGTTTTTCACTTTTCCCATAAAGTTAACAAAAGATGCACTCATGGGAATAAGAGGAATTGATTTCCACCCTCCTTCCTCACCTGCCATCAAACCATTTTTTGAGGTCTTCGTTTCTGTAAGTTAAAAACAGGCAAGAGTTCAGACTTCAGAGTAGGAAAGGAAGGTATCTGCTGAATTGATACTTTTATATCCTGGAGTGAGCTTTTATGAAATCTGAAAGTCTATGGTATAAAAACAAAAAATCTAGTAACTCTATGGTTATTAAATGACCTTTCTTAAAGCAGAAAAAAAAAATGTGTTGTAGAGTTCTTTTTGTTTTGTTTCAGCGGATTCTTCAGAGATTATAATTGTCAGGAATAGATATTGGGTTTAAAAAAACCAGACAAATTTAAAAAAATTAACTAGTGAGAAAGTTAGAAAAAAAATCTAAATACTCATCATCCTGAAAAAAAAAAAATAAATTAATGAACACAATGAATTTTTGACAGATTTCAGTTCAGGATCAGTTACTGTCTATGTCAAGTCTTTACAATAGTTACACTGGGGATATCCTGCTGGGTGCTCTGAACATCTCATCCGGCAGATGATAATGTCCAAGTAGATAAAAATTTTGCAACCAAAAATAAGAAAAAAGGAAATTGAGCTCATCTGTCCCATTTTCTCCAGGTTTCCAGGTCACTGTTTTAAAGTATTTTAAGACAATGTCTTTTCTTCTTCCTTCTTGAAAATACAGTACTGAAGTTGAAAGTCCTGGTTCCACTTTGTGAAGGGACTAATGTATCTACTGCACTTCTGATTCTTTGTCAAGAAAGTCCTGTGTAGGTTAGGAAGAACTGAGTAGGAGTCTCACTTCCTTCTTTAGTCTTGATCTTATACCTTACGTGGTTGGTTGAGTAAGCACCAGACTGTAAATAATGTGTAGTTCCGGCAAAGCAATCTGGAAATCAGTGTTTAACCGAGTCACTCTGCTTCTGTAGGTGGCTTGGACATGCACACATATGCAGGAGCACCTGAACTGATCTGTGCACCTATCTTTTGCCTAAGCTTCTTCAAAATTACTAGTTTAAGGGGAGAGGAGGACATCCTACTCACCAGGCTATGCTGGCAGAGTGGGAGATCAAGAGAAGGGAGCACACCATGATAAAGTGGTGGAAGGGTTTATGAATAGAGAGCAACAGAAGTATGCCTCTAAAGTCTACTGGTAGGATCGGTCAAAACTGTAAGAGGCTAAATTCCTGTTCCACTCTTTACATTAGACAGACATTGGATAAAATGTGACCAAAAAATGCAAGGCAGGGGAAGAAGGGAGTCTTATCCCTTACATCAATAATTAGTCCCTTATCACTAGACTCAGCAAGTTTGTGCAGCTTGCAATTCTTCTAGTCCAAAGACTACTACGTAAAAGGCAAATTCCTACTGCCACTATCGTCGATTATCTGTCTCTGTCCTGGGAGCCCACAGCATTCTTTTTTGCCACCCCATGTATTCAACCTTTCAATGTAGCTTACAATGTATTGTATAGGTTTTACTCATTTTAGAAGTTAACTAAACGTTCTTATTTTATTGAAGTAAGAATGAAAAAACTGACACTATCACTGAGCAGCAGGACGTTGTTCAGTAAAAAGCTGAAGATAAAGAGAAAATACTACTTGAAGTTTTATAGATTAATACCTTAAATGCATGAAGTCCATTGACTTTTGGAACCTCACCAGCACAAAATTGACAGATTACCTGTATTGGTTGTCCAATTTTTGAGAATGATGAAATTTGATGAATGAGCTAAGGATGACCACTGTTGGCTTTCAGGCAGTCTTTTTGAAAGCTGCTGAAAATAAATCAAGACATAGGTCATTCGGCTTGGTATGTTTAATGAAGGAACAGAATTAAAATAAACAGTTCCTGATACATCCAAAATAATGTATTAAAAGTTTGGCTAGAGTTATGGTGATATAACCAAAATCTAACATTGCAGTAATGCAATAAGATGATCAGGGCCCTGTTCTGGGTTTATAGCTAAATGTCAAGTCAGGAGGATTGTAAGTTGAACACCATGTAAGCCTACTAGCACCCATGTCCAAAGTCAAAATGAAAATACTTAATGCACTAACTATAAAACTATCTCATCTTTAGGCTGTTGGCACATCTGGGATGAAAACCATAACTGCTGAGCTAAGGTAGAAGATGTTCTCTTCCATCCCAAATATATTTATCTTAAGGAGATTCAGGGTAAATCTTTCTGTTACCATTCTATTGCATCACATTATAACAGTAGCCTCTTGGTGATTCTGAACTAGGTTTCTATAAAGCTGTTATTTCTATGAAGCTCTGGAAGATGAAAATAAATAAAAATCTCCTGTGTCTCAGGTAACCATTATGCTATATTTACATTTAGCATCTCTAAGAGGCCCCAGTTCTCAATTTGAGAAAAGCCATGTTTTCAAGAAAGAAATGCTTTGTTGCAATATTTCTGACTTGCACAAGATTCATTGCTGTTGTGTTGTATTTTATTCAGATAGAGTTTCACTGATTTTCATGACTTCAGAAGGTCTTAAGAATTTAAAATGAAATAAGTTAAATATTTGCAGTGAAATTTCAGGCAAACATCTTAAATGTTTGAGTTGACTGTATTGCAAATGTACCTGAAGTAAATGGAATTACACTGTTGGTAGAAAAAACATAGCTGTGAATTCAGCTCTACTACTTCGTTGTGCTAGCAGTTGTCCCAAGCAATTCATCCTGAACTACAAGTAAATATTTAAAGGCAAGCCATCAGCAGGTATAAACATAGATTGTAGTCTTATTGATTAAAGTTTAGGGACTTTTTAACATCAACTATTTTATAGAAGCTCCAAAACCCCAAGATAAAGACTTTCAGAGCCTGAGTTGCAGAATGCAAGCTACCTTGTTAGCCACAGTACAAGGCAATTTCTCCCTGTTTTTCTCCCTCCGCTCCTGTTTCACCTCATAATTTTGTCTTCAACACTGGCCACAAAAAGAGCCTGTTCAGCTTGAAACTAACTCTAAAAAAAATACTTGCTGTCATATATTAAGCATACAGGTACCAGCAAAAAGTAAGAGAGGTCTGTGAGGCCTTGTGTAACAGCAGCATGGCAGCCACAGCTTGGATGCTCCTCGCTGCCTTGGGCCTGTACCCCTTGAGTTGCACACACTTTGGAAGAGCAAGACACAGCAATTGCTGAAAGTAGCTGCTACATACTTCTACTCCTGTCACCTCTTTAGGCTTATGCTCACAGTGGCCATCCCCTATGACCAATGTAACAGCTTGCAGTGCTGCACTATAGAGAAAGCTGATCAGATTGTTTTGGATAAACTAGTAAGACAAGGGTGTAATGGCTGATGGAAATATGACCTACTTCTGTTAGCAGGGCTGCTTTAGGAGTGATCCTTGCTGCTTACAATATTGCAAAGTGAATGCACAAGCCATTCTTCAGGAAAGTTATAGAGTTTAAATATTTGCAAAGATGTAAATGGAAATATAAGATGGGTGACAATGGAGATGGAGAATCACTCCAGTGGATTTGCCCCAGTGAAAAGCTATTGTGCGCCTTTGGCAGCAGTTGCTGGAGATATCTTCACAAAGATAAAAACTGGCATAGATGCTTTCTTCTGGATAAGGCTTTTATATATTTCTCTTTGACATAAAAGTTCTGTCACAAAGTATGGAGTGGTCCTCCAAGGGTTATTTTGGTTTATTTTGTTCCAAAAGTATAATTTCAGCATACAGAAATCCATTACTTCCATGGCAGTTAGATTTGATGCCATTTGAAAAACAAACAAGCAAACAAATCATAGAAATTAAACATAATTGTGTGCACTAGAGTTGCCCACGTTATATTACATAGCTGTGGACTTGCACTGTGTTTTACAAGTCCATTCTTCATGACAAAAGCCAGAGTTGATGACAATTATTCAGTCGTGTATGGGTAGGGAAAAGCAGATGCTGCTAAAGCTCTGCACTTCCATGCCTGGTTCTTCAGTGTTCTGCAGTAGTAACCCAGACATGTTTAATAGTCACAAGGGAGAAATTAACTGAAGTGGAGAAAACACTGATTGGCATATTAATTGTAAGGCTGTAAGGAACTGGATGAATCAGACATAGCAACTGGTTGTGTTGAAAGGGGAGAATATCAGGCTGCAGGAATGTTACTGGAATAAATCTTAAGTCATTTAATTAGTTATCTTGGCACACAAGAAGAAGGATGGTGTAAATGAAATTTACTAATGACACAAAGCTGGAAGGCCTTGCCTTGACAGAAGAGAATGAAAATGTCAAATAAAAAACCTGGAGGAACTGAGTAAGAAAAGTGGGATGAAGTTAAGTACTATAAATATAGATTGCATTTGTATTACAGATGAGTATCATTCATTCTGCCATGAGAATGACCAACTTAATTTGATTGGAAGAAATAAAACATGGTAAGTCTAAAATTCCAAACTTATTGCATAGGATAGATGTCTAACATTAATTCTCTTTCCAGGCACTCATTTTCTTGGAATTCCTTCCAAATGCTTTTCTATACCCGCCAGGAAAGGGCTTCCTAAGGGTAGAGAGTTGTCTGTCACGTGTCTGCTGGGTGGCTGGGGAGATATTTGAAGATTTTACAGACTAATAGTGGTGGATAAAATCTCTAATTCTTTCTGCCTACCCAAAACAAATCTGGTTTTGCATTACTGTATGTCATCCCATCCCCTTACCCCATCTAGTCAGTGTTTTCCAATAGCTATCCAGAAGCATTTAGCAGTCAGTCACATGGGGACCAAAACTGTGTGTCCACTAGCAGGCTTAAAAAACAGAGAATTACTTCTTTCCATTTCTTTGTAAAGATGACTAGGCCTTAGGATCACAACTAGATCTAAATGAACGACCTCTGTGCACCCCGCCACAGTCCAGATGACTTCTGGCAGAACCAGCGTAGGTTAATTAATTGAACTGGAGGCTAATTAATTGAACCGGAGAAAACACTGATAAGCATGTCAATTGTAAGATGGTGAGGAACAGGATGAATTTTTCTTTAGAAAGTCTTAGCAAAAAGGCTCCAAAGCTAACTTGGAACCCCCCCTATTTTTTTTCCCTTAGAAAAAGCTTTCATCAAAATTAAGGGTACAACAAAACAATTTTTTAAATTTTATATTTTAATTACGTATTTTACCTTAAAGAGCTTTGATTCTTTATCATGAATATACATAAAATGAAGTGTTTCCATATAGAAACATAAAGATAGTAGAATCAGGTCTCAAAAAATGGAAGTAGAACATTTTAGAAATGATATAGAAAATATCTCTTGAAAAGAAAAAGTTCATGTTATTTCTTGCTAGAAATTTCTTTCTCCCCTTCTCCATTTTACAATCATTCCAAATAATAGCTTACAATTAAGTGAAAGGTGTTGTAATGACATTTCACTTCATTACATCATACATTTACGTGGAATATGAAGTACAGAGTGGGGGATAGCTGAATAGCTTAATTTAAACATCGCAAATATTCCTGAAGTGTTGCATTTCCTGTTGTGGGTAAAAGCCAGAATGAGGAATATTTGCTGCTAAGGGTTGATGAGGATTTTTGAAGGAGAGAGGCATTCATAGTACTGTCAATATGTTGAAATAGTACTACAAAGTATGATAATCTTGTTTACTAAACAGGAATTCAGAATGTGTAGTAAAGAGACAGATGCCAGCAATATAGGAAACATGGGCATTAAGAATAAGCATGTCTTTTTCTAGGGCAAAACATTTTAGTTTCATTCTTCAGAACCTGTTATTAAAGGTGTTCCATGAATACCAAAACACTATCTCCAGTCACTTTTGTTTCCCACTTTTCATTTTATAGACTTCAGAGGAATTGATTTGCTTCTTAATGAGTCAATTGTAATCAATACTCGCAGTGAATTATACCCATGTTCTTCAACATTGCTCCACAGGGAGATCTACAGCACACGGAACAGTCTGTTGAGCACCCACATTGTTTGCAATAGATTACTCAGTACTGTGAACTTTTTCCTGTGGGCTTAAGGTCAAACAGTTAAAAACATAAGCTTCACTCTGACTAAGGTTTGGAAAGTGACTTTTAGACAACCACTCAAACTCACTGTCATAAGTAACACAATGGCAGCCATTCTGAGGTTGGAGAATTAACTGTAAACTTGTAATCCCCTCAGCTAGCAAGTTTCGAGTGCCTCTGTCCATTAGCAGGACTTCAGTGCAGCAGCAAAAAAAACCAAACCACCAACAACTAAAACCAGAACTCTACTGATATTAAGGTCATTCAATACAATCTTTAATAGTCTTAGATCATGTTTTTAATTACTGTAAAATAAAGTAGTGTATTTTCTATTGTTTATTTACCTTTTTTATCAGGGCTCTATTGGAATGGAAATAATGAGACCTTTTCTTTACTTGCTAATGAGAATTATCTTTTCATATGAAGTCCATCGCTTTCAGCATCCTTATCAACAATTACCTCTGCATAATGGCATCTTTCCAGTATGGCCTTTCCTTATTTGTCATCCTAATTAGACTTTTCTTTTCGGAAGGCTTCTAAGAGATGAAAGAATGACATTGACATAATTATCAGTCTATCTCTTTTTAAGGAGCTGCCTACCCACCAGGTAAATTCAGGAAGCCTTACCTATTAGCTATTGCACATGGAAGCACTAAGACTCCAGGTTTATTTCAGCAATTTGATACAGAAATAATTGGCATTGCGCAATTAAATCTCATCATTAAGTTTTCTTAAGACTGTATCTGACAGGTGGAAAATACAGGCTAGTTGCTTGCTGATTATTTCCAAAATTGTCAGAAGTTTGACTCCGGATAGCATACAGTGTTTTAGAAGAAGGATATCCCAATCTTTTCCTGTATAAAAACCGTAGTGTGAGTTAGCAAAGTAATCTCAAAATTTAAAGAAGTGTTTTGTTCAGGGAGAAGCATATGGGATGAAAATCAATGAGGACAGAAAACAGAATGAAAAGCACACGCTGAGATTTTGGGTTCTCCAAAGCAAGTAGGAGCAGCCAGTCGTTTGATGCTCAGGTCTGTGAAACTCAAGGGAGAATGGAAATGTAGGTGAATCCGTTGCTGGTTGAAGGCATAGGTTGGTATTTCTTGTGAAATAAGGAATCTAGAAGCTTTCAGTGACTTGTCTGGGATTGCCATCAAGCATTCTGGTTTTCTTCATCTCCTGTTCCATTGGAAAGAAACATTCAGGTTGATTTACATCTCTGAGACAGGACTCAAAAGACCCTCAAGAACTTAGTAATGTTTTACTCTTGGCAGTGTTGGTTGTACTCCCCAAACTTCCCAGATGAAATTCCTCCAACTGCTAGACATAGTATTGTAGCAATAACTTAACATACCTGTTGCATAATCTTTAAAATGCCACAGACCTGTAAAATGCAGGCAATATTCCTGTTTTGAAAAAAGTAAGAGTACAGTTGGCCTTTTGGAGAATGCCAAACATACTTATCTCCAAATTATTTCCTTTTCCTTGCTTAAATATCTAGTACTCTCATCTTTCCAATATCCCATGGTGTACTACCTCTCTTTTTTTCTTCCACACAGCCAGTTTCTAAAGCTCAAAGCACCTCAGCAGCCAGAGCTGTCAATATCCATGGACTTCCTGTGTTTCTCTGGGGATCTTCAGCTACCATGTGGTTCTGTTTCATGTTTCTACCTTGATAACAGACATATAAATATAAGCAAACATACAAGTAAAAAAAGTTGCAGTGAAGAATGTATTATTCATTTAATGGTAATAAGCTTTCATTAGAAACAGATTTTTTTTTTCTTAGCCTTTTAGTTATTAATGAGACCACTTACAGAAATAAGTTGAAAAATTATCTAATATTGATTTGTTTCCATAATCTGCAGAACGTGAATCTGAACTCTGATGCTTTATGAATCGGGATTCAGTAATTTTCATAATTTTCTTCACAGCCAACATTAATATTAAAATAATCCATAATGCTGTATTTTCTCATACTTGAACAACTGTAAATACTGTTGTATTGTAGTGTGCCCATGTCCTGTGAAGTCATGTAGGAGACCCATACCAAGAGATATATACATATATGTCTCTAATCATACTCAGTATGGCTCATACTGAGTATGATTACTCAGTATATAATATTTTCTGCCATCATCAAACAATTGGAAGCAAACATGGTCATTCAAAGCATCTAGAGCATATGTAATTTTGGCATGGAAATCTGGGGCATGGAAATGCATATTAGCAGGCTGTCCTCCATTCTTTCTTCTCTCCACAAATTATTTCATTCTCACAGACAACAAATATTGTGCATATACCTTATCAAACTCCATGCTATGCTTCTCCTTTCCATAACATGTGGACAAAATTTAAACCAGCTTGAAGCTGAGCCTAGCTCTTGGTTGAATCTAAGACTATTTAATTTTACAGAGTAAAATTCCACACTTTTTGCTGCCAGAGTGTAGCCAGCTGTTAAGTCAGAAAGGGCATCAGAAATCATACCTTCCAGCTTAGCTTTCCTAAGTTAAGCATCCTCAAAGAAGGTAGGTATATTCCAAACTGTAAGTCCAGGAAGAGGTATCTAGATTGTATATGAAACAGTTCTGTCTCCTCTGAAGATTAACAATTCCATCAGGTTTCTAAGTGTTGGGAAGGGCTATTCACAGCTTTTGTTGAATTTATAGCTATTGAATACAAGTGGTAGGTAGTTCGAGATTAAGAACACACAGATCATGTTTGTCTTTCTATCTGGGGAACAGGATCTATTATAGCAACCCTATATTTGCTATATTATAGCACATAGGTTTTTTAAAAAAAAAGAAATCAAGTTATTCTATAATGTCTTGGGATACTTTGATTAGTTCTGCTGACAATTTTCCAACAGCAAAATTACCCACTTCATAATATTTCTTATCTGAAATTATACTGTAACGTACATAGAATATGATGTACAATTTATGCTGTATGGAGGATGAAGCTATAAAAGTTTAATATTTAATCATAGTTTGATAAATCAAAGTAACATATGTTCATTATACCTATTTATATGTGGTCATAAAATAGTTTATACTTAATGTTGTCTGACTGCTCATAACTTAGACGCAACTCTTAAATGACTGAGAAATGGGAAAGTATGCTATGAAACTAATCAGCAGATAAAAACTGAGGCTGCTATAACATTCTGTTCTGCTATCATAACAGTTCTAGAACGGTAACTTACCACCTTTTTAGGGAAAATGAGCCCACACAATGAGGCTTATATCTGTGCATCATGTGTTTTTATCAGCTCCCAACACTCCAACTGTGTTGGCAGGGCCATAAGCCAATTTAAGGTAGACCAAGATATTTTTGGTAAAATCTTCAAGGCATATAAGGCTGTCACATGCTAAAGTTTCTTAATCCATACTTTTATTTGTTCATGTGAGCTATTCATCATAAGCCCAGCTATACAAACATCAGTATCAGAAAATTTAAGGACAAGAAAGCAAATGCTGCAGCAGTAGCAGAGAATTTCAAAGTGCTCTTTTTACTTTGCATGCGTTACAGGTAGATGAGATGTTAATTGTTGCTAGTAAAGGACAGAAGTTTTTCTATGCATTACCTGAGTAAATTTTAAAAGGAAGCCTTTATGCTGAGGATGTATTTAAGCAAAGGTGTATAAGAGTTATGAGTTGGAGCCAGTCTCGGGTGTGATAGAGTAGAAAGCAGATGTTGACTGATGCAAATGAAGCACATGGGAAAAATAGTGATTCTCACAAAACCAGCAATTTGACGATAAAGGGTTTTGTTAAAGAAAAAAATCTACAAAAAGTTACCTGTGCAACTGTTCCAAATTTCCACCTCCCAGTCTCATCATTGAAAATCCATTTAATTACCTGTTATTAATGATATCGTATTTAAGAGAATTCTTTTGTTTATAAACTTCTGGAAGGACTGCTGAGAGATGTCTGTTTTCTGCTGACACAGGTTGATACAAAAAATTATGATTTGGTGGGAGATTCTTATAATATTTTGCATCACTCTAAAGGTAGGAAAATTATCATTTTTCCAAAGCAATTAAAATACATGACTGATTATTACTAGGGTTGTAAAGTCAATATTACTTTTGAATGAGTGAAGTACAGGTACATGTCTACCACAAGTGTATGCCTGCAATCTTTTTAGAAAGAGTTAAAAACCATTCAGTTCTATAAGACTGATTTTTTTAAAAAAATGACCAAAACCCCCACCATACTCAGACTTCTCATTTGAGGTATGAAATTGAAGGAGTATTAGCAGGAGAAGGAGAGAGACAGAAGGCATAAATGGGTCACTTAGTATTAAATTATTTTCCTGTATGGGAGTGAAAACATGGGATTTCACACCACCTTTGGTATTTGAGGCCTCCATTGGTGATAAATAAAGGAAGCAGAGAGCAGACAGCTTCACAATGAGCAAAGGGAGTTTTGTCCTTCGAGCAGCAGATCACAGACTTCTGGTACTCCTTGCCAAAGCGGTTGTAGATGCAAAAAGTGCATATGGCTTCAGGAGGAGAATGGGCGGTCACTTAGAAAAGGAAAAAACACAAATAGGATCATCAGATTCCTAGAGATGAAGATGATCAGAGGTTAGCAGAATATCAGAGGGGATGTATCGTATATTCTTGCTGCCTTCTTACTTTTTCTTAGACATTTTCTTTTGGGTAATGTCTGGGAAGGATATCGGAATAGACCCTTGATCTGAACTAGTGGATGTGTTCTGACGCTTTTATCATGCAAAAACCATAAACAGACTTAGTGTATCTTGTATGACCCCTAAAATCTGCCCAAATGTGTGTGTGTGTAAAGTGATCAAGCCTGTGTTTAGCAGAATGGAGTCTTACCTCTCTGGTTAGATGTTATCCAAGTTAGCAGCCAGTACAGCTTGGAACATAGATAAATCTTATCTCATAGAATCATAGAATAGTCCAGGTTGGGAGGGACTTTGAAAGATCCCCTGATTGAAACTTTCATGGGAAAGAAAGCCTAGATGAGATTACCTAGCACCCTGTCCAGTCACATCTTGAAAACCTCCAGTGACGGGGACTCTACCATGTCCCTGGGGAGGTTGTTGCAGGGAATGACTGTTCTTACTGTAAAAAATGTCTGTCTTATATCAATATGAAACCTATCCCAGTGCCAGCTGTACGTGTTGCCCCTTGTATTCTCCATGTGGCTCTTTGTGAAGAGACAATCTCCATCCTCTTTGTAGCTGCCCTTTAAGTACTGGAATACTGTGATGAGGGCTCCTCTGAGAGAAAAGACCTCACTCCTTCAGTCTTTTCTCATAGGGGAGGTTCTCCAGCCTGTTAATCACCTCAAACACTGTAACCTTAAGCTATTGCAAAAGGTTTCAATTTTAAGTATCCCAAAGCCAGACTAAGTAAGCCTAAGTTTGGCAAAAGGACTTTGAGGTCTAACTTTGAATTCTTTCATATTACTTTCATTATAATCAACAAAATACCTTTTTTTATTTTTGTCCCTCTGACACAATTAGTCTCCATTTTTGCCACATTAAAACTCTTAAGTTTCATGAACTTTAAAATTGAATCTGTTATGGAAGGTAAATGTGAAAAAAGTGGTATGCAAATATCACTGTACTTTATGAGAAGAGGAAGAGAATTTATGGAAATATCATATGTCATTGTGCAGACACTATCTTGCAGCATTTCTGTGGCTGATACACAGATGCATATTTGACTAGTAAGAGAGAAGGAAGAACATTTGGTCTTATGTTAGCTGATATTAAATGTGTATCTTGCACTTACAATGCTGCATCGCTCACTGCAAATGAAATCATTCCCATCATAGTTTTGCATGGCCTTTGCACCAAAAGGTCTGTCTTACTGCTCAATATGCAGAGGTAAAGGGGATAGGCAGATAGTTCAGCCTATTTCTGTTGTTCCCCAATATATTCTTCCTCTCGTTTATGTGTTATTGTCTCCTATTGTCCCTACCTAATAGAGGGGGAAACTGTGCACAGCAGGAACCCAGAAACCCTACGCTGACAGTATTTCCTTTTTGTTTGGGAGGATAAGAGTAAAAGGAGAATTTCACTGATTCATGATTCATGTGACAATGATAGATAGTACCTGCTGAAAAGTGAACTATTTATTTGATAACAATGTGCCATCTAATAATAACTCAGCAGGGAAGTGAACTAAGCAGCATATTCATCAGCAAAGGGGATTCCCAACCAAGTGATAATCTGCTTTCCAAATTTTATATTGAAAGCAGACTGCTGTGAATCTCTACAGTAGCTATCATTACTTGCAGTCTATGTAGACAGCAATCCCTATGCACTGTGAATATTTATTGTCATAATGAGAGACCGAGTCATCTGATAATCTCAGTTCTAGTACTAGATATCCAGCATGAAATAACAACCTGTAGAATTATCTTTTATGTCCCTTGCTGGTTTTGTTGTTGTTCTTGAGGTTTTGGGGGTTTTGTTTTTGTTTTTAATTCATGGAACTGATCTGAATAATTCAAAGGCAGCAATACAATCTGTTTTATGTGGCTGAGTCAATTCCATTTGATCATGTTCTCTTCCATTTGTATTCTGTTTAAGTAGAACCCATGCCATGCAGCTAAATATGAACTGCGTGACAGACAGTGCATCCTTGTAAAGTATTGCATGCTGCTGGGAAAGCTGAAATTCTTATTTATCTGAAAAATAATTTTCTGTATTTTAATGTGGCAACAGACAACAAATTCAAAGTGTGGTTGTGTTACTGAATTGAAAAAATTATTATGGAATTGTATTAGGAATAACTGGTCTTCCCCATAAAGCCTGAACTGTAAACTGCAGCCCTGATCCTGCAAAGGCCACCCCTTAAGGTTGACACTTACACAGATGTCTCCTGCAGCAGCACTGCTGATGAGATCTACAGAAGTGCTGGAATTCACAACTACAGACAATAAAATAAAATCAACAGCTTTAAAAATGCTGAAGTATTCAAAACTGTAGGAAAAAACTGCAGATGTGAATTATAATTCAAGGATAGCTAGGGTCACAAACACTCAGCTATTGTGTTTTATAGCTGAAACACATGGCATACACAGGCCACCAAGAACACATGAGAAATGGTTAAGAATCTGTGAAGTACAATCTTTATACCAACCAAAATGAACAAGATTTTCCTCTGTACTCATTTCCCCCCCCTGAGCTTTTATTCTTGACAGATAACAAGTGAGGTAGTCAGAAGTCAGTCTGTTGTGTACAGACACCCACATGATGGCTGACCTGGACTCTACACCTGTTTGCTTTCTCCTTTTTTTCACTTAATATTAAATAGTACTGAATAAATTTTTCAGTCGCTGAATTAATTTGCAGATAATTTAGCTATTTTTCCTCCCAAACAAGAGGTCATGGTTGTTTCAAGATGATTGCATATGACTAATCTGTTTTAGTTCAAAAACACACCCATGATTTAAAACAGTTAAAAACAATTGAAGTTGAAATAAAACTCTTTCCACTCAGCAGTATGTTAATGTTAAGAAATGAAGCTGTATGTTTTTGAAGTTGAGACTATTTTCTTCTGAATTTCAAAATGTGACTGCATATATTTTCTGTTTACCGTAATACTTATCTTTCAATACAACAGAACAGGCAGGAGGATATGGTAATGATCTATTTTTTAATAATGAAGTAGCTTGTCTCTGATTGTCATGAGAAAAGCCTTCCTTAGAACCAGTACTGTATATGGCAGTGCTGCTTTATGTGCTGCATTACAGAATGGTATGATTTGTCTGTGCTTACACTAGGCTTGGCTTTGACCAAGTTATGCGTTCAATTAACTTAAGTAAACTTGTCACTCAAAAGCTTGAAACTGATTGATTAAGTGAATAAATAATCTGTGTTGTTTTCATTAGTATCGCATTTTCCTTGCATACTAAATTTGAAAAGATAAACTCAGGAGCACTCTAATGAATTGCTAGGAATATGTGGTAGTTATCTAATGGTACCTTTCTTTTGGAATGCAATTTATCTTCTTCAGTTTAATTGACTTGTTTAGTCAAATATCACACTGCCAAGCAGAGCTTTTGAAAAAGATATTTCAACAGTTTGTTAAACTATGAACTCATACATATCTAATGAGACTTCAAAGCAAAACATAGTACATGCGTGTGGTGTAGTAGGAACTGTTCCAAACAGAAGAAACTGTTAGACAAGGGTAAAAGAGACTACTCTGTTTGAAGCTTTCTTGTTATTCAACAATTTATATATCCTTAGCAGCCTTTGAAAAGACAAAAAAAGAAAAGCTACAAGCAAAGTTAATTCCTTACCATCAAGAAAATCAGACACCTTCTTCTGGCCCTCAAAATATTTTTCTTATAAAATAAGATTTTTTTAAAATTTTTTTTTAATTTGTGATAGTTAGAAGAGGAATATCTCCATTAATTATTCTTTCATAGCCATGGAATTCTAATGAAGGGTTTTGGCTGACATTAACAAATATTTTAATTGTTGTTTTTACATATAAAAAGATATGCCTTGATTATCAAGGAAGACTTTATATTAATGAGACAGGTAATGAATTTTTGTTATCAGAAGAGATAAAACACTTCAAAAGGAAAAGCAGAAGGAATTATTACCTAGACTATACAATATTCATTGTGTTTTGTTTGTTTCTTTTAACTGTATGAACTTTAGTTCCTGAGTGCTTTTCAGAAAAAAAAGTTTATCTTTCTTAACTGTAGTGACAAAAATCTTAAGTCTCAAGGTGATAGATTGCACATTTTCAAGCAAAACTAAGAAATACTTCATTTGACTTTCCTGGGATAGATATGACTAGACAAGTAGTTGACTGAGCAATGAAATTTTTAGAAGATGGGTTTTGCTTTTTGTCTCATGGTTGGGTTACCCTATATCTAATAAGAGATGAACTCTGTTCAGTGAGGTATTCCTAATCTCTCTCTTCCATGTATAGTTTTAATAATATACCTGACCTCACATTGCAGACATACAGAAAAATGTGAGGGTAACATGCTGCGAATTTTCCTTGGTGGAAGTACTAATCTGTTTCCATCTTTCAAGTTAAGAGGAAATTGTCCAAGAGATTGAAAAGTTATTGGGCAGAGAAGAGACAGAGCATTTTTATAAAACTTGTTTCCTTAAGAAACCAGATGAAAAATCTCTATAGAAATGCGATGGCTTTTATAAGGGTTCAATCAGATAAAATATTTGCTGAAGCAATATTATCATCTGCAATGCAGATCTACATCACTTTCAGGACTTTGGTTCTTCACATACTTCCTACAGGGTTTTTGTCCCGCAAGTTAAAATGTTCTGTATTCTACACCTGGGTCTCAACCTTTTGCATCACTCTTCAGAGCGTCAGACACCAGATACTACTTGTAACGTTTTTCTGTATCAATAAATCCCTTTCAGTTATAGGATAATCTTATGGCCTCTTGCTATTCAATTTAATTTTATAGATTTACTTTTAATATTCCGATTCTCTAGCAATGATCTGCGTGGATGCAGTTCTTCCCAGAGATGTGGAAAAGAATTAATCCTGAAGATCTAGAGAAATAAGAAAGCTCTATGAGATCTGAATTGTGATAATACACAACTTGCTACATTTTCATTTGGAGACCCTGGCCTTTTCCATTGCATATCCAACAACAAAATTTAGACAAGATAAGAAAGGTCTTTGATTAAAAGATGTCGAGGGTTTTTTTGTTCACTTGTTGTGACTCTTGAACTTCATCCTAAGAAAAGGAGGCATTTTAATGACAGTCGCCTTTGAATTGCCATGATATTTAACACAATATATGTAAGGGCAATGTGACTGAATTTTCAGTCCGAGATCTATACAAATCCTACAAGTAGCTGTTCAGATAAATATGCATATTTTATCGTTACTAATATCCATTTCATTTCCTAAGCGAGAGTGGGTGTCAGTGTTGATTCTGATCTGAGCTTTCACTGAAGTCAAGCGTCCTCAGATGGGTTTACAATTCAGATGCGTAACAGACAAAATTTCATCAGAAGTAAAACACTTTCTAATTGGAAAAAAACCCATAATTTACTGTGTATGTTACATTAAGCTGCTAAAACCAAAGGTCTTGCAAGAAAGTTGCAACAGTAAAAACAAGTTTTCTATATTCTTCTCCTTGTACTGATTAAAATGTTTGTCATATGTCCTCACTTATGAAATGCAGGGAAATGTAATGATGCAATTTGGTGAAAGTCAAATGAAGTGGAAACAGTGATGCAAAAATTGCCAGAATTTTTGTTTTATCCTTTTGTGCCTAGTAGGCAAAATGCTGAGTGTCAAAAAGGTGTATCTCTAGCAACCAGCAGTATTCATGCTCTGTTCCTGATATCCTCTCGTAGTTCTTTTTTATTTTATTATAAAAATATGTGTGAGTATATGAGGAGTATTAAGGTAATCACCAGAACAGGATAGAAAAGTTAGCTGGATGGTTTTGTATTTCCATTAATACCCAAGTAACAACCTTTGACTATTAAATATAACATAAATACTTGGCCCTATTGAAGTTAATGGAAGCTTTGCCATTAATCCCTTTGTGCTCCAAGGACTCCAGGCACAAATCCTATTATAGTTGTATCTGAAAAGTTATTTCATAGATTTCTTGATGTAAAATTTACTGTTACACAAGCAAATGGCATTGTGGTAGCTGGCCTGAATTTATTCTATAAAATTCTGTTCTCCTTTGAAGTCTGTTAATGATTTATTTTCTGTCACTCCTGAATCTACCTTAATGCACTATTATGCGTGGCTGATGTTTCAGATGTATATACATCACTTTTTGCAAGACTTAAGCTTTATGTTGGCATCAGGTATTGTCTGGCACAATCCATTTAGCCACTGTATTTCAGTCCCTAAGCTTTTGATGAATCTGGAATCATGACTTAAATATTTACCATTTTCTGTTGAAGTGTGTTACAAGAAAGAGATTATGCATGCAGAAAGTGTATAGGGAGTTTGAAGATAACAAATGATACATCAAGCACAGCCTAATGTGGTTTTACTGGAGTAGAAACAGTGGTAATAAATCACCTGCCAAAGTTGATAATAAAATACTGCATTGGCCTCCATCAGCCACAAGAGAAAGGTTAAATGTTATTTCTCACAATAACCATGTGGTCTTCATTCCTGACATCTTTGATACTAAATTCTGTCATTATTTTCCATAGAAATTGTGATCTTTCTGAAAAAGTATTCCGTTAAGAATAAAACCTGATGCTTACTAACCTCCAATATCCCTGAAAAACCTTCATCCATTTTATGGTTATTGTACCATATAAATTGTCTTCCATTTGGGGGTAAATACAGCCTGCTCTGCAAAATTCAGAAGGTAAAGCTTGGAATTCACCATGACCAGCTTTGGTTGACCTCTGATGATTTGTTTCATAGCCACTGGAGGAGTTTAGTGCTTAAGGCAGTTCAGAATGGCATCGTTAACCTTTATGATGTCATTTATTTATTTATTTTCTTGTTTATTTGTGAGGTGACTTGTTAGATGGTGTTCTGCACTGGGGTCAGGGGCGGGGAGAGAGAATGAGAGAGATGTTGCAGGGTTCTTTCTGTATCTCAATAGGAAAGGCCCCCAAACAAATGGCTTAATAAGATAGCTGATTTGATAAGACAGAAGAAGAAGAGGAATATAGGCAGTGAAGTAAATCTTACATTCCTTCAGATGCTGGGCACCCTGTGCTCGTGCAGCATCAGACAGAGACCAGATGGATTTTCCCATGGCATGCTGCACAGACCAGAGTAGATCCTGTCTGTGGAGAGAAGCTCCCCCATTTTGGTCCTTTGATTTAACATATTATTTCCTTACAAGAAAGCAACCCTACTCCTTAAGAACCTTCTCATGAGAACTTCTGACTGTGCTTTTAGCTAAATGCAAGGCCAGGCAGGTGGTGTAATGGCTGGTACCCAACTGGAGCTGCCCGCAGGCTCCTCTGCTACAAGGAGCTAGGTGATGTTATCCAGCGGCCAAAGGGTTTGTGCGGCACAACACAGGCCTGCGGCTGCTCAGGTTAAGCATTATGTGGATCACCGACTCCTAAACGTGCAACCGTCTCTTTGTCAGGATCCATACAGATGGTTCCTAGACAACCTCAATATTACAATAAAAATAATAATAAAAAAAGACTAACCTATTACACCCCCTCTCAGTTAAAAGCAAGATTATTGTGGATGCTGCAGAAATAACCCTTAAATTAGCAGATATATGCTGAGTACTATGTAGTTAGTACGATACATAGCAAAGGGTGAAGTCCATTTTAGAACAGCTGGGCAGCTTTTGGGGACAAAAGCCTTACAAGACCTCGGGCAAATTGCTTCTTCAGTTCATATTCCCACTGTTTCACCTTTCTATTTTGGCAGTTTATGATTTTATCAGTACAGAACTTCTATTTACTGTTCTAAATGCTTCTGTTCTAATTATGTATATATTAGGTTTTCAGCATGTTTTCTATATATTCTCCCCTGCTGTCCCCACGTCAGGGACAAACCTGGAAAACAATTAAGAGCAGGATGTATGCAAGAGAAGCTCATCAATCTGTCCTTTGCAGTAGTGTTGTCTTCCAGATGCATGTCTATTGGGTGGACCCAACCCACCTTCACAAGGCACAGCACACAAATATTATCCAGAAACAGCATTAAGCTTTTCTCATTGCAAGGAATTTTACTGAACACTCAACAGCATTTCCCCTTAATGTTGAAATACCATTGATGATCCTGGAACAGTATTTCCTATAGAGAGCGGTTTTATCTCTTGTTCTCATTTTCATAGCTATGACATAAGGCTCAGTCTGCTATTTCATCTTACAATGCTATAAGCTGCATTAGTAAACTGAGTGAAACATCAAATTTTCAATCTTGTCTCTAGCAAAGGTAGTGGAATTGGCATTTGCAGAAAACAGGCCCTCTTCTTCCAAACCAAACCAGTGGAGTCAAGCCCCTTTTATACTTCATTTCCCAGTTTGCACTACATTGATCAGTCTAGCCATCTCTCTATTCATTACTTAGCTAACAAGATAATGTAAAGTACTTTTATATCCTGAGCAGTGTATGAATGAATAACTATGTCTATAAGAGAGGGTATGTTCCTGTCAGATGCAGCTGGAAACAAAGATTAACAGGAGAAAAGGAGAAAGATGAGAAGAATGAGATAGGAAAAGAGGCAGAAATCTTTTTTAGCAGAGTGAAAGAAATGAGCAAAGACAGGAGAAGGAGTTCGCCAGAAATTAAATGGAAGACATTGGGTTTACGGAGCTATAGTAAATTAGCACAGTAAATGGACCGTCTGTATATGCTGTTAGAAATATTATAATGCAATTCTCCTGTAAAATACTCAGAGTACCTGAGAAAGAAAGAACATTTCTAGTTTCCCTCTTCCTTGATGTTTTTATTCTGTATTATATTAGAATTTTCCTTCTAAAATGTATAAAAAGAGACTGTATCTCTTTAATACCACTCCTTGCATCTTCCTTCAAAATCCTTCTCTGAGCTCAGAATTCTCATTAGGACTATAAATGAGAGCAAATATGTCATTTTTTTTATTCACAGTATGTTAGTGTCTATATTGCCTAGGATACTGGAAGTGTCCAGCTTTGCAATGTTAAGTTTAATTTTGCCAGATCTAGTTTCAGTTGCTTAAACACCAGTTTATTACGCAAAAAAAGGACAGGTAACAAAAAGCAGTTAGAACAAACTATAGAGTGAAGCAGAAATTGACAAAAGAGATTTGCACTATAAATGCAATAAGTAAAACATTTAATTCTCTCTATTACATTAGAGAAAGAAAACACGCACCCAGTTGTATATGTTAAAATTTGAGTCAAAATATTTTAGTGTCTGATTATTACTTTCATAGAAACCTCTGCTTAGGTTTTAGTGAAAAGAGGTGAACTTCATATGTACATGCTGCATAATGGGTACAGTTTCTTTGTTGAAATTTCTGGGTATATGGAGAGAGGATGCTCAAGATCATTAAAAACACAGCTTTGATAATTGGTAGCTTCTCTTTAAACAACTAGCCATCTAGGGTCCCCCTATACTGAAATTAGTTTACATGTCTTCATGTCTTCCTAATTATGCTTCTCCATTGTGTTCCTAATCTCAAAGGCAGGAAAATCTTAACTAAAGAAATAGCAATTTTTTAATTTTTTTTTTTTTTTTTTTTTTAGAAATGGAGAAAGGTTTAGATTCTTCCCTCAAAAAACTCCCAGCCTAACAGGTTGCTCTCTTAGAAAGCTAGGCTTTTATTTCACCTGCCAAAGGCATAAACTTCACATTTATCAAAAAATTGGTCTCTGAGTTACCTATGAAATTCAAATGTAAGAATGTACATTGCCAGAAATTATGGAAAGGGAAACAGGAAGTTCTGCTTATAGTCCTCATTAATAAAAAATTCAAAGGCTAAGCTATTTTTCTTTTACAAAGTTGCTTAAAGCACTCTGTCATTGATCATTCCAAATGCAAGTGTGTTAATGATGCTATATATTCGTTTCTTCATCAGGGGAAAAAAAATGATCATTTTAATTTGACAATACTGAAGTCTTTGAAAATCCAGTTTGTAGGATTTTTTCTTTCCAATTCATCATACCAAAGAGGAGTACAAGACTCTGTAGCGGAGAACCATACTGAAAGGGTTATTGTTTTCAAGTAATTATTTCTGCTTCACTTTCTAAGATCATTTTTCACCATGTGGATAGATCTCATCTGACTCCTTTTACTTGGTAATTTTATTATAGTTAGGGTCCTTTGACATCAGGACAGTCCTACCCTGATTTTTAATCTTCCCATCTTTCTTGTGTGAAAAGTGCTCAAATAGCTTCTCCAACCTGAAATCTCACTGAAAGAGAAACACTCTGACAGAAAAGATCATTTGTACAAATATGCTGCAGAGACTGGATGATGTTACGATGATCATAGAATCACAGAATGGTTTGGGTTGGACCTTTAAAGATCACCTAGTCCAACTCCCCTGCCATGGGCCGGGTCATCTGTCACTAGATCAGCTTGCTCAAAGCCCTGTCCAACCTCACTTTCAACAGTTCTGGGGATGGAGCATACTCACCTTCTTTGGGCAATGTATTTAAATGCCATGTTGAGAAGTCACACGTTCAAATCCCATTCTTCAGAAAATGTTACCTGGTTATTTTAGTGAAAATAATATATGAAATATGCAAAATGATCACATTGTTCATTGGAGGAGGAGTTCTCGGTTTGTTCTGTTACGGTTGTTTTTTCTCCAGCCTAGGCTATTACTTTATGAATTCTACTTTCCTTCCCCTTTTTTCTCCTGCCTCGGGAATTTAAGTGCATAACTGTTCAATATCAGCAATTTTACCCAGTGAGGGAAACTTTGCTCTATTTAGTCAAGTATCTATCACTTGTAGGAATTGGTTCACCAGTACATTGTTTGGGGATTTTTTCCCTAGTTTTCTAACTTGTGATGTTTATGACCACCCTCCCATAATCACTGTCATTGTTTTTCAAGGCTCTGGTACTGTTTGAATCTGATATGGAGGATGATATACAATTGTGTTCATACAGAATAGAAGATGAACGCGGTGAAGTGTAAAGTGGAACAGAGGTCTCAAAATCTTGCATTGTATCCCGAGACAGCAGGTTACAACAGACGATGGCAAAAGTTTCCTTAGAAGTGAACTGGGGGTGAGGAATGGAAAAGCTAAAAGAGGAAAAAAAGAAAGAGCAGGAAAGGGGTGTAGATAGGTGGCTTCTTCACAAGATCCTGTTGTATCATTTAATTATTTTCAGCTTGTTAGACAAAATATGTTTTACTTATGTTATGCAGATGACATTTGTGCCAGACTTAATTAGTCTATCGGAGTCTGTCACCAGTTTTAATCAGGTTGTCAGAATCTAAATTCTCTAGAGCCATAATGTAAACAATTCACAACAAGCTAGCAAATACTGTATGAAACATTGAAACATCTCCAGACACCTGTGAAGCCTTCAGTTGCAAAGCTTCCTGATTTTTTTTTTTTTTTAAATGTGGAACTCAATTGCTTCTGCAAAATTTGATCGAAGGCTCAAACGTTTTGTATGAATATCAGTCCGTTTCCAGGACCAACCCGTACTTTGCAAGTTCCTGGAAAGAGCTTATGCTTCACATTGAATCCATGCATAATGTGGTGTTTTCAGATAAGATTTATTCACAGTTTTAGGGTGTGCCAAACTCTAAGAGGAAAGACTTTTAATGTAGACTTTTAAAGAAGTGTGAGATTTATTTTGCAGTTACTGAGTGCAGTGCCCAAGATCCAATACTGAAACAATATTACTCAATCCACAAACTTGCACCAAACTCTTTGCAGTTGACATTATTTACATTCTGAAAAAAAGGAAAGATATATTAGGTTTTGGTTTTGTTTCAGAATGTTGGCCAGTCTTGTTTCACTTATTGCCATTATTTATTCATGTAGTCTAGCAGCAACTACTGACTGTGGTGGGTTAAACACTCAACATTTAGATTTCAGAACTTTGGAGATTCCGCTAAACCTATAATCATGTTTTTATATTCCTCATAGAAACAAGTTTATGCAATTTTCTACAAAGCATACATCTCTTCTAAGAAAATCCACTAAACTTTTCACTGAGGAATTTTATCCCTTAAAACACTACTTGACCTTTTTTTTGCTTTAAAACTTATGCACGGTTACATTTTGGATCAATAATTTATCTGTGGACATCTCCAGCTTATTTTCAACCAATTCACAAATGGAAAAATAGATGTAGTTTATTTAATAGACAATTCACTGCTAGATCCGGAGAATATCAATGACACTATACAATAAAGCTATACCAGTTTTTTATCTCTGAAGCAAGAAAAATTGGAGACTTGCCATTGGCATATAGAGCTGTATGAGTTAGGGCTGCTTCCAACTGAGATATGAGGGGCCAGAATCAGTGTTGGAGTAAGCTGGCATGATTTCATAAATACAAGTGGAGTTGTGCCCACTTATATCAGCAGCAAATTTGAGAATATATCCATATGGTTTCTACATTTATAAGGGAGACTGTCCAAAACCAGTAGACCAGAGATGGCAAGGATTAATTCAAGCACATAATTTTTATTTTACTGATCTGAATAAAGTAGATCTTCTTCCACAAACATGCATGAAAAATATTCATACATCTTTAGCAAATATTCTCCAAGTTATTTGTTATTAGCTGGACGAATTCTCTCTGTATTTTGCGGGGGGAAGAGCTTTGCCTCTTACCTCACTGAAATGTGAATGAATGGAATGTGTATAAACTTTAATGGAAAAGTGTCTATAATTTACAATTAGCTTATAATTGCTTTTATTTGTTATATGTCTTGAAAACATGGCTTGATTTTTTTTCACCAGCCTACATGACCTTCTTCAAAACCTTTCTCTTTATACTTTATCTCAAAAATCTGTTGGGTTTTTTTTCCTCATTCAATCAAGTTTTAAATGCTCTAAAAATGACCAATACGTGCTGAGGTGCTTACCATTCTTTTGATTCTAAAACAATGTATAGCCATGTAGCTTATATCTGAGTCCATATGCAGTTAATGTCTCCTTCCTACCTCTTCCTATTACACACTTCGACTGTAACTGTGTGACATATTATATCTAAAGACAGGTATTACAATTCAGACTTCACTCATCATCAAGTTGCAGTGGTGTGTTTACGTATAAAAGAAAATAAAAATGAATGCATTTCTTCTGAAAGGATCTTGAACAAATAAGAGTACTATAGACAGTGGTGACTCTCAATTATCTGTATTTCATTTAATTTCTAAGGTGATACTGCTGCATCAACTGAGCAAAGATGGGACCTTGCTTATGAACCTATTAATGTTAAAGGGTTGCTGGATGCTTACTTGAAAGAGACCCAGTCCTGTTACTACAGGGTTGGTATCCAGATTGCAAGAACTAGCATGACAGTTGACACAGGTTGACAGTTACTTGTTTTCTCAACAAGAAGGACAGCTGACAAAGTGTGTGGAGAATGAACTGTCTTTTTCCCCTAGAGTTTTCCTGACAGGTAAGGTTGAGACTTGCAGAAATGTCAGGAAGACACTGATGGCCAGAGGATACATTTCTTATAGCTAAAAAGGGTCCTGTGTGTCAATCCCATTCTTTTCACAGATATAATGTTATTTTCAAGACTTTTTTTTGTTCACGTTTTGTTTCTAGTAAGGGACAAAGATATCAGGGAGATCTATGAAGAAATATTGGTAGTTTCTGTGAACTTCCTTTTGAGTAAAAGACCCATTTGTTAATCTCTGCAAATGCTGTATCTCAGGAGCTGACTTTTGTTTTAGTCTTTCTCAACTATGATGCCAAGTAAGTTATGATCTTGCAATCCTGAATTCTTACTCTGTTCTATATTTCATTAAATAATAGGGTTTAAATTACATAATCATGTTTTTCCATACTAAATAAATTTTATTAATTCCTTTTCAGTCTTTTCCCCCCCCAAATCTGTGCCCTTTCTTACTGATGTTAATTATAAGGCTTTAATTCAAACTTGATTGTGAAAAGTCCACATTAGTTAACACCAAACTCACTTTCCTACTATGCTGTAGAGAAGCTGCTATGAAGATAACCATATTTAAAAGCATCTTTCAGATAACCGCGTATACTAGGATTAACAAAGCCACATGCAGTTTGTCTCCAGAGATATTTTTATGTACACTGGAAATAATTTCCAAAGTAGAAATTCTTGTTACCTTTTTTCTTTCCCTTCATTTCGCCCAGTGAACACCTCCAAATTTAAATAAACCTGTATAATGACCTCTATTAAATTCTTTTTGATCCACTGGGCCTAGTTGTTTTGAATTCTTTTTGGTTATACTTTTGCATACTTTTTCATAAGCCACAGTGAAAGAAACAGCAACAGTGAGTCTATAAATATCCTGAAGGTTATCTACTTGATAGTATTTTCTACTTGTTTGAGAGTTGTGGTGATGTTTCCTTGAGGTTGCTGGCGTTCTGTGAGGGAAATTCATGTAAATATAGCTCCTGCTTGTAACAACGGGATACTTGAATGGGGCATTGTTTTTGACTTCAGTTGGTATGGCAACAGGGGCTTGTGTCATCAAAAAATAACCAGTGTCCCCCAGGACAATAAAAAAATAAAAGGAAGCATTTTGAACAAATCAGAAGACAAGAACAATGGGAAGGGGCATAAAAGGATAAGGACAGTACTTGGTAAAGCCCTCTGCCAGACAGATCTTGTTGCAGACACAGAAACTGTATAAGTTGTTCAAGGACTTCCAGAGATACTCTCAGCTAGAGACTCAAATCTTGTAAAGAGTCGGGAAAGAGCGTTGCCAAGGTAGAGAAATCTTTGGTGCCTGTCTGTTTGGAAATATCTGGTCTCTGGCGATTTTTAAATTATTTTATTTACCAGTTCCAATACTTAGAGCTTGGGAGACATAGTTGCAAATCTTCCTTCTGTTTTATTGGAAAAGAAAATAGAACCAAGATTTTTACCCTGCCATAATACTGTCTTATTTATTTGGGTATACAGAATATTAGTATGCTGTCTCTCCTGCAGAAACTGTTTTACTTAAATGAATATTCATTGAGACAGAGAAAATTACTTTGTAGCCTTTTTTTTAGGGCACCTATGTGAGAGGTGAAACCCTGGGCTCTTTTTTACATTAACTTAGTAATAAAACACTTTATGCAATACAGACCTCATGCAGAATACCTTATAGTCCATTAGCACTCAGCAGTAAAGTGGCAGACCTCAATTTCTGTTGTGAAGCAAGTAAGCAGACAAACACGAACTTAGGTCTCCTTTTGCAAGTTAACTGTCCTGTCCTCTTCTCTGGGAGGGTGTTATTTGACATTTCTCTCTGCTGCCGTTTGAAGATTTTAAACCTTGCTGCTCATTTTCAATTAAAATTCTACAAATCAAGTGTTTAACTCCCATTCCTTTTAGGTGAGAAATTCTGAAAGATGCTACTTCCAAGTCAAAATTAACTTTTAGGTTTTTTTAGTCAAAAGACCAAATAGGGAAAAATCAAGCTGCTGTGTAATCTATCGCTCCCATCAGAAGGAAGAATAAGAGTCGTCTTGCAAACCAAAGAGAGGTTTTTTTGCATAAAGAGACTAATCAGGTTGTGTGGAATCCAGCAGTATCACAGTATTGAGGTCAGCTGCCATTTCAACTGTATGTACCGCTTAAAAGATGTCCAACATCTTGACATTAAGGATCAGAATTTGACAATGGTACTTGGTGTGTTAATATACAGATATTTTAGGTAATAAATGGCAGGACTAATATATATGATTACAAGTCTAAAGAAAAGAAGGTTGTTGGCAAATGATAAAGCAAATGAAAATGAATGTGCTTTCAAATCTTACATAACATGGTTGAAAACAATTAGTATCATCCAGAAAACAATTAGTGTATTCCAGTAGTATTCCAATTATTATATAATATTTAATTAAAATAAGTAAAAATGTTTTGGTTTACTTATTTATATGAATACTGTAATGTTTTTTTATTTTAGAAAGAGCTTAAAAAGAAAAAACAATTTGGGTTTTTTCTAAGCAGAAATCCAGGTAGAATATTCTCTAAAAGTGAAAATAACCTTTTTTCTCCCCCCCCCCGAAATAAGCCCTTCTCACTGAAAAATTTCTTTATAGAAGTAAAAAAAAAAAGTAGCAATTTTTTCAAGTAGCTTCTTTTGAGTAGAAAAAAAATCATCATATATGTTCAGTTATGTTTTAACACTACTTCAAGATACTTATGCATTTATATGCCTTCTTCCAACATCAGAAACATTTGTTAACATTTTAGAATTAAGTGGAGCCCTGCTACACATGCGGAGTTGAAGCCTGCATGATCTGCTTGAACACCTGTGCCATCTGAGAAATTAGTTTTACCTTGGATGCAGCTGGTTCTTCATCAGCCTGCTGCGATGGCAGGGCACAGCAGGAGCAGGGCTGTTCCATGCAGGGGGGGAGCAAGGCAGGACCCACGGAGCAGCCCTTGGGGTCTGAGCTCGGTGGGCAGAGCCAGGGTGTTGAAAAGAGTATCTGCCATCAGCATAGGGCTGGAGCATCAATTCTTGGTTGCCCTATTATGGGATAGGCTTCAAGACTTCTCTGGTGTGATGTGTTACTTGTCAATAAGGTTTATTCTACCTGTTTGTGCAATGTATTTCAAGTTTTCTCACTTCACTACTAGTTCAGTTAGAGCTATTCTGGGTAAATCACTGAACTTCTGGGACCTCAAAAGACGGTCTATGTAGTCTCTTTCATCTGTAGAATACTGTTCAGTTACTGCCTATTCAACCTCAATTTCTGCCTGTAGAGAAGCCAACCAAAACTCCTCTCTGCCTATTCTCCATATAGAGTTTAAAATATTGTCGCCTATTTTCTCAAAACAGAAAAAGAAAATTTTGATGGGGAAAAATGTAGGGAAAATTGAATAAAAGCAAGAAATATAAATAAAGCATGTAAAATCTCTCTTGAAGGAAAAGGGACCACACTGGAACAGAAAGGTAGTGGAGGTGAAGGTAGACACAGATGTTCCTCATATGATGTTAGAAGGGACTGTGAATACATACAACCCCTAGGAGGGGGAGGGAGGGGTGAAATGAGGGATTAGATGCTGTAACCCTTCTGGCATGGGAAGAATGAAGTCTGTGGAGGACAAAAACCAAAAAGGACCTGCAGCTGCCCTGCTCATTTTGTCTGTAGAATATTAACTGGATTTTTTTAATTGATGGAAGGAAACATGGCATGGAAAAATTTAGCATACAAGAGATTGTATTATGGTGTAGGGCCTAAGGTAGGAAATAACCTTAAAGCCAACCTGTTGTTTTCACCCTCCCCTCAGTGTATCTATCACAGGTGCTTTCAGTTGGGCCACCTGAACAGGATAATTAGCAGATCAGGCAGTTAATTTTAAATAGACCCTCAAAAGCTTTCCTAGGAGATATGATGGTGAGAAAGAAGGTTCTTGTATTTGTCTGTCAAGCAGTTAGCCACGTTTACTGGAAAGCATTCTATAAGGTGAGTTTGATGACTCAAAAGAGTTGGTAGTGATAAAATTAATGAATTAAGCTGAGTTCTGAAGAATAAACAGTGAAAAAACCTGTGATGTTGGTAAGATTGAAAAAAATTGAGGTGAAGCTAGAAAAATGTGTTTATCTATGGAGTTGGGGTTTTTTTTGCTTTGATAGTTTACTTTTCAGTTTTTATGCTGACATGTTTGTATGTATGTATATGTATCTATATATCTGTGTCTTTCTAGCTTATAAATGTAGTATGAGGTAGAACTTGAGTGCAAAATTGTTTCATTTCAAAGGAGTATTTTGAGGTTGACATATATGAAATGTCACAAGTCTGAGGATGTGTGGTTGTTACCTAATACCAATAAGCAATGAACATAAGTATTTTAAAGCTTTGAATCAGTTCTGTAGGTAGATTTATGGTTCTAATAACTCAGCTCTCTACAGGAAGAATGAGTGCTTCTATGGGCTTTTCAGAGTTGTATTATTATTATTTTTATTATTATTATTTACTTTAGGCTTTTTAAAACTTTAGAAGATGAAGCTCTAGCTAAGGTAGAGGTTTGCAGAATATATAGTGGAAGGCAGAAAACAGAGCCTTACAGAAAGCTCCTTTCCTTTAGCCAAGGATCTGATGCAGAACTCCCTCAGGCATAAGTCTCCACACTTACTTTTATGGTAGTAGCTCACTAACTGAGGGTACTTGTTTCTGGGAGGCCTAATTGGAACCTGGTATTGTGTTGCTTATCAGAAGAAATTTTTTTTTTTGCTAAATATATAAACATCTCTTGGATGAATGATGTACCGTAGTATCTGAATTTGGGATCCTGTATAATCCAAGAGTTGGTATTGAAGTGGCCAGAACTTAAAAGCTGGTTGAATACTCAAAATGGTCCTTTTGCAAGATTCTGGTAATATAGATGCATTATTCTGAGGTAATAACAATACTGCTTTGTAATATAATACATAAATATAATGTACTGAACAGTATAAATAGGGAAAAAATATTCCTCTATTCCTCCATTTAAAAGAATTGGAATGCTATGTTTTTTTCAACCTTCTATTTTTTTTTAAATTATTTTTGCTTGTTGCTTTGCCTAATTTGAAGTTTTCTAGTTGATGTATTGTGTTCGGGATCACCGAAGGAGACAGGATAATTGAGTTACTTTCTTGAGGGAGAATTTTCTTCCACTAGGAATTAAGTTTATGCTTTAGCTGAATTTGGTAGCTTTTGATGTATCTTTAAGGTATTCATATAGAGATGTAACTGTGTAATTTCCTTTAATCCCACATAAAATATCAATTTTGTGCATATTTTTCATCTTTACTGTGTACTAGATTTATGATGAAAATTCAAGTGAAGAATTCGAATGCCATGCTTGTTCCACTACACCTGGATCCAAGTTAAATCTGTTTCTGTTGTAGTTCAATATGGCATCATTGATTGATTGTGTCTAATTAACTGTAAACCTGTATCTTCATATTACTGACAAAATATGAAAGAATTAGCTGAAGCAGAGAGACATTTGGGAAGAAAGAAAGCAAAAAACTTTTATGAATGACAAATGCAGAAGTTATAAGCTCAGATGCTTAGTTTACTGTAATAACTATAGCATACAAATATTTTTTTTTCTGTGGTGGGAAACTGTCCATAGAGAGATACTTCCTAAATTGTATCTGATAAAAGAATACATTTAGAAACAAAGTGGTGAATTAATATTGAGTTTGTGAAGCTCTTTTCTCACTCCTTAACATGTACAGGCTTGCTAACTTTTAGTATTCAACTCAAGGTTAAAACTGTGACATTATTTACAGCTAGAGGGATGTCAATATTCCCAGAAGAGTTCTGGAAGTACACTCTGCACTGTGTTGTTGTCACTTAACATGCATTTAAAGAAAAATAATCTTTCCAATCTCCTCAGGAGGGACTATATCTTTTTTCCATCCCTTAATAAGAGTTTTTGAATGTTAGTTTTAATTACAACAGAGAGATTACTTAAACAGTGACTTTCAAAATTATTTCAATTAAAATAAACCAAGATCATGGTTTATTTTAATACTTTGATTGCCATTGGTTATCACTGCATTTTACTTATGACAGTCAAATATTAGTAGCAATCTTCTCTTGACACTGAAGATGATGTATAAAATCCCTGGAGTATTTAAAACAAGAGAGAGCTCCCAGCACATACTGGTGCCATGGAAACGAATATTTACTCTGATATATCAAGAATAACCTGACATCTGGATTTGTCAGTGGTTTTGCATTTTATATAGGGAAACATGCACTCATCATAGCATGACACTACAATGAAAAAAATTAGAATAGAATCAAAGAAAACACCACATCATTAGATAGAAGTAGTGAAGAGTTGTTGCTAAACTTGCAGTACATGATATTTAGTAGTGTGGCTTCTAGTACAGTTGTGAATGTGTTACTGCTGGATGAATCCCTACAGTCAACACCTGAGTAGTGTGTTCTGCTTCAGGGACCAACAAATGAACCTTCTTCTCTGTTCTTTTCTTCTAAAAATACGATGGGGAGTGACCAGTTCTCAGTGAGCTCGGTAGAGGAGAGAGGGGTTTGGGTTTTTTGCACACCTGAGGAGAGATGTGCTATCTAACCCATGAAACTACTTGGTTATTGAAGGTTTACCCCTGTGGCTAACCAATTGTCTTTGTGATTAATATATTTCTACAAAGATGGAAAGCACAGCTAAAGATGAGATTGAAGTAGTTATAATTTACAGAGGAAAGGAGAACTTAGACCTGTCCCCCTGGGAAAGTCTCTGTATGAATTATTTTTACTGGGTTTTTAATTCAGCTGGAGCTGGTGTAAATAGTACTCAGACATAGCTACACTTCAGGCACCTACTTAAAAGAACAGAGATACAATTTCCTTTCATACTGTATGTGATGACAATGAAACCCAAATTTTGAACATTCCCCTTTGAGTAGTTTCATAACTGGAAAGCCATTCTGACTAAGAACAGGTTAAATCACAACTGCTCTGGCATCATTGCCTAATTTATTGTAGGTGTGCTACAATAAATGGTGTGTGCAGGTGGTAATAAATAATTGAATAATTGTTGCAATTATGCATGTTACTTTTATTCAAAACAAGAAAACTGTAAAGGGTTTTGGTGTTTCTGTGCATTCACCTCTTGGTTTTGTTTTTTTTTTTTTGCTTGAACAAATGCATATTTTAAAATTGCAAAGTTTTCATGTTTCTTGAGTCTGTATGTATAAAATAAAACAAAATACATTGAAGCTATGTGTTGAATTAGCAGTGAAAAACCAAGTGGCTGAAATATCTACAGGTTTAGTAAAAACCTATGTTTAAAAGTGACTAAAGTAGTATTATTGGCTTTGGCCTAATATGAAAACTAGGGATGTACTAGTGATTCTTCTATGTTCAGATTAGATCATCACTCTCATGGTGCATATTTTTATCTTTTTCCTGTATTTAAGAATAAAAAAAGGGGGTGGGGTGGAGGAGCAGGAAAGAACTGTCAGGTAGATCATGCCACCTTGAGTTTAGGACAGTCAAACTGAATTGCTTCTTTGAATTTAGCTGTTTGCAAATTCTTTAAAACGGATCTTAGCTTTCTCTAAAACAGTTTTTCATAACTAAAAAGATAATTATAAATCTTTTGTAAATGTCCTCTAGGCTTTGATAATTTTAAGCTTCTCAGCAAGTAAGTGTTTGAATACATTATCTAAATGATGAAACGGTTCCAATAAATTAAAATTATACTTGCTGTCTGACTTCATGGTAATAAAGCTAAAAGATAAGTAGCATAAAGCTTCATATAAATACATTGATTTCAACATTGACAAGCTTTCTTTCACTTTCTTATGCTTTGTAGGAAGTGCTATAGCTTTAAGGTATCCTGCACCTTGAACTCATTAACTCCTGCATCTAATTAACTACGTATACCAGAATGAAGACCCACCTGCTGTCTTTTGACATTGCTAAACACATAGGTAGGGCTGTACCTTTTTTTTTTAATGTCTCTTTGTAAATGCTGTCAAATGGGGTGGGTGGGGGAGGGGAAATATTATGAGGTCTTAAATTTAGTGAGTCAATGACAGCTGTTCTTGCTGGAATGAAGTTCTTGTGGCTCCATGTGTACAGTCTGGCATTAGGTGCAGGTCCCAAGCCTTCGGGGCTGTTGAGGTAGAGCCCTATGGAATAAATGGAGGGCATAACAAAATCAGCATCAGGATGACAGCTCAACAAAACTGTTAACACCTGCATGTGATGACACTAAGGACAGTGCCTTGGAGTCAAGTCTGTTGGCCTTAAGTTTTCTCAGGTCTGTTCAGTCACGCACTCTAAGCCCTTTTCCAAGAGAAGCGTTTGTGACTGTAGGAATTCACATGCTGTGCTGCTCTCTGAGTGATAGAAGTTCTGGCCTTACAAATTAATGGAAGGACTGACTTCCATTTCTCCCATAAAATGCACAATATTATGCTATCCCAAGTGGTTTATTTTGGCTTTGTTGTTTTTGTTGCTTGTTGGTTTTTGGGTTTTTTTCCTGGTAGTATTTAATTATACCAGAAATCTGTTCTTTGAAAAAAGTAGACATACCAAATGTTCCCAGTGATGTAGCAAACCATCTGTTCCGAGTGGAATAAAATAAAGAACAAATACTGTTATGTGAGTATAGGTTAGTTGTTTTATAGGTTTCTTGGTCTGCCTGTCAACTGCGTTGGTAGTTTTGGATATGGGGATTTTGACCCAGATCAGATCAAGGGTGCCAATTCAGTCTGAGTTCCCAGATTTAGTCATCCTAACTTTTTGGAAAACACCACAAACCCCCTCATTTCTAAACATCAGGACAAATTTATCCTTTACTTATCTTGTTTGATAATCTATTTTTCAAGTTATACTGACCAAGCATTGAGAGGGGGATTTTTCAGGACTGTGTGCAAGTGACACAGTAATGCAGATCACATGTAAGTATTTAGTGCTGGGAATGCTTGTGTCCTAACTTGATTTGAGAATACTTGAGAAATATTTTGAAGCTTCTCTGACCAATTGCAATAAACTGCATAGTCTGAATTTCTAATATGAGTGGTTATTCATGCTTTTTAATACCAAAACATTGAAATAATGTTATCACTGAATGATAATGTATTAGCAAACAGTTATTTTTATGGGCACTTAATATGGCTAAATCAGATGCATAAATTGTTTGCTAAGCTTCAATCACCACTTCAGTTCTCTCTGCCCTTTATTGATTCTTAGTATCTGTGTTTTTCATAGCCTGCAGGTTTGCCTTTAGACTAAAGGCAAGTGTCTCATTCAAGAAAAAAGGACGGTACTTGTGGCTACAAAGGTTTCTTGGCACATTCCCCATGTAGTTTGAATTGTTCCTACCTTTCTTCCTAGTGACCTAACTCTGCGGCAACCATTAAATCAACTGATTAGTTGTTGGCCAAAGGGAATTATATTTTGGCAGAGAAAGCTTTTTCTATATGTGTTACATATGTGAGTGTGTGCATATATGTATCTGTTTCCTTTCTAAGAATAATAGTTTTGATGAACAAAGGGGGAAAGAAAATGTAGTGTGAATGATTGTGTGCAGTCAAAAACATCTGCTCTGGGTTCTGATTTCATTACTTCAGAGACAACAAAGTAGAAGAAATAAGATGTGTAGTGTCCAATCCTGTTATACAGAACAATTTCTGTCTGTAGGTATTTAGTTATTTTAGACCCCAGCTCTGGGAAATACTAAAATACACAGCATTCTGAGTGGAAATATACTAAAATCAATAGTACTACCCTACTGAAATACGTCTGGTATAAGTGGGATAAAACTTTCGGATGTTCAAAGATGTTTGTTAAACTTTAAGCCACAAAATAGTACTTCTTCCAGTCAGGTAAGCTTGTCTATTTCTTTTTCCACTATCTTCAATATTTAGTCATAGAAAAAATAAATAACTTGTGAAAAATAGAGTAGGTTCATTTGATTTGATTTGCAACAGGTACTTTAAACAAAAACTTGCTACAAACTCATTTGTTTTGGAGGCTGGACAGATTTGTTCAGCAACTGAGTATATTAGAATGGCAGTACCACTTCTGTCCTTCCTGTAATTCTGTCAAAAGTAGCAAGTTATTAGTAATGCCAACACTGAGTTTCAGGTCTTGGCAGACTGGTATTTCAGCAGGATCTAGAAACCCAATAGGAAAAAAACCATTATTTCTTAGTTGAGGAGGGCTCTATTTTAAATTGAGACCATATTTTCACTTTCTAGCCTCTGTCACCTAAGCTTTTTTAGCTAATTTCCTGTGCTTGATGAGCTGAGGACGTTTGAGAAGCTGGCTTTCATGATACTAATAACTGAAAATAACTTTAGACTCTCCAGATGTATTGCAAGTATTTAGTAATCTGTGCGGGTTTGAAAGTTGACAGAGGACAATTTCTGTTCATGTGAGATTTATAGCATAGGGCTATAGATACTGTAATATCATTGGGGCAGGAGCAAGAAAAATGGTCCCATATTACTGATGTAGACATTTTGTGTTAACGTATCCTAGTATTGCACAGGTAATCTGTTTTTGAAGAACAGTAAACTTATTTTGAATTTTCCTTTCGGGTGAGAGACTTGCAATATAGCCACATTTACACAGAAACCATTGTTTTTCAGCTGTGCAGTTTTATTACTCTGGGCAAGGGGTGGGGGTGGGTGGGGAACCAAGATGGCTTTGAAACACTTTTTTATTGTAAGTATCATAATGCTCTATGAAAAATGTCACCAAGACTTCAAAGTGGAAGGGAAAAGGTAACAGGTAATAACTTTTGATAGGCGAGAGTTAAAGTGACTTAACAAACTCCTAATTAAGGTTTTTTATTTAAAAGTAAAATTTCCTGACACAGCTCAGTGAATCAAATGCCTCTGAGTTGCAGAGAGTAATTTCTCAGACCTCCAGGCTGTGATCTATCAGGTAAGGCTAGTGTCTCTAACATCAGGGTTTCTACTCAGCAACTCAATTTTTGCAAGTAGATATTGAATTAAAGTTGTCGAAGAACTCTGTTTTTCTTGGAGCAGTGACTACTGCGATGGAAATACTTTTTACATAAAATAAATAGTTTTGTTTAGGTTAAAAAATAGGCATAGAAGAGACATAGCTGGACAAGCAGGTGTTTTGTCAACCTATATGTGTGGGTAAGAAGCAAATCCAGTTTCTTAGCTCTGTTACTTTTCCATAGGTATCATATTCCTGGATCAAAAGAATGACCCCACTCCTCACTCTAACTGATCTTTTATTGCCATTTTTGCAGTCTAATGGTCTTTTAAAGTTTTGGTTCAAATAACTATAACTTAAATTGGTCATCTCTTGCTACTTTTCCCCTTTCCTTCCAATTCTCTTTGCAGAGTGCATTGAGGTTTGTCTATAGAAATTCTCTCAAAATCTATACTGACAATCACTTATTTCAAGAAACTTGGTTATGGTGCCTAGTGCAAGGAAGCAGTATCTCTAAATATTCATTCATATATGATGTTGAACATGTTTGATTATTTTTAAAGCCTTCCTGACTTTCGTATCTATTACAAGATAAAGTCAGATAGTTTTGTAGGAACAAACTGCAAGTGCAGAGGATCTTGTGACTTAGATTGTCTTACAGAGGTCAATAATGCAGTCTGTAGAGTTTCATATTTCTTGGGTAGAGGGATATATATATTTCCAGGCAACTCTTTGCCTATGATCAGGTTTTGTACTCCAAATTTTTTTTTCAAACCAACAAATACTAATAACATTTCCATTTGATTTGAGCATATCAGGTTAGCATCTTATAGGGAACTGGAAGCGTGGAAAGGAAAGCACTGAGGGAAAGGCTCTGTAATTACAGGCATCGCATGATAATCAGCCTTATTTGGTCATGAAGTCAATGGATGTGGTGAAATTTAACTTGTCAGGTATTTTTGGAGAAGTGTGTTTAGGTACTCAGATCAGGCTATTAAGCAGCTGCTTTTGGTCTAATCTACTTTTTGATTAAAGCTAACATTGATACTGCAGTTTTGCAGTGGAGAATCAACTTTCTTTGAAAAGAAATTGTTTACTGCTCTATGACTTTGACCAATGAGAATGTCTTGGTCTAATTTACTTATCTAATTCCCCTCCATACTAATTAACGGCTTCATGTTTAGCTTGATCAAGATCTTTCTGTGGATGAGAGGGACAAAGTCTCCAAGAAGCCCTAGTGACTGGGAAGTGCCAGACACACGTACAAGTATTGCTAATGCCTGAAGTTTGTACCTGTCAGTGGCAAATAGGTGAGAAACTGTCCCTAGTAATCCAGTTCCTGACACTTCTGGCAATAGCGTGTCACTTGAATTCTGTAACAGGTCCTTGCCAAATTCAGAAAGTTGTGAGTTTACTACTACTATGAAAACCCATAGCATGGCATGTGTGGTTGCTTGCTTTTTCCTTTGATTGGCTAAAAATTATTCTGTGTCCAAATGTGGAATTATGGGAGACTTATCCATTTTGAAGAAAATAGTAGCAGGTTAACATTTCTGTAGCCACTGTTTTAGCATACTTGTTTCTTAGATAGTGAATCATAAAAATAAAACCAAGAAGAATGACAACCAAGAAAACCAACCAACAATGGCTTGTTTCCCGACATGCCTCAAAATTCTATGAGATGTACTCATGTTTATTAATATTGTCAATTCCTACTGTATTTCCGATCTAATTATGGTGTTCTGTTTTGAACCTAGATATGCTCTTACAGAAGATGACCTTATCTCTTCTCCATAAACATGTGTTTTAGCTGTGTAGTAATTTTCTTTTTTTATATAGCAGATCACCCCTCGACTTTGTTTGAACTTTTTATTTTTACAAGCATGGAACGTATGCAGACCATAATTTTCTTTTCATTTACAAAGAACAATCAGTCTGTGACTTGTAATAGATACTTACAGAACAAAAAATAAAGAAAAACTGAGGCGGCGTAATATCTCCTGTGGGTAGGCTGCAGCTGAACAAAAATGATATTTAGTCTTTGTGGATGGAGGATATTCTTTATAAGCAAAACTTTTCAACAGAGGAGGTGTAACACTGGAATTCATACTAAACTAAATTTGAATCTAGGTGTCTGAATTCTTGCTAGGACCTAGCTTTCCCCATTCTATTAATAGGAATAAACCAACAGAAATCTGAGGCTAATTCTTGAAGTAATAGCCTCTCTATTTCAGAGGAATCTTTCCTAATGTTATTGTTTAATGTTTCCTGTTACTGCCTTTTTCGTGAACTGTTTGGTAGAGTAAGGACATGTTAAGACCCAACAGAGAAGAAAAAAGTTGAAAAAAAGTTACCCTAAGAATTGTTAAGAGAAGTGTAGGATGAAGCTAAAATATTTGTCTACTTAGAAATGCAAGAAGACAGGTATTTGAAAGATGTCACTGTATCCATTGACATTTTTGCTTGCTCTTGTTTATTTTGATATACTTTTTAAGAGCAATATCTGTATGCATAATAAAAGCATACATTGATTGGTCTGTCCCATTAGAATGATGTATAATTGTATTAAGAATGGAGTGTTGGAATGTGATGGTTTATAATATATGGGGCTGTAAGCTGTGGTTAAGACTACTGTAGGAAATAGGTTGTGAACATTAACCTTTGATGTCAACAGGGAACAGACAAAGGCAAGGAAAATGCAGCAAAGGCCATGGTCTCCCTTCTGCAGCCAGTATGTGGCACCATCAATACACCAAAGTTGCATCTGAGATTTGTAGGTCTTGTTTTGGATTTTAAAATGAGCTTTATTTGTGGAGGTTAGTTAGAATTTTGACAGCAGAAGTGTAATTTTAAAATCTGTCTAGTCGTTCGTCCGTGTCTCCCCCTCCCCCCCCCCCCCCCCCCCCCAGGAAAATTCAGAAAACACTTAATCACCAAAACGCTGTCAGATTTATACCAAACAAATAGGAGATTGTAGAGAGAGTGGATTCCTATTCACAAATTTTCTCCACATCCCCCCCCTGCCCCTTTCTCCCTCAGTTCTCTTCAGCTATCATTGTTACTTTTGAGATATCTTCTTTGAGACATTTTGATGAATAATCTGTCTGTCCTGGTTTTGGCTGGGATAGAGTTAATTTTCTTTCTAGTAGCTGGTATAGTGTTAAGTTTTGGGTTCAGTATGAGAAGAATGCTGATAACACACTGATGTTTTCAGCTGCTGCTAAGCAGTGTTTATACTAAGGATTTTTCAGCTTCTCGTGCCCAGCCAGCGAGAAGGCTAGAGGGGCACAAGAACCTGGGAGGGGACACAGCCAGGGCAGCTGACCCAAAGTGGCCAAAGGGGTATTCCATACCATGTGACATCATGCCCAGTATATAAACTGGGGGGAGCTGGCCTTGGGGAATCGCTGCTTGGGAACTCCCTGGGCGTCTGTCAGCAAGTGGTGAGCAATTGCATTGTGTATCACTTGTTTTGTATATTCCAGTCCTTTTATTATTATTATTGTCGTCATTATCATTATTAGTTTCTTCCTTTCTGTTCTATTAAACTGTTCTTATCTCAATCCAAGGGTTTTACTGTTTTCCTTCCGATTCTCTCCCCCACCCCATTGCGGGGGGGGTTGGGATTAAGTGAGCAGCTGCATGGTGCTTAGTTGCTGGCTGGGGTAAAACCATAACACTGTCTAAAGTTCAAAGCTTCTGTCTTAACTCTGATTTATCCATGTTGCAGGACTTACCGTTTTAGGAATAGTAATAGATGGATAGTGTTTTTCCAGACAATTTAATAACATTCAGTGTGTTCACCCTTCCCCTGCCACAAGACTGTTTTTGAAAGCTTTATTTACCCTTGTGAATAAAAAAAACCCCCACAAAACCAAAACCAACCAAACAAACACACCCCTCCCCCCCCAAACAACCAACAACTTCCAGAGTTTCTGACACTTTCTTTTAAAAAAAGCTACGAGCTCAAAGTAAGTTTCCCTCACCCCAGGTAAGTGCTGTTATGGAAGTATCATAAAGAAACACTTGTCATTCTGGTCTCTGGTCTTGAGCTGAACATCCATCCTATACTAGGCAAACATTGTGTTTCCACAAAGCTTTAACTTTATTGGTAGGTAATTTCTGACTTGACTTGATATCCTCAGTGCTCTTAATTAACTACCTGGCTAATGAGGTGTGGTGGTAAACACCATGTCATTTTTTCAAGGGTGTGGTAGTATGTGTGCTGCCAGAAATCTTGGGTTTCTGAAGCATTTGTGGCTTTTAGCACGATAAAGCAAGCTCTGTGGAACATGTCAAGTGCTTTGTTTGGCCCTCCCCACCACCCAGAGGCTCAGATCAGTTGACAAAACTAATTTGCCAGCAGCTAAACACTAGAGCGGTACTTCCAGTCTTTCTACATAGTTAAGTCTACCTAATGTATTATCATGTTGATACAGAAAATGGCAGGTGTATATTTAGTTTCCACAGGACTAGAACTCTTTATAATCTTTATTTCTTGACTGATACTCTGAGGAACAATGTGTGGCTGAATTACAGAAAGAACTTTTTAAAATCCTAGTACCTATTTCCAGTCTTATTCTCTCCCCACCCCTTCCCTGCCTCCAAAAAGAACCCCCCAAAACCCTCACCAAACCCAGACAATAAAAGTCCAAGAAGTCCTCACTTCCCTTCTCTCCTGAGAGAGATATGTTTGCTTTCACAGAACACTTAAACTTGTTCTTTGTTTTGGAGAGAGAGGAAAAAAATAAAAATACGATTTCATAAAAGTAAAACTTCTGAGTTCTGTCACAGATAGCATCTAAAATGGTTACAAGAATGCTATGAAGACCCTTCAACAAAATATACTTCAGTTCTTGTGACTTTATGTAGTTTCAATTTAAATAGAAAGCATTTAGTATTTGGTCATTTGCCAAAATACCAGATTTGCTTGACAATCCTGTTCAATAATGCAGAAAGGAGAAAAAGAAACTGTTATTGGTGCGAAGGTGTATTTGTGCTAGTATTAAATGATATGGTGAGGGGAAAGAATATAACTGCCACTTATAGCGCATCAACTATAGTTTTTATGAAACCCATCATAGTCCTTTTAAGAATAACTTACACCACAAGGGAAGTAAAGAGTAGATATTATGCAGAGCAATTGACTTGAATTGCTAATTCTGCTGTTAAGATAGATTCTGTTTTATACCCTGCATTAATGTGGAGATTCACTAGCTTTCAGTAAACTTGGTCTAATTTCCTAATTTTTGGTTCTACCTAAAGATTTGCAGCAAAGAAATTGATGGGACTTTTACACTCTAGGGCATAAAGATCAGTCCCTTTCATTCTGATGTCTAGCTAGCTTCATGCAAAGAAATGTGTAGTTTGGATAATGTTTTAGTTCATTCTGACTAATCCACTTCTTCCCACATGGTAGAGAACCTGCCCTTTATTAATCACATCTATATAGGGTAAAAAACAAAGCATGTAAGAATTAATCTAGTTCTGGGGTAGAATGTTGCAGATGGGCATCAAGGCCTATATAAATATTAACCATAAAAGCTGATGCATTTCTCGTTTCCTTGTGCATTAGATTCTAGGACCTGACTGGTGTGACCTGAGCACTTTCTTACACATATATAGCTGGTGTGCAGTATGTAGCTCTAGGAAGCAGAAGATATGAGACAGGGATGTTGCTACTGAGTTCAAACAATGGGACTTTCTGTGATGCATCGGCAAAGACTGTGTCAGAGATGTCTGATGTGGCACTCTCTGCATCTTACTTTTTCTATAGAAGCTTTCTTCCTCGTGTGTTTAGAAATACGCTTCTTGAAATAATACTGAAATATGTTTGTTTTGTTTCTGTATTATTTGCTTTTAAAGACATCTATATATCATTCCCAATTACCACATTCTTAAGTGTTAGTGACTGCATGAAAAAATAAAGGCAGGTAATTTCTTTGCCTTGAACTTCGTTATTAAAACGCATTCATAGGATTAAGCTAGGGAATTTGAGTACAGTGTCACTGCTGACATTAGTCCAAGACTTCTTCAGAGGGAACTCAAGATAGTAGCTTTAACGTTAAACACTGACATAAGCATTTATGAATCTTTGGAAGGTGGTTCTTAAATTGTGTATTAACATTAACAATTATAAGTTAAGTAGTTTTACTGGCATTTCTTATACCTTCATACTGATAAAATACTATCCAGGTGGCCGTGTGTGTCTGTCTCACTCATGATGATTCTGTTGTTAAACTTTTCTTTCTGCTGAATCCCAATACAAAATATCAATTTAACATTATTTTTGAACCAGAAAAGAACTTTATTTTGTCTGTTAATCATAGTAAATCAGATCTTCAACATACTTTGTCGAGTACAACTCCTGAAGTAACTGACAGTGTGACTGCCTATGGAGTCTGCTTGTTCCAACAGTCAAAATTGAATGAAACAAGTGCTGCAGAAGTTAGTAAAGTAGTTGTGACTTCTGTAGACTCCCTTTTGGGGGGAGGGACAGGAGAAAGTTCCCTGAAGATTCAGGAAGGGATTGTAATACGCTCAAATCTTGCTTTGCTGAAGTTGATGACAACGTTGCTTTTTTGACTGACTGCAGAACGGAGTTAGTTTGCCAGTCTCAGGCAAATTAGCTTGTTGAGCCCTAATGGGTAATACTGTTATGCCCCAGAAAGAACCAGCTCAGCTGCTGCTTCTGCTGTGCACAAGGTGCTCAGAGATGGTCTCGTAGAGCTACTGGCTGATGGAGTGATTATTGATGCTACAACTTGGTCTTTGCTTTCTTATGCTATGTGTGATGTAAATTAGAATACAGAATATGGAAGTATTTTCCCCGAGTACTCATTATGCTCTTAAAAAAGCATGAAAACCACATTGGTTTCTACTTCCTGAATGTAGGAATAACTTTTAATACCTTAAATGCTGCATTACTTATTAATACTTTAAGTACTTAATCAGCAAAATAACAACTGGAAAGGTATTCTATGACTAAATAGGAAGTTATATGTCAGATTAAATATATGAAATTATATGCATCTATTTCACTAAATCATGATATGGTTATTAAACATATAAGCATTTCCCTACAGTTTTAATATCCAGATTAAAAAATAAGCTTCCTCTGCTGTGTCCAGTACGTTCAAATATATTTGTTGTTAAATCTTTATCGTATGTTTTTAAAAGCATATTTTACAGAAGCTTTGTAGCTCTTCTCAACAATAGCAGCCTGTAGGTGTTACTTTTACTAAAAGGAATTACTGGGTTAGGGAGTTCCTGGACATGTTCTATATTTCATATGCTAGAAAGCTAGGAAAAAAAATAATCTTAAACTGTTTCAGAAGGCATCCATGAAAGAAATGTGTTTATTATTACTTTCTGGTTCAGTCTTCACTACGTAAATTATTTTTCTTCAGTTGTGCACATTTAAGGAGAGCTCCAAACTTTGTCATAAGGCCTTTTCTCTGCTCTCTTCTGACTATGTGTGGAGCAGAGCACAAAGTGGTTTTGAGTGAGAACAAACATTTAGAATATCTATCTACTTATAAGCATCGTGCTAACTTGCTAACCAGCCAGCTGGTATGGGTTTGGCTCCCTTGTTTGCATTTGTGCTAGCATGGGCTGTAAGAATGCAGTGTGCTTTTCCTTTAACAGCTATTCTTCATGGTACTCTTTTTTTCTTCTTTTTTTTTTTTTGTTTGGCCATTATACATGTTAATATTATGAAAGAATGATTTCATTGTAGGCATACACAAAGACGACTAGATACATCTCAAAAGTACCTGTTGACACAGATTTCTACTATATTAAAACTGAATGCTCTTTAGTATTACAAAGTTGTACATAGTTAAGCTAACTTTTAAATGACTTGTAAACTGTTCCTTTGAACTGTCACTATGAAGACACTTGTCTGACCAAAACTATTCAGACAGGAAAAAAAACAAGCAAACCCAAAACAATGCAACTTTATTTCTAGCATTCATTTTCAAAGCTGGCAAGAATTAGGTTTAATTTTTATATTTGCCTATTGACTTTATATGGAATTTATGCATTGACTTTTGGGATGAGACTACTCTCAGCAGTTGTGCATGTGTTTGCTATCTTTGTCCCTACTGTCAAGAGGCTGAAACTTCCTTTTTCCAAAAAGGAATTAAAACAGCACATTCTGTTTGTTAACAGAATTTGTGTGCAACTTGAGCATCCTTCAAGAGCAGAGAGGTAATAAAGTCAGTCTTCTGTAGAAAACTGTTATGAAAATATGACATTTTCATAATGGTTTGTAATTTTTGTTGCAAAAAGCTTGTACGTTTGTTATAGAACACTTGAGTTAAATGTATTCATTGCTTTCTGTCTAAAGTAACCCAAGAACGTGGTAAAATGAAAAATTAAGAATTTTCTAATACCCAAATAATGGCTTGAAAGATAGTTGTCTTTTTTTTTGTGTGTGTGTGTCTAAAATAAATATCATTTTTCAGATGATAGTTGGTGTTTTCTGCTTTAGTCATTAGTGTTTGTGCAGTTTTGTGTTTGGATAATCTGTTGTAAGCAGATCTAAGTATCCCTGTGAAGACCATCTAGTTGCTTAACTTAGCTTTTTTATTCATGGAAAAGCAATCAAGTGTTCTGCTTAGCATACTGTTGTGGAGCTGGTGACCCCCTTCCTCCTCCCTTGAATACTCGGGTCTATGAATAATATGTTCCACATCAGCACACCTATGAATCAACGGCTATGTGCCTTGCTTTGAGCTCAGTCTTGGAGAAAATATAAAGTAAGTTTAAGAGGGGCTGTCATCACCCAGTGGAGTCGCATCAGGTCATGATACATGATGAAATGCAGACTTCTTTCCGGGGGAGGAATTGAGGAGAAATAAATCTGTGGCCCTTTTAAAGCAATGAATAGAGCCAACATGCTTATTACCATTTCCAACACTTCAAATAATCTGTAACTTCGCACAGAGGGTGTGAAAAAGGTCTTTTTCTAAAAGATATGGAGTACAAGTACTTTAATCCAACCTGTTTGTTGGGTTTTCTTGTTCATGTCCATTTCCCATGTGAAATTGTATGTATCACCTACTGATCATTGAATTTCAGCTCATGGTGCGATGAATTTATGTATCATTTTGAATTGCTAGTAAACTTGGGTTTGAGTCTAAACCAATGTTGGTTCCTACTTTGCACACTGTTAGAAAATTACTAAATTCCATAGGCCAGCCAAAACTGTTGCTTATCCAAACTCATTGTCTATATTCTTTGTCAACCCCACCCTGTGTTTTCACTTGCATTAAACTTCAGATGTGGAGAAGGAAGAGAAAATGAAAACTTAAACCTTGGCTTTTGGAAGGAAAAACTAGTTTTGGTTAATATTAAGGTCTATGAAGAACTGGTCTTCAGTCTTACATTTTAAGCGGCCTTACTTTCCAACAAGCCACAGCCATGACATACACTACATGCTTTTTGATTCACAAGAAAGAGGAAACTTCTCTTTTTTTTTTTTTTTTTTTTAACATTGCAGTTCTAGGATTGCCCAGTTCTGCTGATGTTTTGCTTAGCTTGTAGATATTGAATATTCGCTATGGGATACTGCAGACTTCTTTTTGGAGAAATATGGTATTTCTACAAATACTTTTAAAAGTAGGTTCTTTCTGTATTCTTCTGGACTGTCAAGCTGAAAATTTCTCAGATAAATTTACTTCTGTAGTAAGAAACTATAAATATAGAAACTAAGTAGTGTTGTGATGAATTTCTGGGCTGCCTTATATCAGGTCTTGTTATAATTTGTGGAGTAGCACAACATAGAATGATATTCCCTCCCAGTCTCCCCCATTGGACTAGTGGAAAATACTGCTTGTATTTGGGACCTTGTATCAGTGAGACAGGCGTACAGTAATTTTTCTTGAAATTTAAATAACCCTTTCACTTGTCATTATCAAATGAACATAAACTTTATGTAAAATCTGTAACGTGAGTAGTCAATGCTACTTGACCAATAGTACTAAGGAGACTGGCAAGACAAACCTGGAAAAAGCTCTGTCCTTAGTTTCTTGCTTGTCTTGCTCCCATCTTCTCAAAAATACAATTCGGGTACAGAATATTGGCAGTTTGTCCTGTTTTGGTCAGTATTTTTACTAGTCAGTGACTGAACCAACATAAAATGTTTGCTTAAACAGTTATAATGCAGTAAAGTCTTCGTAAGAGGCTGCTTAAAGGATTTCTTCATGTGAAACTGTAAAGTGTGACAGTTCCATTTTACACTTAGTGACCATGAATGTGTGTTGTTAAAGAATGTACATGGACCTTTTTTCCCTTACCCTTTGGTTTTGTTCTGTGTATCCACCTACAGAAGTAGGACTGTATGTTGATTAATCTAGGTTCGTATTGAGAAACTCTTGATACCTATTTGGTCAGAAATTATATTTTTAAAAAAAAAAAAGTAACAGCGTGGATATCAGCAAAAACCTAAGCAAAATGTTTCTATTTCACTATGAAGTCATTTATTTGATGGAAAGAAGATTAAATGCTTCTATAGTATTTTAATTCCTAAGTAGCTTCAAAATTTTGAGAGGACTAGATCTGTGCTTTGTTTAGACATCGTGCGTCTGGTGGTAGCTTTCCACCTGTTTCTTACCTGTTTTCATTGACACTGTGATGGACAGATTTCTGCAGAATGCTTGTACATTGTTTCATCATCAAATCACTGGCAATTTGTAACAAGTAAAGATCGCAGTAATTCTTTGTTTAAAGCGTTGTTTCAGGTTAGAAAATGTTGTGCTATGATATAATATGTTGGCAGATGAACATAAGCTCTAGACTGCCTGGAGTGCTTCGTCTCTTTTTTTGCAAGTGTTTTTTCCAAGCAAATGATTTTGTTTTTAGCAATTTTAGGCAAGCTTATTTTGTTTTATAGGAAATTCTTAGAAATTATGAACACGATAACCAAAAATTATAATTTAATAATAAATTTTCTTGGGTTCTAGGCATTGTTGTGCTTTCTTCAATTTGCTGCAGCTTTCAAACTGTATATGAAATATGTAATCTAGGGAACAGTTATAGGAAGGATGCTTAATCTTTGTCCTGGCTCAGCTGGTGTTGAGTAGACCTGAAATATACATCTGAACTGTTCCCTGATTCATGCTTCTGATGGGATTTGATGATGTGGGGGTAAGACTGTGAGATTAATAGTGATTTCATTTCAAAAGAAAAAAATAAATGTTTTTGATTCTTATCCCTTTGGTGTAAAGGTAAATGCAAAATCTGGATATGTTCTTTGTGTATCAGACTCGTCTCACTATGTGAATAGGTAGGATTACGTGATACTAGAAGAATGTTTCCATAAGGCTGAGTCTGAATTCCTGAAAGTTAATTTGATTTGTAGGAGTACTAAATTTGGACTTGCTTATAATCCTGAATGCATTGTAGTGAAGTTATTCACTGAATGAGTAGTATTCTTTATCTTAAGATCACCTTTGGTATCTTCTTTAAGATCACGCATTTTTATGGTGTGTATTATTAGGCGGTTTTGTTTTTCTGTCGAATTTTAGTCCTAATCCTTGGTCTAGACTCACAAATTGTTAGCTTCTACCCCTTGAATGTTCTGGTTTTCTCTATACCTTTTATTGCACCCCCATTTGGAGGAATAATATTTGAATATGCACTTCTATAAAATACTAAATTGTCTTTATGAAAGGTGTTCATTTACTATAGTCTTTTCTTTCATCTTAAATGTCTTGTGTCTAGCTCAATTAGTTTATTAGAAAATGGAAGAAGGCCATGATGTTTGAGATAACCTTGTTGTTCTTTGTTCTTATTATGACAGTTAATAATGGTTACAAATTTGTGACCTCCGTGTTGCATATATACATCAGTCTAGGTGGTGGGCTGTTCAGGGCGCAATTTGTCACTTATTTGCTCTTCACATTTCTTTTTCATGCATCTTGGGATCCTTTTTTACCTGGATATCATTAAGATTGTGATCTGAGGTAATGTAGTTTTACAGTATCTTATACAACTAATATATACATATACACACAAGGAATGATTAGTTTCTTATCTCAACGTTCATAGTCAATATACATCTGTAGGTCAATCAGATGACTACACAAGCATATACATGCGATAACTATGCACATATGTAAATAATGCATGTGGCTGTGCTAGTGTTTCACTGCAACTAACAATTATAACCGACTCTGGTGTCAAAGAAAAGAAATTAATGTATGTGCATCATTATCAATTTTGATCACAACCTTGGTGCTGCTACTGCAGCTGCTATTTCATCCATTCAATATGAATGATTAAGAGCACTGGCCACTAGCAAAAATCTGTTTAAATTTTTCATTGTAATTCTGATGTGGCCTTCTAAAGGCTTATTACTGACTGTGCTTGAAGATGATGCCAGGAATTTCAAAACAGCTGATTCTAATTTTGTCCATTTCTCTGAAATGTTTCAATAGAGTTCCTTTTTCTAACATCTCTCCATGAGACAAGTATAGTTTGGTACAGTAGTCTCTGAATGTGGACTAAGGGCCAGATTTTCTGGATAGAATGACAGTTCTAATACTAGAGGTAGAGCTCTGAGAGCATGGCATAAAGGACAAATGTTCGGTATTTTAATCTATGAGAAGTATCCTATGCGGGTGGGGGGGTAAAAAAATTAAAGTATATGTGTAGTTAAGATTGAATAAAATTCCTGAACAGGTAGGGGAAAACCATGAAAAGAACAGATCTCTAGAAAGAAGAGGAAGTAACACAGATAACATGCTTGACATTTCTCCTAGCAAAATTCCTTGAAACTGCTTTTATGTAGTACACATAAAATGTTCAGTCTAGGTTCCAAGGATGAAGGAGTACTATATTTTATTCTCAGAATAACAAACTAGTAGCATTGAACACTGAACATCTTCAAACTGCCCATTTGGGAATGTATCATCCTTGTGTTTGACTGGTACGCCTAGGAATACAGTAAGCGTTGACTCTCTGAATTTATCTGGCTCTATGAGAATGAGTGTAAAAGTGTATATTTTTACAGGACCAATTTTCAGTGCTAGTTGTGGTGATCTACCATTCCTCACGTCTATTTGAAGATCACTTCTCTTGTACTCGCCTGCTGTTTACTTGCTGGCTGCTTGGCTGTCAGAACTGTAAAATCTTGAAAGGATGTTATGCATAACAAGGATTATGTAAATTGATTAAGACTTGTAGCTTCCTGTGGAAGTTCTAGGAATTCTTTTAATTGTTTTCAAACACTTTTCCCTAATGATAATAAAGTTTTTTCTTCTTTTTGTCTGGTGTGTTTCTACTTCTGAAATGGGATGGAATCCCACAGCACGAGTTACCAAAAACCAAGGGCCAGGTAACTCTTGAGAAGCCAGATTTTTGTAATACAAGTGGTTAAAGTATTTATGTAAACTTGCAAAAATATCTTTGGTGTCTTCCCCACCCTTACCCCATCGTAACTTTACACCTTTTGAGTTTCAGTCAGTATAGCCCACAAATTTCTTAGGTTTCTGGTTTAAGTTCAAGTCAAGAAGTTTTGAGGGGTTGTTCCGGAAACAAGTGAGTAGACCGTCTGAAATGAATGGTGAAAAAGCTGGAATTTCTGTTGTAATAGAGCGGCAGAATTAAAAGAACTACTAATCACTGTTCTAAAGAGCCTATACAGGAAGGGACAAAGTTCTCCATATTGCAATTTTGCTATGAAGTATGTTTCAGTTCTAAGTATGTTCTAGTTTTGACTTAGAAGGCTATATAAATGTAAAGGTAATACTTTTTTGAAATTAGAGGATAGGCGTGCTTTTTTTTGTAGCTTTTTGATAAATAACTAAATTTAGTGGTCAAAAAAAGCAAGAAATTAGTAGCAAGGTTTTGCAGGTCACTCTATTATCTGTTAGTACTGACCTGGAATAGCTAATTTTTCTATTGCTTGTCTTTTGTGACTGGAAAGTGCTAATGAGACAGAACTGTGCCAAATTACTAGGTTTTGGGTTGGTATTTCCTTTTTTCCTGTTGGAAAAATATCCACAGAGTACTGCTTTATAATAAGATCTAGCACTTAGTGCCACAGGTGGCAAAATGTGCACCTGTTCCTTGTTAGTCAGCCAGTGTTCTGACTTGTGTTCTGCACTGCCTGAATTAATTACTACTGCTAAGGCACACTTTCTCATTTTGTCTTATGATTATTCTTTCATAAGTCTGGTGTCTAATTCGGCTTTTGACATAAATATGATGGCAGAGGTCCAATGTTCAATTAAGGTGCATCTCCTGTTAACTAATGGTTGAATTCTGTGTTTTGTAGTCAGGTCTTTAAAGGTTTGAGATGCTCTAGCTGCTCTGGCCAAATTCCAGTCACCACAGCTGTTTCTGTACTTTGTCTTTAAGCCTCTGTTAAGCCTTTCTTAATTTCAAGTGCAGTTTTGCCCTTGTGGTTGAAGGGGGCAGAACATACCCCTGGCGTTGTAGATACTCATGTATTTTTCAGTGTCTGAGTCACTGTCTCCATCAGCATCTTAATACCACCTTTTCTCGGAGGTCTTTATTAATGAAGTAACTGGTTTTTCAACAGTTCATCTCTTTTCTAAATAATATCAGTTCTCGGATGTCACGGGAGGTATTGCCCATTGAACAGAACAGTTGGATGATTTGGGGTTACAGCACTTACAAAGACTTGAGTGCATTTTACAGACGTGACTAAGTAACTGCACGTACAGGAAGGATATATGCCTAAAAGAGGGGAGCGAGTTGGCAACTTCTGTTACTGTTTCAAGTTCCTCAATATGATTATCGCTATCAGATCTTATTGGTAAAGTAACCTCAGATTCCTTTGCTGTTCTGATCGTTGCTAAGATTAAGTCTTATTGAACTTCAAAAAGATGGGAAGGTGGAGAGAGACTCTGAATATTTTTGTTAAAACTTTTTGTTTGTTTTTTTCTAGTTTATTTGAACATTCTGTGAAGAGATTGTTCCTGCTGATCCTTATTTTCAGTAAGACTAGACTTCAGTTTCCTAACCGTCTTATATGGGAACATTTCACTAGTTGGAAGTTAAAGACTTCAGCATATAGAAGTCAAATATTTAACGCTATAGATGTACTGAAGTTTGAGTTCTGATTTACAATAAATCAATATGGTGGTGTAACATACTATATATGCAGCACTGCCACTTGGACAGACCCTTGTCCTTTAGCGTAGTTTGTAGTTAAGGTTCATGAAGTTTCACTCATGTCTTTTCAGATGAAGAGCTCTTTTTCAGAAGGTTATGTGTACTAATTCTTTGGATTTTCTGTCTTTTACCATTGCTTGTATTCTGATGAAGTGATGCGAGATTTCAGCTTAAGATATCATAACTATTCAAATGAATCCATGTTGTATGTGGGCATACATACATTGACAAAGTCAATTTTCCTTGAACTGTAGGTTCTGCTGTGATGGTGTTAGACTTAATTAAAAAAAAAAAAAAAAAAACAACCAACCAAAAAAAAACCCCAAACCCAACCTATTCTAGGCTTTTATATAATTGATGGCTTCCCACATAAATTTTAGGACTACTTAATTGAACAATGAAGAATTGGATCAAACTTAAGCAAACTGGGATGTTTTTTAGATGTTTGTGCTATCCATAACTACTCATGTAAAAACAACTATAGTTTAAGTATGCAAACTCTCCTGTCTGAAATGCAGAAATCAAGAGAGGAAAATAAGTTTTCAATTGAATAGGGAATAATATATTGAAATATATAGATAAGTCTTCGGGATGTTTTTTAAATTCCAAATTTTGTTAGGATTATTTTCTGTGGAATAAAAGTCAGACATGAGGTGTTCCTTATTTCCTTAAAAAATATCTCAATCAAGGCAACTTTTAACATGGGAAATACATGCCTTTGAAGCTGATGTAAATCATCTGTAAACACACTTATTAATTTAAGCTTTTCCACTGCTCCCTGAACATGCAGGTACATTAGTTATTTGGCTGTGTTAGAGAACTACTTTTCTTTCTCTCGTAAAATCTTTCAATGCAGAACTCTGTATTTCCTGTTAAACTTTTTAACAAGGGATGAATGGATCATTTCAACTCTGTCAAGTTTTTGTTGTATGTTTTGGATTCAAGCTTCTTTTAGTCATTCTTTAAAATATTCTTCTTTGATCTGTTGGACTTCCTGATATGGAATACCTCATGTATGAAGTTGAGATTATATATGGGTTTAGACCTACATGAAGGCCTGAAACTCTACTTCTTCAGTATTTGTCTAATAGTCCTTGTTATTTCCTTTCCAGTGATGAGTTAGCACTGGGCAAATGGAAGGAAAGGGTTATTCTTTCCTTCCCTTCCTTCAATGGATATTGAAGAGACACATTGTATGGCCACAGCATTTGTCTTCATGTCTTCACATAACTTCCAGTACTGTGCTCAACTTTGTGAAACTAAAACCAGCTCACAAAACACTTTTTCTTTCTGTAACACAGGTGCTCACATCACAATACACATACCAAAAAGGTCCTGTGTGACAGTGCTAGCACTGAGCCAGTTCTAAGTAAATCTGCTTCCTAGAAGTATTATCCGACTGTGCTGTTTTCCAGTGGATTATTATTTCCAGTCAGGTCAACCACAGACCTTCTTAGGTAGAAAATGCAGGGTTTTGATATTACGCTTTAATGACTGGATACTATTGGGTAGAAGAATTATCTAATAAAATGCATTTGTGACTATTGTAGTTTAACATCTATCAGAAATGTTTCTTTGTTTTGTACCCGTAACTTAAACATGACATGCTTTTTTGCCTAAGAGTTGCTATGAAACTTCTGAGAATAATTTTACTTTGATTTTTTTTTCTTCTTTCTTTAACTTAATCACTGAGACATAAATCTGAAATTTCAAAAGCTGCCTAAGCATTCTGAATGCCCAATTTCCATTAATTTTAAATCGCTTAAGTGGCTTTGAAAAACTTAGCATTAAGGCTAAGTCACCCTAGGGTGACATTCCAACTCTGCTGAAGTTGATGGTAAAGTCTACATTGACTTGAGTGGGACTAGGGAGTTTCCCTTACACAGTGGTGAGTATAAGGCTCTAAACTAGTCAAAAGTCCATTTGACAAAAACAATGAAGCACATCCTTAATATTAAGGGAGAGAGTATCTGCTCATTTTAACAAGGCTACTGTCATGCTTAAGGGTAAATACTTCACTGCTTTCACAGAATGAGAGACTGAGATAAAGTCAGTTTTGGTCTCATGATGGGAAAATTTGCTTAGATTGTCAAAAGGTACAGTGCTGAAATTGTGTGAAACAAAGAGGACTTGAAACTCCTCCTCTTTAAATCTGGGAGAGGGGGGGTGTTTGTTTTCTCTGAACATAATTTTTAAAAGGAAAGGTCAAATAATCTCTGAAGTAGATGTCTGTCTCTAGGGAGGCAGTGGGTATGGATAGCATTACATTTCCAATGCAAATTTTCAGAGAGAAAACCCCATGAAAATTCAAGCGTAATTTAATAGGAATTGTCTCTTCAGTTGGAAGTATTTTGGTTTACATGAACAATACTGCCTTTCAAAAAGCTTAGGAGGCATAACTGAAGTCACTTTTGGAGGGAAGTAAACTATATACGTAAACTCAAATAAATGCCACTTTTTGTAACTCCAGTGTGTCCAGTATTATTGAGTAGCAATTTCTGACAAGTATGCATATGCTTTCTTAATATGCCTTTCCTAGATCTAAGGGCCACTGAATTTCACTATCTTCTGAAGTATTAAATAGTGAAATCCTTTATTGGATTTCTCCTCTTTTTAAGGAACATCTATTTCTTTGGAATGTATGTATGTAATAATAGAGTTTGTTTAACTTTTTGTGTGACTTACGTAGCTCACAAACATTGAAAAGCTGAATAGAAATAACGTTAACCTGTCCCTCAACTTTTATGAGCTTTTCTAGACCTGTTTTCAATGTTTTGATATTTTTAAGAAATAATAATGAAACATGCCCCTTCCCGCCCCTGCTAACACAAAACAAAACCAAAAGGACCACACATGTAAAAAATGAAACCTTCAGTTTGTGAGGCTTATTGAAGCATAAGTCTGTGTCTGTAAAATGAAAGAAAACAAAATGAATGGTTAAACTGTCTATTACTAATCTGAGGAACAAATCCTAGAATGAAAATGGGACTAATGAAAGTGTTAGTTTAAAAAGATCACAGCCTCAATTAGACTATTTCATTTATACTCTACTTCTTGTTTGCTGTGCAGATATTACAAAAATCCTTTAAAAAACCAACCCCACTATAATCCTAATTTCTGTTATATCTTAATATATAAGGATATAATATTGACAGTGTTTCCATGTTCCTATCTCTTTATATTTGTAACTTTTAGAGCCTGACTTTTCTGCCACTCTGCCGCTAATTTATAACAGTTCTGTATCGAACAGCAATCCGATTACTAGATAAAAGCATTTCTCTACCAGTCTCCTTGTTTTTAATGTTCATGTAATTGATAGTAGTGATTAGTGAATTTTTTTTTTTTTTCTGTTTTAGTATATACTAAAACCAATATTGGCCTGGTTAGGAATTTAAAAGGTGCATTGGGAGGACTAGTTAGTTCAGTTTCATTCAGAAGTAAATTCAAAGCATTGTTTAAAAAAAAGAAAATTATCTGTGTTAAACCCGTCTTCAAAACTTATTTGCTTTTATTGAAAAATTTATTTGCCTTTATTGAATTAGAAGGCTAATTAAAATGAGGAAATACTTCAAGTGCTCCAGCCTTTGCTGTTTTTAAAATGAAATCAATGAAATCTGAGTGTGTTTTCATGCCATCATGACTTAGAGACAAAAATGATATAAGAAAACTCTAGAACAACTTTTTTGTAAGTGTCTGCTAGGAAAGCGCTAGCTCAAATCTTCTAGTTAAAGCTGTCAATACCTGTTTTGTTTCAGCTTGCAGCTCAAAGTTGAAATTGATGCTTGAAACTTTTTCCAGATAAATGTGAGACATAAAGACAAGGTGAGCAGTACAGAAATTGTGAGGAACAATGTTTAAAATAACCAAGTTTCAGGTTTGGGCAGTTTTCTCCCTTCCTGTGGTTCTTCCTCCATCCTTTTTATTTTAGTTTATTTTTATGAAATATCAGTAAAATACATGGAAATGTCCAACTTTTTAAGTGCTTGAGGTGTGGGGAGGCGCTCTCTAGCTTGCAGATTTTAGTATCACCTACATCAGTTCTATGGCTGTCAAATTTATTCCTTTTTCTACAACAAAGTAGAAACCAGATGGTTTAGAGCTTTGTGTATTTATACCCAGAATATCATTCCTGCATAAAATCTTGGCTCCACAAGCATGAAGTCCACACACTTCTGATTTCTAGGAGTATAGATTTCATTCTGGTACCTGCTTGTAAACTAGGATGATAGTTTTTGGGAGGTGGGGGAGTTTTTTGGGTCCCTAATTCTGCTCTAGTAACAAAATGGTGCTCTGACTTTTAAGTCTTCAATTTATCACAGAAATTTTCCCTTTACCCTTGACCTTCTTCCTCAGTTTAGCTTATGAATGAGGATGCTATAGATAAATAGAAAGAATAAAAGCCTTTCTTAAAAATGATGGGTATCTAGCTTTGTATTGAACAGTTTTAGAATTGAATGCAGTCTGAAAACCATTGAAGTTCAGATGGCTATTTGAAATTTGATGGATCAGGGCTGAAGGAGAATTTATTCCTTCATGACACTAGCAATGTCATTAGTCTGTGTGCCAAATATTACTTAAATTTCTTACTAATTGTTTTAATAATTAAAGTAAAAACATAACATAGTTACCAATAAGTGTGTGTGGTGACTTCATCATCTTTGTATTTTAGATTTCAACAGAACATTTAATATTATTGGATTTCTTGCAAATCTATTATTACTTCTGAATGCAATACTGAATCTTTGAACGTGTTCCTTGCTGTGGAATTAAAGTTCAGTCAATGCCTTATAATGAATCTACTGTCTAACAAATGATACTTTAAAAATGTAATAATATCTTGAATTTCTTTATTAGAAAATTGTAAGTGTGCATTTAATTCTTAGTGAAGTTAAATGTATGACCAAATGGAATGTTTACATGGTTCATGCTGATCTGATTGAACATAGTCATTCCCATGGTTCTACATGTGTTTTGCACTGAATTTTAAATACTTCAAAATTATGTTGGTGGTGAATTTTAGCACTGTTGCTGAGGATATTTAGAACTGATCTCCAATTACTAAATCGGAGACCTAAACCAAGCTTCTGACTGCACTGTAAAATAACTTTTTCTTTGTCAAACTGAATTTTAACTGTGTCTTTAGATTAACAATGTTTACCTCTGCCATCTTTCTGGCACATGCCTTTGGTTTACCTGAAGTTTTGCGACAGAGAACTGAAAAGGCAAAGAACTTCTTGCATGAGAAGGCAGATGTTAATCTTGGTTAATAGGAGAAAACATAGTACACACTGGATGCAATTATCCCATTTCAAAAGTACAGTTACAAACATGCAGAAATTAGAGTAATGGGCTACTCTTCCGGCTTATGGAATATATCATGTATCCCTACAATAGTTCTTTCCTATCTTTTAAGTGTTAAACCCTTCAGAGAGGAGCTGCGGTCTTGAGATAGACACAGTGATTCACATCTCATGAGTAGCCTTCATTCTGAATATAACTTCTACTTAAAAATGAGCAACATTTACAGCTATTTGCCTCTTAAGACAATAAGCTGTCTGGAGAAAAGACCTCACTTCCCCAAGTATTTGTGATTGCTTAAAAGGCTGAGGTTGTAACTTGGCATTGTAGCATCTCCCTAATTGGAGTAAGTGAGCTTATAGGGAAAGACTTGCTGGGTAACAAATCTAGACCTCTTCTGTCATAGAAACTGATGTTGTGTTAATAAAACTTACCTTCCTGCTTAATGTAAACCAGCATGTTTTGATAGTTTCTCTTGTTGTTCTAGATCCTCCCTCCTAGGACATTTAGAAGTCACCTTCCAATTTCTAAACTCAATTTACTACTTTCCAGTTCCTACATACTTTTCCCACTTACAAGACTTTCCACTTCCTAAATTTTATTTTTCTAAGGAATTTAAAGAGGCCAAACCTTTCAGTCTTTAGTGTATTGTGTTGAAATCTTTTAGACTTCTATTGTAAAATATCTGTATTTCTTTTATTATCTAAGAACCTTTTTGGATAAGTTTCAAACATGACACACAGCCTTCTTCAGAGCTCTTACTGCTTTTTGTTTAATAATGCTTCTTCATAACATGTATACTTGACCCTGTTCCAAGAATTTTATTAACAAAATTTAGTTTTCCATAGTAATTATCTAGAAAGATAATCTGTCAAACTAGTTAAAGCTTACTCCTTTAGATCTGACACCAAACTGCAAACGGTTTTTCTTTTCCCCCTGGTTCATGATTTGCATTGGTAACCTGGATTCCTTTTGCACTCCTCTCATGATGATTTAATTATTATCTTGGTAACTCTTCTATAGTATGTGATTTTTGAAATTTCACTACATAAATGCATCATTAGCCTTGCATTTGCATATTGGATATTGACTGGTTCACTGTCCCCTCTGAGAAGTGTTTCCTGCTCACTTCTGGTGCCTACTACACATTTTTATTCTTAGTTTTTCTTTATGGTGATTCACATACTAGATTATTCTGTATGTGATGAGTACATGATGTGCCAAATACCAGCAGATTAAAGAATTTGCTATCCTAAATACTTTATGTCCTGCTGAGAATCTGTTCAGATAGGGTGTTTGTAAGAATGGACTTATGTTCTTTTGGAAATCTGTGACTAAGTATTTTTGGACAGAGGACAGTAGGCTTTTGGGGTGCTTGAATGTGATGGAGATAAGGAGATGTAAAAGAGAAAGAAAGAACAAGGGGCAGTAAATTACACATAAGCTGTTGGAAGGCTGATGGAAGATGATAAAGATGGAGGGAAGGAAGATGACAACGGGATTTAAGAAAGAGGAAGAAAAGCAGAAAAAATGCATAGGGGAAAAATTACTAGAAATGCTCAATGTGAAGATACAGTCCAGCATTGTTGTTCTTTTTAACTTTAAAATCTTTAGGACTACTATTCTTGGTGTAGCATCTAGGAATATTTTTGTACTTCTTTTTTTTTTTTTTTTTTTGTGCCAGCTTATCTGGCAGAAAGGTGTAACACTGCTTTTCAGTGCCATTTCTATTTTTTGCCGAGGAAAACATGCTTGTAAGTGGCCTCTAATGCCCCTTTAAAAAGTACAAGGGTTAAAAATAGACCAAAAAAAAAAAAGTGCAAACCCTCACTTCTGTAACATGCAAGTCGTTCAGAATCTACGCGCAAACCCTAAACTTTGGAACAGAAGAATTGGATTTGCTTGTTGGAAGTTTAGATCGAATTCAAATTATGCCATCCATCACATGTGTTGAAGGTTATATTCCTCTATTGATGTGTATGAATAGCTTGCTCAATGACAGTCATGTCCTGAAAACGGTTGTTTTGTGGAGAATAGCTTCTATCCAAGGGGGGATTTTTTATTTTTTTTTTTACCAAATAGAGAAATACAGTTCAATGTAATCAAACTTGATATGTGGTTTGCCATTAAGTTTTTTGCAGTACATAACTGGAAGTATATGTTCTTTATAAAGCAGTCATGGTAGCTCAGAGAACTTAAAATTCATCTTTTGCTCTTTTGTTTTTTCTACTCTATCTGGAATTTAGAAAATATTTTTATTGAAGTCTGTAGTATTTCCTCTTTTATGCTTGTTTCTGTTCTGCAGAATAAATACATTGTCAAGAGACAGCGTTATCACAAACAGGAAAAATTATTGCAGGAATGTGTCTCTTTCACTGCTACTTCTTCCTGGCACGGAAATAATTGTACAGGTTCCTTTCCAGTTTGTCCACTATTTTTCAGAGCAGTAAAGGGCTTTGACAGCTAACTCCTTCATACCTCTGCAGAACGCTTAGCAACAGATGTTTTGAAATTCCACGGTGTTGCATTAGGCTGCTAAGTTACAATATGTCTGCAGAAAGGCAGCGATCCACTACAGTGAGCAACTAACGCCGTAGCCTCATCACTGCACAAAATCGTTAAGCGTCTAAAAATGGGCATATGCCTTTCGGTGAATCATGTAAACTCCCAAGCAGGGACTCCTTCAGAATTAACCTGTAAACGCGCTTTCCTCATAACTTAGCGTGACAAATTAATTGATAACGCGTGGCAAACCAAGAACCGCTTTGAGCTCGCCGAAACGAGCCAGGCGAGTTGAAACAATGAGGCGTGCTAACACAATACCGTCGGAGCGCGTTTTCTCGTGTTGAAGGTTCAACGATACCTTCTTGTTAGGCGTATCTCCTTGCCCTTTCTGTGTACCACAAGCAGGTGGGGAATCCCGCCTGGGCCAGGCAGGGGCTGCCTCGGTTTCTCCAGAAGGTGGTAGCATCGCTCTGCGCTTCTGCCGCGCAGCTGGCTGCTCCCCATCTGTGCCGCTTACACGCCTGTGTTCATCCACGCTTTATTCATACTCCGGAGTATTCGTGCTTCTGTAGTATACTGCATATTTAAATATATAAAAGATTTTTTTTGTAAGTTCAGGGTTCGTTTCTTTTTTTTTTTTTTTAAAGCTTTAGAAATTGATTTATTTTTTCTTAATTTTTGTTGCTCTCTAAGCCAATCTGCAGGGATTTTGCTCTTGATTCAGTACCGAAACAATGAATGCAACATGCACACAAAATAAATTTAGAAAATGCGAAGCCACAGTTCAACAGTAAAAGTAGTCCTGGAGGACTTGCTGTTTGGATTTAGGCTCCAAAGAGGTGTTACACTATTGTGCCAGCGAAGAAGCAAAGTGAATTGCTTGTAAGAACGTGTCGTGCGCGCGCTACGCAGTATTGCTTTCAGCCTTGGGAGCTGTGTCGGGGGGACTCCAGAGCTGTGCCAAAGCCTGGCAAGGCTGGAACAAAGGACCTTGCTCTGGGACGGGGGAAAATAGCGTGGTGTCCCTGAGGCTGTGACATTGAGGAGGCTGAGCCTATTGCTCAGCCCCCAAAATTTAAGGTGGTGAGGCTGCTTTCTGGTTTGATTCCTACCATCTGATTCATCAGCGGTAGTGGTTGTTACCCGACTGTCAGTCCTGACAGCAGCATATTTTGGAGTAGTAGGCGGCCTTCCCAGTGGGACAAGCTGCAGCAGAGAAAATGTTTGTTTTCCTTCTGTGTTTACTTAAACCTCACAAACCTGATAATAAACCTGATATTTTCTGATGTGGAAGGATTAAAAGGAAAATTATTTTTATTATGAGGAAGCAATACTAAGGTGAACAGTATGCATGAAGCCTGTTAACTGATATTTCAAGAGAAAAAAAACCCAAACCCATAAGGTTTAGAACAGGCAAATCAACACTAGCTCAATAAAATCAACAACTATTATAGTGTGAGGTCATAGCTATACCTAAGAATAAGAGAGAAGCAAATTCAAAGCCAGTTACCATGACTGAGGATTATCTAAGGAAGCAGAGCTCCAAGCGGCCTTTTGAAATGCTGAATTTAGAAATGAAACTGTAAGGAAGGTTCTCAGTTGTTATTATGAGAGCAGTTTATAGATGAAAAAACTGCATGTTTCAGATTCTTCTGCACTGTGTACTTGGAAAATATTAATGCGAATGATCCTTTTCCTTTAAATAATAAGTAATAAGGTTTCTCTAGACTCATCTGGGAAGTTATCTCCAGGATGGCGAGGAACGACAAATTGTAGGTATGGGTGGGGAAGGAGATGGCTTCAAGCCTGGAGCTGAACCAGTGTACCTCAAATTTGGATCCTGTGTAGTTCAACTGTGTGGAAGTTGTTGTGGGCCACTGCAATGATGATGGAAGACAGTGGCTTTTTAAAAATGGTAGTGCTGGCATGGTAGTGGACTTCAGGGCACTGGGTTTCTGTTGAGAAGAAGCTATAGACTGGCCTCTGCTTCCCTGCCAGAAACCCAGCACTATTAGCCTTTCATTATAGCACCTTATAGCAAAGAACTGAATTCCTGTATCTGCACAGCCAGAGGGCAACTGCGGTGCAGCACTGTACTCCAGAATGAGCAATGTTAGTTCAGTTGCAAGGCTGGGCTAATAGTGTATTAAACAAAAGTCCCTTGACAGCCTGATTTGCAAGGATTTTTTTTTTTTAATATATATTGCTATTTAATATTACAAGTTTTAATGTCTTGAAATTTAGACTAGGTGCTTGGTATATATGGGATTGCATCTGCATGTACACCTTACCACCCACGAATAATAAATTAAATAACTGATCAGTCTGTAAATGCTGTGTTCTATACTGTACTACTGCAATAGCTGCAAATGTCACTTTTTACCTCCCTCGGTGGCTAAAACTGAAAAATATCCCCAGTTTCTAACTTCTAAATACAGTAAGAGTAACAGCTGTGAGGATATATGTACCTCGACCTCTTTAAAACATAAAATCACTTATTTTTTCCCCGGAGTATTTATTCTCTTAAGCTATTAATTGATCTGTTGCAGTGAAATGAATAAATGCTCCAGTAGTTGTTGAAGCATACACCAGATTTTCTTAGTTTTTCCTCTCTTGTCCCCTTTTTACTGTTCCCTTGCAGCATAATTTCAATAGAACCAGAGTCTCAGGTCTTCTGCCTAATGGGGCAGTCCACAAAAACAGTTGAAAGAGCAAAGCAGAGCTAGGCTGGCTTGCATTACGTTTCTAAATCGTGTTTTTTCCAAGAAAGTTTCAAGTCTCTGCTTGCTTGCTGAATCAGTCTTGCCTACTCAGCACCCCCTACTACTTTCCAGAATTTAAAGATTAAATGCATTCTATCTAGATCTCCTTTCTGTGTGTAAATAGAAGTAATACATTGTAAACATAGGAGGCAGGTCATGTGGAAACCTATTTGATAACAGTAATTGTAGCTATTTTCTTTTATTACTAATGGCTTTAAGACAGACTTTTTTGTTTAATGTTTCTGTCACCTGTCAAAGTTAGAATGGGAAGTCAGATCAAGGCAAATTCCTGATGCATACAAATCGATAGGTATCAATTAAGCTTTAAAATTTTCATGAAAAAGTGTAGTCAAAGGAACTTGGGCTTTTCTTCTTCGTCTCTTTCCCCAGTGGATTCCCCAGTGCTGCTGAATGCTCCTCTGAGTAGGCAATTCTTTTCTGAAGCCATGCAGTCGATCTTCCTTTAGATGGTGGAACCACTTTAGGCTTCACAGTAGTACCTATGCTGACCCCTTGTCCCCAAAGTGGTACTGCCAATTTAGCTGCTGGGACAACTTAATATATATGGTGAATAACTGGGGAAGGGGTAGGTGAGAAATGGCTTATGAGCTGTTTATATGGAGTATTTGGTGATATATCTCCTGCTCTGACATTTTCTTGTATCTCTAAGATACTCTTGAGTGATATTTTTTACCATGGAGGAATATACTGAAAAAAACCCCAAAAACTTTTATTTATATATATATATATATATAAGCTTCTACATAACTATATGTAAGCTTCTACCTTACATGTTCACAGAGCATGAAAGACAAATTTCATGTGAAATGGAAATTAAATCTCTGCTATAACCTTTATGTATTGCTTTGTTTAAGAACAGGCTGCATCAAGGTATTCCAGCAATCAGTGGTGTATTTCTCATGAGGGAAGCAGCAATGGTTGCATGTTTTTGGCATATCAAGTCATCTCACCGCTGTTTGCTTATCTTGTCATACAGTAATAATTCCACACAAGCAGGATCGGTACCACTGCACCGACAGCACCCCTTTCTTTTTTACCATAATAGCTGCTTTCTTCTATCTTATGTAGAGAGAATTAACTTGCTGAGATAACCCAGGGATTCTGTTATGAAAGGGGGATTTAAACCTTTTGGCATTCAGCACCAGTTAAAGGATTTAACTAAGAAATTATTCTTGTTTACTTCTGTTTTATGTGGGCTTATTCTCTATACGTAAAATGCTGACAAACAGTATCTTTTTTTTGAGATGGTCTCAGTTATTAAAAATGAAGGAAACTACTCAATACAGTAAATTGGGAGGCTTGGTTCAGGGTGGTATGTACAGCAGTACTCCCATTTTATAACTATAGGTGTCTTGGTTACCATTGAAGGAGACTTTTTTAAACTTTTGAAGTGATTTGTAGTAACACTATTTGTAATAGTGTTACTGCAGGCTGTACCTAAGATGATTACCTTTATAGTCTGTTTTGAAAAACAAAATAGATGAAATTAAGAAATTCAGTAAAGCAGTCTGTGAAAGTGGCACAGGAAAGCCAAAGTGATTTTGCTAATGTGCTATTAATAGGCATGAAAAGCTCTGAGATGATTCAGATGTTGTCCAGGAATTTGAACTCTGATTATGCTCATGTATTTGTATGATATTTGGACCAAATTACTAACTCATTTGTAGCTGGTACTTTACTGTCCTTACTAGGATTAAGTTAATGTTAACTCCCCTGATGATTGGGCCAGGAGTAATGTTCTGCTTGTTTCTGTTTAGCATGAGTTTAGAAGGCCAGTTGTGTGGAAACTGATAAACTTTTTCCTCAGAGATAAGTAGTTGAAAAATTCAGTTTTCCCTTTCCTGGCACTGAGAAGTCTATAAAGCATAGTAATACTTAGGTCTGCATAATTTATAGCTCAGCATATTCCTAAAAGCTTTCTTGAAGCTCAAATTTATAGATATTTCCTGACAATACAAATTGAAAACTATACTTCCAGTTTCAATCTAAACCTCCTCCTGGTATCCTAAACAACAAAATCATGGCTTTATGAAGCCAATTTTCCATGCCAACACAGAAAGAAATATCTGTTGCTTCCGTAATATAGCAGTGGCAGGAAGCACTGTTTCTGAAGCGTCTGTTGCAGTGGCTTGCAAGTATGATCTAGTCGACTAGTAAAATATATAATTATAAGAATTGCATTAATACTGTTTGATTTTCTGAATGGATTAATGCAAGAATGATGATGAAGAAGATAAGCCTATGTAAAGAAGAAACTTTCGGAACTTTCATATCCATTGTTCAGATGATAATATTCTCAGTATTTACTTTGCTTCTTATCCAGTAGATTAATGTTTAGCTTGTTTAAAAATGGTTTCTTTTTTTATGAGGTCCTGTATGAAATCTGAAAGTAATCTGAAGATAGTAGAAAACAGTCATAAAGAAAACTTGCTAAGACCTCAAAGATGGATGTACATAGAGCACTACCTTTGGCAACTCCATGGAAAGTATGACTGCTAGTATTTTTTTTATTATTATTTAATACTTGAGGTTGTGTTATGAGAAGACTTTCTGAAATTCCTATTCTTCAAACTCTTAGTGAAATATCATAGAAATAGATAGCCATGAAATGTTTCTTATCAAATTCTTTTGTACATGTTTTAAATGCTTACGAATAATGTCTCTGAGACTCTCATTTAAACGTTACCATATGATGAGGTAAGTTTTTTAGTCTTATGATGCATTTTATTTATTTTAAGAAGCTAGTAAAAATACTTTGTTAGACATCTAGAAACCTTAACTCAAACCCTAAATTCACTGGAGAAAGAGGAATGTGCTGCTTTCCCTGGAAAGAACTGATGTATTCAAGCTTAGAAAGGCAATTACACTAGAAAACTTGCAGAAAATAAAGACTTATTCAAACCAATTTCAATTTCTGTTATTCAGAATGAGTTATATCTGAAAAATGTACTGATTACAGGAGTTAAATAGATACAGACACTTTAGGTATTCCATGTGTAAATACTAGCACAGTGAAATTCCAGTTGCCTGTGTGCTACTATGTTGGATACTCATGAACTGACTGTGCTGCTACAATGGTTGTACAAGGATAGCAGATGAGTTAGCTAAGGTAACTAATATGTCATCAAGTTATGCTCAGAAAGAGGTGTATTGTGTACCTTAGTGAAGTTGTAGAAGAATGCAATATTTCTGAGTCTTTTACTTGCACAATACAGCTTAAAAATAGAACCAAGACTTGAAAAGCAACAATGTCAGTATTCCCATGTACCTATGAAATAAAAATTAGGAGGGTGAAAAAAAAATCAATGGCATACTGAAACCATTCAAATTGTGCTAATATTTACATGGAAAGCTGCTGTTGTAACAAAACAAACAAGCAAAATATGGTTTAGATTACAGTTAAGCCACTAAAGCTTGTAACACTGTTTTACTAAAATGTAATTCAAGAATGGCCTCTGGAGTGGTTCTATTTCTTTCCAGAAATGAAAGAAAGCTTACATGGTCTGTGAAAAAGAGCTGTATCAAACCAAAGCTCATATTCAATATAGCTGAAGGAGTGGGTAAGGAGGGGAGAAACTTCACTAGGTTTTAACTCTTCTGTCTGAACAGGTATTTAATAAAAGGACATGGGAAGAAAAGCAAAGATGAAATGTGCTTATGTTAATTTAAGAGGACAAAATGAATTAGGGGAATAGACTTCTAGTAGAATTGTTTCAGAGGGGTCATTCTGGTTCCATTCAGTGAGCCCCCTGAGTATGTTGTGCATTTTGGAAAACTAAAAAAAAAAAAAAAACCAACCCCAGACAAAAAAAGAAGGGAACAAGCTCAAGCATTTAAAGTGGTGTTAATGAAAAAAAAAATAAAATTGTAAGTTGTTTGGGCTGTGAATTTCAATAATTTAAAGGACAAACTTGCTTCACGGATCTTTCAAATAACTGACTATTATTCTGTCTTGGTTTCAGCTGGGATAGAGTTAACTGTCTTCCTAGTAGCTGGTACGGTGCTGTGTTTTGAGTTCAGTAGGAGAAGAATGTTGATAACACACTGATGTTTTCAGTTGTTGCTAAGTAGCGTTTAGTCTAAAGTCAAGGATTTTTCAGCTTCTGATGCCCAGCCAGTGAGAAGGCTGGAGGGGACACAGCCAGGGCAACTGACCCAAACTGGCCAATGGGGTATTCCATACCATGTGATGTCACATTTAGTATATAAAATGGGGGGGTGGGGGGAAGATTGCTGCTCGGGGATTAACTGGGCGTTGATTGGTGGGTGGTGAGCAATTGCACTGCGCCTCATTTGTATATTCCAATCCTTTTATCATTAGTGCTGTCATTTTATTAGTGTTATCATTATTAGTTTCTTCTTTTCTGTTCTATTAAACTGTTTTTATCTCAACCCACGAGTTTTACTACTTTTCCCAACTTTCTCCCCCGTCCCACTGGGGGGGGGGGGGAGTGAGTGAGCGAGCGAGCAGCTGCGTGGTGCTTAGTTGCTGGCTGGGGTTAAACCATGACATATTCCCTTAGACAACGGTTAATAAATCAACTTTCATATGAACATTTTAGCTACTAGCAGAGTATTCATTTTGAACAGCATTGGCAGGCTTTATTTCTAACTGATCTGTTTAGAAATGACGCATTGTAGACAGAGTACCATACCAACGTTGTAGGCTATGAACATGCAAAGAGCCTTGCAAGCGTAAGGCAGTGACAACATCTTTGGAAGTCACAACCTTACATTATAAAATAAGTTGTAATTTTATTTCTTCAGCTGACTACTACGTAAAGGCAAAGAGGTTCCAAACTGGGTCTGAAAAGTGTATATCCAGCCTTCCCTGCAGCTTGCAAGAGAGACTCTATCAGGAATGACAGAAAGTCTTTCCCAAAGTTTTCAGGAGCCCGGTACTTATCCAAAACGTCTGAGACTATGCTTTCTTGCTTTGCTTATCATGTTCGTAGCTTACCACCAGGCTGGAGGAGACATGGAGGAGCTCTCTCCTGCTGACACTTTTATTCACCGTACTTATGTCTCTGTTAAATGCCGGCTGAATGTCACTGCTGCTCACCAGCCAAGCCAGCAGAATAAAGGAAAACGTGTCCCCAAGATGTAGCAGGGAGTGCAGACAGCAACTTGGGGAGCTGCAAGGCTCTAAAGCACAACATGATTGACGCCTTGTCACTGGCTATGCTGTGTGTGCCTTTACTACTAACAGTTACAAGATGTGCTGAGTTTACTTACTGCTGATACACAAAACTGCAGTTCAGTGAGCCTGATCAGACCTTGTGTGGGTTTTTGCACACCTGTGTTTTACCATTTCATTCAGGTAGGACTTTCCTTCCTGTTTTCTCCTCCACCCTGACCCCGATCCGTCAGACTCTTTAAGGGCTTCAAACTGCTATGTAGATCCAATTTCTTACATGGAGTCAGAGGCTTCGTCGCACGCTAGGGATGGTTGACACTTGTTCTGTTGTTCTTCCAAGTCAAAGTTATTTTACTGCCCTAATTCAGTTCAACTTGTCACTGAGCTAGGTTATGTTCAGGTTACACAATCTTCCTCATTCCAAGGTGTTTTTTTCTCAATTTCTTGCTTGGCAAAGATCTGCCTGGGTTGCTTTGGGGCCTGCAACAATGACTCTGAACACCAGGATATGTAGTACTAGTGGGTGGGACAACACCCGGGTCCCAGCCTTGCTCCAGCATTCAAAGTCTTTGCCAAAAGCGGGACAGTATCAGTAGGAGAGATGGGACAACCTACAGCCTTCACCCTGTGCTGTTGGAGAGAAGTGGGGTTGGGGGGAGGGAGGTATGAGAAATATTCACACTCCGTGTGAAGAGGTAGAGTCTGAGACAGTTCAGTGCTGTGGCTTCATCTGGCAGGAGCAAATGATCCTTGAAACAAGGTCCTTTTTCAGGAAGGCATATGGTTTCTAGTGCATCCAAAGAAGATAAGAAGTGTTGCTTTCAGTCAGTGAAATTGAATTTATTTTGGAGGATGGAAATACGTGGGAAGCATCTAATGCTTTTTAGACCTCCTAAGTTCATGGTATTTTAATAAAATTGATTAAAAATAAACTCATTTATTAAAATATAGGTAATTGCTTTAAAAATGAAAACCTGTTTTCAGTTTGATAGGATAAAATAACACTGTGAAGGCAATGAGAAAAGAAAGTAAACATTATCCACTCCTACGTTAAAGACTTTTGTTCTTACCTATCCTCTGAGAAAAGGCATAAAAACATAATGCAAAAATCTGCTATCTTTTGGATGGATAAAACAAATTCCTATAAAATTATTGCTAGGTTCTGTTCAATAGACACAGTTGTTAATTGTGGTACCTGATTAAAAAAATACATAAGTACCGTTACCAAGTCCTTCTATACATATATTTCTGCATAGCGTCTGTTGTTACTGCTGTCGCAGAAGAGTCGCTGGAACAGCAGTTGTGGACTTACAGGGTAACATTTTTGTGTCCTTCTGAGATATAGTTTGATTCCTGCAGTCTTCTTTCCTCAAACCCAACAAACATCAAAATAATTTTCCTTACTTGTCATGTTTAGAATTTCATACCCTTCTACTTTTCCAGGAATTACAAGGAAAATACTAGGAAAAATATGCTGCTTTTTCTTTAGATGTTGACATTGGGGCGGTATGGTGGGGTTTTTGTTTTACTCTGAAGTCCTGATACTCAGGTAATGATTTCCATGTATGGGATGTACCAAAATCTAAATATGAATTGAATTTATATACCAGTTGCAAGGGAAAATAACTTAATTGATGCTGAAAAAAATATGCTACTGTAGTCATATTGAAAGCAATGATGGGGAAAAAAAAATCTTCAGTTTATTATTTTAGCTCACTTTGTTTACTTTCTTCTGGACTTTGGAACTGCATTAGGTGCTTTAAACAGTTCTCCAAATCTCCTGAAATTTAATTCTAAGGACTAAACTGTGCATTTGTAATGAGAGATGCCTTGTCTAATAATCTTACTGAAACAAAATCTGGTTCTTGCCTTTCTACAACCTTCAGTGTCCTGTTGGTTTAGGTGTCAGCTGAAGCTATTGATGTTGATCTATGGGAGTTGTTTATTGTTAGACTCTTGCAGGCCTGCTTCTTTGTAAACCATCTTGGCAACTTTGGGAAGAGCAGAAATGCTCAGTTTTACTGTTTCTGTTGAAAAGATGAAGGCAAAACACTTTCAGTGAAGTAGTAATGTGAATTCTAATCCATTCAAAAGGTTTATGATCTTTTGAAGTCTTTGAGAAAGTCTTTCCTTGAAGGCAAGGTGGGAATTATATATTTTGAGAGGAATTAATTTCAAAGTTAATTTTTAAGTTTTTCTTTACATCCTGAAAGCCTATAGCTGAATGCATTTTTTATGTTATAGGGATGCTATAATTAAGAATATCATATAAATTATTCAATATAATCCTGGATTTAAGAAGCCTCCAATTATTAAAATAAGATGGTTTTAAGTACTTCAGATCCAATAAAATAAGTTAGGAGCACAGTAGCTTCTAGGTTATTACAAAATGGTCTGGTGACAAATGGTCGCCCACTTCAGTAAGATAAGTAAAATTTTACTATGTTATAATAACATGCATGCTAGAGAGAAGTTACATATGGAACCACTAAAATATTATGAAATCCTCTAATAAAGAAACAAGCGTGGGGCTCTAAATTAGTAGTTGCCAGGTTCTTCCTGTCAGTACTGACTGTATGCCAGAGGTGCACAATGAAAACCAAACAAATTGAACTTTCCAATTTGCATTTCAATCATGGGGGAACTTGGAGGCAGTCTCACTGAAAATTATCAGTGTGCGTATGCGTAATACTATGGTGAAGAATATTGTCAGTAGTATGAAGTACAGCATCAAAAGCAAGTAATTTGACTTCCTAATTACCTGCTAAAAGTCTTGTTAAAAATGCCTCGTAACAGAAAGCTAACAATGACTTTGAGTGTATGTGAAAGCTCTTTAGAAAAATTTCAAAAGTCTTCAAAGTTTTTTGTACTCTCTGTGTACTAGTCCTTCCTTTTTAATAGCTTCCTCTTACTGCTTCCTTTTAGTTTTTCTTTCCTTGACAGTACAGTTCTTTATGGTTTTCAGCATTTTTAGTCTTTTTCTTTATATCTTCATTTTCTCCCCCCTCATTGTTTTGTTTGTCTTCACTCATCTGTTTTTAAAACTGTGTCTATGTATGTATATATGGCTAGCACTGAGCTTTTTAGAGAGCATGAGCTTATCTCTTCAGAGAACTCAGGCAATATTTTAAGCTTATTATTGATTTTATCAACTTAAACTTGTTGCTCTGAACAGTTCTAATGAAATGCCTCAAAGATCTTTTTAGGAGGCTTTTGTTTTATGAATCCCTCAATTTTGGGTCTATATTCCATTTAAATAAAATAATGCGTCTGTTATCAAACACCATGTTATTGACTTTTCTGAATCACTGGCAGTTGAAAAAATAGATTATTTATTTAATGCTATTGTGAATCCCTTTCATGGTGTAAAATTTGATTTAAACTGAAGTCTTATACTGCAGATCTCTTCACGAATATTATTTCTAGGTGCCACATGCATGGGTTTTTTTTCCTTTCACAAAAATAAGCCTTTGACAGAATGGATCAAAATGAAGTCATGCCTTCTGTAAATTACGTTCTGTGAACATAATACAACTTTCTCTTAAATAAGTGTGTTATGGAATAAATGTTTGACTAAAAGTAACATGAAAAAATGGTACGTGATGAAACTTTATTGGAATACTAGTTACATCAGGGCTGTATTTTAGTATTCATAGAATGCCATATCCTTTCATTTGAGTGTGAACACCTTTATCTTAAGTACTCTGCTGTACACAATATTATATTTAAATAGAAAAGCAAGTAGATTTTAATAAAGGAGCTGTTGAAAGTGTCTTCTCTGAAAATGTTGAATTTATGAATATTGTTATATAATCTAGTACAAATGTAATGGAAAATATTTGTTATGCAATACTTTGTTTTGACAGCAAGGAACTGTTTGTGGAAGTAGGTATCCATATTGACCAAAGATTCATATTTTGTGAGAAGCTTGGGGCAGGGTGGGGAAAACCTGTACGTATCATACTGAGCTCTAAATCATGGTCTTTGATTGAAACTGTTAAACTGCAAACATATACTTCATTGTAATGAACGTGTGATTAAATAATTACCTAGGAACTAAAGAGAAAGCTTAGCCTTTTTGCTAAAAAGCAGTCAATTTCATTTTCAAGGATTTTTTTAAGGGCCACATCGCAAGATAGTTAACATGCCAAACTGAAGGTTAATTTAAGGTGCAAAATGACCAATGGTTATGTGCATTAGAACAGTAATCTGCTTTTCTTGAGGCATCTTTCTCATCCACTAGTATTACTATGATTAGCTAATACACAAAGAATAAATAATAATAAAAAGTAAAATACTTATACTGCTTAATTTAATCTTTTAAGAGTTATGGAATAATTGTTTTAATATTTAAATATCTGATCAAGCCATGGCATTCTTGCTGACAAAGTTGTACATTCTTACACCCTCAACTAGTTTGATTTAAGAGATGAGCCGTAATCAGTAGTACAGATTTTTCCAGAAATCCACTCTGCATCTTGGCCAGTAATAACAGTTTCAGGAAGACCGGAGGCAAAAGAAATTAATATAACTTGATTACTAAATTGTAGAGCCTGTGACAAGAAAGTGCAGAGCCAGTGTCAGCATGCTCAGGGTGCAACTGAAAATCACAGTAGCTTTAGTGTTGGGATAAAATACTGAAAAAACTGTGATAGGAGATTGGATGTGCTTCTTGCCTATTTTACTGCTTTAAAGGTGATGCATCTTAAGGTTAGGTGTGTGATCAACATATACTGAGCACGATAGTATAGAGGTAGACCATGCAGATTCTGTTGAATTGTCCTTTGCTTGATACATACATCTCTTTCAGGCTAACTGCAGTGCAGGGGTTATATTCCAGGAAATAAGGATAACAACTGAAAATTGATTATTAAATCTAGATTACTACTAGGTGGGCATGGCAAGCTTATTAAATGGAGTGAGTGTGATTTCTAAGATGGCAGCAGTGGAAAGACTCTCAGCTCCTGAGAGCTTCACCATTTCACTAGCTCAGCTTGACGTGGGTTGTAAACAGAAGTCAATATTGCACAAGTTGTCAATTCAAATAAAAGTCACTAAAAATTCACTTGCTTTGTCACTAGAAGCTCATTACTGATAAAATATGTTGGAAGATGACAGAATATTTAATTAAAAAAAATCAGCTGTTGATTGCACATACCTACAGAAAACTTTACCTGGTTTTCGGAGGGTGATCTTCCGTTGTGGCAATGAGTTACAGTATACTCATTATTCGAAATTATTCCATTGAACAGGGCTGTTCTGTTTGAGGAAAGGACTGGGAAGTTTAAAGGACTTAACTGATATTTCTTGGCAGGGTACCACTGTTTAGCAGTTTATCAAGGTTGCCTTGTTGAAAGGCTCTGGAGCAATTTTGGAACTAGTGGCAATTCGGTGAATAACTTATACCTTATTCTCTGATCCAACTAGAAGTTCTCGCTGTGAGAAGCTGCTAGGGTGGCATGACTGCATGGTGGTTTTGAGCTGGAGATCTCTGGGGGTGGTGGGTCTCAGGCTTATGAACAAGTCCTGATGTCCAGGATGGACTTTGCTACTTCGTATAGCTTCTGTCAGGTGAATAGGGATGTAAAGGCTTCCAGGTCTGATATATGTGTAAGCAGAACCATAAATGCTGTGTCCAAACACTACACAGTATCTTGTGTGCTCTCATGTCTGTTGTACTTTGGAAATACCAAAAATAGTTTTGACAATAACTTCTGCCAAAACATGGTCTCTGATTCAGCCTGGTTTTGTAAGAGCAGTTGTGGTAGAAGAGCCATAAAATTCAAGTGGCAGTCTAGAGTCTCTCATGCAAACTTTAAACAGGGATAGTATGAATACTTTTGTATTTTCTGGGGGGTCTGTACTGTTAAAACCACTTGCCTTCTGAAAAATCCAAGTGATCTTCAAGGCAACTTTGATCAGCTGAAATGGAAAGTCAGTTCCGATTCCTTCTTTAGATATGTGCAATAACATGTGTCTTAAAAGTTTCGGAGACTGCAAGGGTTTCTGTGCTGAGATCCAACCTATTTGCTGACCTGCTGATCAGATCTCAGATCTGATCTATTGGTACCTATTTTGAAACATGCTTATAAAATGCTGGATATGTACTGAGCAACGGATGTCACTGTTTTGTTTTTTTTCCTTGCATACATTGAATGGGATAAGCATGGAATGGAGTTGGAAATGGTGAAAATAAACACCCAAGTGATAATCTTTATTAAATAAAAGGGAGGTGGTGGTGTAGGAAAAAAAGTTATGTTGTTACTTCGATGTAGTTGATAGAATGAATATTGCACATCTTTATAATCTGCTCTGTGGAAAATTCTGGTTTAGTAAATTTTAGTAGTTTTACTGATATGACTGTGCAAACAACTTCCAGTATGAAATTGTTCACAAGTTTATTGCTTTTCTTTAGTCTTGCTCATTTATGTTATAATTGATTAAAAATAGAAGTTGTCAGACCAGGGCATTAAAAATGAAGCTGAAACTTCAGGTTGATGTGAATATATACAAAATTTTACCCCCCCACTTTTTTTTTTTTTCAACTTTGAGTGTAATTTGACTAGTCTAATATATTCTGATACTATAACTTGATACATTGATAGGTGTTTTCTTCATATAGTGGGAAGATATTTGGGTCCATTTCACATCTTTTATTTGATTACATTATTTTTTTGTATTTAGGTCACTTTGTACTTAGTTGTTAGTCACATGCTTTGATGTAAAGGTACCTGTAAAACATAAGCTGCACTATAACTTCCACACTGTTATTTCAGTAACATTCAGTAATTCTTAAAAGTAATATGAGCATGTAAAATCTGTGGGTTTAATTTTCTTTTGAAAGATAAAATGTTCTAGAACATAATAGTACTTTGTAAAGTAGAGGCAAAATTCTTAAAAATAGAAAATTTTTAAATAAATAAACTATGCAAGAAGTTTAAAAGCAGGGAACAAAGGGGAAAGCATATTTGGTAACGCTTTTTTGTAAGGAAAATACGTATTTGAAGCAGTAATTCTTTGGTGTTACAATTTTTTTGTCATCTGATGGATAACATATGAAAGCATTAAGAAGTCTCTGCTAATCAGATAAGATTATCTTGCTCTCAAATTGTGCTACAAAACTTTTTTAAACATTTGAAGGTGTTCTTTTCTTGGTTTTGATATACAGTTAGAAATCTTCAGCTGTGTAACTGAAAGCCTGATCTACCATACATTTATTTCCATAATGTTCCTTGTTGAGGTATTACTAATGTATAAAAGCTCATGCCCTAAACTTTAAGTTTGGTTATAATTAGAACTGGCTTCATTTTTGTACAAGAATATATTGTCAAATTATGGGGTGTTTTTTCTTGTGTAATCACTTAGGGTGGATTTTTTTTTGTTTAAATTGCTCCTGTTTATGTTTGCATTTTGTAAATATTCAAACAGAGAATAGCTGTTGAAAATAACAATCCCCCCCAATCATGAAATTTAATAAAGAGAACATTTTCTTTGATACATAATGCGTTTTACTTTGGCTTTTTACATCAAAGAGAACACAAAATTAATTTAGGTTAGTTTAACTCTCTTCCAATTGCCTAGAGACTAGGAAAATCAACACGATCTATGTAAAAGAATACAGGAATGAAGCAAAGTGTATATGATGTTTTCTCTCTAGTATCCTTCCAGTTTCCAGCTACTCACTGCTCAGGGTCATCTCGACAGATTTCTGTGTTTTCAAAAACCTCAGCTGCGCTTTTTTTTTTTTTTCCCCCATAAACATGTTTACATAAGGTTTAAGAGAGACTGGCCTTTTGGCATGGATGAGACAAATTTCTCCTTGGTTTAATTATGCATTGCGTTAACTGTTTTGGTGTTTCTGGTACTGTTTCCTGATGGTTTGTTTTGGTGCCTTACTTGTATTGGAAGAAAGTAAATTACTCATGCTTGGGGAGCGTCTGTGCTGCTTGTGATTTTACAGACATTATGTGCGATTGATTCTTCCTCTGTTTCCATACAGTATTCTGTTTAACAAAGTGATAACAGTCCTTTCTTTTTTCATTCCAACAGGCAAACAGTGACAGACAAAGGTAGACACCTTTGCAGATGGGAGGAAATCCCTTTAGGCTGCTGATGTGCATGTGTATAACTATGGTGTGTGGAAAAAAAATGCATAACCTACTTTGTGACTGTTTCTGTGGAAGCATAACAGAATTCATGAATATTCAATTTTCAGTTGTAATTTCATGTATTTTTAGGCTAACTTTAATAGTTTTCTATAATTAAGTAAAGAAGCAAGCATGTTTGTGTGACAGTAATTCTGGGAATAAAATTAAAAGGATTTGAAATCAAGGATACTCGAGGAGCTTAAAGGGCAAAATACATATATTTTAAAGAAAGTTTCATTTAAATGGTTGTCACAATCTTTTCAGCATGATCCAGTAATTCTGTTTAAGACTAATAATGCTAATGTCCTAAAATATGCTTAGCAGCAGCAATTCAGTTCTTGACTTATTTCTCCTCCTCCTGTTTTTCTTGCCTTATGAGCAAAGTGTAATAGTAGAGCAGCATTACACTTGACCTGAACTTGTGTTCATTTTGTGCATATGTCCATGCAGCAGCAAAGTAAACTTGACAGCTTAATTCTATGTTAGGGGAATGTTTGCAGGGATAATCCTATTCACACTGCAGGATAAGGGTGCCCTGCTAGTGGCTTTGGCCTATAAAACCATTAGCTTTAAATTGTGTGCTGGCTTCGTGATCTTCTTAGCTTGTAAACCAGCTTTTTCTTAGCAGTTTATTGGTGAGAGCAGGTAATTTTATGATAAATTTTCCTATCCCATGTCTACTTTTTTTTTTAAGTATAGTTGACAAATACATCAAAAGCAGCAAAATCTTGACTTCATATGGATTATCTGATAGAAGATATATGATACTATGTTTTAAAGCTGTAAATGGCTTGGATTAAACTATTTAATGACAAAAAGATCAGCTTGGTGTGGAGGACTAAAGATAATGTTTCACAGGTCTCCATGAGTGAAGGCAGAGAGAAATAAGTAGACAGAATATACTTTAAGATTTTTCTCCTGCCTTTTTCTGGTTAACTGCCTTACAGCAGGCCAGTGTAACTCCTGTATTCTTACAAAATTTACTGCTGTAGTTTAGTTTTGGTTTTGTTTTTGTTTTTCATTATGCTTTCCTGGGGGTTCTGAGTGGAGGTGGATCCCAGTAAGTAGCTTGACTTTTTGTATACTAACCTTAATACAAAGAAACTCAGTCCTAAGAATTAGCATGAGTCTGTAATTTATAGGCAGAGGTACAGAAAAAGAACAGCAAGGCTCTCCCAAACATATTGATACTGTATGTTCAAATAGATCTGCTTCTGGTTTTCTTCAGTATTTATAGATCTTTATTTGGAAGAACAAGTGGTAGTAGACTCTGTCCTTTATGTAAACAAAAGCCGAAATATATTGCTTCATAAATACCGCCAGTGTAACTGAAATTTTACAGTAGTATGTACCATGTTGATAACTTGTATGCAGTATGGCCACATCTAAACTTATCTAGAGGTCATTGTTCTACTTTCCCTAATGTGGAAATAACAATAAGAGAGGTTGACAGATTTTCAGAGCGAAGCAGTAGATGGTGAATGATTCTTGTGTCCATTTTCAGTGTTAAACACTGAGCAAATCAGGTGCTTGCTAAAGGGCAGATGCTACTTCACTTGGTCTCCAAATGATGCAGGTGAACATGCTGCACCTGTGACTAGGTTCAGCCAGAATGCCCAGTCTGGCCCCATTTGCACACATACGCAATCTCTGACAGTAGAGGGAAGGTACTAAACACTGCCTGAGTGTTTTGTGGCCACTGCTCACGGCATATAGTATGCTGCATGTTTTATTGTGTTTTTAAACCAAGCTATTTTGGGCAGCTACGATCCTTATGTGTACACCCACCATAGTTCCTGTTCTTCCTAGTGTAGTTGCAAATTATAATATTGAATTCAATCCAATTGAAGCCTCCCAGTCAATCCGAATTCCATTTAGGTGTTCAGTAGAAAGTGCAAATTAAACCTTTGTCTTCTACCCTGTAGAGACAGTCCGAAGTCTGGACTTCAGTGCTTAGAATCTCACAAGCTCAACAGGACATTAAACTCTGTGTAACTTATGTACACACTTTTCATTAAAAGTCAAGACTTTCATGTCTACTGTATTTCCAAGTGCTTTCTGCATGCTAAGACTGAAGGTTTTTTACCCAGACCTATACTCAGCAGTTAGTTGTGTTTCTTGGAACCGAAGGTCTGTTGTGGCTCGTGGTTTTGCAAGGTAAAAGCCTCTCTGGCATATGACATAAGCTTGAAGAATTGGTAATAAACACAAGAACCAGTATGAAATAATCAGTATTTCTTTAACAATCAGTAGAAAACCACTGAACTGTGATCAGAGTTGTTTTGCTTTGGGACTAACAGTTGCTCAAAGACTAGGAAGCTTTGGGAAGCGGAGTGCATGATTAGAATATTTTCAGATATCCTGTACCAGATAATTCCTTAATGTTTTTTTTTCTAGTTACGGAACTACTGCTGTTTTGGAAATGGGAACTTTCTGCATTGCCGATCCAGTAGCATCCAAGAGAAGAACCAGTTAGTTCATTAGTAATGCAGTATAAGTTAGATAAAGGAAACAGAACTGAGATGAGGAGGGGAAAGAGCTATGGCTGCAGTGCACGAAATTAAAAACCTGAACAAAAAAAAAAAGTGCCTTTCTAAGAAAAGGATTATGCTTTATAAAGTCCCTGACAGCTAGTTGGTGATACGCTGCAGACTAACACTTACTGAATTCCTTTTTCATGTGTGTAGTATCTTTTTATTGCAGTAGCATTGGGATACTTCCTTGGTATGTGTACAACAAATGTAACCTTTTTCACATTTGTTTTTGTTAAATTTCTCAAAGTATCATTCAATATTGTGAGTGGAGACTCCTTTCTTGTTTGTATTTTTAAACCTCATGGATTTATGTGAAATTATCACTATTTTGGATAGTGTTGTCAAAGGGCTAATGACAAAATTGGGGTTTTGTTCTTTTTCCAGAAAAAAGAATAGTACCTACTTCTTTATGATACTTATGATACTGCAGTTGTTAAGCTTTAGCAGTGTAGTCCAAACCCAAAATAACTTGGTTTTGCCATGTGACCTGTTTCAGAAGGAAGATTAGTGGATTGGGTTTTGTGATTTATCATGGCTTACGGTGCAACAGTAATGCTAATTATGCTCGATGGCAAACTGTAAGCATGGTACACAAATTTTCAGTGAGGTGTTTATTTTTATCCAAATATTTCAGAAGGTTAACTTGCCCCCACCCTAGTGCAAATTTGTTTTTATGAGGCCACATAGAATTAATTACATTTTGCAAGCATTGCCAAATAATACTATAAGAATAAAAAATGGAAACATTTAAAGTTGTGTATGAAAATAACATCACTGCCATTATACTGTAAGAGAATAGCTGGAATAATACTGATCCAATGTAATGATACACCTTCTATTTCATGTTTTATGAAAAGCATATGAAAATATGCTTGTGAAAAGAAATGGAAGAACAATAAGACATTCTTAAAGTAAGGAAGCAATTTTTCAAAACATGAAAATAAGACGAAGGCTTTGTTACCATGAAGTTAGAAATAGCCGAGAGGAAATATAACCTTTCATGCTAAGGATCCAGACTTTCTTTGCACCTTGTACACATGAAGAAGACCCTAAGGAGTCATCCTCCACTATTCAAGATCCATACATGAATGAGGTAGTATAAGAGAAAGAAGAGTGGCAAAGATGATGCAATTTTTCTTCCTTTTGTATGAATTCACATCTGGTGCATGTTAGAAATTCTTTTCTCTTGAATAACTTACCAAAGAGTTGCAGAATCCCTTAAAATACGTTTTCCTCCCTCATTGTTTCAAAGTCAGAAACAAATGTCAATTAAGTGCTAACTGAGTGTAAATCAATACTGTGATGAGTGGTTTGCTGATAGGTGCTCTGTGCAATATGCTAGCCCTAATAGAGTCAGTAGAAGACCCAGATAATCTAGTTAAGTGTGTCTGAAGTTAGTGCAGAGCCCATAATGTCCCTTTTCCTTAATTATTTGTTCGACAGAATAGCAGCGCCGAAGAACTCACGAGTGTCTAGGAATGAAGTATGCGCTTTCTTGAATGAAAGTTGATCTGTACTTGAGCCAGCTTTAGCAAAAAGAAGCAGGAATAGGCTAGGTTTTCAGAACCCAGGATTAATGACAAAAATATTTGAAAGCCTTGTAAGCTAGACAAAAATCTCAAACATGAATATGACTCCAAATGTTGCAAGAACTCACTGCCCGACATAAAGATGAAGATATATAGTGCATGCTGGATAATATGGATATACTTGTTTCATACCCCTCTTTTTTCTTTCTGTGGAAACAAAGTTTTGTCAGTGACCAGGAATAACCACAATAGCTTCTGATAGGCTGACCTCAGTTTAGTGACTCTAGAGGTATAATTCTTCTGCTGATGAGGTTGTACACTCAGCAGGCCAGTTTTGTAATCCTATCTCTGATAAATCAGTCACGCTTTTACGGATTTTAGAGTACTTGTGTCCGATTTGTTGTATATGGGGGGAAGACCCTCAATGGTATAAAGGTAACCTACTGAAGTATTTTGAAGAAACTTGAATTTTCTCTGTACAACTGATTTTTCTTGTGTAGTATTATGAGCCCCAAAGTGAGACCACTTATACTGCTGATGATCTCCTGTAGATGTGTAACTTCCACCTATTTTTTGTTGTTTTGAAAACAAAATAATCTATGTCCACAGATGTGCTGTTTCAGCTTGCAGTCCCTGAGGATGAATTAGGCTTGTGTTGAAATGCTGGCTTGCTTTCTGCTTTGGCTGGGTGCTCTCGCTGTTTACTCAGTGTCAGGTCTGGCATTCACCGGAGCTTTGTGAGCTGATTCAGCACGCTAACCTGGGAGTGCGAGGAAAGACAAAAATAAGGTGTATTGCCCTGGCAGAAGTGACCCGAGTCATTTGAGCAGGAAGTGTCACACTGCTCCCAAGGGAGAAAGCAGAACTGTGAAGCTGGGAGTGAATAAGAGAGCAGGAGCGAGAAATGCTGTGGCAGTGATCTGTTGATTACCTCACTATAATCCAGCAGGACCTTGCCCCAGAGGTGCTATTTTGTTTGGCAGAGACTGCTGAACATCAATCTGTCAGTACCCCACTGAAGCTGCTCTCCTCTTAATCGGTATGGGTTACTCTGCCCTACAGAGAGCAAGTGCAGAGAGAGAGAGAAAATTAGAGAAGTGTTAAGTGCTTAAAGTTATATTCAGTTTTGACTTTCAATGTTGTTGTACATGTGTAGAAATTTGACAACTGACTTAAGTAGTAACAACCAAAGAAACAAACAGTTTGCGGGGGACAGATTGGTGACTCTGTGGTTCAGAAGTGTGCAAGAGATGTCTTGGCATGAAACGGCTAAAGGGGAAGAGATTCTCTGTATTATTCCCATACAAAAATCATACTGCTGGATGAAAGGTTTTTTTCATGTGTGTGTTTAGCTTTGGTTAAACTATAGGCCATATGGGTGAAAATAGTTACTGGACTGAAATCTCTCTGAAACAAGGGCCGCCTTCTTATTTTGTGGGTAATGCTAATTGCATGTGCCTCGTATTTTCTTTGATCTCAGTCAAGGCACCCAGGCATTTGAGGCAGTGTGTATACAAAATGAAGGTGAAGTGTACTTACTGACCAGAAGGCGTATGGTGGAGTGGTCTGACAAAGGTGCAGCTATCTGCTTGTGACAATAAAACTAGTCTCCAGGTGCTGACTAGATACTGACTACTTGAGGGTGTCTTATTGGTTAACAACAACACAAAAACACACCCTGGAAAAGTGAGACTGTGACTTGAATGTTTTTATTTTTATTGTCTAGCTCCTGAAAAGGGCCATTACGACCTTTGAAGTGTTACCTCTCACTCCTTCACGAAGGATTCTGACTTATCTTATTGCACATTAAAATGCCACAGCCTTCTACTGGCAACCAGGAATCAGCAGCTGTTTGTGACAATGTATTGTATAGATTACAGAATTTAAAGCTTTTTTTCCTTAAAAAGTTATGAAGTAGTATGATTGCATCATGATTTTTTCTGTCAGAACTAATTATAATGTAGGAGTGGGTCAGCAGTTAGATTTGCTTATTAGTCCTTAACCCACTGAAAATAGCCTGAGGGGTACAGACATCACTTATTGTAACTCAGATTGAAGGAAAACTGTAGGCAGAATTTTCACGGCTGCAGATCTAAACCCATATTTGTTACTGAAGTAATCTCGACCACACTATCAACCTAGTAGCTCTTAATTCCAGGATACTTGGCTGGCATGAAGAAAACAGTACATGACATATGCCACAGGGTTGTTCATGATTGAAAGAACTACTGATTTTTATTTTCCCACTTTCTTCCCACACACACTGAGGGTGGGAGAGGAAACATGCCTTGTACTGCAGTATACTCCATTTAGGATTGAAATGAAACAGTGTTGGGGGAAGTATGAGATGCTTTGGGAAGTTTCAGTTCTGCTTAATGGCCAAACCCTCTCCTGTTCAGTTCCACATGTGACTTTGTCATCAACCCGATGCTGGCCAGGTCATAGGACTGTTTCCTCTTGATCTTAACCATGACACCCTTACTATGCTCTAAGGAGTGACTAGAAGCATTTTAGTTTTAATGCTTTCTTATCAAGGTTTGGTTTGGTTTGGTTGTGTATTTCTGTTGCTGGCTTTTGGGTTTAAAAAAAACCCAACCCCACACAACCAAACAATACCAAAACCAAACCCAATGAACAACCGAAGCCAACCTCTCTGCATTCTCCCTGAAATCCTAACCCATGCATGGTATAAACAGTAATTTTATTATATGGAGGTGGTATTTTTTTTTTTTGCTTACAAAAAAAATGCAGCTTTTTAATTACTGCTGTGGGCACATGAACATGTGTAAATGAACTTCCTAGTAAACACAGGTGTATTTAAGGTATAGTCTGTGATATGTTTGGGTTTTACTAGGGTAAAACAGTCATTAAAACGGTATTACTATCTGTTAGTTTTCCCTGTTACTTCACTTGTACTGACTCTATTGCTTGTGAAACACCACTTTTTCACAGCACATCAATGATATTTAATGGCAATGTTTTTGAAGACTGTTTTATCCACCGCATGATTATTTCTGGTGACTTGGTTTATAACATGTTCCTACACATAGTTGTATTAGCACAACTCTAGGGGCAGATGTGAGTGACCAGGCCAGGAAAGTCTTTAGCCGCCTTAACTGCAACAACAAAATAATCTTAGGAGTATTATACAGTTCTAAAGTGTTATGTAAAAAAAAAAAAAAAAAAAAAAAAAAAATTTATACAACAAATTTGAATTAAAACCTGACCGTGAAGGAAGACAGTGATACTGCAAGGTTGGAAATGAGGTCATTTAAAGCATTCCAGAAGAGCTGTGAAATACAGTTCTGAACTAAGCTCCTTAACAGCTCCTGGATGAGGACTTGTGTAAAGTGTCAAGCAAGATTAAAAATTTTCCTACAGTAGACTGAAATCTGCAGATTTATTTGTTAATGCCTATAATCAGACAGATTCAAGAAACCAAAAAAGAGAGAACTGAGATAGCTTAACAGCCAGTGTGAAGATAGAGAGTGAGGGAGGTAAAAATCTGCTTGTCTTGTTTTGTTCAAGTCCTGTGCAATGTAATTTTAAAGAGAACACCTAATCAATATGCAAGACCATGTTTTAAATCACCCACTTTTTTTTTTCTCCTGAAGTTACATACAGCTGAATTCTTAAGAGGGTAGGGAGGGAAGGCTGGAAGGGAAAAAAAGGATCGTATTTCGGATCTTTTTTTTTGACACCTACAATAACTGCTTTTTAATGATTAACACTAGTCATCAGATCTTTCCCTTTCTGAAAAAGTATCATAAAGATCTCCTGCTGTTCCCAGCAGTGCCCCACTAATTCAACTCACTAGCAAAATTAGCAGCAGGAAACAAGCCTTTGAAATTTGCATCGTTTATGAATAGCATTGTTCATTTGGTAAAGGATATGGGTTCCTGCTGTAATTGTTCCTGTGTTAAGAAGGCTGCAAGTTATTTTCTCTCCATCAGTCTTTTTAAAAAAAAAAAAAAAAGAAATCAATAGAAATAAATACACATACAATTAAATAGTGGATTAAACAGCCAACTGAGTGACTAAGAATTTTTCACTTCTGAACTTTTCTGATTTTTTTTTTTTTCCCTCTCTGAGGGAGGACTATTGTGCTGCCCTTCCTTCGCAAACACTCGATAATGCTAAAGTGCTTTGAAGTTGCCATTGGAGGGAATAGAACAACAGATGGAGCATGAATAAACCCACACTGCTGTCTTTTTAATCTGAACAAAAGCAATTTTTCTTGGCAAAAATAGTTAATATTTAATTCCATTTACTTATAGAAGTTTGATCCCAGATGAGAACACAAAAACTGAGGCAGAGCTGTATATACAACAGCTCAGTGTATCTATATCCTGGCTTTTTATTAGAAAGATAAAAAAAACTTCATCTAGCATGCATTATAATAGCTGTGATAGATCTTGTTCAATACTGATCTGGAGGCCACTGGACCCAAAGGAATCTGTGAATTAGAATCTCAGTAAGATGCTGTTACTTTGTGGTTTCCATGGTGCAAAGCAAGAACCCTGGACCTCTCATTTAGTGTGACTTTTCTCATGTGTAACTGTTATTAGTGGTTATAACTGAAGTTGCCATTCTGGTAGTAAAAGTAGTGTTTGAACCTCAGGTGTATTCCCACCATAAATAAAACATCTGTGTACTTTTATTACCGCTTTCTGAGATTCTTTTTCTTTTAGTATGCAGCTAAAGATGAGATTTTAGTGCCTTGTCTTTGGACATGTTTTTCCCCACAGCAAATTTTCTAACAATTCTTATCTGAAAGGTTAAAACAAGCTGGTTTTGTTGTTTGATCATCTTGTGTTTTAGACTCGGGGACATCCACCTCCTCTTCTTCCTGCTGCAGTTTTTACCACGATGGGTATTACAGACCTTTGGGGGGGGAAATATTGTGAAACAAGCTTTTTATACGTTTTCTATTGTAGGCAATATAGGTTTTCCTACTGAAATCGCAGTTGTGTTGTCTTACTCTCATGCAATAGCTGGTCCTTATTAACACTCAGAAGTCATGCACCTTCCTCAAAATTCTGTGCGGCTGTATTTTCACTGTGAATTTGCTTCCTCCTTCTGTCTGAGGGCTTCATGATGGAGCTGCACAGTCTGATCACTACTGCTCTTAAGAAGTGAGTGGAAAGATACATAATGAATTAAGCCCTACAAGTTCAGGCAGTATTACTTTTTCTCAAACTTGCGTAATGCTCAGGATTTGAAGGGCATTCCTTCCTAATTAGCCCTTGCAGTCACAGAGGGCATGCTTGACCTGACTTCTTTAAACTTGGTTAGAGGCAAGATGTGGGAAAATCAACAATCAATCAGAAGAGGTAAAATATGAACAACCTGTGCAAGCTAAATGAGTCTGGATTAGAGGCACTGATGTTTCATAAAAGAAATATAGTAGGGCAGCACAAATAAAAATAATTTCTGCTTACACAGGGTTTGTTAGACATTCCAGTAGCTAATCATAGGCGCAAATGAAAAAGATTGCCGGCCAGTAACAAGTCTTTCTGGCTAGACCTCCTTTCTAACTTAGTTATTCAAGTGACATCACATCAGTGCTCATCCAATTTCTGCACTGCTGTCAGTGTTGTGTAGAAACAAAGGAAAAGAAAATCTGTTACAGAGCAAGTTCTCTTGAGAGAACCTTAGCATATAGGGTTTTTGGTGAAGGAAATGTAGGTGTGCTTGAAATAGCTGTATTGCTAATGATGCAGCTCAGAGTGGAGGACACAACTGGAAGCATGTTGTGTTAGCCACGCTGCTCCAAACCTGATATCTTTTATAAGTAGTTGCAGACTAGCATAGGTAGAGTACCAGTCTTCTGGAATGGGAGATCACATGTTTAAACTCATATGGTGCTACTTTCTGCCTTAAGGTAAGCCTTGAGGAGCAGCTACAGAAGCACTTCCAACTTTGGACGTGGATCTTATTAGGCTTTTTCTTTGTAACTTTAGTTATATTTAAACCATGCAGGAATTGGTTGCTTGCTCAAACCATCTTCTCATTCTTCGCATACTTCTGGAGAGGTATGATGACCTTTTGAGTCTTGTCTGCTCTGCCTTCTGAATCCAAATATTTTTTTATTGCTCCATTTTGCCAGGGAAACAAAATGAAAAAAAAAAAACCAAAAACAAAAACCAAACCAAAACACCGCAGACTCTCAAACTACTGCCTTAAATCCACATAAAAAAAGAAATGAAGTGCAATACAGGAGAGGTTCTAAGAGTGACCTGACAGACTAAAACTTTAGCTGGTCTGCCAGTTCGGGAACCGTCTTCAGATACCTGAATAGATATCTGTTCTAGATAGCCCCTATAGGTATGAGACAAATGCAATGGGACATTGACACTAGGGCAATGACATTGGCACCATCCCAGTGCAAATAACCCTTCAGGAGGTGATGCATGCCCAAGGTTTTTCAGATTGTTACATATACTAAGAGTGGATGTTAAGAAGGAGAAATAATGCTACTGAATCAAGCGCTCAAAGGAGAAGTATACTCTTCAATATACTGTCATGTGAAGAGATGAAAGGTGTTCTAGTTGGAGCTGGACTAGGTGATCTTTGTAGGTCCATTCCAACTGAAGTGTTCTATTCTGTTTCACAAGCTTAACAGAAATTCAATGCAAATTTGTTGCACGCACCTTTTTGGTAAGTCTTCAGAATTCAATTAAGTACAACATAATCCTGCTGTGCCAAGATAAGAATATCAGAAATTTTAAGAACATGAAAATGTTATCCGCACAGCATGCCTCTTTCTGTTGTTGTTGCTGATCTCAATCCATTTTTTCAGTTTTCTTACTACTCCTTCAACCTTTCCCTCCAGAAATACATCTAGATTGCTCTTGAGCTAATTTATGAGCTTTGCAGCCACTGCCTTTCTCTATAATTCACTGTTTCTGCAATAAACAATTTTGTTTTGACCAAATATATGACTTGCTCTCAGCTTTCTTAAAGCCATTGTTCCCAGGTTAATGTCAAAGATTTTCTTTAACGTTTAATTAGCAATCTAACTTAATTTTACATTTGTAATTGCCTCCTACGCATCTGAAATGTCTTGGTTACATCAAAATTTGCCCCTTCTGAGAAAATGTTTTTTATCCTGGTGCTAAGGCTTAGATTATAATAGGATCTTGTCAGATATTTGAAATATGAATGTACATTTTGCTAGTTTCCCACTGAAGGGAAACTAGACATGTATCTGCACTTGAAGCAGCATGGTGAAACTAATCTAAGCAAGGATGTTTGTATGCCTGGACTTGTTGACATTCCCTTTTTTGTTGTTGTTGTTTTGGGGGGGTGGTTTTTTTGCTTTGCTTTGTTTTAGTAGTGAGTGTTAGCAAGTGCTTACAAGTGACCTCAATATTAAACATGTGATCAAGCCAGCATCTTTTAGAAATATTTGTTCTTTAATGGACTCTCCCCCCCGCCTTTCCCTCCCCCCTAGAAACCAGTATTCTCCTCTATCTTTCTTTGTCAAAGCTTCTATTCTAGGTGAGAATGTTCCCTGAGTGAGAAGCTCCCACAGCAAGTCAGAGAGTATGACTGGAAAGAGTCAAGTAGAACATGGGCTTTTAACAGTAGTTTAAGTTGACTCTTATAGCGATATTTATGTGCTCATCACTACTGCAAAGCGCAATGAATGTCATTTGATAATGCTTGGTTTTTATAAAGACAGTATTTATGATGATCATAATTGTGGTGAAGAAAACCTTGTCCCATTGTAGTTTCTTTGAGAATCTACACTAAACGGAGTGCCTTTTAAGAAAGGAAAGAGAAGACCTAATAATTTAGGTCACCAGTGTTATCTGCCTCTTTCTAAAGATTTTTGGAAAGTAAAAGTCAGACATTTAGATATTTAGGAGCCTAAGTCTATTGAAAGTCAATGGTAATTTTCACATCCTGCATGCCAAAACTGTATGTGGAAAAACTTCAGAATCCAAAGTAATTATTTGGAGATATTGTTCAAGCCATGCAGCACATCTGTAAAGCTCAGCGGTGTTCTCATTGTAAAACACTATAAAGATACTTTGATATTACCTAAAAATTACTAAGTTTGAGTTGTAGGCTCAGACCGTAGTGTTTTCCAAAATGAGGGTTATAATTCAACCTTTGTGGAGTGAAAAAACCTGGATAACTTGTGTTCATGGTACTGTCTGCCCTATTCAGGAATCTCCATCACATATGTTCTAGTTGCTCTGAAAAGCGGAAAATAATAGTTGTACTTTTCTTTTTCTCTAAGGAAAAGAATAACACTTATCTTGAAATATTAGTTTTTATTGAGAAAAGTTTTTCAAAGTTTTCTTTAAAAAGGTAGTCAAGAAATGAGACATCTAGGAATTGTGTATTTCATTATTTCATTTTAATTTCTGAATATTGGAAGGTGGTTTTGGATCAAAGTAAATGACCAAGTATCCTTGTGGATAAGGATGCATCAGAAAATAAAGTACCAGACAAGTACTTTCTATAAAGCAAGGACTGAAAGAAAAATTTCTCATTAGACAGTTTCTCATGCTATTGATTCCAAAATGTTCGTGCCTTGTCTGTTTCACACTGTGACTTTAAATTATGATCTTATGACTATATGTATGTTACATCAATGAAATAGATTTTCTTCCATCTTTGACAGTAAATGTTCCTTTGGGATTTTATTTTTTCCCTGCATTGAATGTAATCTAATCTTCTGTAAACTGAGTGTAGAACAGCACTCAGAACTGTTCAAATTGCCAAAAGGTATTGAAATGGCAAAAAAATTACTTCAAAATTAGGCAGCCACACCTGGGTAAATTCTGGAAATCATACAGGTAAATAAGAACAACTTGCACTTAAAAAAATTGTTACTCAGGTTAACTTGAATCATTATTTTGAGGTTATAAGTTGCATTAAAAATTTAAAAAAGATTAATACTAACATGAAATCTTTATTTCTAAGCTGTATATTTCAATTCAGTAGTTATAAGACTAGAGACTTTTTTCGCATATTTAAAAGCCTTAGTAAAGCATAGTAAATATAACTTTCCATTTACGTGCTGCGTTACACACATGAGTATAAATTCAGAGAGAACAAACTGGTCTCTTGCCATCACCCATTGGTGGAATATCCATAAATAATAAATAGAGGCTGTTCTTAGACCAACATCTTTCATGGATACTGAAACAGAAATTACAAGGGGATGAACAGAATGTCATTTCAAGGTGTTCATAATAATAATGTTCTTGATGTTGAGTATACTTACAGAAAAAAGCTTTTGGAGTTATGAAACATTTGAGTTTCACTTTGCTTAATAGTCCTTAAAAGCCATTTATTTCTTCCTGTGCTCTTAACTCTGTGAATTATTCTTTAAGTAACTGTTATTAAATTTTAAGATCTTTATTTTAAGACATTACTCTATGCAACTTAAAAAACCAGAGTTATTGAAAACATATTTATCTGAGTACATACAGGTGAGCCACTAATAGGCAATCTGCTTCCTAAAGGATTGTAATCTCTGAATTTTTTTCAGTCCAATTGAAAAATTCAGAAAAAGAAAAAAAGCGGGGGGGGAGAACACCCCCCCCCCCCCCCCCCAAACTTCTCAGTTCCTTCCCTTTTCATCGCTTCTTGAAAAAATATAAAACCATAAATAGTGCAAAAATTTATCTTCTGCCTTAAGATTTAGTTTAGATGCCTCAAAGTCTTAAGGATAGTTTCCTGGTTATAGTAACTTCTAGTGATGAGTCATGGCTTTCTCTCCTGAGAATAGAGGGGAAAAAAACCCCCCTATGGCTATAATGTTGTAGAGGTAAAAATTACTTATTTAGAACTGTGGGTTTTAGTAGCCACAATCTTTTGATGTATAAAAAGTCAATATAGTAAGAAAAGTATGGGGACTTAAGAGAGGTCGTATGCAAGATCAGTGTATTTTATAAACATGGGACGCTTCTGTTTCAACTGTATTCCTATTGCCCTTCTTCTAGGGTTAAATCAGCTGCAGGATAAATAACCCTACCCTGGCTTTGTAATGGAATTTGATTTATCGTGAAGTATAATATGCCTCTCTTCAATATGGAAACATAATTAACCTTTGATTTGGCCGGTTTAGTTGCCTTTCATGCTTAAGCTTAACTTTGAATCCTAAATCATGATGAGAATGCATAGTTCAGCTGTCAGTTTTAAGCTTTTCTTCCAACGAATGACTGAAGAGAGTCATAGGTTCCCAGATGCCAATCCAGAGAAGCTTTAACAAAAAGAAAATGAAGTTCTGGATGAGACCATGGAGTAGAAAATTTTTTTTCAGTAGGTCATTGCAGTACTCTCAAATTTGATAGCATCTCAGATTACCCTTGAGTTTACTTAAAAACAGATTTTGATACTAAACAGAGCACAGCTGCAGAAAATAATTTATGGAGGGATTTGAGTGAGTTTGTCTTCCTCCTACATTTTGTCCTAATTAAAAAAAATTTTACTATCATTAAAAACCCCCACATAAATCTTATGTAACATTCTTGTAACCTACTTAGTATCTCAAATCAAGAGTTTTATTGCATAGATTTTTTGTTTTTATTTTTTATAATGAACCTGTCTAGAAAGAACTATATCCTGAATATATGTATATCTTAAATCAGAGAATTTTTTGGTCTGTCTTTTGATGTATGCTATTCTAATACCTATATATCATACTCTGGAATGAATAGCTTTGAAGCAGCACTTTACATTCATAAAGTGTGATATTATGGATCCTCTGAAGTTCAGCATTGTGGAAGTTGGTCGTCCGTTTTAACTTGCCCTTCAGAAGGGGTAAACTTCCAATATTTCACAACTGTGAACTGTATATTCATAATTAAGGAACCAGAAAATTTCAATTAACTTAGAGTGTCAGTGAGTAGTATTTGTCCCCTTTGCTCTGCCATCCATCTGCAACAGTACCCGTCAGCGCTGCCGGAGCCATCCGGTGTGGCCCAGGGGCTAGTGGATTCTGAGAAGCCTCTCAGACGGAATGGGCACAACCTTCAGCACCTTGGCTTCCTTGAACACACAGGAGAATAGGACTAAGCCAATTGCTTTCCAAACACTTTTTCTTCAAAACAGGACTAAAAGTCCTGCATAGCCCTACCGCTACTTACTGGGTGTTACTTTGTGTGCGGATGTGTGTACGGTTGATGCTTGGCCACTTTCAGAGCAACGTGGAATAGAGGGAAGTTAATGAGAGTCAGTCTTTTTCATGGTTTACCTATGGTGGAATGGGGAGCGTTTCTGGAGCTGGTTCTGGCTTGCTTCCCTTCACTGGGTTAGTACAACGTTATGATTCTGTTCACTGATGCTTAGTAAATCTGGAACAAAGGCTGTATATGAGTGAAACAGTTTTGTCTCTTACAGTATTCACGCTTAGGGCTTTGCAAATATATTTAGACATACTTTAGGACTTGCTTCATTGTACAAAGTGCAGTGTGGTTTTTATTTATGTGTGTCTAAGTCGTATGAAAAATTAAATGGGCAACAGATTCACGTTTCAAATTTCAGTAGCTCAATGGAAATTATTTTTACACCTGTAGAGGAGCTGTTTGTTTCTTGTTTGATTTCTTTTAAATTTTTTTATTCACGTGCTAACTAACAAAACAAAAGTATTTTGAAAGTATTTTGTGTTATACTTTTAAAAAAACACATACAAAAACTATGAACATGCTAATAATGATTTGAGATTTACATTTTATTTCTGCATATAATTGCATAATAATCACTCATTTCTCTTTAAGCTAGTAAGTGGCTTTACTTATGAATGTTAAGGAAAAACAAACTGAAAACTGAATGTGCATGTTTGACTGAATGAAATGTATTTGCACATCAATCATTTCCCCAAAGAAGAATCTAATAATAGTTCATATTACTGGAGAAACTGGTTTTGTCAGTGTTTTTCTTGCAATATCCTTTCTAGAAATAGTCGGCACTTTTGCTGCAATGTAAATTCTGCAAGTATGATTAATTGTATTTGAAACGATACATGATACCCCCCCCACTTTTTTTTTTCATTTCTCCAGTTGCAGTCGACAAATATTTACAGAGTGGTATCACCATTAAGTATGGTTACATTGTCATGTCGCTGGAATGTGTGCTCAGTCGCTAGGAAAACCTGTATACTTTGGATCCACTGTTCTTCATTTGCTTTTCACATAAGAGTGAGTGCTCTGCTGGCTCAATACAATTACTTTTATTAACAGTCAGTTCAAAATTACTTTTCATTTCTGTGTCATCTAAATATGTAGTCAATTATATGATTTCATTTTTTTATTGATAGTTTTGTGGCTAGCAGTTGGAATTACTACAGGTGTAGTAAATGTTAAGTTGATAGAAAAAAAGGCACAAATTTGGAGATAACAATACTTTTGGATAACTTTTAAAGACATCTAATCTGTCTAAATTTAGTAACTTCTGTAGCCATAAAAATTGGTTAAAGAAACAAGTGTTCTGGATCACTGAAATCCAGCCTTTGAAATGAGGGAGGAGAAAGTAATAGGAGTAGCTATATTTTTTATCAGCTGTTATCTTCAAACAAAAAATGAAGCCAAGAGAAAAAAGGCAAAACCTGAGCATAAAGACTGAACCGCAAGGCATTCAGAAGCCAAGAAATGGCTGAGTAGGCAAGCAGAAAGCTCAGTTTTAAAATCTCTCTAGAAGTTTTTACTACTTGAATTATTTTTCCCTCTCGCTCTTCTTTGCTTTTCTTTCCAAACCTCTGTTTGTGTCCAACTGCTAGACTACTGTTCTGATACCCTGGCATTCAAATAGGGATATAAGACTTAATCAGAGTATTATATAGCTTTAAGGCAACAGATTGATTGTCTCAAGGGTAGAACTGTAAGGCAGTGGATTTTCAAGGTCAAATAGAGTTCAAATATGGATTTTAAAATAGATTTAAAAGGTAGACTTTAGTCACTGCTTGTAAAGAAAAAAATCCCCTGCTATGGCTACTTTATATAACACTAACTTTTAAAATCTGACATAATAAATTGACCTCAAAAGCTAAGGCTTCCATTTCAGCTGAATTGACATCGTTTTCAATGGTATCTTTTTTTTTTTTGAAAATTATTTCCTGTATACTTATTAACACTTTCCCAAGAGACTTGGAAGTCTTAGTTTTCTGTTTTATTAGAAAAGAAGACTTTAACTTCCTGCAGAACTTAAAGTAAAATCGGAAACTTTAGCCTTCTCCAGTGGGTTGCTTACTAATAAATAATGATGTCAAATTTATCTTCAAACCAAATGAACTTTTGCTTATCAGTAGTATCAAAGTTCCACAGGAATAAATCTGTCATTTTGAATTCTTTTTAGCTAAAATTTAGGATGATACAGCAGTTCTCACTGATTGAAAACTGACTGGTTATTTTTCTACTTTTTTTTTTTTAAATTCTAGCTGTATAAATCATCTCTTTATTATTCCTGTACCTTTATTTTTCTAGTCAAATGTGTTGAAATAACCTTACCATTGCAAATTCTGACATCAGGATTTCTGTCTCATATCTATAAGTTCAGGTTCCTTGTGGGCATGACATAATGTTTTAATTTGTCCAATAAACATAGTTTAGAGTAGGAAACACACTTTACTCCTACTAATTGTCTGTAACTTATGCATTTATGGCATTGCTTTCTGCTCAGTTTTGTACATCTGGATGCAAATACTTGCCAACAATTTTTAAAACTGTTTAAAAAGTCATCAGTGTCATACTGCATACAAACAAGGAGCGGCAGAAGAAAAAAATTAGCTTTCCTGAATATTGACTATAAGCAAAAAAACTTTTAATGTAACACTGAATAAATGAAAGTAACCTTTCAATCTTTGCCTTCTGATGTTCTAGAATGTATTTGCAAATCACTTTTATCAAAACACAACATGAGTGATAAAACTGATTGCCTGTGCAGTAATGGTATATATGTCAAATGGCAGTCAAATGTGGCATCTTTAATTCAAGTTTTGAATTGGATTTGATTTAGATACATTAGATTAGTTTTTCAGTTGATATTATAATGCCTTTTTTCTTTTTCTTTTAATTCAGCTGAACCTACTGGACCTGCAATACTTCCCTCCTTACCCTAAATTTTACTTTGGAAAAGTTATCTGGTGGTATAATCAGTTGCTCAGGACAAATAACATACATTTACACTTGCTGCTTCAGATTATTTAAAAAAAACCCAAAAAGCTTTCTTGATGCATAGGAGAGGTTTCAGAAGGTATTGATTGTTTCATTGAGTCAATAAACATTGCTGCAATCCCTTTTGTTAACAAGTTCCAGGTTTGGCATGAAAATGACAGGCTAAATGGTAACGTTTTTAGATTCCACTTTTTTCTACTGCTTTGTGTGACATATTGGAAATTTACTGGGAGTAAGGAGCAGTGGTATCAGGCTGCCTTGAAATTCTTTGTGGCAATGATACTTCAATGGCCTACTATTTCAGATAAAACACTTCTTTTCAAGGAAGTTTGCTGCTGTTAGTGATGTTTCAGAACTTTTTTGTTTGCTGTCATTGATAGAAGTATTGTTCTGCAAAGCCCAGATAATAAACATTTAAAAATATATTACTTCTTGATGTTAGCAGTCGTAGATGGATTATACTTGAGAGGTATCAGTTCAAGCTCTTATATGAAAAAAGGGGGTTTATCCTTGGCGACAGTGATTAGGCTTTCTGGTTTTAATCTGTAGTCAAAAAATTCGTCTTAAAACCAAAACAAACAGTTCTTGCACTTTGAAAAATAGCTTCACAATCTTGTACTATTTCCTCCTTTGAAAAGGAGATTGTTACACCATAGCCCCTTTATTTGTTGTGAAAACAAATGATGCCCTCACAATGTAAAAATGAGGAACTCTTAACTTTACGCCAATTTAAATGCCAGTATAGCAGTTTTATGCCAAATATTGAAGGCAGCTTTACCTTGGGATATAAAACTTTTCATGTGGGCCTTTTTGTTGGTGACTTCTTTTTTTTATTTTTCCTCTCATTTTGTGTTTTATGATCTCTTCTGTATGTAAATGCTTTTTCCTTTATTCTTGGAAGAATTTTTAGATTAAATAGCTAATGACTTTTGCTCACAATGCTACAAACCTGTATTATTTTGCTATCTGACACTACTTTGATATCAACTACTCTCTTATCATTTTACATCAATGATAGATGTGGAAGATGATTTATTTTTCACTGTCCCAAAACATGTTGTGAGATGTGGAAATTGTCAATTGAGTGAAGTAATTTTTTCTAAAACTTTCAGAATTAGGCTCTCAAAGAACAAGCTCCTTTGCTCAGTAAGCAAAAAGTAATGTTTCTTATCAATGGTACAAACTTCGTTAGTGACTCTTAGGAAAGTCCATAAAACCTGGTACTGACAGACCACTGTTGGGACTTGAAAGTAAGCTGTGTGTTGTGGCACATATTAAAGCCTTAACCAGCCTGCTAAGGTTGAATACTGGTGGTGATGACACTGTTTTTATGATGTGACTACTTCTTGCCAAGGTATGAATCTGTGAAATTCATTTCTTCTAGGTCATCAAACTGGCATAAGATGAATGTTTTTTCTTTATCCCTCATGAGCTGGACTTTTTAAAACTGGAAATTAGGAGAGCAAGGTTGTCAGTCCCTTTACAAATTTCAGACTCTTTCAGACAGAAATTTTCTTCAGTTAGAAGAGTGGATTAAAGTGAATACTGAAGTCCTGACAAGTTAGAAGAGTGTAGAGGAAAAGGTAGAGATTGGTAGATCTCTCTTTGCTTCTGAAATAATTTTCAAAGGTGACATTACAACATAAAGAAAGAAATCTTAAACTATTCTAGCAAGGCAAATTCCCAGCTGCACCCAACTTTATTAGCTGAAGGTTAGTTTTTATGGGATTTCCAGTTTTGACATAGATATGTTGCTGCTTTCTGCTAGGTGCTAATATGAAATGCTGCTGTTGTTGCTTTCAGATTACTGTTCACACTACTTGATTCAGGACCACTGGAATTATTTTTCTGAATATATGTTTGAATATGTCTTTCAGAAACCATTAGCAGAGCTAATTAGATATTAGCCAATGAATCACTTGAGACCATTTATGTGCCTAAAAACAAATGTCATGGCAGTCCATGTATTTTCAACGGTGGATTTTTCATTCTTATCCAAAATATATTCATAAGTTATCTGCTGATGAAGGCAAGATCTGTAGTCAGAGCTGTCCAATAAAACTTTCATTATTTATATTGGCTGAAGACGTATATTTCTGCTAATCCATTCTTCGTATCATTTAATTTTATGGTAAACTGCAAACGGTTGACTTTCATTTAAATTTTCCCTCCAGAGTATGCCGAGCATAAAAAAAAAAAAAACCCAAAAAAACCAAACAAAAAACCTCACCCCCCCAAAAAAAACCAAAAACCAAAAACCCTCAATGCCCCCACAACTTTTGTATGACCAGTATTAATTTAAGCAAGACTTTATAGCTGCTAACAGCCTGCTAAAAGCTGCCTTCACTTGAAAGTAGTACTAACAATACTTCCTAATCTTATTCAAAATATTTCTTCAATATTACATATGCCATAAGTCAATTTCCATGTCTCCCTGAAGTTTTTTTTTTCTGCAAGTTGTTGCAGTTCTTCTGAAATTTATTGTATAAAATCAGTTCACATCAAGAAGAGATGGCTGCATTAATAATTGTGACCCCTAATCCCAGGACTCTCTAGTACTCATGTCAGGACAAGGAAGCACAGATACCTCTTCATGGAACTGGATGATGGTAGTTGTCTTATTCAGGACATATACATATTTATTGGCCAAACAGCATCTTAGTTATCAGTGATCATCTCATGATGATAATCCTGGAGGGAGGGAGGGGGTGGTGTTAGCAAAATTATACAAGATAAGTCCCATTTGAAACAAGACAAAATTGATTTTCAAAACAAAAGTTTTCTAACATTGGTAACAAACTAGCACTGGTCAGATATTGTGAAATCCCAAGAAGGTTAGTCATTTGTATGTCTAAACCGTCCTGGTTTTATCACTCAAAGTATTTATGAAATTCATAATAAATCATTATGCTCTTAAAAATCTGTACATGTGTAACACATGATACTTGCTGTTGCTCAAAATGAAGAGTTATGAATTATATCATTTCATGAGGAAGTTTAATGATGTTAATACTGATATAAAATATACATACCATTTCAGAAACATATTTTGAAAAATAATTTCTGAAATGCTACCTTTAGTCTACCAGGACAGTTAATATCATTTTAACTACTTGTTATTTTACCTTAGATGATAATGTTGCTTTTTGTAAGCAGTTTATTCATCCCAGCCTCAGCTTAATAAAAACTTTTTACCTTTTTCTCCTTAAGTACTATTTCCTACAATATCTGTGTAGGACAAGTCCTGAAAATGAATGACAAATAAAAAAATAAAAGTCAAATATATTATCACCTGTGCCATACTATCTCTAGCACGTGTGCATAAATAGTACAATACGGTTATTAATTACATGACATAGTGCTATTTCCATGGGATCTTTGCCTCATTTAGCATGCAGATTGAACTGCACACAGTTAATGATGCAGCTGTTCAATATTTATTTTTATTTTCACTGTTTAATGAGTGAATATCTCCCTCATTCATTTGCTGAAGTCTCAAAGATAATGGTGAATAGGCATGGGAAACTCTGGTTCCCTGTCTCATTCACTACCTATGCTCTTCTCTCTATTGAACCTGATATTAGCAGTGCTACACTGATGTAAATGTAGATTTCTTATGTTTACAAATAATAAATCAAAGGTGTTCATTTGTGTAAATGCAATTTGGCCCAGAGTAAAAGCAGATCAAAAGATCCCATATTACTTTTATATCCATGTTCTGTTAGTCATTGTGCCCCATTGAGTTTGATTTTTTGCAAGCTGCTGAGCTCTCTGAAACCAGTCTCACAAGACAATTCTGAGTATTGGAATAATTGTGATGCTATCCTTAATTTTAAGCCAGTGATTATTCCTCCTAGAATCAATAAAAATCTGTGCTGCTTTACTTTGCAAGTCTGCCCATAAAGGCTGACTGTTAACAAACTTGAGAAACTTATACCCTTAGAGTGAATGTTAGCCTCATGAAAATCAGTAGAAACACTCCAATTACAAATGCTCATGAAGGTTCATCCTATAAGACCCTCTCTGTCAAAACTAAACTAGACTCTTTCTGCAACTTGTATGCACTTATTTGGAACAGAAAGGGTAAGATAAACTGTTGAAACACAACTTGGGTCTGACTTTGTGGATTAATGGAAATGGTCTTAATATTTCCATAAAAAATACACAAACTACACCTTTTCAGAATTTATTATTCAAAAAATAAATAAAATAAAATTCTGTTTCTCTTACTCCCTAATGAACCTTGGAATTTCTTATACGATGAAATTGCAGAATTGTTTCTGATGATATGCCCTTTAACATAATGCTTGAAGTATTTTTAAAAAGTTTTTTTCATCATGCGAAGTTGATTCTATTGATATTGTATTATTCAGGTTTCTAGTGGTCATATATGCAGAAGCAGGAAATGTGGTTACCTTGCCTTCATTTCACTGATATATGTGTGTGACTGTTCTTTGCCAGAAGTAAGAGAAATGTTCTTTAGTTCAAAGATGTGTTATAGTATGAGGACTGCAGAATCTGAATTATTTCCCCTTTTTTGTTATGAACTTTTTATTAACTCCGGATTGTGATGCATGTCATGAATGTACTTGTTTGATTAAAGTTCATGTTTCTTCCTGGGTTGACATTACACCTGCATTATTTATATACTAATTGTTCATATTCAAAGTGATTTCCATACTGAATTGAACAAAGAGAAGCAAAAATAATTTTAATTTATCAACAAGTATGCGCATGTTTTCATTAAATGTAAGGGGTTTTTTCTATATCTTGGTTGTTATCTCAGCTGTCACCAGGTAGCTGTATCAATATCACTCTCAAAGTTTACTTTTTCGGTAGGACTTTTATATTAGATGTGACACTTTTATTTGGGATAATTTCCCATGTGTAGCTATTGATTCTGCCAACAGTGAAATTTCTTCAAATCCTATAAATTACTTTTGACATTTTTACATAGGCATAAAATTGTGTTACATTTCTTAAATGTTAAACATCAATTAGTTCCATGTACTCAATCCCCCTGAAGTAATTATACTTGTGTAAGAGAAACTCGCAGAACAGCCAAAGGCTGTGCTACTGTACTGCACAATCGAGAGAATAATTGTCTTCATGGTAGTGTCAGGAAATGTTAAGTGATTCCAAGTTGAATGTGCTTGCTGATGCCATTTCTTTTTTTTTTTTTTTTTTTTTTTTTTTTGTATTTCTATGGAGGGTAAGAAAAAGCACAAGGCTGATACAGAGAGAAAAAGAATCTTGGCAGATCCTTTCTCAGTAGTTAATAAATAAATAACTGCTGTCCTCAACAAATATTACTCCCAGAAACTTGAGACTAATTTTTCTTAGGGTACTGATATATGCTGTTAGTACAGATTTAAGACAACAGCTACTAAAGTCATGCATTGATATACAGACTCACATGTAAAGAGCACTGACAGACTCGGATTAGATACCTCCAATTTTTGGTATTTTCCACTATGTGCAACAAGGTGTGAAAAGAGTTCTTGGTTTTTGAATTTTCTTTGGTTTTAGTCACAAGTTGCACAAACACTGCCATAAAATATACCAATGTGGGTTTTTTGCATGCACCTTAAAGTGCAAGAGAGCAGGTTTAGCAATTTTTTTATTGCCACCCTAACACCTGAAGTTTATGCAACATCACAACAATATTAGAGGACTGAGCTTGTTGCTTTGTACATGCTTTTCAAGACTAATAAAAAATTTATCCTGAGTAATTGTCATACTCCAGCTTGATATGATATAGCTTTTCTCATAATTCAACAGTCCAAAGATATAATATTGGATTAACATGGATGTTTGAAGAAATTTAGTGCCATATGTCAGACTGGAATATTATGCTTCCAGTAATTTTAGTAATGATATGTGGATGCTTTAGACTTCCTTTATTATTAATGTTCTCTAAAGGTTTGTAGATGTACTACTACTTGGTTTCTGTGAGGACATTCATTTTGCCCTTGGTGGTAATAGCCGAAAGATTCTTCCTTCATAGCAAGAGAAACCCTGAATGGCAGCGTTAAGAAATAATGCTTTGGAAAACCCGATCCCTTTCAGAGCTGTCTCTGCCTCATCGTATTTGCAATGGGACTGAGATAGCACTCTAACCTGACAAAAGATGGCCACTGCCTTTGCTATCTAGTCGTCAGAGCTGAAGCAAGGAAATAGTATGTAAATCTGTAGAATACTGAAACAAGTTAATTTTAAGGGTAGTTGAATCCCTTGGGCTTTCCTTGACTGCTAGGGAGTGACTAAAGGTACTCATTGACACAGCCAGCCTGCTGCGCTTCTGCATCTCCAGGTCTAGGCAGGAGCAGGACTACATTTGCAGCGTATATCATACCTGGCAGGCACAAGCACATACGTGGCTTCACAAAGCAACACAGCCTTTCTTGACACTGACATAAAAATGCTGGCAGCACTGGATGATGAGGGCTGAAGCTCACTAGATGTGTGCATATGTGCATGCACACACACACACGCCCGCTCTGACAATCCCTCTCCCGTTCTCTGTAAGCTCTTGGACTTTCAGGCTCTCCAGAATCCATAGGCAGATGCTGGTCCTGCTTATCTAGTCTCCAGCTCAAACCTTGGGTCTTTCCAGGTGCTGGTCTCCTTCTGGCGAGTCCAGTTAAAGCTTGCTCTGGTGAATCACGTGGACCTGCACACACAGAGAACAGAGGCAGTTGCCACAGAATTTGGCTGGGATTAAAGCTTAACAGCTGGTACAGACCGAGTTTGTCAGATGTAGGGCTTGGCCAGGTAAGCGTGCTGACCAGCAGCTTCTTTAGGTGTAACATTTCCCCTTTTATCTTCCTTCTCTTCATTTTCCCATGCTCGTTCCTTGCGCATTCACTGTCATTTCTCCTTTCCCTGTCTCTGGCCCTTCTCCTAAACACCTTATAGTAAGTTGTATACATTCCCACAATCACCTTAAGACGTCCCATGTTTTACATGACCCCACAAATTCACTCAAACACCCTATAAGAAGTTTGCTTTTCCCCATGAGACGTATAATACTGTCACTTTGTTCCCCACCTTCCTATCAGTTACAAAGCTCTGGCTGGTTCCTTCAGCAAGCAGCCATCAGTGGTGGTCTTGGTTATAGTCGTCTTTACTTATCTCTTATTTTGGGGAGCTGTGTATCTATCTGTGACTTACTACTTGTCCTGCCTCTTGCCAAGGATGTGTCAGTGAGTGGTCTGAAAAGGAAAACCCACAGTAAGGCAATAAAGTAAAATACAGTGGGAGCTGCAAAAGAAAGAATAAAGATAAAAGCTGTCCTTAATGATGTTATTCCCTTCCCAGTGGTACTAATATAAGATAAAACTGCATACTTTTTGTGGGTTATAGTCTGACTTTCTATATCTTAACAGTCTCAGAAAGCTCAAGGATTAACTTTTTACATTAGAATTTATGAAACCAATTAAAATGATGCAGTAATGTATTTTATCTTCCCTGACCCTCAATGCTATATTAACAGTACCTATTATTTCCCCATCTTATCTATTTCGGGGATCCATCTAATCATCTATTAGAAAGTGACATGTACGCTTCCTTCAGCTGTCATAACATCACCTATGGAACTCTGTGGTGCTAATATTTCATTACTGATTATAATATTGGAATTCCAGTATTGTATGGCTTTGCATTTTCAGCATTTCAGTGAGGATGATTGGACACTCTTGCAGTCTTATCTTTTAACTTCTTATGAAAAGTAATAAGTTCCAAAAGAGGGTTGGGGAAACTCAGGTGCAATCATCACACTAATACAGTATAAATTTAGAAGTGCCTCACTTAGCTCACTACTACTGGCATCCTAGCTTTTTCACAACAGACCCATCCATTTATTTGAATAACAAGAGCATAGAGTTATAATATTAAACAAAAATTATAAAGAAAACAATATATATGGATTTCTAGAAGGAATATAATTCTTTTCTTCAAGGGCACAAACCAGTAACTATGGAAAGCTGGAATAAAACTTTCCCTGGGGACAAGTTATCTCATAACTGCCTATTGCTTTGTCTTCACCTGATATTACTGCAAACTTCCGAAGTGGTGAGCCCAGGGCACCTGATATATGCTAATATCCCTAGATTGCTGCCTAAGGCAGCCTTAAGACTCCTTCCCATTATTGCTATGTCACAAAAGACAGCCAATGATCAGGCTCTATTATGATTATGGAAATGACCAGCGCAATAAGTAGAAGTTAAGTGTAAAATAAGCCAATACCTTTTTTCTTTAAGAAGAAATTGAGAACTACTTTAGGGAAAATAACTAGCGAAGGTCTAGATCAGCTGCTCAGCTGCTGAAGACAAAGCACTGCCTGAGGAGCCAGTCACCTGATTTCTTCCCCCCCCACCTCTGAAAATTAAGAAGGGAGAGGGTAGGCACAGGGTCCATCTTTGTTATGGAGAGCATTTAGGTAGCTTTGTTTTTTAAAATGCACCTTGCTCTTAATCTTATCTTTGTTTTTCAAGTGATAATAAGTTTCTTGTCCTACCAAATTCATTGAATTAAGCGTATATTTCCTCCAATTGTTTTGTAGCATTAAGCTTCTAGAGTTTGTTGTATAGAATTAATCCTCTGCAAATTAAATTTTTTGATCATTGCTCCCGGTATGGAGTTTCTTGCCTAGTGGGGAATTGTGTGTATGCAGGTAAGTACATTGCAAAAGGGCCTTTTGTCGTTGAGTGGCTTTTCATCAATAATTTTCCCTCATAAAATGGTATGCTTCTCTATGGTTTTAATTTGGATACTCTTAGAGGTAGAAAGCCTCCTTATTCACTGTCACTTCATGATGTTTTGTGTAAGAAATAAATATTAAAAACTATCTGCTGTCAGACTTTGATACAAAATGACTACCAATATAAACCCCATTTTCCTTTCTACTTTTTTCTTGTTCCTTTTCCTTATGCCCACTTCTTTCATCCTATAGCTCTTGAAAGTAACTCTGAGTACTTACTGCCTTAGCAGACCAGAATTGCCCATATACATTAAAAAAAAAAAAAAAAAAAAGGTATTTCTGGAAATAAATGATGCAAAGAGTCTTTCTTTAATACCACAGTATTTGAAGAATTTGAAGTGAAGACACAACTATGTGATATTCCATTTCTTTCAAAAAGGAAATGTTGCAGAAACATAGAAGTAATCCTGGTACCTAGCAAATGCCCAGCTTTTTGTTGTGTTTGTTAAGCACTTATGTGCCCAAATGAACTATTACTTGTCATGTCTTCAGATTTGTCACACAGGAGGCCTACCAGGAATAGAATTTGGATGAAACAGCTTTGTGTGTCTGAATAATATGAGGTAACGAACAAGTGAAGGTATTTGTAATTAAAATGCATGCTAATAGAAATAGATGGTGTGAGAATGCTTTAAAAATATGTATTTTTTTAAATTGTCTACACTTCATCATGATTTCTGCAACCTGTGAGTGTATAACTGGCACCCTGTTCCTTCACCCCAAAACCGCAAATTCTAACTTTTTTTAACCTGTTACAAACTGTGTTTGTGCTTTCAGTAGTTTCATGCCTTTTTGGAGTAGCCAACCAAATGATACAGAAAGAAATCCAGAAAATAGTGTTGGAAAGGCCGAGAGATTAAATAAAAATAGGATGCAAAAACATAGTTAATTTATTAGTTGATTAAAAAACTGCAAATAATAAATGGCTTGCTTTGTTATAGTGAGAATATTGGTAGAACTAATGAGAGAATTATGGAGTTTAAGCATGTTAATGTTTGACAGATGTTCAGCTAAATTTTACAACATATGAAATAGAATGTTACAAAATATTTTTGAAGATTAATTGCCCTGTGGGTCCATCTGACTATGTAGTGATTTGTCTCTTACTATTATTATAAATTTCTGTTTTTATGAAAAGGCAATGTGATGATGATTCTTTAGGATAAAAGAGTTTGTAGTCTATGCAGCACTTAAGAAGTTGATAAAGGAATTATTTAAGGATTACTTTTTTTTTTTCTCCCCAGTTTAAGTACAAAAGAACCCAAAATTTTGAAGTAAAAGGTCTTCCTATTATGTTCATCAGATAACAGTGTAAAATATTAATGTTGTGTGGAATAGTCTTTCCTGCCCATATTTCGGTCCACACTGCAATAAAAGTTAAGATGGTGATATTTTAGTCTTCATCTTTAGGTTCAGATTAGACTTTGCCTTTACAAAAGTTTGTTGTACTGCTGTTACAAATAGTGTAATTATAAGATCATTACTGTGCCATCTACTGTATAGATGCTAACAAAGAGACTGGTTTTGTCCTTGAAGATTTTATCACTCAATATGTAAAGTGCTTTACTCATACGTGTTGCAAAGAACTGCAAACAACCACCTAGGTCATCAGGTTCAGAATCCTGCAAACAACTATATTTAAAAAAAAAAAAAAAAAAGTCCACGGGAACTCTTTTCTTTGTCCCTCCATAAAAATAGTTCTCTTTTATTGCAGTACTTGTAACTTACTTCACTGATGGTGCAATGTATTTAACAGTTCTTACTACTGCTCCATATTTTTCACTGTAGTAAAGGTCATAGCATTGTATTGCAAACAATATTAGTGACTTGTTCAGGGACAAGGTGTGCCGTGAAACACAATGGACTGCCTGAAGAGCTATTGTCTCTCTGTCCTGCTTGGAAAGGAAATTCCAGTTTTGCCTTAAAAAAAAAAAAAAATATTTTAGATGTAAATCTATTAGAATTTTAAAGTTTGAGGACTTGACACACAAATTATTAGATTGTGTGATGTATGTGTATTTGAAGATGACTAATCCAAAGAACAAATGGAAAAGAATAATGGAGGTACAGGTCCAGCATGTCCTTTCTATTTAAAAAAGCTTTACTTCTGTAAATCCATAAACATGAGTGGAAAATCAGGCCCGTTTTTGTAAAAGGAATCAATGAAGAGTGTACTGAGAACTTTTATTTTTAAGGACTTTCTTAATAGCTTCTTATATCACATAGTAACCAAGAAAATACATCATGACGAAGTAGGTTGTAATTATTTTTATTTATGTACATACACAAATTATTCATATATTAAAAAATAATAACAGATGGGAAAACTACATAAACTTACGTAATATATATTTTATAGAAAGAACATTTGCACAAAAGTAAACTTGTTTTATAACTGCTGTTTTTCTGCCCCTAATATCCTCCAGTCCTTTGTTTATAATATAGAGGGACTTTCAGATCAATCAGATGGTACAAAAACATATAAAATATTTTTCACTTGGAAATTTTGACAAATGCAAAAGAAACTGGGCAGTTTTTATCTGAAACGCTCTTACCAGAAAATCAAAAAAGGAAGTTATACAGCAGTACAATTTCTAAGGAAAATGTCAATTTAAGTGCATTCCTGGAGGTGTAGGCTTTCTGTGAAACTTACAGACCAAGTTCTCGCTGGTTCTCTTGTTTCATTAAAAACCTTTCATAAGTCTGTATATTAACTCCTAAGTGTTCTCCTACTCATTATTTGCACTTGGAGTCATAAAAAGCCTTTATGATGGGATAAAGCTAGCTTCTACAGTACTATAGAGACGTGTTTGTTCTGCTTCCGAAAAATACATAGAAATTCCTTAACTATGTTTTGTAGGCTACAACAGTGTTACTAGCAACATGGCTAACTTTATTTATCCTGAGACTTCCAGGACCTGTTAAATGTGCCATGCAATGCAAGAAACAAGAGTATAGCAAAAATATTAGCTGTTTAATATGCTAATCCTGTGATTGTTCATGTTTATATATATTTTGATTGTATTTCTGTTATGTTTGAGTACTCGTACAAACAGCTACACGTGTGAATGATCATATTAATGACATGTTCATGAATTTCTTCCTTATAATTTGTACAAAGATCTTCCAAGTCAATGGAAATACTACATCCAAAGATACCTAGATTAAATTCTTATGTTCTCTTGCTGCTTCAGACCAGTCACTTCTGAGTGTATCCAGGTGGACCTGGCTGGTGGGAGGTTTTGTCTGCTCATGGAGAGTCAATTCTGTGTTTGTAAAGCTCACGTGGAAGCTTTGGGCTGCCTGAAGCTCAGGGAAGGCATCTTGACTTGTACAACCTTGCCTTAAGGATAATTTTATATGAGTCCGCAAAATAGCGGAGATAAAAAGAAAGGTTCTTGTATATTTAAGGAAGAATATAGGAGTCCTTCGTAAGTGTAACATCTCATAATAAAGATACCTGCAGTAGCTGCAGGTTTTTGAAATGATTACATCAATAATAATCTGTTCACTGTTTTTCAGTGTCACTGCTCAGATATCTATGTTTTTGAGAGTAGCAGAATAGAAATCTGTTTCAAGCATTACTGTTAGTGCTACAACACTGAAAATCTTCTAGAATTCAGTAATAATGTTCATCTGTGAAGCGTCATGCAGACAGCAAAAAGGAAAATAGATAAGACTGCTATTGCAGGTACCAAAACCAAAACCTTGCTGAAAAGGATGCTGGCAACTTGGAGCAAACAAGGGAGTAAAGGAGAAGAAATGGGAAAGGGGAGGAAAACTATTCTATTTGCAGCACTGAAATAGGAAAAGAATGTGCGAACAAAGCTGTGAAATGGAATTTGACAATATATGGCTTGAAGAATGTAGATTTGTTTCAGAAACGATGATACGTTATTCAAAACACAGAATAACTTTTGTTAGAATAGGAGAGTAGATGTGAAAGAATACTGTCAGTCTGCTAGGTAGGGGCTAGGCTGTTCTAAGGAAGAAGGGAGGTTGTTCAATAGAGAACACTATGAATGAATATGCAAACTATCCTTATGGAAACAGTTGAAGAGACCTTCAAAAATTTTCTGAAATATAATTAAACACATACAGTTTCACAAGTTTTTAATCTGAAAACTTGTCAGGAAACTGGAAGAAGTTTATATGGGCTAGCTGGGAAGAGAAATGCTGTGCCCTTCCCGCTTTCTACTACGTGCAGGGCACATTTTTTGGTTCCAGGTTTCTGGCAGTCTACTGTTAACAAGCCCCCTTCAAGGGTGTCTTACCTGTGGAGTGAGGCATCCACGATGAGAAATGACCCTCCTCTTCTGAAGGGAAGGTGGGTTGCATTTTTTTAAAATTTTTTTTTTAATGGTGATGTATAATTTATTTCTTGGCAGAATAGTTATAACAGTAGCAGTTCTACACAAGCTACCAATGTTGCTCAATTAGGGGGAAAGCCAGCATCAGATGTCCTTTTGGTGACGTGCCCATTTGAGCAAGGGGAGCTTTTTTGAATTAACTTAATAGGTATAATCAATCCATTTTCATTTTTAAAATAAACTTCAGAGTATTACTCTCCGAAGACAAACAGATCTTAACATAACAAGAGCTTTCCAAAATTAACCCCCACTCCCCCCCCCCCCAAAACCACAAAAAACCCAGATCTAAAAACCATGCCACACCCTTTGCTAGCAACACCAAGTTTTTCTACACAAAGCAAAAAAAGTTTGTAAATAAATTTCTCTTCTCTAGAGACAAGGGCACTTTCTTTTTAATTACTTGCCTTCAGTAAATTAATTAAACTCCTAGGAGGGGAATGTCTGGACTTCAGGTGTATGTTTCAGTATGTATGCAACAGGATATGATTTCTTTTTTGAAAGAGTATCCCACATATTTCTACAGCTCTACAGAATGTTCTGTTGTACTAAAGTACTGTTTTACTACACTATAGGATTGTCAATCAAAATAAATCACAATAGCTCTGTCCTAAAAGATTTGAAAGAACTTGACAATAGTTAAGATTTCTAAAAACATTTTTTTTTTAAGTAAAAAAGTTTGGAGAAACTTGATGAAAGAAAACCTTGTATGCTGTTTTCTTTTCAACCAAGAGAAATGAACAGCACCTGAACAATGTGCCAAATACTGATGCATTAACTAATGGCTAATGTTTATGATCTTTGAGCCTTGTTTTTTTTTCCTTCCCATCTATTCTCTTTCCCCTCTATCTTGTCTAGCAGCCTGCGTTGATCTCACCATGAAGAAAGTTTTATGTGATAGTGTTGGATATTAGAGGGAAGACTAGCAGGTCTCATCACAGTTGAGGGAGAGGGAGGGAGAGACATAAAATGAAAGTTCCACATGTTCAAAATAGACAACCTAACATGTGTTTAGTCAAAATCACTGTCTGTCTAGAATAAAGAATTGGTTTTTGGTCTGGTGTGATTCGCCCCCCCCCCAGCCCAAGACCCTAAACCTCAGAGTTTTGATTTACTGTGTTTTTAACAGTGTGTTATTTGTAGGTAACCAATTTGATGCTCCTCAAAAGAGCCATAATGGTAGTTATGAATACTCACGAAGTGAAGGGTGGACTTAGGATTTTCAGAATTGGATTTACATTGTTGTTTTAGTTTTTAACACTGACTTTCAGCTGTTATTATTTAATTCTCCCTTTTTATAGTGTCTTTCTACTTTCTATGTTTATAATCATGTTATTTTAATTCAAGTTTGTGAACATTCGCAGAAGAGGCCCTGTCACTTTCTAGCTCAGATTTCCAGAAAATGGCATAACCATGGCAAAATACATTCTTTAGCTTAATTAACAGATAGCATGCTGATGAGGGTGGAGGGCCCACGAGGTAAAATATTACTCACATTCTAAAAATGAAGAATGTGAAAATGAAGAAACTACCTATTTTTATTCTCTATAATTCTGCTTACTGTGGTTATCTGGACATCTGAGTGGCTTCTTATTGGACACTAAAAGCTGTCTACAAAATCTATCAAGCATAGCTCTTTCTCCATTTTGGGGAATCCTGTTTATGAGGCTACTTAGTTTTGTTTCCTTATGTGTAAGCAGTTATGTATGTATTTTGGATACAATAAGATGAAACAAAAGATAAAGTATAGAGTTTCTTAGCACTGGAATTATGTATATTTGATTTCCATGTTGAAGAGCTATGCCACTAGTGTAGTCTCTTCTCCTGCCTTTAGTCTGAATCATTAGGTATCTTTTCACACCTTTTAGGCCCAGTTTATGAGTACAATAGAGGTAACTAATTGCAGAGGTCTTGCATCCTTTCCAATAAAAGGAAAAATTCTGTGTACTGGCTTAAGTAAAGGCAGACAGCAGCTCAGTGCTTCAGTTAGAGGCAAAGGGTTGATTGTAGCCTGAGTTTACCTTCAGTTTGGGCTGTTGTTGGAAACCATAAAATATTTTTTTACTTCTATTGTTTTAAATGTCTCAAAACCACTTGACAACTTCCTGCCCTGCCCTGAGTACAGAAGAGAGTGAGCCTTTGCTTCTCAGAAGAGGAGGAGAGGGCAGAACAGAGTTGTGCACTGTACTTTATCACAGTGTTGTAGGGAAGCAATGAAAAGAATTTCTTTTGTGCCTTTGTGTACGCTGTTCTTCCTCATTTTGTCAAGCTTAGAAAAAATTCTCTTGTCTACTTTCAATTTTCCTTTTTCCACTCTGGTGCCTTTTTTCATTCTTATCTTCCATTCACCTTTAAAGCAAATACAAATGAAAGAAAAGGAAAGGAAATGTGAGAAAATGGCAAGTGTCATGTTTTAATTCAGAGGAGGTGACAGAACTGTAAAGTATTCTTCTCAAGTAGGTGCTTTGTGTTAATGCCCTTGTTAACAACAACTTAGGAGGGTTTTTTGTTGTTTGTTTTATTTTTAAGTTTTCTTGTAGTCCCGTCTAAGATGGATATTCTGGGCAGGTGCTTGTACTGTAGACTCTTTGTCTAAAATCAGATTAAGTAAAGTGATAATGATGAATTAATCTTTTATTTATGCAAATTGAACATCCTTATTTTATTATTTTTGAAAGTGATGTAACACAGCAAATCAGAACTCCATTAAGCAATACAGTAGGTTTATTTCCTTCTATGGCAGAATTAAAACAATCTTTTTTGGTTTTGTTTTTATTTTTAGAAAGATGATTTGAGGCAATACATGAATTTGTACGTCCTAAAATAGTATCTGAGCAGTTGGGATATTCAGAGGTGATGAGTATTGTGTTAAAGTGTCTTTGCTTCAGTTCAGTGACTTGACATGTAAGGTTAACCCTTGTTCTTATTCTTTATCTAGAACTACTCTATTTTTAATAACACAATACACTTTAGGACATGGATTGGGACAGCTTTATGAAATGAAATTTTCTAATGGGTGTACTCAAAAGGGTTTTTTTATTATTTATTTGTTTGTTTGGGTTTTGTTTTAATAAAAGAAAATCCAACTTGCAACAATTCTCTGTTGGTGACTTTTACTGAATTAGGTTACTTACTGAAACCATGCAGTCTGTCTGCCTGACACTCGGTAGCTGGATGTCTGACTTGCCAGGTGATTTAAAGGGCTTTTACAGCTCTGACTCTTTGAACGCTTTTTGTTTGGTTCCCGTCTTGGCTTTTGGGCTAAAATGTTTTTCATACTTTATACAACTGTTCAATAATCCATTCCACTGGGGACAAAAAAAAAAAAGTTTTAAACTCTTTAAAATTAATAAAGACTGGTTTTGAAATGTTTGCACGGTTTACTGCTAAGGACAATTGAGATTGTAACTAATGAACAGCTACTGTCCTTCATCTCACAGAGTCAGACATTCAGCAAACTCAGAACAAATTTTCAGATTTTATTTATGTTCCTTTTTAAAGAATATGCAGCTATAAAGGTCTCCTATATTTATGATATCCATGAAGTGTGATTACAAAACCAATCTTCACTGCTTATTTTCAATAACAATTTACAGAAAAGTAATTTTTAATAAGCTTTTAATGTATGTGTTGGAGCAATGTGGATCACTGGAAAGAGAGAGCTCCAATTCATAAATGGGTACAACACAGAAACCATTATCTTAAAGTTTTAACTAGATCCTTAACTGTAGGTTAGTAGCTTTTTTGAATTATTTTCATGTCAAATAATACTAAATTATTGGATTGTTATGATATGAAGAGGTTTATTCTGCTAAAAGGAGTGAACTTTTTTGCTATTCTGAATGTAGCCCACACACCAGCAGCCACCACCTTTTTATTAATTCATGTTTCTGTGCTCTCTTTTTGCCAGCTGCCTACTGTTCTCCTGATTTTTATTTTGTAATGTGGAGTGTGTGATTATTTTGAAGACTACAAGGGATCTTTTAGAACTTTAAGGAAGAAGGGAGCAGAGATTTTATTTTTTTACACCCTGGGCATTCAAATGCTATTAGGCATACACGACACCATTGAAAGGTACGTGAAATATCTTATGCTTGCACATACAAAGCCTTTAGTCTGCATTCATAGAGATGTCCATTACAATAGCAGAGTTATTATATTTGTTGCTTGACTGTATCTCTAGAGACCGTGGTATATGATCACAGCAGTTGTCACCTTTTTAAATGTTCCTGAAATGGTGGACATCTTAGCTCAGCACTTCATTGGACAAAAAAATGTACAAATTACGTAGGACACATAGTTGGGCTCTAGGAGAAGTATCATGCTGACCTTATCTGAAAATATTAATGTAAAATGTAGATATAAACAGTATAAATGCATATTATACGTTCAAAGATATATAAATATCTTTGGCTCAAGTTGCAGGGAGGGGAAAAGCTGTAGACTTGGTACTTGCCATGGTTACAGGAGCATGCTAATTCTAGTTCATTGGAGGAAAAACAGGAGGAAAAAATCCTATCCTGAGGATTGTATTCTGCTAAGAAAAGTATATTAAGAACTCTAAGGGATGATTTTCTTTCACAGAACTCATGTAATCTCTCAACATAAATGGAAATCTCTGCCATCTTATTGATGGAAGAGCATATTCGTAAAGCAGGTAATTTATGTGTGCTTTTTGTTTTCTTTCTTATGTTAAATTTCAAGGCAAATCAGCCTGAACTATAATTTAAAAAATTATTTGATAGAATTCCCCACAGTAATGCCAGAGAATTAAAAGTACAGAATAGATTCTTATTTTTAAGTAATCTAAATAAAATTCAACTTTGGGTGTACTCACTGCTGTATGACCTTCAGCCTTGCTTGAATTGGCACTATTTTCATATACGCACCAAAAAAAAAAAAAATCAGGCATTGACTTTGCACTGGTCCAAAAGTCCAAAATTAGACTGTGAAAGATGTAGGAAAATGGGATACTAAAAGAATGGAGAAAAAGAGGAGACGGGCATATCGGGGGTGAGGGGCGGAAGGCAGTGAGACTAGTGTTCAGATAGTCTAAGCAAGCTTGATTATAATACGCTTCTCAGTGATAATAGATGGCTTTGTGGAGGTGACTTGCTTTAGAATTTTTGCAAATACTTTTTTGCAGCCATCCTTAAAATTAGCAATTTTTATGGATTTTAATGCTAACATGCTTCAAGTTTAACTTCTCTTAGAATGCACGTTATAGGACAAAGTACTCACAAATCATGAAAATGTTTCTAGAAATGCATGCTGGGTCTGAAAGGAAGCATTACTTTTTAAAAGGCTTGAGAAAGGATTGGCCTCAAAGACGTCTAGAGAATATGGCATGTAACTAGAATTAAAGAGTAGGGAGGAGTGGAAATGTGGCAGTAGTGTGAATGGAAGCAGAAAAGCAACACAATTAAAAAAAAGAAGTGTGTTGGGTATATTAAGTGATTTAATTGAAATCAGCGTATCTTTGGGCAGAACATTCTTTTCTTCTGTCTTCATATCTTATGTGTGTAGCAGTAGTTTTTGCTATATTGTAGAAAACTAATGTAGCTCAAAATGTGTGAGAAAACTGCCTAAAAGAACCCTGCTTAATCATTCTAGGCTGGATCTCATATTGGGTCCAAAGCTGAACCCTGGAAAACACAGATATATGCAACAATTCTATTTTGCTAAGAAGTGAAACTGGTTCTCTTAAGCACATGATGTGTTTAAAAGTGATAGCATGCCTTTCCTCCTTATGGACTAGGTTGCTTTAGTCTCCTGTTGTTCCTCTTCAGTGTTATTTTTCCTCTAGTGAAAATCTCCACCTCCCAAGAAAGCCAATACCAAGCCGAGGCAGAGTACATTGAAATGAATCCCATTAAATATAACCTCAGGTTGTGCACTTCAAGTGAGATGGATTTTCCAACCCATCGTTAAGACACCCTGTGACTTAGATCAACATAATGAGTAGCAGTGCCAGAGGCTGTGTCTATCTTAATACAACAGTCTTGGTCTAAACATTTCCATAGCATCCTCATTGAATCTGGCAACTAAAGGAGTATAAATAAAAGGCAATAGCAATTACATGTTAATTCTCCTTCTTTGTTTAATGCAAACTCAAGCTAGTTAGGTGATGATTCAAATTAAGTCAGTTTGTATATGTTTGGGTAAAGTACCCAATTGTTTACCCGTGCAAGTGTGCTTTCTAATTCTGGCAAGAGTTCATTTTGGTATTGGTCATGATGTATTATGAAAACAGCTTGGGGTCTCATTTTATATAAAAACCAGCTTCTATTAAATAGATCTACATATGCACATGTGTGTGCACATGCACACGCTCATTCTGAAGGTGCTTGACAAATAATCTAGGATGTGATGCAGAGCTACAGTTTAGTTCCTCAGTCCAGTTCAGAGCTTACATTGTTTGGGATAAGTGGAGAACAAATAATTCCAGTGTAACATTCCTGGTAAGTTATTTGAGTGTAATCAAAATAATGTTTAAACGATTTTTTTAAATCAGTGTGATAACATAGCTGTCTTAATTAGCAGCAGAGGTGATGTGAGGTATGACTGTGGAGGCTACCAGAAGCCCATGATCTGTCTAAATTCACTTTTATTCATATATTTATCATAAAGCAATGAAAAGCAAGTTGTCCCTTTGCTGAACTGAGGAAGCTAAAAAAAGTAGCCCGCTCTCCTGACTTTCTGTAAATGTTAACATCCTTTCTGTCATATCTATTGCATTTATATCTGTTCAGTCAAGGTAAAAGTTGCTGGGTTTGTAACCTTTGCTTTTGAAGAGTTTGAGCTAAGAAAAACCCCCTCTAAGTTTTTTCAGCAGATGTGTTCTGTTATTGTCTAGTTTGTTCAGATGTTGCCATACCTTGAACTAGCATACCTCAGTAAACAATTGCATCTTTTGAAACTATCTTGCTCTGGAGATCTGGCTTCTTCAGGTCTTAATGGCAGCATAAGTCACAAACAAATAGGTATTCAGATTCTTAAAACCACTTCTTTTCTTGAGTATTTCATTGCTTTTCATATTAATAGAAATATAAATGCAGTTTTTTCTTGTATTTTCTGTTCTTATATCAAGTAAATCAAATTCCACTATAATTGCTTAGAAGTAAAATAAGAAGGCCCTTAAAAGATGGAAAAGTTTATTAAATGATAGGTTTATATATATATAGTTATTCTCATAATATTAATTCTATGACATTTACCCAAGAGAATTGTGAAGTGTGTGTGTAAACATATATGCATGTGTGTATATGTGTATACACATTACATGCCACAAGAAGGGACTATGTGAGGTATAGTTTGAGTCAGGATTTGTAGGAAATATTTTAAGAAAGGATTGTTTTTTTTTTTTTGCTTATCAAAGGAGTAAAACTATGTGGTCTAGCTACTAGCACCCAGCAAGTGAAACTGTAACTTTCTGGGACTGGGTCGTATTGACTAGATAGACTGCACCGAAAGAAAATGAGGTCAAGCCTTTTGCATTATGAGGAGAAGAAATGGAAACTTTTGTAAGACTTGTCAGATGTTCTCACACCTCTGTGTAAATTGCATTAATGTGTGTTTCCATGTTGAGAATACTGGTTTAATCTGCCTATGAAGAAATTAGGGTAGTGCCAAAACTAATATAATGCACAATGAGTAATAAAGTTATTAAAGCTATGTATTGTTAATCTGATAGTAAATGATCTTGCAATTGTAGTATGAATTTATTTTCAGGAAATGAGAGATATGTAGTGGGAATGAAAAATGGCTTCAGTTACAAATAAATATATCAATGAAAACTTATCCAAAATGTGCCAATTCTTTGAAGTTACAGATGACGCCAAGCCTAACTTGGTGTTTATCTTGAAAAAATGTGTTGCTGAGATTTGATAAGAAAATGTGTTTGTTTCATTCACGTCTAGTAAACCTGTCAACAGTACAGGTTGTTAGCAAGGCTTCAGGTATGCTTACATATTAGAATTCCTATCTCTTTATTTGTTTCCTTTAGTTGTTCTGCAGAGGATCATATCTGATGCAGTCCTGATGTGATGAACAGTTAAACTGCTGATTTCATTAGATATGGTTGGTCTGTTTCATCTGGAACATTACTGTTCAGATTGGTTAGGTATACTGCTTCTACTTCTTGAACATGGATTTACTCCTGTAGTAGAATCTCCCTAGAAGCTTTGGGAAATATTTCTTCTTCTCTTTTACACTGTCTGCATAATGTGAACTTTCTATTATTTATCTTTATTCCCTTTTGTTTATAGCAAATTAAGGAGGGATGCCTTAACAAAACTCTTAGAGCCTCTAGCAATAAATTTAAGTACCGATCTTGTGCCAAGAGAGCTGGCAGAAATTCCATTGTCTTTTCCTGAGTTGGAGCTGGTTTTCGCCTTCTGTTCATTAACAGCTGTGCAAGCCCTATATGTACTCAGCTATATGTATGTGTAAGAAAATAGCCACTTTAAAAATTATACCAGGGCCTTGAGATTTTTCTATAAGTTCTTAGAATTTCATGCTTTTTTCGTTTCGAAAATTGAATGTGAATGAGCTGGATGTGTTGTTACATCTTTTCTTCTTACATTTGCATTGGAAGTGTACTAATTTTTTTTTTCTTTGCAGGTTGAGGTCTACCATAAATTCTGAATGATCTATTTAAGTAATGAGTAGGCAAGTTTATACAGCAACTTCCTTTGGGGGATGGGGAAAAGGGACATAGGCTTTATTAGTCTTCTGCATTTCAAACAGTAACTGATGTGATCCACGCTTCTGTGAACATCTTTTCGGTTCAGTAGGCCTAGTCTGATTTTTTTCACTTCAGCTTTTTTTGAGAACAAGTGATACCTTGGTGGGGTATATGCTTAGTTGTTGTCTTTTTAGATGTGTTGCTAAAGGAACAGGACCAGATTTGCCTGGAAAGATAGGCTTTTTCTTTCATGGCTTCATGATAGTATTCTAAATGTATGTCAAGCGTTTTAAGGTTCCTTTACAGTTTTTCTCCCTTCCAGTGTAATACTCCATGCTTCAGATCGTACATCCTTCTGCTGCTGGAGTAGTTAGTCATTGTTTACAAAGCCTTCCTTTGTCAGACTAGCTGGTGGTTAATATATTGGTCAGATTCTAACAGTAATTGCAGCTGGCATTTCTGTTTTTACAGTTGCTTGAAATAAGTCACTGTTGTGTTGATAGGGAAGGTATGTTACTTACCAGTGGTGTATTCCATGAAATCTTGAGACTAAATGTAATTTGTCAATGCATCTACAATTGCTATTTCCTTTCTAATGGTATATTTCCTTGCTTCTCAACATCCTGTAATTTTTATTCCCAGCCTCAGCAGATATGCTCATATATGTTTTGATGGAACAGTTTTGTGATCAGTCTTTCTAGTGCTTTATTATATGATACATTTTCTCTTAAACTGCAGTATTGATCTTGAGACACTCACAAGTGCCATATCATTCCAAGGAATACCTCTTTCTCTTTCTCACCCTGATACAAAGACTGAGAACAGGTTACTACCACATTTTCCTATCAGGTATCAACAAATCTGTCCTTAATTTTATATGGAATCTCCTAAATAACCTAGGAGAGTACTTTTATTGGGGGAGGGGAGGAAATTGTTATGACAGTTCTTTTGGACCTCCTATCTTCAAAAGTTGAAACAGCACTTTATTGTAGCTTAAACAAGGCTTGGAAAGAACTTAGCCAAGTAATTGAAAAATCCCAGGAGTTATTCCAGTTGCTTTATGCTTTCTACTGTGGGCATTTATGTAATAGCTCGCATTTTTGATACATTTGGCACCATGCCATCCTCAGTGATTACACAGCCAACATAGTCTAGTTTAATTTACAGCTGGTTTATTGAATTTAAACAATCTCTTCTGATATTTCTACAATCTGTCAGATTTTCAGCAAGGTAGCACCATCTATTAGCCAAGTAATACCGTTTATCAGTAGTTAGCTTCTCTTTTATACATTTTATAGTAATTGTGTGTCTTAAATTCTTTTTGCGGTTCTTGACCTACTTATTGCACCATAGAATGTGATTTGACTGTGTTCTATCTGTGAGTTGGTCTTTTTAAACTGTTGCTGTTGTAATATTTCCTATTGTTGATGCCGCTTCCAAAAGCAAAAGGTTTTCCTGAAAAATCATTTACCATATATACCCTTTATTTTCACAGTAGATCAGACCTCTGAGAACCATAACATCTTAATAGATGGTGCAGAATCTTATTGCTGGGTTTTGCCACATGCCTTAAATGTGCAAAATAAAACAACATAAATGTACAGAGAAAATGAGCAATGAGAACAAAAGACGTGCTTAAAAAAAAAAGTTACAAATGTCAGTAATATCAGTGGTGGTTTCCATAGAAACTAAACTTGAACAGAGACCTCATTGATAATGACAAGCCACCACTGTTGCTGGTGAAAATAGGCCTGACCACTTATACAAATAGCCTTCGATCTAACTTAAGTATGATATAAACAAGGCAAACTATAAGAAAAAGAACATGGAAAGAAAATAGTAATTTAGAATTAAACTTGCTATATAGTTTCAAAATATTTTTTTTAATCCTTAGTATATAAATACTTAAGATCACCCACAAACAATAATTAACATGAAAATGTTTCCTTCTGGCATTTTTGTCAATTATCAAATGTTTATTTTGCAATTTGAATGACGTCAGATCAGAAAAACTTTTAGCAGCACATTACGTTTTTTCCAGGTTTAAAATATATCACAAAAGCACTAATTGATTTTAAAATGGAGAAAACAAACCAAACATTTTTCATAGATAAACTGTGGCATATAGCTACATGTATGTCCAGCTCAGGACAGAATGGAATTTTGCGGTCATTACTCAAACTGGAAAACTAGTCTCTGAAAAAGCGATGCTCACAAATTTCATGGTTTTGTTGGCAACACTATTTGAGCAGTTAGTTTTACATGGTTCTATCACCTGCTTTTGTATCCATAACTAAAATTATGCTCTTTACGGAGAGAGAGAAAGTAATTTTTCCTGCAAACTAAATTTTTAGATTTCAGTTTTTGGTGGGGTTTTGGTGGTTTGTTTGTTTGTTTATTTTTTATTTTAGAAATACAATTTTAACTGGCAGTGAAATAGAAATTAACTGGAATAGCTGGTAGTTGGGTCAGAGAATAAGCCTTGCTTTATCCCAAACAATTAAGTAGCCTCATGATAATGATATTTGTCTCCAGCATGGGATATTCTTTGCTTCCATCTGTTAAATTTGATCTTTTGTATAATATGTGGGAGCCAGAGTTACTAATCTATTTTGGACTTCCTGTACTGGCTGAGTAGCTTCTTTTCTGGTTCAGAACTTTTATTCTTTTCAAAACATCTATCCAGAATTTTTTTTTTCCAGCAAAAATATTTTGTTGAAAACCTTTTCCATCTGTAGCAATTCATGACTTGGAACAAACTGAAGTATCTCCAATGGCAAATCTCAAAATAATAATAAAATTTAACCTATAAATATGCAAATAACATCTTCCAGTGGTTCTCTTCTCACTTGTCTTCAGAAGACTTTTCTCAGAGTATCTATTTGGTGTGCAAAAAAGTTTTAATGGAAGCATATTGTGCTTTAATGCAACAAACACCTTGTTGGTAGACCATGAGATTAGTTTACTGCTACTGATTATTCTGCACTGGTAAATGCCATATATTTAACAGGAAATGTCAGAAATATCCAAGTCTTCCAGAGACTCAAATACTTGCATTATACTCTCCCTAAATCTGTTTTCTTGCAGTATGGACTTGGGGGAAAAAAAAAAAGATTATTTAACTCACTTGTTTGTAGGAAAAATGGTGAATAAATAAAAATTCCTAATATAAATAACTTTACTGTGTTGTTCTATTTAGTATCACCATATCTCTGCTATTTTGCTCAGTTGCAAAACTTTTCTCATTTATATTAAACCCTGAACATTGTTTCCAAGTTTCAAGTTGCGTGCTGTTGTCACATACACACATAGAATTTTATTTGCATGTAATAGTTTAAATATGAGTGTTCAAAAGCCAACTTTTCCCCTGTAACACTGCAGTTAGCACTGGGGAAAGTGTGCAGTCTTTGTAGAAATAATTTTTGATGTGCTGGCATCAGATTATGTGAAAGAGCAAGAAATGCTTTCAGCTACTGAATTGGGAGAGCTTAGAGTCATGCAGCTTTAAATGTGCAAACAGAAGAAAGGCAGATACAGATTTCTGTAGCATACATTTGCTTTAACAACATGTTATCACAAAGAATTGTGTAAATCATTCTTCCTTGTGTAGGAAGTTCCAATAGAAGAACAAAAGCAGAACAAATTACTTTGCAATCTTACCAGTTAACTAAGGTGCCTTTAGGAATGTTTATTACTGTGGTAAATGTATATTGTCTGGAGTAAGCTGTATACTTATTGTCATTTATAATGGAATAACCCATTAGACACCCAAGAAAAAATATTTCCCCTATTGATATATTATGCACCCTTTTCTCATGTTACACTGTTATGTAAATGTTATGGTTATTTACTCTATTATCTGTCCAAGGAATAGAAAAGATGTGAAAAGAAAAGATCACCTTTGGATTACTCTAGAAGTACCTCTTCAGTACTTTCCCTGCGGAATGTGGTCTAACATTAATTGCACTCTTTCTGTATTTACCACAGAATTTGGCTTGAGTGTCTTTTTTTATTTTCTTTCTTTTTTTTGTTAACAGAAAAATTAAAGCTAGGTGTTTGCAACTCTACTTTTTAGGAACTGCTGCTCCTGTAAGTGCAAGGCATAAATGACACCAGTAAAGACATCCAAGACTCCCTTCTCACTTTTTTCCCTACTGCTCCCAAATTTTAAAGACATAGCTTTTAAAAGATACTGTTTGGCTCAGCCAGAAAAAGAAGAAAGAGGAATTTCTAGCAAGACATGAGAAAACATCCTTTGTTTTTATGAGAATGGAAGTTTTCTGGCTGCTTTCCAGCTATGCTAATCTGAACTTCTACAAGTCAACTTAATTTGAAGTAGACTAACACTAGTATATATTTGGCTAGATGCTAAGAGGAAGTTGATGCTTTTCTTCTTCAGGATCTACTGTGTATCATGTTACTTGCTTTAATTTATCATACTAAAACATAAAAATACAGCACAGGAAACATATTTGTCCTGAGCACCAAACCACTTTACAGAAACAAGATGACCTTTGCGGCTGAGGTAGTAGAAATAGAATTAATGGGGAAAAAAAGAGTGGTGTTGCATATGTGTGGTCTAGTAATAAAACTGTTCCCTGGGTTACCGTGACTCTTGGGTGGAGGTTTGTTGGTTTTCTCTTCTTCTAGAACAGGCCACAGTTGTTCTTCCCTGAGATTGTCTGGGAGAGAGTGAGAGAACACACTGATGACAGTCAGTCTTATCCGAGCTTTTTTTGTGCTTTCTCTTGTCTAAAGTTGCGCAAAATTTTTGGTAGCTCTGGGCCTTCATAAGCTGAAAGGCTACTACGTCATCATCTGACTTTCTCGGGATGGAATCAGTAGCAATTAATCTTTTTATTTTATTTTATGTAAATATACTCCTTTTACAAATGTTTTCAAAGGGGATTGTTCCATCCTTCCAAGTAAGCAGCAGTTCTTTGAACATCCCTTTGATAACTAAGTCTCCAGACAGATCACACTAAGAAGAGACAATGGAAAGCAAGCTTTCTTTTTCACCCTTCCTGAATACCTTGTTATTGTGTCTCAGTCCTAATCTGGAGGCTTTATTTAATTCTTGACCCTTTTTTTTAATCTTCTTTGTCTATTCTTGGTGGGATGGTCACTTTCTCATTTTTTTGAATATGTCTAAAATTTGTTCTTTCAAACATTTCTAATATATCAAGTACATTGGTCTCGTACCAGAACTAAATAGTAGATGGAGGATGAATGAAATGTTTTTAATTGCTGTTAATCTGTATTGCCCTGTAGCAAATCAGCCTCGGAAGAAGTCCTATACTCTGACACCAGTCCTTCTAAGACCTGTACATTACACAGTTTCTCATGCTAGGCTAAATCTGTTTCTAGTATCTGAAACAATACTATTTATTTTAAAGTAGTTTTATTCTGAATTTTAACATTGTTTTGCCTTTCTTTCATTGTGGGGGCAAGTATCATCTGAAAAGTCGGCTTTGCACATGGTATTTGAAACACAGATAGTCTATTTGAATTGGCTATGATCACACAGGTACATTGGAGCAAAGACTTGAACCCAAGATCTTTGAAACAGCTGGCTAGGGCTAATATTGGCAGATCATTTATTCCCAGTTTTGTACTTTCACGACTAGCTCTGAAGAGATGAAGGAGTGGTTACTTTAGCTTACCTGTATTTATGGATGTAAATGCCATGTTTTTAAAGTATTTGCTTTAATTACATGGTTTTCTTTGATATAAAGAATATCAACATGGCATGACTGAAATTTGGGTTATCCTTGTTTATGCACTATTGTAGAGATTTATGGTTTTCAATATGGTTTAGTAGTTTTGGTTTTAAGTTATTGAAATTTAATATCATTGTTCTCTTAGTAACTGGAGTATATGTTATAGCATTGTAGGTCATCTGTTACTGAGACTGTCAAAATAGAACTAATACTGCATATAGTTGTGTTTATCATTCCAAAATTATTAGGATTATCTGTTTTCTCACCCATTACTGTCCTTTCTAAATGTTATTAGGAATCACCATTTCTTTAACTTGGCTATACTATAAATCCATTTTTCCAAGCCGAATATTCCCAGTCCTTCAGATACATGCATGCCTATCTATGTGTTTGTGATTAGCTTCAGTAAGGTCAGTGAATTCATAAATTAAAAATCAGCATATAAATTTGCAGAATACGGGTCTTGTTATTTCAGGGCATCCTACAGATGCTTTGATAGTTAGATGTATGTGTGCAGAGGAAATGAAGTGTCCTTGTTCCACAGCAGGTCTGAACAAGTGCTTCGATCTGAATGAATTCTACATCATGCTTTCTATCTGCTTAGTACAACTAATAATTATTAGTTATGATAAAAGAAAATACTATGTATGACTAGTTGGTAATGACAACTGAATGTCACAAATGACATTCACTTTGCTAGCAGTGCAGGTGGGCTGGGGTGGAAAAATAAGATGATAAATGTTACACAAAGTCTCATAAATCTGGGCTGTTTAAGAAAACCTTAAGAATGGTTTATGATTACAGCTCTGTGTTTTTGTTTTGGTTTTTTTTTTTTTGGTTTTGTTTTGTTTTTTTTCCCCTGCAGTTAAGTCTCTGACCGTTGTGATACTTATATGAAAATGCTACCTGTAGCAGTAGACTATTTTGCACTACTGCTTGTAGTAAAAATTTTTCCCCTCAGCTCTTGTGATGACGGGTACGCTTGGAAAAAATTGCCTGCAGAATCATCAGGACACTCGATAAATATTTTAGGTTTTTCATTTTGGTTTATTTCCCATTAGTAAATGATAGACTGTCCTTTTGCTTTCTAAGTAAATGAGCTTTTAAGAACAAAGTTTCTATGCTTATAATATGATTAAGATTTGACCCAAAGGGTCTACTTCTCTAAAGCAAAATTAGCTCCTTAAATGTTTAATCCTGAAAAAAAGTTTCTCTCAAATGGGAAAAACTGCAAATGGTAATATGATAAAAACAAGTGATGCTAATGGAAAAGCCCTGTTCTGCACAGGTATGTGTGAAGAAAGCATGACAGAAACATTTTAAAAATTATTTGATAAAGGACAGAGTGATTTTATATTTTTTCCCCTGTTCTGTGTAGGAAAAGCTTGTAAATTGCTAAAACAATATTTTATTGTTTATCTAATTCTATGAACATTTATCAGGAATTATGTTTCTGGTGTACAAATTTCAGTTGATTCAGAACTATAACATAATTTTGAGTAACTGTTTCCAAATATGTCAATTTATGGCAGATAGGTGGGTATTCTTAATGAACGGTAGCTGGACTTTGGATTAAAGGAACTCTTACCCAACAATGTGCTATTGTTAACAAAGTGCTGAATTTCACAGTAATTTTTTCCTCCTTAAGCTCTTGGGATGGCTGCTAATAGTGACTCCACGCATGTAACAACACAGAATGCAAATTGGGGAAGATGCTGCACTCTTTAAGTTATCGGATTCTTATTTAGTGGGTTGCAGGTGGGACGCAATGCAGGTCTGGTTGGTTTCACTAGAACTCTGCAACAATTGTTCTGAAGTTCTTGTGCTGTTAACTATTGAATCAGTAGATCTCTTTCAGGACAGATATACCTTCCTCGTCTTTGAGTTTACCAACTTTGAAATATTCAGGAATAACAGCGCATGTAAGAATGACATGCAGTGCTGACAGGAAGGTCTTATGTGGGAAGAGGATGTTTCTTGTTAACTTCCTTTAATCTTACTGAAATTTTATTACATATTAAGTGTTCAAAATTGTGAGACTTGGGTCAATACCAAAATGCAAATTGATACTGAAAGGTGTTTAAGATAAAAAACCTTCAGGATAATTATTTTTATCTATGAAATTATAAAAATAAGCTTAAACTTAGTCAGTTTTCAAAGTTCCTGTTTACAACTGTAGACCAAAAATTTTATAAAATTGAAAGGGTACTTCGATGTTAAATTATTTTAATGTACAAATTCAAATTAATTTGTAGTCTGAAGAATCTCAACATGTACAAAAATAGCAAGGCTGATGGGATGAAAGTGCCTCTCAAATATAATGTAAAACGAGGGGATAAAAACTTTACTTACAGTTCTTCTGGGAGACAAGTGTCATTTTTCTGTGTGCTAAAATGGACTCTGTAAAAACACTCTTCCAGCTAGCATAGACTGAAAGAAGAGAACAAAAGGAGAATTGCCTTGTGTAGTATTTTTGTTACAGCTACTAAAAAATTGAAAAAAAAAAAAAAAAAAAGGTAACAAATGAATAGCTCATTCTTTTATCAAGTACCAAGAATTTGGGATATTGAGGCAGACTGACTACATAGTGTCCATAAAGTATAAGGTCAGAAAAGAATGGGAAAAAAAAATCCAGGTAACTTCCTCCATTTCCCGTTGTTATATATTCTTTGTTGCTCACAGCGGTTTCTGGCTTTACTGCCCCTTGAGCACTCAGGAGTGGGTCTGATTGATGATGGAAAAGTCTCACTTCAAGATGATCCCTGTCATGGAGGCTGGAGTCAGCCAGCTGTCCCCAGCCATGGTCCTGTCTCCTTTTGGGTAGTTAGCGAGTTGTTCAGGCATTTTTATACCTTTTTGGTGTAGATGCCTAAGTGGGTGTAGGACATTAGTTGTTGCTTTCTGGGAGGTAAATTCATTATCAGGGTTTCTTTATCCTGCCAACTACCCTCCATCAAGGAGGTTTTGGCTCTGGGCTTCAGCTAAGAGATAACCTTCTCTGTCAGCATGTTTATCAGATCACCTTTGTGGAGGGTCTATCAGAAGGCAAGACTAGATGTTAAGCTAAAAAGACAGAATGATTTAAGCAAGGTTCTAGGTCTGCTTCTGGCAATGATTACTCTCCTTTTGTTAACCTTAAGTCTGGGTCTATATCCAGATGAGGGCTGAGTCTAAGAGAAGTTGTACTGTGTGTAGGATGTTAACTGAATTTGAGTTTGCAAGTGGAAAGTCAGCGTTTGGTGCTAAAAAAATGGAGGGACACTCCCTCGCCCCCAACCAACCAACCAAACACACAGTAAGTCACAAGAGTCTACCAGCATGGGTGAACAACAGTTAGGGGTGCAAACCAAACATGGCACTTCAGTAATTGTTTGGGTCAGAGAAAGGCCTGGACCTGTGTCCTGGGTTCAGCTGGGATAGAGTTAATTTTTACAGGAACCTGGGAGGTGGAGGGCATAGCCAGGGCAGCTGACCTGAACTAGCCAAGGAGCTATTCCATACCATGTGCCATTGTGCTCAGTATGTAAATGGGGAGTGGGCTGGAGGGATCTCTCTCGACTTTCAGTGGGGGAAGTGGCGGAGCGTTGGGTTCCAGGTGGTGAGCAGTTGCACTGTGCATCACTCCTTTTGTATACTCTTTTATTAGTACCGTTGCTATTGTTGTAACTTCTCTTTTTTTGTTGTTGTCCCAGTAAACTGTCCTTATCTCAGCCCTCGAGGTTCTGTTTTTTTTTCTCCTTTTCTCTCCTCAGATTCTCCTCCCTATCCCACCAGAGGGCGGCGGGAGGAGTGAGCAAGCGGCTGCGTGGTCCTTAGTTACTCGTTGGGCTGAAACCACGACAACCTGGATGTGGGATGAGTTCCAGAGGAAGTACTACCATCTCCTACGATTTTAATCAGGTCATGCAATATACGACCCCTGGACTAAGATCAAACAAGGTTTGGGTTGAATTTTTATTTAGGGCTGAATTTCTGGGAAGCGAAGTTGAACTAAGGTTAGTTCTTGATGAAGAGATGTTGCTGGAAAACAGTTAGTTTGTCTGCGTGTCTGATAAGTGACCTGATAAGGTCACCAAGCTAAAGCTAGCTTCTGGATCAGTGTTCGTGTCCACATCCAGGAGAGGATTCACTTTGGGAAAGGAAGCAAAATCCAGGTCCTGCATGGCAAGAATTTTTTGCATTGGGATTAAATGGTGTAATGAGTTGGCACAGCTTTGCTTGTTTCTGTGTCTCTCCCTTTTGAACTGAACTCTCGAGGAACAGCTTAATTTAGAGTTGTCAGTAGTTCCTGCAGGAGCTGCTGCTGAATTTAGTGTTGCTGAATCCTGAGGCTGGCAGCAGACTTCCATCTTCCATGGCTGAATCACTTTTCTAAGTTAACAACCACCTTAAATGTGAAAAGTTTTGTCAGATGGGTAACATTAAGCTTTTGGGTTTTTTTGTCTTAACTTCAAGTTGAGGTAAGGCACTGAATTAAAAAATGTTTTTACTTTTTACAATATGAATAGTGTAAGGTTTCTAGCCTTTCAAAAATGCAAAAGAATAGCTGTGGCACAAATTTCTCTGCCTAGAGAAACTTAACTGTTCTGTACTACAATTTTGTGATGATTTTTCTTATTATAAAAAGAAATGAATCTCTCCGGATGACAATGTCTTTCAAACTCAACTTTTTAACAGGCTTAAAATATGCAAGAAGAACCTCTTTAAAGATTTTCTTTGCATAATTCATATTCATTATTCTAAAGCAAATGTTTCTTTCAAGAAAAAAAAGGACTTATGGAGAGTATGTTTAGAAATTATGACTAAGTCTAACAAATTTAAATATAGATATGACCAAATGTACTCTCAAACTTCAGGAGCTTCTGAATGTGAAATGGATTAAATTGCTGGCACGTTTTCAATACCCGTTGAACTTACTACATAACTGTCTAAATCTTGGATTTCTTTTTTTCTCAAAAAAAAAAAAAAAAGCTCTTGTAGTGAAAGATTGGTTTTGCAACTTCAAGTGGAGCCTGAAAATGAAACAATTTCTTGCTCTGTGCAGAAAAGCTCATATTTCGCCTGAATTGTTTTACCTTCCCTTTATAATATTTTTTGTTCTTTAAAACTCCTTTCCTCAGTCCTTTTCAGTATTTTTATATCATATTAAATGCACGCTTTTCCATACATTTCCACATCTCTAGTGACTTACTCTTCCCCTCACAATTCTATAGAGAAGCCTTCCTATTTTTACACCACTTTTGTAAAGTCTTACGCTTTTTAAAATCTTATAATGGAGTCCTGTACTGCTTGAGAGTCTGAAGTGGGATAGCAGCTAGCAAACTCCTGCCTTAGCATGTAAAAAGTGTGTATTTTATTTTTCTTTATTTACTAAAGCTTCCACTTCTGAGAATACAAAACAATTCATGAGTTTGAATAGATTTTGCCAGATATATTGGCGAAAACAATAATCATAAAAACATTCTTGAAATGTTAAGAACAATTACTTTTATATTCTAAGATGGTTCATTCTAGCCAGAATGCAGCATTTCAATATTTCCATAGCTGACCACAGATACCAGCATGGATGAGAATCTCCCCTCTCCCCATGACAACTAGACTTTTTTTAATATGTTTCTTTCATAACTTTATTTCTTTTTTGGTGGGCTGTTTTAATATCAATTGGTGTACTATGAAATTGCACTATAATGTTATTTTAGAAACACAAAAATTTTGCTCTAGTATTAAAAGCAAGAAGAGGATGGTGGAAGCTGAGAAGGCTCAAGTTCAAGGTAGATTTTGCTGTGTAACAGAGCATCCCCACCGTCAGAGTTCGTAAATACCCCAAATCTATGTAAAGATAAATAAAAACTAAGTTGGCAATTGAACTCTGTCCAAGTATCAGTGAACCTCTTATCTTTTTTTTTCAGGTATGTCTTAGCATGTTCTTGCTTTTCACTTATAGCTAGGGTGGTAAGGCAGACCAGGAAAGCCACTGATTCAATGATATGTAGTAATGGAGTTATGTTCTACTTCTGAGACTTATTCAAAGGGAGAGTAGGAAGTTTATAATCAGTGTTTATGTGGGAAGATTTCTGTAGTGTGATCTAGGACAGATGGCCAATGCACCTGTCAGCTATGACAGTATAAAAAAGTTCATAGATAAGCATTCAGAAAGTCCAAAATTATCTCACCTGTTTGGATTTTTTTATTTCTTGTAACTCTGTGCAGCACATGCCACATTAAGTAACAGGTTAATGTAGAAACTAAGCTTTTTCTAATGACTTCTCATGTCAAAATTTAATGTTTAATTTAAATGGAAGTTTGATAATAATAAAACTAGTAACACTTTAGTGCCCTACATATTTTCCTGTATATGACTCTTACACTATACTGAATACTTAATTATCAGAAGTGGTTTTTAATGGATTAGGTACATAATGGTAAACATAATTTAATATTATTCTTCTCTGCTGGCTCAGTGAAGTAAGTTTTTAGAACTTAAGAGCCTCTTATTCAGCTGCCTGATCCTTGTGCCTAAATAGATGCTGTCGCATCTTTCTGGTGTGAATTTCAGCTTATGTTATCAGAAAAGCAGAATCTGAAAATGTCTTGAAAACCACGGGCTGTTGAAAAAAAAAAACAAGGAACTTCTTTTTCTATTTACCGTTTGTCCTCATCAAAGACCTTTTCAACAGAATCAGATGCCTCTGGGTTTCACAATCCATTTACGTGTATTTCAGCTTTGTCTAGTATGAAACAGTTTGCTATAGGCCTGGAGAAACTAGAATTTTATTGGATTTCAAAAAGTGAAGAGATTTTATAATGGTATAATTATACGTATTTATGTACATATGTAAAAAAATATAAGAATAGAAGTATATGTTACTTGGAAAATAAGCAGTTTTGCATACGTATTATGTAGGTATTTAGCACAGATTCATAGCAGTCAGATTCTAACAAATACTAACTATGTTTCTTTTCCTTACAATAGGATAGATCTTTAAAGCTTCCAAAATAGGAAATAGAATATTCACAAAAATGAAAAGATAATACCTGCCTGTCAGAAAAGAGAAGCATCCTTATTTTTATTTGGGGTTTGTTCTTTTATTAGTATTATTGATTGTTTTATATTGTTCTTTTGCATTGAAAATTCATCCCAGTTTGGAGTGTCAAGTTGGTTTTTTTCTAAGATATGACCTGTGTTTTGGTGTTGTTTTTTTTGGGGGGGGGGGGTTGTTTGTTTGTTTGTTTTTTTCTGGTGCTTTTCTTGTTTTGTTTTGGGGTTGGTTTTTGGTGTTTGTGTGTTTGGGGTTTTTTTGTTTGGTTGGTTTTTTTTTTAATTAAAAACACAACTAAAATTAAACCTTGTCTGGTAAATTCTATGCTACATTGAAGTAGTGGCTGGAGAGACATAAATGAATGCTATGGTTGGCTGTGAAGTCACAACTTAGTTAAAAATTCAGTTGATGCAGAAAGACAACAATAATCTATTTTATTTGTCCAATCTCATAAGCATTTTGAATCTGCCTACCATGTACCAAAGGGAATAAGAACAAAACAGAAACACACACCCCCACTCCACCATGCCAAGGTCTGCAGATCCGTTTTCAAAGTTGCTATTAAAAGCAGAAAAACACTTTGAGAAGCTAAACTTGTTAAATAGCTCCCTAATCCACAGGTACTCTCCTCCCAACCACAATGTTGGATGCAGTTTCAACCACAGCCTTTGCCTGTTGCCATTTGCTCTGAAGCACAGTGTGTTCCTTGCAGTCTCCCTAATCACAAGTAACCCGTCATCCTTGCCCACTTGGAAACCCCTGTCCTTATGCTGTCTATAATCCTGCTAGTTTCAAAAAACTGTTTTTCCCATCATTTTCCTGAAGATCAGGTACAAATCTATGTTCAGGTCACAGTCCTAAGGTAGTGTTAGATGAGAGTAAGGCATGTCGTTGGCTGCTGGTAGCTGTTGCTTGGCTGGTTGTTTCTTTCCCCTTTTAACTGTACCCTGTTGTTCACTTCAAATTTGGTTTGTGGGTTTTTTTTCAAGGACTTTTAACAAAATTACAAACAATAGGAATGTAGAAAGATAAACGTGGGTTTTGTACCTCCTACTATAAAGCATGTAGCTGCTTTTATAGCAGAAAAACAAATGTTGAGGTGATAGGAATGTCATTTTTGAGGCCAGGCAGTTTAAAAAAAACAGTGCAGGGCATTACTGCCTCTTGCTCTACTACTAGCAGCAAAAGCTCCGTAGTTGGCTTTATGAATTTGAATAAACCATGAATTTGCATATGGATTTTTTTTTTTATGCTGAAAGAAAAAACACATTAACTAATTTTTACAGCCTCTGACAGAAAAATGAAGACCTCAAAGCCTTCATAGATATCATGTGGACATATGGAACAAGTGAGTAGTTGGTAATGCAAATGAAGCTAACAGTGGTTTTGTAGTGTTCAGCTAGAGGCAATGTATATCATCTGCATTCATTAAAGTTCAGGGCATCTGTATCTATTTGAAAATTAAAAGTCACTTTCTGGCTGAAATATATTTTGGAAGGACCCACCCTAAAAAAAGGAACATTAGAAAAATTCACTATTTGCTCTGCCTTGTCCACTCTTCTATATTAGGTGTTATCTAGGCTAATTTTAACCTTGCCTTTCAGCTTTTATCTAGTGCTTGCTCACACTCTCATCTGGTATCCTGGGGATTGGAGACTTGCCATCATTGTTCTCCATTTTCCTGACAGAAGTCCTTGTATTTAAGAAGGTTAGATCTCCAGTTTAATACTTGTTGTTGGTGGTGGCCGTGGTGACAAATTTTGAGCAATCTGTACTTTGTATGAAATTAGTGCTGAACAGCTTCATATCCGTTCACTATGTTCACAGATTCATTTCTTATTGAAAAGATGGGTAGAAGAGGAGGTATGTAAGATTATCTATTGTGGAAACACTTAAAATAAGAATTAGCATTTTCTTATTTTTCTCCTATCAGGGATTTAGTCCTTTACCACTTCATTACATTTTACAGTACAGTAAACAGTAAAGACCTTCACATACTATGCTGATCTAGTGCCAGCAGAATTTCTCCTTCATACTTGGTCCCAGTGAATGTAATGATCTAATAATGTTCTTATAAATAAAGAGCGAGCTCTTCTTTAACTGTGGGGTGATGTGCTTTGTCATAAAGTTGGTCTTGACCTGCATAGTCAGGAAGACTTTGTCTTGTAGTCATGCTCAGTGGACTATTGTACGAGTGAAGTGACTGTAACCTTTGGGCTATGTGACCCCTTTGAAATCTATAGAGTCAGTGAATTAATGGACAGCATGTTGTGCAAATCAGATTGCATTGATTTTGGTCACTCAAATTAAATTATGTCCAACTACCAGCCAGGTAAACTCACTTTGTAGCCTTATACCTGTTCTCTTACTTTTTTTTAATTGTCCCTATCTTTGCAAAATTATTTTCATCAGATAGTAAGTTGTGTATCTTTGACTTAGTGCCTGCACTGCTATTTCAAATATAGGCTATTACTGAAGTTCATAATATATACGTGAGGTATTGTGAATACTAAACAAAACTTTCCAGATCTCTAATGTGTGATTCAGAGGTCATTATTACAATAAAATGTCCCTGATTTACAAAGTAATATGGGCAGCCTAGAGATGAAAATTTTTTGCAAAACTGAGAAGCACTTTGTAGCAAAGGTCTCGCTGACTTTAGTTTTATGAAGCTGCAGATTAAATGAGTACATAGAATGTGACACAGGGAATAACCTTTCTGATCTGTGTTTGTGGTCCAAAGCCATCAGTACAGAGTATAAATGCAAAGTTCGTGCCAGTAATGCTCAAACATACGAGAGAGACGTGGGCATGCTGGAGAGAGCCTAGCAAAGGACTACTAAGCTGATTAAGGGACTGGAGCATCTCTTGTACAAGGAAAGGCTGAGAGAGCTGGGACTCTGTTTAGCCGGCAGAAGAGAAGGCTCAGGGAGAACTTGTCCATGTGTACAAATACCCAAAGGGAGGTTGCAAAGAGGATGTATTCAGTCTCTTTCCAGGGGTGCCAAGTGACAAAGCAAGAGGTAATGGGCACAAACTGAGACACAGCAGGTTCCTTCCAAACATCAGGAAAGACTTTTTCACTGTGCAGGTGACCGAGCACTGGCACAGGTTGCCCAGAGAGGCCGCGGAGTCTCCTTCCTTGGAGATATTCAAAAGCTGTCTGGACACGGTCCTGGACAGCCTGTTCAGAGGTGATCCTGTTTGAGCAGGGGAGTTGGACCAGATGAACTCCAGCGGTCCCCTCCAACCTCAACACTTCTGTGATCCTGTGTGAATGTCCTCAAATGACCAGTCCGAATCCTGTCCTGAGGGCAAAATTCAGATTTATTTCCTTCTTTGGGTTACTTAGGGTCAGCTTCTGCCATATTATATTATACTGCGTTGTATACGATGTGATTTAAGATCATGTAAGAAAGCCAGAGTGGAAGCAGGAAATTAAAGGATTTTTTTTTCCACTCTCCCTACTGTAGTATTTTAAATTGCAAATTCCTGGCTTATTTTTGTACTGCTTTAATTTGCTGAGAGAAGCTGTGAAATCACCTTGGTTTGGAGTGTTAGTTTTGCTATCCATCTAGTTAGCATATGAAGTTTGTAGATAACTGATCTAAATGGGATGGAGGGAAACACAGAAACATCTCTCAACAACAGCTCTGTGGTGTAAGTGACATAAAGTGCAACTTAAATAAGGAGGCATACTTTACCATAAAGCAAGGAACTTTAAATTTGTCTGGCTTTATTATAATTTTATATATAGCTATTGCATAACTTGAAAAAATGTCACCTTCACAATTTGGATTTTTCCATGTTTGTGTAATATAATGTCTCATAGTCTTAGAAGTAACTAGTAAAACATCTACCTTGATACCTGTTACCATTAAACATGGAACTTCACCAGAATACCCATACATGGCTCAGAAGACATTTAATCTGAAGTAATTATCAATCTGAAGAGCAGATTAAGATGCTTTGTGTTTCATTTGCATTTTCAGCTTCAACTGTGTCATTTCTCACCGGGGCGGGGGGGGGGGGAAGACCTAGAGATTAATCATCTTAAAGCTGGCAAATGCTTGTTTCACCTTATGGCTGCTCTGAACAAAACCCTACAATCCTTTATTTAAACTTCTTTTCCAGGCAATACAATTTATTCCTGGACTAAGGATGCTGGAATCAATACAAATGTTAACTTTATAAATTTCATTAATAAGAAATTAAAATGAAATTAACTCAAGAATATGAACTAAAAACATTTAAACGTAGTGTGTATATGAAAATATATACACACATACATACAACTTAAAAGTTGTGCTGATTAGGAATGAAACTATTCATACTTTTCTAAGAGCTGTGTTTTATATTTAACTATTTTCATAAATCTCTTCTAGTAAGGGGTGGATCTGAATTCAGCACTTACCTTAGTAATTCAATCCCAAAATGATGATGGCTCAAAGCTTTATATTGTACAAAAAAATTAAATTCAATTAAGCAGACTGGTTCCTCTATGTTCTCCATCTGAAATGAAAATGAGACAGTTTACAGATTGGATTTAGATCCTTAACACAAAAAATAAAGCATCATTAAATACATCTTTCTTTTAATAGTTAGAAATCATTGTGCAAGTTTACATGATTGCATAGCTAATACAGGCAATTAAGTTTGTCAGTGAAATATTTACTTTACTTTTTGAAGCAAAAGTACAGGAAAAAAGAAAATTTAGGAGGAATGATGAATGCTATTAAAAGAAATGCTATTAAAATAAAGCCTGGATTTTAGTGTTTGAGTGCATGTGTAACAAATATGTTTTCATATTTCAGACAAGACTGTAACAGTCCAGAGCTGATATCTCTTCAACAGTGTACACCAACAAATTTTTCTGTCTTTGTTTACTGTTTATTTTTGAGTAAAGAAGGAAACTTAAATATTTTGTTGGCCTGTGCATCTGTCTGTGTGTGAAGGAAACTCCCAGGAGAAACAGATAGTAAAGAACAAACTAAGCACTAACGATCATGCATTGCAGCACAGTTTTTAAAGGCATTAGAATAAAAGAATTAGAAAATGAACAAAACTAAAGCTTTTTTTTTATTTATTAGGTCCCTTATTCAGTCCTGTTGCATGTTTTAAGAGAAGATAGATGCTGTGATCCTATCCTAAATACAAAGGAGAATATCAGTTCACTGAACAAAAGTATGTCCTTCAATGGCTCTTATCTTCTCATCAGTTGCCAAGTGTTTGGATGGCAGCATTTAATAAAGAGAAGTGAGGAGAAATTGTAGAAGTTTGTAGAAAGGTAGCACTAGTTACCATTCTAGTCAAGCAGATATTGCTGATTCAGTTTCACGAGTACTTTTAAAGAATACTGTTTTCCTGGTGAATTCACTATTTGAGTCTGAAAAGTATAATTTTTTCACATATTTTATTGTTTTGCAAGAGTGGAAGCCTATGCCTGGTACAAAATGACCCAAAGTTACGTTCTCGGAATCTTTGTGGTTCAGGGCCCAGATATTTTAAACCTATTTTTTATCATTTCCAAATGTTACAGAAAGTTTATACTAAAGTATTTGATAAGTAACAATTAATTTATACAATGCCAGGGTGATTGTAATGCATGTAGATATTGCCTTTGATGTGAAAATTCGAGTTGGAAAAATCAAACTGGAGATTACTAACCCCTCCAGTAATTGCAGAGCATGATATATTATACCCCTCAAAGGCACAACAATTTTCAGAGTTCGGGCTATTGTGTAATGACAAGATGTATGAGAACTTAATTTTACTAACATTTATTCCTGAAAAAAAAGTAACATATCAAACCCATGCATTTATAAGAGCTTAACTGCAAAGACTGTCCTGCTCATATGTAAAAACTAGTTCTACCTTACTGTTACTGTAAAATCTGAAAACAAATGATGACATTTTTCACAAAATTTAAAGGGAATAGACTGCACAGATGTTTTTTACTTGTGTTAAATGATATGGTATCTCTCATGCAAATATATGGGAAACTGGCAAACCTCCGTAGGACCATTATTGAATGTAGTGACAAGGAACAGAGGAGTAACTGTTCTTAACTTCATTTCTTAGTGGTCCTTTTGGACAATGTGGGTCTTTGTTTCCTTTCTCAGGTGTACATTTCCTTGGAAAGGCTTCCTTCAGTCCCTCTTCCTCTAAATTTATTTCTGGCCTGCTTCTTTTTCTTCTTTGTATGAAATATAAAGCTCTGAGAAGAAATACCTGTTTCCATTCTGTAACTGAAACAGCTCCAATTTCTTTCTTCATATTTTCTGGAATATGCTGTCTCTGACATCTTTTTTTTTCAGATTTTTTTTTTTTACAGGGCATCAGATTCCAATGCAAGACACTGTTCCTTGCCTTGGATATCTGCCAGTTCATAAATTACAATTAGTGAAGATAGGGCTGTTTTCTTAGCTGTGATGGGGAAGCTGAAGAAACTAGATAAACTCATAGTCAGCCTATTTCAGAGGGAAAACTCTCGGGTATTCTCAGCCACCGAAGACACAAAGCGAGTGAAAAGTGTTGAAGGTCTGTGCGTGTGTTAGCTGATTTACCTGCAATAACACTAAAGAAGGGTACAAGGAAGATAGGGCACCACTCAAAGACCCTGATCTCACCAGTAAAAGCAACATGAATCGTGAAACCACCGTTTTGGCTTGCCACTGCTGACCAAAGACCAGCTGGACAAGATTGCTGTTAGGGCATAAGAAGCCAGAACGGTTTTGATCAGCAGTCCTTCCTGTATTAGTTCATTTGAATTCCCACAATCCATGATGATTTAGCAGTAATAATGAAAGCAGGAACTACCAATTATTTCTGAGAAATCACATATGAATAACGAGGCAGAAAATATGAATTACATAGGAATAGGATGTTTCTGTGCTACTTCGTATCTCATTTTTAGGATTGGGATGAGTCATCTGCCTTATGCAAGCCACTGGTCCTGATGTCACAGTGCCATACACAGAGAGTTAATAATCTATCAAGTCCTTCATTTCTCACAGCATGTCATTTATAGGTAGCTTGATCTGCTTGCTGTTCAAAATAACCAGAAGCCTTATGACCACAAGAGCAATGTCGAACGTGAGCTAACAATCTGTGTTATGAAACAGGGCTGATAACTTGGGTTAAGAGCCATGATAATGCACTCCAATATCTATCAGTATGGCCCATGCTCTTAGGCCATGAGAAAAATGGATTTTGTGACTTGTTCCAGGAGAAAGTGATGATTAAGCTGGTTATTTTTTATTCCTGATTTAGATACTGAGATCAGAAAGTCCAAACCTTTTGTATCTGGCAAATCTTTCTAACAGGATCTTATATAATAGCTGAATCTTTGTTTTACAAGAATAAGCCTATTGTACATTTAAAGCAGGGAAGTCTATGAATACAACAAATTTACCATTTACATCATACCTTTGATACAGAAGTGCACAGCAAAGTCTTGTAAGGCATGTAAATTCTCAAAATATTGAAAACCTCATGATAGTAATTAAGAGAAATACTTATCTGATATAGTTACTATAGTTTTTCACATAGGTCGCTGCTAGGATATTCACAGGTCCTGTGGTTTTCCCAATGGGGATGTCTCCCTGCATTTTCTTCTAGAATTTTAGTTATTAATTCCTTTATGTCCTTAATTAAACTGCATTTTTAAAAGGAAGTTAGAAATTGTAAGGGCTATTCTGTAAGGCTAAATAAAATTGTATTGTTCATATTTTCATTGATGACACTTTGAAAAAAAAAAAAAAGCAGAGGTGGAAAAATATCAACAGCCACTTTTAATGTCCGTTCTTAAGTTTGTGTATTTTTATTCTCTTTCTGCCAGTTTGACAGTCTCCGTTGTTTATCCAAAACCTATGGCAGTGTTGGGTTCCTTTTAAAATTATGTAGTATCACATGTGGAGGCATTTGGAGAGTTCAACAGGTAAGATAATTTTGTGGATAATACCAGTAACTGCATTACATCATTTCAGTTATGATTTGTCATCCTTCTTAAGAGCAGTTCCTCTGGATTTTAGTCACTTGGTGAAGGACTGTTAATTATTCATCTACCTAAATAACTTGAACCCCCAAGTAGAATGACTTTATGCTGATCTTCAGATGGTGGTAGAAGGTTGTTTTGAGATATATAAAATGTACTGAATGTGTCCAAAATATAGATTGAGTCCTGTATCACATTTTATAATATTGGTAAGCCAACACTAATCACCCATATTTCTTGATCTGCTAGGAATCTTTTTCTTGTCAAGCCATCTTGAACTTTTGATTAAGTTCACAAATGATTTTTTGTTGCTTGTGTGATATCCTTACTTGGATGGAAAGTAAAGGAGAAAGCTTTGAAATACTCTGGATATTTTTCATGTCTTCTATTCAGTAGCATACCTGTTGCTCATTGCTATTTGGAAAAAGAAAGAAAGGAAAAAATTATTTGGCTGTTGAGTACACAAGAGAGAAAATGTTAGAGAAGGAAAAGTAAGGATGAAAAGAGTGACAGGATAGCTAAAGGGGAAAGCAAATAAGATGCTTGGAGAACCTGCCTTTACAAGAATAGGAATGAAATACATCATAAATAGAAAGAGTTAGAAATCTAGACTAACATTAAAATCGGGGAACTGAGTTCTGTGTCCTGTAAGTATTGATAGGTGCTTATAAAGGATGGAGGACATTGCCAAGGAGCGTTCCTGGTTGAGTAAGGAGGGATATACCCGACAGATGAGGAAAAAAAAATGATACCCTCAATAGGTGAGGGCTGAGAAAGGTGGCACACTCAACACGTGTTGCCCTTGGAAAATCCTGAACTGCTTTGTAGGTTTGTCTACTTACCCTGTATATTGACCTTCAGTTTACAGGCATGTTTTCAGATTGAAACTTTGTGCACTTTAGCAGCAAACGAACGAATATCCTGTTACCACTGCTGAAACTGTGGTGCCCTTTAAAACTGGTAGTGTTAGCTTAGCTGAAGAGAAAGAAGAAATAAAAAGAGTAACTTGGTAGACTTTCATGCTTATTCTTTTCCATATTTATTTAGTCTTTAATCTGTGGGGACTCCTGAGATCTTAAGAAAGAAGTATTTATATGTAAAATCTAGGGATTAAACATAGATTGTTTGAATACATTTAGAAAATGCAGTGAGTAATTAGTGCATGTTTTATTTCTAATTCCTGATTAACAATATGAATCAATGATATTTATACATTATGTTGTGTCTTAGAAATTTCTCTTATGTCTTTACCTTTTTTTAAAAGCCTTAAACACAGAAACAGAAATTTTTCTCCTGGTTGCACTTCTACATGGAAATGCCTTATTTCTTCAGCTATCAAGTTACTCTCAGTTTCTTTCTCGGATCTAGTGGTTCTTCTGCGATTGGGATCAAGTATCACATTTTGTCAATGTTTGTAGAGCATCTAAATCCAGTAAAGATCTTCCTACATGAAATTTAATCTTAAATTTATATTGATCCTTGACACATTTATGGCTCTAATCAGCTTACTTGCCTAGGTCTCTGATCTGAAGTTATTTAAATAGAAGATACAGAAAACATAAAAAGTATATTGTGTGGGTTATGTTTACTAATGTCTATTAAAACATTCTTGGTTTTGATGTCTGAAAAAGTAAGAAGTAGTGTTGTGCAAAACACTTTTATAAATTATGCCGTAATGTTGTGATAATGGCATCTTTGCAGTTCTTGCTGCCCTGGTTTCGTTGACAATTGTTTCTTAGAGGTTTCTTTACTCCCCTTGATAGCTTCTTTTCTCTTTGTTTAAAACTGCTGCATGGAGGAAAGGGCTGAGAGGAGATAGGAGACACAGTATTCTACTTTGAAAGCATGTCAGCTCAATGATTTTCATCTACACGTTTCTAGATACATTATGCAGTGCAGCTTACAAAGTTTTTGTATGTTACTAGACATGGTACAGGCCAAAAAATGGGGTAGTGATGGATGAATATTCCCCAGAAAGCCTTTTATGGTAAAATTTCAATATTTAAAGAAAGCAGTTCTGTGATAAAATGTATTATGCTTAAATTACACAATGAAATTTTACATCCTTTTAATGAATTTTGTTAAGTAAGCATGAAAGTTGTGCAACATGAGAGAAAAGGAAGGTTAGAGGTTGAGGTCTCCCTGCTATGCCTGGGTTTCCTCAGGCTGAATATTAACAACATGCTTAGCAGCATTAAAACTAGCAAAAGAAAGTGCCAAAAGAGAGAAATTTTCATGGGAATTTCAGGAGGGATGTTGGGGGTGGGGAAGCAGTGGGGAGGGCCTGGGTAATTTTGCCGAAACTGACTTCTGTTCATACCTCTCGTGTCAGCTCTTGAGAGGAGAATGTTTTCCTGATGGCTTGCATTTCATTCCAAGTGGGAAAGTAAGGACATAGCAGAGGAAAGATTGACAGTGTGAAAAGTCAGAGAGGGAATCGGTGTTTCTGAGAAGCACTTAAATTTTAACATTCAACTCTGTGTAATAGGTTGCTTTTATTTTTCTGACCACTCTCCTTTCCTGAATAAATTATGATTCCAAGATAAACAGCAGCTGTTTGTTCCCCCAGCCCAGAAGGGGGGAGGAAAAAAAAAAAAAGGAAAAAGAAGCCCTTGTTATGTTATGATGTTATGTCATAGTTGTAAAAGTATATTGAAAATGTGGTGCGAAGCAGATAACTTAGTCAAGACTGTTTTAATATTTGAAAAAAAAAAAAAAGATTTGGGAGGACAATGATTTCAATAATCACAGACATTTTTCATGTGAAATGTAAGTGGCTTATATGGAAATAAGCGTCTATTTTGGATCTGGCAGTGTTCAAAGTCACGCTTATCCATGATTATAGATGCCTTTAAGTGCATTTACCAAAGGGCAAGCGAGCCCAATTACTGATGTGGTGAGCAGTGGTTCCCCAAACAGTGTGTCCAGTCCCCGGTTTCTCATGCTACAGCCGTGCTGTCGGCTTCTGCTGATGGACGTTCAGTTTGCTATCCTTAGGTGCAACGAGGACGCATCAGGCACTGGCACTGCCCCATAATGGGTCTGGTCCAGGTCCAGGTGTGAAAAGCAGAGCAAAGGCAGATGCCTCTGCATGACTAGCTGCTGAAAGATGTGCTCTGCTGCAGAGGGGCAGCTGGTCCTGAGCCCTTTGGACCCAGTTCAACATAGCCCTTCAGTACCTGAACAGCCTTGATGAATTAATACTAACGGATTGATTAAAATTCAGGCTATCGAAACTCATGACAAAAAGAATGTTCTTGATGTCTTTCCTCTGAATATCTCTGCTCTGAAATGCTACGCTGCATTTCACTCAACATTTCAGCTGAGGTCAGTGGAGACAAACGTGTCTGGTAAGTGGTATGCTCCACCGTGGGCCAAATTACATCAGTGAAGTTTTACTGAATTCCCTGAAGAACATGTTCGGGGGGATCTGAACTTCAGTGGAGTTCCTTAAGGATATAGACTATAAGATGAGAAGTTTTCAAATGGTTTTGTTTCCTCTTCAGATGATTGTGTCAGTGTTACTGCCAAAACAGATTCAGCTTTCTTATGGAAGGCTAGGAAGAGCCTTCTCCTTAATTAAGTATTTTATTGCAAACCAACATCTTTGTTATTATTCTACTGCATAGGTTTTCCTGTTGTTCCTGAAAAGTGGCATATTCTGCTAAACCGTGCAAATGTTCAATAAAAGCACAGGTAAGAGCATTTTTTTAATGTGGCAAAACTCATTGGTTTATATACTTCTAAATTTTTTTATGATTAATAGCATAAAAAAAATTCTTCACCAGAAGAAACATTTTCTTTTGAGTCCTTTTCAGTTATTACTCAATGACAGAGTGACTGTTTGGAAGTGATAAATCTGTCACTAACCTAAAAGTATAAGCCAGTTTTTCAATAGTTGTCTTTGAGACTAGGTTAGTAACAGAAAACAATTAGGGTAAATTTTTGCTCTGGTATAACTTGAAGCAATTTCAGATTGCTGTAGGTTTTAATGCTCATGTCATTTACCAGTTAAGTATTTCTAAATAATTTGCCATCTGGTCCCTACTGGAGCATTCAGAAAGGCTGTTCCCATTGAAATGAGTTAGATACCCATGAGCTCTTGAAAAGTGAACTAAAGAAAGCTTAAAAAGAGTCATGGATGCTAAGAGCTTATGAAAGAGGCTTTCAACTCTTTTTTCTTTTTTTTTTTTTTTTCTTGTAATTTATTTTTTGTTGTTTTATTTCAACCTCATTTGAAAGCATAAACAAGTTAAAACCAAATTCTTTAATTTCATTGCTCTCTCTACCACTGGATGTAGATATTTGAAGTACAGAAAATTCATTACTATTTGGCAACTCTATACCAACAGAAAATATATCTATGAATAAGTCTATGGCTGTCAAGTAGAGAAAAATATGACTGTTCTTCAGAATTTCAGAAGAATTCATCTGCTGTTTACCTGACTAAATCTTGTTTTCTTTCAGACTTTGAAGTTCTTGATGTTCCTTCTACAGGTTTGTACTTGTGTAACTCTTTTTCTCTAAGTAGATCGATATTCTTGGGTTGGGGGGGGGGGGGGGTGGTGGTGGGTGTTGGGGAGTGGGTTTTTCTGTCGGGGGAGGGGGGGTTGGGTTTTTTTTGTGTTGTGGTTTGGTTTTGTTTTGTTTTTTAATAAACCTTGCAAGTCCCTGGAAGATAGGGAAGCCTCTGTACTTGTGGATGGATAAACTGAGGCAAAGAAATCATGCATCTTGCTTAAGATATTTTTAAAATATATACTTATAAAAAAATCAGTAGCAGGTATTCTTTGCTCTGATTTACAACACACAGGTTTGTGTTAGGCTTGCATTTAAAATGTGAAATTTTGTCCATTTCTAAGTGATCTTCAAGGGTAAGCATCCTTCAGGCTTGTATCTCAGGATTCAATGACTGCCATATTTTGATTCTTGAAAAGGAATGCAATAATACTTTTTTTTAATAAAGCATTGCTTTTTTAAAAAGAAATTGAGCACCGATGCTTCAAGGTAGGGATAAGTTCTTATGCAAAAGAGCAATGCATCTGAAAACAGTGATTGCTGAAGACTTCACTTATCAAATATACTGTGAAGTTTGTGCATCTGAAAGTTTCTCATAAAATTATATTGGCTCAGGTGTACCATTCTACCAAACAGATTTGTAAAGAATATGACTTTTTGAAAGATGGGAAACAAATGTAGCTGGCTGAAAATCACTTAAATTACTTCTGTTGGCAACAGATGTAATACAACAAAATTTTAGAGATTTCTGTTTAAAATTAATATAAAAGGAATATATTCATGTTCATTTTGATATTTTATAAATATTTTTATCAACTCGCCCTAACTTTCCAAAGAGATTATGTTTTATCAAGTATCTCAACAAGTTCTTCAGAAACCTTTTAGTAATGCAATTAATGAGAAACTTCAGTATGGCTCTCTAGTGTATTCAGATAATGATGGAGTATTTAATCTTAAATGGGTAAAAAAAGATATGGAATGGAATGATAGACAAAGCTTTGATCCTTTAATATTGTTCAGATATGCACATTAAAAGAAACCCTGGAAATCTTTTCTGTGTTCTAATTTTATTGTATTTATATGCCCACAGCTAGCTCTAAGCTTTTAGCGTGTCCTTTCCCCACCATTTCAGTTAGAAGGATCTGAGATTTAAAATTAAAATAAAAAAAAAAAAAAGTTGGTAAGCCAATTTGAGGCAGTTGACTGACAAAACTAATTAACTGCTCAAAGACAATCTTCAAGGATAAAGACTCTAAAACTTGAGAGAAAGAAAACAAGACAGAGTTCCTCTGAATCCTAGCACTGTCACAAGAGCACTAATATTTCAGACATAAATTCTGAATAATATTTTCCATTTAAAATTATACTTCCATTAGAATTTAATTGTGAAAGCAATATATGTAAATAGCCTTTTATAAAAATGTAATATTTAGAACACACAAAGCTTTAATGAGTTGCCTGTCTCCTAAGATCTAATTAACAGCTTGACAAAACGTATTCTCTCTAAATCCATTAAGAAAAGAGAAGTCCTTTTTGCTTGCTCAGATCACATCAATGACTAATGAAATGAATATTTTACTAATTTTTGAAGATACTCATCACCTACAAGTTTCTATAGTACATCTTTTTTTAATCTTTATGTCTAAGGGGAGGAAGAGATCTAACTTGCTCAATATCTGTGAAATCATTTGTGACAAAAAATACGTAGGCTCGTGGACCTGCAAGTAAGATAAAGGCCATGGTACAGAACAGAATAAGACTGACTGGTTGTGGTTAGTATTAAATTACATCCTTTTCTTCCACGTACTGTTTCTGCAATCCATACTTCTACCATATTACAAAATAATAACATTTTGTAAATAGGAGGACAGATGTACTCAGCAACTGACCTGGTAAAACCATGCATATAATGTCAGTCTCCTGCCACAGATAGCCCTGCTGTTGTTGTCTCTTAAGTTAGCGGTCAATGAAATAATAGATTTCAGTATGTATATGTTAACATCCACAAAATGGAAATGATAAGAGTCATAAACGGACTTTCATCTTTACTAGTGATTTGAAACAATCTGCTTAGCTTTGCACTGACAGAACTGAACACCATTCCAGACCAAGGATGTCTTTTAGCTATACGATTCTTAATAATAGTATTTCTCGAAATGTTTCCTTTCCAAAAACAAGTAAAATATTCCTTCTCCTCCTTCCCTCTTAAATGTGCCATAACTGATTCTAGGAGAAGAGAATTATAGTAGTCTAATGCAACAAATATTAACCGTTTGGTTGTTTAAAATTATTTCTATGAAAATAACAATTAGCTGGACGTCAGAATAAGGCCAGTGGAAAGTATTTGTATTTGAATTAATCCCCAAACTAAGAAATAAGGAAAATGGAAAGGCTCATTCAGTAACTTGTTGACATTCTTATTTCACAATGCCAAGACTTGTCAGAGATTTCCTATCTATCCAAGAATAAATGCATCCTGAGGTGCATTTTAATTGGTTTCTTCATTAAGAAAGTTTATATTTAAAAATGGTTGGACTCGATGATCTTAAGGGTCCTTTCCAACCTAAACGATTCTATGTAAAGACTTACACAGTTAAAAAACATACATGAAATTCAACAAAAAGAATGTCACAAGTGTAATTGATCATAAGACTACTGTAAAATGCTGTGGTTTTAAAATATTAAATGTGTCTTCTGCTATGCGGTAAAACTGATGTTTAGACTAGGAAAGCTGTTCTCACTCTAGAAAACAGTAAAGCCAAATTGCACATTCTCATATACATTACTTTAGTTTTATGAAACATTACCGCTGGATGCTTAAGCTATTGAGGAAGGCAAGATGGGACAGACAACAAGGGAATGAGCAATTTAGTTTTGCAACAAAGTTATTACTATATATATATAAGAAAATCAAATGTGAATGAAATAACTCTATCCAATTATTCATTATGTGTCAAAAGTTGGAGAACAATAGAAACTAAATTTTCTAAAAGATGACAAACATTTGTGTCATTGAGATACAGTGCAGATCTGTGCTTGCTAATAAGGTCATATTTTGTATTTGTTAAACTGTGGTAGGTAATACAACCACTCAAAGTGGGAGAGCTCAAATTAGTTTTTCATTTTTTTTAATGGAAGAACTTAGAGAATGAAATTTAAATACTTAATGGGCCTATTATATAGATGTATATCTACTTATTTATAACACATATGCACAGATATTTATACACTTAGCCACAATGGGGTCCGATAGATGCTGTAAAAAGAGCCATGGGTCTAGGTGCATTTCGGAATGTGCACACATAAAAATGTGTGGGTGTATGTATATATATATATATACACACACTCACATCATCCCTTCAGAAAACAGTCAGAAGACGAGGAGGACATAAGACAGACAAATATGAGGTTTTGGGACAGGACTGTAAGAAAGTAATGGGTACGTGTTTGTAACCTGATAGCTAATGTTAAGAATAGGAGGGAATTGTAGCATCTGATCTCTGCCAGGGTTTGTAGTTTCAAAATTCATGGTGACCAAAGCAACAAGGTAGGTGACTAATACATTGCAGTAATTTTTAGTATAGAATATTCACTTTATTCTCTATTTTTAACAAGATTAAACAACATCAGCTATCTAAAAGAAAAGCTTGATGTCCTACCAGTCCTGTTTGTTTACACAGTAAAATAAAGACAAGTTTATTAGGAATGAAATCACTTAATAGTTGCATTTACAACTACTGTTAATTTTTTCCGTAAATGAAAATTACTACTACAACTTTAGCTCACTCATTTATTTTATGTTATGATGCTTTCTGAGCAGGGACTAGTTATTTCAAACCCACTGGGATACAAGGAGAGAACAGGGGCAGGGGAAAGAAAGAAAAATAATATTAGTTATGTATCTTACTGCTTTGATTACTTAGCATGACCATGTAGTCCTGTTTTTAAGTAACTCTCTGGTACAGAAGCATAAAAAGAAGACTGAAGTTACAGGACAGAGAATTGATGATATTAGCAAATTTTACTAATTCATTGCTTAGAAAAGAGTCAGCTTAAAGTTAATGAGTTATGAGTAATGGCAGAAGGGCAGGGTCTACCTTATTGTTAACGAGACTATTTAGGCAGGTTTTATGGATTGAAAAGGGGTGTTCAAAGGTTGCAGAATGACTAGGTTTACTGGTTTGGTTGTGGGTGGTTCCCCCCCCCCCCTTTCAGAGGGATTTTCTTGTGTCCTTTCTAGCAGCTGTGTGGAAGGGATTCCTCAGGGCCCTGGTGTCTTAGAGCCCACCAGCCCCTGGGCAGATCTTTGCGTCTCTGTAAGCACTCTGAAGTGTTGGCAGCTCTGTTTTTGCAATAGCAAATTGGCAAAGGGATGTAGTTGGACTTCACAGGCGCTACAAGGCCTGTTTTCTCATTTCCCCCTCCCTCTCTTTGTGCAGATTGCCAATCAGCTTCAATATATACAAGTAAAAGGGTTCCTGCATTTAGAAAAGTTAACTGCATTACACTTTTTGTAAGAACATTTGTATTAGCCTATCATAAAAAGTGCTTTTCAGAGCCAAATCTAAATAAAATTAATCTACGTTACATACACCTGTTGATACTCCTTCTGAACCAAATGCATCAGGCAATTCTTTAGGGTTTTGTTGCAGTTTGTTCCTGACAATTTTGGATAATATACACCCTTGAGGATTCCACCATATTCTGGAGTACATTGTGCTTCTGGAGAAAATGTTTAAGTGATGGCAAGCCCCTAGAGAGGAGGTGATTTCATTTTCAGTAAAAATACTGCACCGTTTCTGTGTTATGCCATCTAATTTCTTTTAGACTAGTGATTAATTTTCTGAGAGATCCAAATGATCAGCAACTTAGAATAGCCTTTTTCCCTGTAGAAGAGAGAGGACTGCTAAAGGCAGGGAGGAAAAAAAGGTGACTTAATTGTCCTGGGGGATTAGGAAACTAAGATTAGTCTAAACATGTAGGAGGGCTGGAAATCCTCAAATGCCTTTACAGAAAAGATATGCTTAAGGACTCATCTAAATGTTCTCTAACACTGAATCTAGCCCTGAAGGTATGTCTACATGTTTGTCTTTATGTTTTATTGTCTCACTTTAAACTATCAATTTATACTACATGCTGATGAGATAAATTTCTCAGTATTCAGTAATTTTGTTCTGCCTGCTTCCGTATTGTATTTATGCACAAATATGAAAATGGATATCCTGTAGCCACTGTGCACTTGATGCAGTTTTAGGGATCTACTACGTGTCGAGTATGATCTTTCAATAATATATAGTGGTGTTCATTTCCTGGGAGAAAAAGAATCTTGGTGATGGTAGGAGGGGGGAAGGATTAAAACAAACAAAAATCCCTCCATGCTTCTATATGCCCACTGACTCACACTTACTAGCCCCATACCAGTGTATTCAAGCACAAAGAGGGGAAAAATAAAAGGACCGTGGTCCAGCTCTAGCTCCATTCCTCCTTTGTCACGGGAGCTGTTTATCTGTGCAAATGGCCCCAGCCCAGTTCAGGGACAGGAGAAAGCAATAGTATAGAAAAAGCAGAGCAGCGTAGGGGCATATAAGCTTAGGCTGGTATTGTGGACGGAAGCAATACTGCAGTAATACTGATGCCTAATAATTTTGGTATTGGATATATTTAAGATTATAATAATAGTTTTGTATTCATATATGTATTGGGTTTGTGTGGCAAGGTTTTGGTAGTGGGGGGGGGGGGGTTTACAGGGGTGGCTTCTGTAAGAAGCTGCTGGAAGCTTCCCCTGTGTTTGAGAGAGCCCATACCAGCTGGCTCTGAGATGGACCTGCTGCTGGCCAAGGCCGAGCCCATCAGCGATAGTGGTAATGCCTCTGTGATAACATTTTTAAGAAGGAAAAAAAAAGTTGGGACAGAGGGAAATGGCAGCTGGAGAGAGGAGTGAGAAGATGTAAGAGAAACAGCCCTGCAGACCCCCAGGTCAGTGCAGAAGGAGGGGGAGGAGATGCTCCAGGCACCGGAGCAGAGATTCCCCTGCAGCCTGTGGGGAAGCCCATGGTGAGGCAGGCTGTCCCCCTGCAGCCCAGGGAGGTCCACGGTGGAGCAGATCTCCACCTGCAGCCCGGGGATGACCCCATGTCGGAGCAGGTGGATGCCCGAAGGAGGCTGTGACCCCATGGGAACCCCACGTTGGAGCAGGCTCCTGGCAGGACCTGTGGCCCCATGGAGAGAGGAGCCCACGCTGGAGCAGGTTTTCTGGCAGGACTTGTGACCCCGTGGGGGACCCACGCTGGAGCAGTGTGCTCCTCAAGAACTGCGCACCGTGGAAAGGACCCACGCTGGAGCAGTTCGTGAAGAACTGCAGCCCATGGGAAGGACCCACGTTGGAGAAGTTCGTGGAGGACTGTCTCCCATGGGAAGGACCCCACGCTGGAACAGGGCACGAGTGTGATGAGTCCTGCCCCTGAGGAGCATGAAGCGGCAGAAAATAACATGTGATGAACTGACCGTAAACCCCATTCCCTGTCCCCCTGCACCGCTGTGGGGGGGTTGGTAGAGAATCCAGGAGTGAAGTTGTGCTCGGGAAGAAGGGAGGGGTGGACGGAAGGTGTTCTGAGATTTGGTTTTATTTCTCATTACCCTACTCTGGTTGATTTGTAATTTGTTAATTTTCCCAAGCTGAGTCTGTTTTGCCTGTGACAGTAATTGGTGAGTGATCTCTCCTGTCCTTATGTTGACCCACAAGCCCTTTGTTATATTTTCTCTCCCCTGTCCAGCTGAGGAGGGGGAGTGATAGAACGGCTTTGGTGGGCACCTGGCGTCCAGCCAGGGTCAACCCACCACAATATATGACCTGTTGCTGAGTCAGGTTTTCTTTTCTCTTAATATTGCTGTTAATAAAGGCAGTGAAATTATAAACACCAACTCTTGTTCTTCATGGGTTATATATTTCTAATATACATTCACACCAGAAAAGGATTTGTCATCCTTGTTTATATAGAGATTTTTGTGAACGTTTCAGTAATTGAACTAGATGGTAATCAGTGTAAAACAGCTTAGATAAAATGTTCAGGTGTAAGATCTTGAAAAATGTAAATTCCCTTTGTTATTGAAATTGTTCATGCCTGTTTTGTATTGACAATACAGTGAAGTGCAAACTATGCAAGATTTAAATTTAATGGGAGAAATCCCAACTTTATTAAGGTATACAAAGCTTACCAATTTAGTAAGTGTTTTATAAATCTTATCTAGATGAAGGTTTGGTTTTATTTTACATTGGCTTGATTGCTTGGATCCTCATATTTAGCAATATGTTCAGTAACTTCTGTGGAATGTTTTTTCAAGAAAAAAGTTAATCATTCTTTTTCTTTGAGAATAATGCTTTCCTTCTGAAGCTGACCCAAGAGAATCTTGGCAGACTCTTGTATTTGAAATCAGCAAAGATTAGCTTTCTCTCCCAGGCTCACCTGGGAGAAAACATGAAATACTTAGAGGTTTATGTGTATGAAATACGTATATTTGGGGAAGTGAAAATATATCAAGCAATAATAATCCTGTTGATAACACTTCCTTATTTTTGCTCTTGCTTCAACAACAAGCTAAATGAGAGCTTAAAAAAATCATTATTTTGTCTGTCTCTGGAGCCTGTTTTAACAATAATCCTTAACATTTTCTAGTTTCCATTTACTATATAAAGACAACAGGTATTTAATTTCCATGGAACTTAGTTTGGTAACTTCACATTCTAGACATATATTTCTGAGTGTGCATGTTGTTTTCTAGTTTATTTCTTGCATTTTGTTCAGGCTTTTCATATGTATCTCTAAATAACAAATACCTAAATATATCTTTACACTTATATGAGAGATCTTACCTGTTCAGAAAATTATCCTTCCAGCTGAAGATAGTTATTTTACAATGAAGAGTATAATTTTTTTTTATTGTTGAAGTAAACATACTTGAGCCTTTCTTGGGATGCTACCAGTAAGTTAAAGATCATTCTTCTAAGTTGATAACTTGGCACATTCCATTTTGCAATGGGCATTTGTACTGTTATTTCTAGCAATTTAAAGTTCTTTTTCCTGTAATCGCACTGACCTAAGCCATTATTTTGACAGCTTTCTGCTACTTCTATTTTTTTGTGCTCTAGTTGTTACGTTAGTGTCCACAAGTCCAGACAAGAATCTCATTTTTCTAGGCCTTTTTGAGATATATCAGTTATCTACCATTTGAAATTTGCTTTTTTCATTATTTTTCCAAATTCTCATTACAGTTTAGTTTTCTTACATTTGCCTGGCTTTATGAAAGAGCAACTTAACTAATAGTGAAAATTAAATAGGGGATAATAAGATTGATACTGAAGAACAGTAACGGACCATATTGTGAGGATGCTTGCAGGGACACTGCCACAACCCTGAGAATTCAGGGAGCAAAAGGTAAGGTTGTCTCAGTGGGAAAAGTGGGTCAACACAGGTAAATAGTCTCCAAAGGGTTTGTCTGCCAGAACATGGAAAACAGATTCCTAGAGCTCTCTTTGCTCTTTTTCTCTATACTTCAGGGTTATCCTTTTGGTTAACAGTGTCTGCCACACCAGCAATCTGATTTGGATGGATTTTCATGTTCAATGATGTCAACTAATGAGTTGAAAAAGATGACAGCTATGATCAGGAGATAGAGAGGGACTTCTGTGACAGCAGAGATCAGGATTAAAGATAATCCATCTGCCAGAAATCTCAGAGCCCTCAATGAAGTTGGTGGAAATATCTGCATAACTGGAAATATGTTTTCCTTTCAAAGAAAGAGGGAGTATATTTTTTTTAATAAATTGCTCCATTTTGTCCATAATCTTCATATTTTTAGTAAGATGAAAGAAGAGCAGAATAGATCTACTAGGCTTATGTAACTATTAGGAATAGAGGAACACAAACACAAATTTATTCTACTACTTTTATCAATGAATACAAGAGATAAAAGGAAAAAAGAGATGGATATCTTTCATTCTCATAAGATGTTAATGAAAGATTTAATTAGCAGTAGCAGCATTGTTGTATAACAAATCAATTAATCTCTCCTGCCCTTTCCCTTGTGAACCTTTAAAAAAACCCACAATTAATTAACTGAAACCTTTTGTCGCTTAATCGTTGCCCTACAATCCTGAATTATCCTGTGATGCAATAGAGTAAAAAGTCATATTTTTGATACACGTGGGATGACCCTTCTAGCTTGAATTAATTCACAGTGGTTTTACAGAATAATTTAGAACAGACTTTGCCGCTGGGTTTGAAATTTGAAGGGACTTTCTCACGGATGTGCTTGTTGATGAAGAATATCTAACTATATATAAATACATATAACTTATACATACTACAACATATCTAATGTATATAGTCATATAATAAGAATTATAATGTAACATATAATATACAATGCATGCTTCTTCCCCAGCCCCCCTGTTCGTCTTGCAGCGCCTGTCCTTTGCACCTCAGTACTGCTAATCAGATCACAGAGGGAGAAACATCTGTGCTGGAAGCGCTTGTATGAAGGGGACAACACCGACTTAGGGCAGTTCCCTAATTTCAGAATGTGGTAAGAGCTTAACCATACTTTACTTCATATTTCTCATGTACCAAAACACTCCTAAGTGTTTGAAGTGGAAGACAAGTGGAAGACTTGTCTTAATGCTGCATATTCAGAAGATAATCTGCTTAACGAATGAAGCAGGGAGTAAGGAGATGAATATTTAACTCTGGCCTACTACAGGGTCCTAGGTGTCCTTGAGCCACTTACCTTGAGCTCAGCCTCTGCTTGTTCACTCAATTACTACATCTATAAAAATAGGTCATCAAAGTTAATTAGGATGTGTTGGAAGTCTTCAGAGAGAGGATGTTGTTATTAATAGCTATCTTTTTATATCTTACCTTTATTCTTATTTATGGGTTAACATGCAAAACATGTAATTTCATATAATACTTACGGTGCTTTCCCCAATTACCATAGCCCTGTCTGAAATCCTGACATGAGAGAACTGCAGCCAGCCTTTCCCCAAAGGTCAGCAGATGTTTGAATTACTTTTTTGACCTTAAGGTGACAGCGATTATACTGTCTCTGCTGTTTGATATGTGTGTGTAGGGTTAAAATACATTCATATAGAAAATAAAAATTCAGAAACGAGTAATACATATTTATAAGAAATTCATATTGTTGGCAAAGTTTGTTTTGCTGACACTGTTTATAAAAGCACAGGTGTGTGATAAAAGCTTTTGGGTTGAAAGAAATATGCTCCTTAGTTTTGATTGGGCTGTTCTTTTCTCTTTCTTCTGCCTTTTATGAAGCACGTTCCATCTTTAACAAATTATCTACTCAAAAATAGTCAAGATGCTCTCAAGTATTCAAGTTACCAAAAGCAATCCAAAGGCTTTCTGCTTGTCTTGGTTTTGGTTGTCGTCTTAAAAGCACAGAACAAATTTTCACTTCACTGTAGTAAATGCACTTTGATTAATATTGTATGCTGCATTTTTATATGTAGATTTCAGATTTTGTTCTGAGAACTGCAGTGAGGAGATGCTGTTTGGAAGGTCCTGGGGGGGGGGGGGGGGAGGGGAAGAGCTTGCTAGCAGAGAACTAAACCTACAGGTGCCATATTGACGCAAGCAAGCACCTGAACTCTCCTGTGCTGGTTCCAAAGCGTGTCCTCCTCTTTTTGTCCAACTTGCTTTTTCTTGTGGGGAATGCTGTAATAGAGAACAGAGGAAAATCTGTTTGTGAAAGGTTTGACCAATATTACGAAGGCCCTTCTTTCTGCTGCTTGTCTAAACTGCAGTCATATCTTTGCCAAAAGGATTTATGCTTTGCCATGTCCAGAGTCCCTCTTCTGAACTAACAGCTACTCGGAAAGGAATTTCTCTAGAAAGACAAATGTTGAATGGGACTTGATAAGTGTGTATCAGTGTTCATGAAGTAATTGGGTGAAAGAACTCCAGCAGTGCTGTTGACCTGGAGTAGCTGGCAGATACAGACAGACTCTCTTAGATTTCATATGAAAGACAAGTTTTAAACCTAGTTCATCAAGCTGTTTCCTCCTGGTTGTCAGTGAATCAGAATGATACGGAGCATCTACAATTATTGTATGAAAGATTTCCTAGGACTGCTAAGCTAGAATTTACTTGAAAGAGAACATGCTAAAGCATGATTTCCATCAGTAAAATTAGGCACAATTTTTTTTTTCAATAATTTATGATAAAAATGTAAACATTTTGATAAAAGTTGATCTTCTGTTTGGCAGATGGTTTTGACCCTTAAAAACAGGATATTAAAATACAAAATACTTCAGCTTCACACACTTATTGTAGTGCTTCATACTTACACTACTATGGGCATTTCTCAATGATGAGAACAAGGCAATAAAAATGAAAGTAAATCATTCTGAATAAAATGCCTTTCAGACTAATTGACTGACTTAAAAGGAATACATTAATAAAAATACTAAATGACAGTTCAATTATTGAGAAATGATATATATGTAAGTAATGACAAATAAAGACTTGATTCAGAAAGGTGGCAGCAGTGCTTGCTTTAAATGTTAGGTATCTTTTTCTTTTTTTCTTCTCTTTTTTTTTTTTGTTACAAGAAGGCAATGTTAGAATATTAAATATGGAATTGCAAATTACCACATTTAAGCCAATGATTTTAAAGCAATATATTAAAGTTTCATAGTGTTATTTTCTAGAAAACTTGAAGCATGCTGCTGGTCATTATCCTTGTCTTAGCAAAAGGAAATGCGAAGGATTATTGTGGGGATAACCAAGTCACAGCAATCTGGGATATCCTTGAATGCTGAGAATAAATATGAGGAAACTGAACCATTAAGGAAACAGTATTAGCCAGCATAGGGGTTTTTTATTTTTTTTTTTTACAGCAAGATTGTGAGCCTGCTGTTTTCTAATCATTGTGGGTTTTTTTTTCTTTAACTGTCTCTGTGTTACAATCACTAAAGATATTGAAATAAAAACATTGCTAAGCAGATGTTGTACTAGAAAATGGGTCCAGTTCATTAAAAGTCTTTGTCTCATTTAAATTATTTATTATTCTTAAGACAAATTTCTTTTAAAAAAGCCACAAATATCACAGACCATGTGAGTTTATTCCTCTTAAAAGCAAACATATTTCACTTATTAAAATTTAAAGCTGAGATACTGACAGTTGATAAATGATAAACTCTGTATTCTTTTTGTACATGATAACAATCAATATATATGAAAATTCATGGGGTTTTTTTATGGAAGGTAGATAGTATATGAAGTTATTGGAGAAGGTGGGAAATGAAAGTCCTGAATTACAGACGCTTACTGGCTTGCCTGATTTGTTTGCAATAACTTCAGGTCAAATGCACCTCTTCCAAATTTGTTTTGAGGCACCTTCTGCCACCTTTGTAAATCCTTGTTTTCTGTTTTACGTGTCTGAAAATAATGATCCTTTTTTTCACTGGATCCTTAACATTTCTATTTTATCTCTTATTTGTTAAGGTTTGTCGTAATGCTTTGAAATATTTTTGAGGCAATCTTGAAGACAAGTCTAATGTGATGGTTTGCACTGTGATACGGCAACACTGAACAAAGCTATGAAATGGTATCCCATGGACTTAACAGAGAGCCACAGGCAAAATCTATAGCTTTCACTATACTTCTTTTATGTCATAGCTCTCAAATAATTCCTGCTGGAAGAAGTCAGCATGAATTTACCAAGTGCAAATAGCATTTGACCAACCTGATTGACTTCTGTGATGAGATTACTTGCTCTGTGGATAAAGGGAGTGCAGTAGATACTGTTAACTTTGATCAATGTACCTGCTCTTCATTTAAGTGTCTCTCGGGAATTTTATGTTGTCATGATATTCAAACCGCCTTCCTTGCAGAAGCCATTCTATGAAATATGGCAGGGAAGTCTAAGGAATATTTTTAACACTTTATGTAATTATCCTCTTGCCACCCACCCCACCCACCCCCATTTTTGGTGATGCTAAACGTGGATTGTCAATATTCATACCATTCTTGAATTTTAAGACCAAGTTTTTGTTATTATATAAAGGATGCCTCTTGAAATTCATCTCTAATGAAATTTCCTCTAAGCAGTTTTCTCAACGATAAATATTATTAACACCTTAAAAATATCTCATCAATGTCTGTATGCTGTAGGTCGTGAACTAATGTAGGCCCCATAGGATAAATAGACAGAAGCTTGTGTAAGTCTGAACTCAGAGGGCACTTTTCAATGTGACTGTGAGAAAGCTGGAGAATGTGTTATATTCTTATCTCCTTTTAACTATTTTTTAATTCAGCTTCCATTCATTAAACGTCTGTATCTAATTCACAAACTTGCGTTTCTGTTCATAGCATGTGAGTACAGAAATATTCCACTGTAATATGCTAGGAGAGATTTGCTGCTTTGTACAACCAGTTTTCTTGATCTTATTGCTGAGAAGTTCAATCTTCATGTAAAATACCTCAGTGAATTTCTGTGCAGTCAGCTGAGATATAAATGCCCATTCGTATGGGAATGGAAGCAGAATTTTGAGATATTTTGCCTCAATTACTTTTTTGTATTTAACTTAAATCTTCAGTAGTCTGTTCTCACAGCTGCCTCATAGTTACTCCACTACAACAGTCCTTCATCTCCTCCTTCTGAGTATAAGCAACCAACAGGCTAAAAGTTATTAGCACTCATATCATTTATTGTGTCCTTCAATCTTGATGATTTGGTCAGTCCTTGGTCTAGAAATCATCCCATTGCCCATATTTCAAGGCAGGTTTTTTTGGACCTTGCTCATGATACAAGGCAGCTCACCTAAAAGTTAACTAGAAGTGGATATCAGCAGTTGATATTGAGAAATAAAAATAGCTGAGTAGGTCTTAGATTAACCATTGATGTTACAACTTAGGGAAAGTAACCATGATTAATTACTTTATGTTCTCTCCTCAATGAAAAGGTATTGGTTTTTGGGAGGAGCAGGCGGGGAACCTGAAAGAGGATGTCTGTTTCAACCAGTCCTTCCAAGCGTTGCTGTTATCAAGCAAAATATGTTTTCAGGAAGCATTTGTGTTTCTTCCTTTTGCGTGTCATGTCCCACAGAAAAAAAAAAAAAAAAAAAGGTAATGTAACCTGCTTTCACAGTAATTTGAAGACTCCAGTAGCCTTCATTATGGGCAGATAGATACAGATTTTATATGAAAGGATAGGACAGCTGTAACACCTTCCTTTGTTCTGAATTATCCAGGTACTCAGGGGAGCAAGTCAAGCTGCTTTCAGAAGTATTCTGATATATATTCTTCATTTATGTGGGAGCTAAGATCTTCAGAAGTAATTTATTCTTTGTCTCAACGGCTGTGTGCTTATTATATTTTTGGATGGAAAGTGGCTCATAGTAAAAAGAATGGTAAGTTACTGCACTGTGTAGTAGTCTAGAGCTAGCTCTCAGCTTCAGATCCCAGGCTTCTTGCACTAGATCTCTCTTGCACCTAACTGGGAATAAATGTCTGACCACTGTTTTTTCTCTTTCCCCCTCCTTCCACCCTCAGTATATGTATGTAGATCTTTAGAAAAGTTCTTTTTAACTGGTTGTATTTGCACTTTACTATGCAAGACAAATGTGTGTTATTGCCAAAGGGAGTGGCATTCACTTCAGCTACTGCTGTTCATTTTGATAGTGATCATGAATCAAAGCCATCAGCTGTCACAATTCAGACTGGTGTATTAAGTGAAATCAATGGCAATTTACATTAGTACATCAGGCTTTGAATGGCAGCAACCAAAGTGGTCAAACTGTCTTTTTTTTAGCGAGTTTCGCTGCCTTTTGTTAGTAACCTCTGGCTGCAAACCTTTAAATCCAGCCTAGCTTACGTTGCTAGGGTTTGCAAGAGCCATTCCGATCTGCTGTTCCCAAGGGCAGAAGATTAATTCATTTTTAATAATAGAAATAAGAATAATAGAAAACTAGTCTGGGGCTACCATGGGACACATGACATGGTTCAGAATACTCTTCAAGTAAGAAAGCTGTTTCTGTAAAATCTGGAGGGCAGGTGGTTCCTAGTGGAAACTGCGAAGTTGATTATTAATCCATCTTTTCTGATAATAAGACCAGCTGAACCTTGTATGATAGTGATTATAATGGGCATAAAACACCACAGTTACAGTTTAGAGTTAGATGCTGAGCACAGGTAAGAGAAACAGTAATTTTTATGTGTGCATTCAACTTTCTAAATGTGAATGGAATGTTATTTGACATAAATATTACACCATAGCATTAAAAGTCTATGTATGTGTTCCTTTTCATTGCTTCTGTAACATCCCACCTCGATTACTTTTTTTTCCCCCAGTTTTTTTAACAGTACCTTTATGAAAGAAGTATTCCTTGCTGAATTAACTATTTCCGAGGACAAGCCCCATCTCAATGTCCAACCACTCAATCCAGTTATAATGATATACATATATATATAGATTAAGCATCATGCCCATGTTGTAGCAGCTCATCTTTATTCCATCAAGTTTATCATCAGAGGAGGGAGATGAAAAGGCACAATGTGATTCCAATGGTATTAGTTTAACACTACATATTTTCAACACTGTCGCTGAAAACTGTTCACAGCTCTAAGCAAGCTACATAAATACGAAAATAGACTGTTAGCAAAATTTAGCTTTATTTTACATAAAACATTTATACAGTTCATTGTTGGATTCATTTGAGGTGCAGTGAAATAATTAGAAGTGGTGATTTCTCATTTTTTTTAAACTCCAAATTATAACTCCTAGTTAATGTTTGGAGTTTATTGTTTATTTGTATATGTATACATTTTGGATTTTGTCTATTTTTGACATGTCATATTTTTTCTCAAGTTTTCCAAGGTCTGTTTTGATATTTAGGATTATTTGTCCGTATGCAAAGAATAATCATGCATTTATAAACATATACAATATTCATATTCATTTAGCTTAAAACAAATTCAAAAGATAGAAACTAATTATATTCCTTATGAAAAATCAACATATGGTGGTGTCAATTTACCATTGGAAACCTCATTCTGGACAGAATAGTTTTGATGTGGCCAGAAAACAAAACAAACCAAAACCCCAATTATGTTATTATTGTTGTTGTTGTTGTAGTAAAGGATTAGTTCACTTTGGACTTTAATTTTAAAAATTCCCTGTTCATATGTGCCCTGGGTCAAGTCTGTTCTGGTTCCTTCTTGGGACACCTTCCCTAAGCTGAATTTCTGTTCAGACTTCATTTAGCGGTCTTTGCTTTTGTCTTAGAGGGCTTTCCATACTTTTCCTCCATTCCCAGTAGCAACCTTATTTGTTTTATATATTGGCTTTGGTTCAGTTGACTCTTAAGCAGTTCTCATTCATATTTATTTTGTATGTTTCCACCTGCAGATTGCAATCTAAAGCCTTGAAATTTAATTTAGAGAAGAAATTCCTGCTGTCTGTGAAAAACAGTCTTCCTTATTAGTCAGTCTTATGACAATTATTTTACACTGTAGTATTTAACTAACATGTTACATGTGTATTTTGCAAGTAGCATACAAAAATAATATGAAGGATTGAGTAAATATTATAACTCAAATGTTCTGTCTGTAAAATCCTTTAAGGTATCTTTTGCATAGCCTGGGGTTTTTTTATGATTTATCTATGTGATAAACCTAATTTGATGTTTTGCTGCATACTATAGTCTATTATGAGAGCAATTACTTTGGCAAAATCTGAGCATCCAAAAGAATTGAACAACATTTGTGAATGGAGTAAATGTTGGTAATTTACATTTTAATTATGAAATATTAGTACACAAAATACATGCTGAACGAAGCGTCCTCTGAACCCAATTGCATCATGTAGCTAAATATTGATTGGACTCGTTAGTGACTAGCAGAACGTAGCCATTAGTTATGAAGTCGATTCTTTTTCTGCTTCAGGGATGCTTTAGCATGACACTTAGTCATGATTATACACAACTTCCATCTTTTCCTAGTTATATCTGACCAAAACAAGAGCCGTTGTCAGTGTCTGCACCTGTTCACATAAGCACAGAATCTGGCCCAACGTTTTCACTCTTACCATGGCATTCCCTAAATTTTTTATGGTATCAGAATCTTTACCAGAAAAGGTTGCATGGAATTATAAAAGCTATAAATCACTTTACTGTTTAGTCCTACTTCTCTGCCAGATTAATGAGAAACAAATAATATTCTCTCTCTCTGGTCTGACTTAATTTCTTCCCAGAGCACTGTTGCATGATACTTTGGAAGGCCTTTGTACAACTGCTCATGAAACATGCCCTGAATGGTTTTAAAACCTGCCTCCTTCCAAGTTTTGCAAGTGACAACACATCCACAAGCTTTACTTTATTTGGTTTTAATCTTTTAATTGAACTGTTTCTAATGCTAGTCTCTTAATACCTGGCAGATGAAAAAAAAATTCTAAATTGTATTGGGTCGGGTGAAGTTTGATACCACAAGGCAATTCCATATCACATAGCTGCTTAGGATGACAGCCCAGGCTACCTCGGGGCACATCATGCTGTGACGTTTCATGACACCTTTGGCTCAAAGATTGAATAACACTGTTAGCTTCCTTATTCTGATCTTTTTACAGAGTGAAATGATTTTGGACTCTATCACAATGCCTTGATCAACATTTTTACCTGTGGTAACTGTTTCATTTCATTTAAAAGTGTGGTGATAAAAGACTTTAAGTTTAAGAAACAAAATACATCCTTCCCAGAAAGTCACAAAGGGAACAGCCTGTTGTTCAATGTGAGCAGGGACAGCAACCACTGATTTCATTCCCATTGGATCTTATATGTTTTATGTTATTATTTCATGTACTGCGTAATTATTATAAGTGTTCCTCAAATATTTTACCTATTTTATTCCATTTATGTTTTTATATCTCTTAATGTCTCAAAAATATCTTTCCTTTCTGCTTTGCTCCACTGTAAGTAGCTTCTACTGAAAAAAATTGACTCTGCAATGTCTTCTCTCTTGTTCCTATGCATGATAATAGCAATGACAACATTCATGTACAAATTCATGAAGCCTTCTAAAAAGCTCCCCCTCCAATTAATGTTTTGTTTCTTATATAGCTTCTGGTGGGTTAATAAAGCCCACTTCCTTTTTCAGCAAAGTGACCATCTCTATAATACTTGAGACAGGAAGGTTTAGGGTGGCAATGATTCATGATGGGAATATTGGTCCTGTGAAGGAAAATAAGCTGTTAGAAAAGTCAAACACTGTCTAGTTCTCACTGGCTGATGCAAGAAGTTGCCGTTATGAGGAACTTCTCTGTTCTTTTTCTCATTGCTGTTCTATTGAGTCTGGCATCTCACACCTACAAGAGTCAATTTTTCATGTTTTCAGAGGGAAGGGTCCAGAATCCAGAATCTTTACATTTATACTGTCCTGGGGGTATCACTACATTGAAATAATATTTTAAACTATCAGCAAGGTAAAGTAGTCACAAGCCAGATGCTATTAACTTGTTAAATTGGTTAGGACTGATTAAAGAAAAATAAAAAACCTCACTTTTTTGGTTTGATGAGGAAATTGTGCAAGTTGTTACTTCTTGTGTGGTTTTGGGGTTTTGTTTGTTTGTTTTTAAAAAGACATCATACATCAGAGAAAAAAAAAATATGTAAGAGCAGTCAATGTATGTATTAAAACCATGCAAGTTATGTAGAGATCTGTTACTGTCAGTCGGTTTTGCTCATTCAAGATTCTAAACAAAACATACAATTTCTTGCAGGGACAGATGAGATTAATCTAGTCTTCCTTTGCTGAACTGGAGAAGGATAATAAAAATTTTGAGGGCAGTGGAAACTGGGGGAGAAGCAGGGCAAGGAACTTCAGTGAGAAGAAAAAATAGAGGAAGGCAGGCACCGAATGTGGTGAGTGAGGGGAGGCGGTTCATGTTATTCCCAGAAAGTTTTAATCTTCATATTAATTTAGTAATTTGTAGGAAATTGCATATTAGATGAAATAAGTGACCTAGTTTGCCTGGTACCCTTCCTTTGACAGTTTTCAGTTTAGATGACTCCTACAGACAAGCCTGAAAACTAAATCAATTAGAAGTTGATGAATGTACTGACTCTTCACATCCCTTAATTAAAACTGCACTTGCAGTTATCCATTTAGCATTTATACAAGTATATTTCATTTATATATGTGTGTGTGTTTACATAGGGGTGTGTATATATAGAGAGAGAGTGAACTCTTCACATAATCCTTATACCAAGGAAAAAAAAAAAGGTTTCAGTACTACTCTTCTGTGCTCTTGTTATCTCACGGACCACTAAAAAACCCTATCAATTATCAGTCAGACTGAGCTGACTGTTGTACATTTCTGCATTGTCTAAAGTACGGTCTAAATTTTTACTTTATTATTTTTGTATTTGCCTGCCTTGTCTGTTCATTCACTATACCTGATATATCTTCTGTACTTTCATTACCTTTCTTCAACTGTATTTACCTCTTCAGCCTTTCTTTGTGAATTACTCTTGTAGATACTTCTATTTAAAGACGAAACTGCAGAAAGGGTAGAAAAGTGCATACCAGATGGTACCTAAATCAGAATGAATAAACTACTACTTTGTCAAGATTTTGCAACCTCTGTATTTTCACAAGTTCACTACTGCTGACAGAGACACAATTTTTTTTTCTCTTTCTTAAATACCACAACCATGAAAAAAAAAAATCTTTTTTTTTTTTTTTTTTTTTTTTTTTTAGCTTTACTAGACTGACAAACCATTTCTCTGGAGTTTTCTTGTATAAGCTTTTACCTTAAAATGGCAGTTCTAAATGTAACAGAATGTTACAGTAATTAGATGTAAACCAATGTTGTATGTCCTTTCATTACTTACATGAAACACAGCATTAAAATAAAATGGAAAAGGTAAAACGTTAGCTTTTTTTTTTAACTCTGCATTGTGTTCACTTGTATTTAGACTGTGTTTTTCTTAGTCTTTATTATAATTCACCCAGAAAATCAGCTCTTTGCAAACCAAAGTATGCATTGTTTGTGCTTCTGGGATTTGGATGAGTACATATTTAAATAAGGAAACATAATATAGGGATGGGAAAACTTTCTTTATTTGCCAGTAAAGGACGTGGGCAATCACTGGAACATATGGAAATCCTTATTTGATTAAAAAGCAATAGCTGTGTTTTATTAGACTGACACAAGAAAAGCTGGTGCTTGGAAAGCTTTTGGTTTGGGTCTAGCTTCCACTGCTCACATCTGTGAAGTCCCTGGTTTTGAATGCTGAAAGGGATGGACCATGTGCAAAACAGAGAAACTTATGATTGAGGTCAGTAGTAAAAAAGGCATAGTAGTTGTGTTGAACGTGATGTGGTAAAACCCAGATACTGGGTATATTCTATCTTTGTAGCTTTTCCAAGAGCATTGGAATAGGCTCAGTACCTCCTACTGCTTAAGGCAGACTTGCTGCTTCAAACTAAACAGAGTTGTATGTTCTGGGCTTGGCATGAATCTACTCTCTTTATTCACATTTTTTCCACTTTAAAAGACAGTTTCCCAACAATAATGTGCAGAATACGATCACCCTGGTAAGAAATAGAAAACTAGTGAATAGAGATAGGATTGTTTTTTCTCTGTCTATAAAAATGTAGCAAGGAAAAAAAAACCAGACTGTTTGTCAACCAAACTTAAAAACATGTAATAATAATGAATAATAGTGATATAATAAAATGGACATATTGGGGTTTGTATCATTATTTTGATGAGATGACTGATGCGTGCAATAACTTCCTCTGCTGTCTGGTATTTCCTATCAGGGATGCAACCTTCGTAAGGCAGGCTGACAGCTTTATTGAAAGTGAATGTATAACCACATATGTAATTTTTTTCTTCCATATGGTTGTAAATACACAATTATTCAACGCACTAAAATTGGAAAAAAGAATCGTGATCATCTTACTATTCAGTTTCTTAACCATTGAGAAAATGAGAAAAAGAAATTTGTGCAATACCTTAGAGAAAAAATGTAGTTTACTGCATACAAATTTGTAAAATATCATTCAGTTCATGGCACTGGGTGGGGAAATCTGGCAATGCACGCGGAAAATGGTCCTTTATTAATGAAGATTATCACCAAAATAGTGAGGAGTCAGGCAGGACTTGAACTATATTCTTTCTTCCTTGCTAGTTGCTCTGTTTCCATGACCTCTGTAACGTACAGTTCCTTTCTAGCTAATTATAATTACTGCTGTTTTGAGATACCTTAATAAAATAATGGACATTGAATAAAACCTTTTTTTCCCATATAACCTACTGATAACAGGCATGTGAATAACTCCAGGTGAGCCAAAACTGTTGGTTTTTAATCCCTAAGTTTCATAAATCTTTTTTATAGATATTTTATCTGTATTTTTCTGTAAGCTGCAATTTCTCTTTATAGGAAGAATCTACGCTGTAAGTCATGCATAAAAATAAGTGGATACGTTTGGGGCAAACTGTGAAAATTACTTGGTTTTATTTATTTATTAGATGTAGCCCACAGTCATAAATATTTCAAATGTTCATAAGAGTACTTGTATTTGTAGGTACTGCACAGTGCACTACTATTAACTTGAAATACAGAAGAAGTGGAAAAACAGCTAAAACACTTGAATATTCATTATTTCCCATCTTGATTATAAACAAGGTTTGAATAAGTGGCTGCCCACATAAAAAAAAAATTATATATGTCTACTGAAAATAATTAACAGAATATGTTGGTTAAGATGGATGAAATCTAAATCTGAAAGCATATTTTAATGTTACCTGCTGGGAGATCACTTTGTTAAAATTTCAGGTACCCTTATCTTTGGGGATAATACAAGCCAACAGGGTAGGTGTCTCATACATAGGCATGTATTTTTAGCCTGTTAATTCATTACTGTATATTTGACATTTCTTTGGAAAAATATTCTTTCTGTCACTGCCCTTGAGCCAGTCTGTGTCAGTTTTATTTATATTGAATAGTGATAATTTATTCAGAACTACTCTGGTTGATTCTAAGGATTGTTCACACACTAACTACTTCATATGTTATGAATGGTGATGTATGAATATTTACTGCATTTAACTCAATTTTGAGGAATAATGTCTGAATTAAGAAAAAATTAGAGATACTAATCACAAAAGACTATTTCCCCAGCTTTTAGTACTGTGATAAAGAAGTGTTTTTGTCAGCAGAGTATAACTTAATAATAATTCGTATTTTGAACAAAGGAAAATATGTTTTTGTACAATTTTTTTAAAAAATAATAGCTATCCAAATCTACATGTATGTTTTTAACACTGCTTGTAATCAGGATTTTGGAATTGTGACAAAGAATCGTGTCTATCTGACCATGTGAATTGTTCTGATGTGAAAGTTACTACACATACTGCAGTGCAGGTTGTTATACGCAGGGAGGAACAAAATGTCTCTTGTTGTCACATGTCTTTTGTTTAGAAGCAGATTGCAGTCCTGAATAGACAGCACTTCTCTGTCACTCACCTGGCCTTATGGTTGTTAGGTGGGTCTGGGGTGTTAATTCTCATTAAAATACTGTGAATGAAGACTAGCCGCTGCTACATCTTGTAGACTAGGTTAGTGATTAGCAGAAAAAGTAAGTGTATTTTAATTCCATGCTTTAGCTAAGATTTGTGAAGGAATTATCACAGTACCCTTGCACTCCACCCACATGAGGAAGCTTTGCTATTTAAATGATGTGTTTGAATGTTGGCGGGTTTTTGGTTTTGGGTTGTTTTTTTTGCTTTTGGGCAACATTGATTTCAAACAGCTCTTCTCTTCAATTTTTCCGATCTCTGTTCATTTTCTAGAGTGTTGTTTCCCTGAATAATATAAATGTAAAATGTTTTGCTAAAATTTAAATTCCATAAGCATTGATTCATAAGTAGTTTATGTGGCAAACTCTTGCAGAGTTGATTGGAGTTGCTTGAATATGTGATGAATTTCTGTACCAGTGATAAGAGATGGCCTCTTTTCCTAAAAAGGTCTGGAAAGAGTGTCATAAATAGAGCATGGTAAGTTTGGAAATATGCAACTAGGAGCTTGAGTAAAAGCTGGAATATATTCATAACTTGCTGCCTGAATGCCTCAAGTGGTTCTCTGCACTGAGGATTTAGCTTTGATTATTCAAATTTTCCGGAATATTCCTTATTCTTCGGAACAATTAAGTAGAATAAAATATTTTTGTAATTAATTTTATGTAGCTCCATTTCTTTATAATAGTATTTATAGTGTATAAATATATATATGCTTTTAATGTATAACATCTTTTTTGCAATGTAGAATGTATACAGGCTTATACTACGTGACGTTTCATTTTGCTAATGCTCAAAAGCTCTGTTCTGGATAATAATGTCCTTCCTTATGTTAGCATAAGGCAATATAATGTTCAAATCCATCTGAAGAACAGGTCGTTTTTAGGACCTGCTAAAGCAGGTTAAATTGTTTTAATTGATTAATGTTGCCGGGTAAATGAACCATTGTTTCTTACCAGGTCCACAGCTAATTTTACTTTCAGTTTGTGGCTGCTGTGAGGTATGCTTGGAGTTGCCATCATCGTTGATCACATGATATCTTCCCTGATTTCATTCCTTATTTTTTTGTGTGTATGTTCATGCATGCAGATGGTTCAGTTGGCTCTCTGACATTTAGGTGTTTCTGTCTCCTGGAACTTCTCCTGAAGTTGTAAACTTTGGCTGGTGCACAGCATTTTATGGGATTTGTTATGATTTGTGCATGTTTTAATGCCTGACAATTTAATAACTACATGTTACTTCTCTTCTCCTACATAATACTGAACAATAACTAAACTTGAAGGCTTGTACTTTCTGCATGTTATTAAAAGGAAAGGTATGCCTCAAGGCGGTTTGTAATAATTCTTCAGTGAAAGGCAAAAATCAGAAGGGACAAAACTGATCTGACACTGCTTTGGCTCATGTGAAACAGTAAACGTATTAACTTTGGTTCATTTGTGAAGTAGACATAATTTGAGATTAAATATTACAGTGGATATAATCAGGGTTTACTTCCTTAAACAACTGGAGTAGTAATGTTGAAAATGCTGAACCATAAAGATTTTTTGTTTGGTTTGGATAAAGGTGGTTTGGTTTTGGGGTTTTTTCCCTTTTTTTTTTTTTTTCCTTCCTGTTCAGACATTCAGTACAAGTTATTAAAACCATGTTTCATAAAATTTTGCTCACACACAAAAGGAAAAGTTTTTTTAATCTGATTTAAGATAATATGTTGTTATAGTTATTCATATATATTTGACCTATCAGAAGTTAATTCTGTTACAATTTAAAGTGAAATAATCCCATCAGATATCCTGACTTACAAAAATCCCTAAACATTTGCTTAGTTTGGAGAAGGCTCCTGAATTCACACGTCTACATTGTAGAAATGTTCTGACTACAGGGTCTTACTACTCAGGAAAGAGTCTGTCTCTTTCTTCCATTCTTTCCCATTTATCTCTTCTTTTCTTTGGAGAGAAACACCCCTATGTGTGCAGGTCCTTTTGTAAGAAAAATGATTGATTTTGTTTGCAGCCTCCCATTGTACTTTCTCCCCTTTCTCCAGGGAATTTCAAAAGTCCCTATTTCCTGTACACATCCTGGGGGCTCTTACAGACTGCTCCTTTTTTTTTTTTTTTTTTTTTTCCTCCCTAATATTCAGCCTTAGTTTCAGTGACTTGGCCTTTTCAAGTGGAATAATATTCCTCATGAGAATTTCCTACTAGGTCTACTGCTGAACTCAATGAATATATGATCTTTCTTGATAGCGAAATGGGAGCTGACTACCTTTTGAATCTAGCCATGAATTTAGGAAAATCTGGCTTTTAAGTAACTGTTTGCCTAACAAAATACCTTTGGCTTTAAGCTCCATACATAATGAAGTGTTTTTTTGGTCTTGGGCCAGGAGCCTCAGCACCGTGCACAAAATCATATCATTGATTTGCTAGTGTGCCATTATTTCTCATAGGGCTAATGCCATAAATCTCTTCATGCTTTACTGCAGATAACAGGTAGCAGACCCCCTTGACTATTCTCTTAAAATGGTCAGCAAAAAGTTGCAGAGTTCCCAGGGCTCATTTCAGTTCCCCCAGTGACATCTAGGCTTATTCCAGGAAAGACGATACATCTTAGTATCTCCAGGATCTTGTAAATGCAAAAGAAAATATATAACATGCAAGCTGCTGTTATTTCTGGGAGGTTTATGTACTTCATGTACCTAAAGGCTTGAGCAGTCATTTGATCGTGCAATTTGACCTCCTGCATATTTAATAGCCAGAGGGCCATTAAATTTTTCTCACTTACCCATGCATTAAGTTCAATAACTTGTGTCCTGTTGCCTTGAGGAGCCTCTAGAACAAACTTATTTCTCAAAACCTAATGTCTGAAGTTCATTTTCTAAACTCTACAGTTAACTGTGAGTTGCACACCTAAATAATGTGATTCTCCAAAAAGGCTAGCAATTCAGCAACATCTGCTGAAGGACAAAGAACATCTACCTTAGCAAGTACCGGAGAGCCAAGGCTACTGCAGATATTTGCAATATATTTTTAGATTAAAAATAAGATCATGCTATACAAATAAAAAGCAGCAATTTCTGAAGTCCCACCTAGCAATGAAACAACCCCCTCTTTCTTCCCTCTTTCATAGGCTATTACTCTCTCTTATGGCTGTCAATACAGCTAGTCTAGATATAAAAACATACAATTGGTTGACAGAATATTTCTCACCTGACATTCATTCTATCATTGTTCCAATAACTGAAGAACAATAGTATACGATTAGTCAAAAAAACCCCCAACCAAAAACCTTCTACCTACTTATTTAACATGACCCTTACTGATTTGTTGTTGTCTTACTTGAAGCTACCAGTACATGGAAACACTTTTAAACTCTTCTAGAAGTCCAGTCCTTCTCACAGTAACATCAGTTGATTATCTTCGTTTGATATTAACAGAATGTGATGCAGGATTTTCCATTTAATTTGGCTTGGTGAAACCTTTTTGCCAATGAACTACTTGTACCTTTTAAAAATTAGCAAGTTAGATTTCCATTTTAAAGTACTAAGTGCTAAATAGAAATGCAGAGAAATAAGATATTAATGCCCAAAGAATTTAGTGGACATAGCACTATTGAATATCAATTCGCTTGCTTGCTGACTTACTAGTCTGTGGTGTTGCTTCACAACAGATGTTATGCTGATTATACTGGGCATACAGATGTGACAGGTTACAGTGTCTAGACATGGTTTTCGAAGTGAAATCCACAAAAGTGACCAAAAACCTTGCCTGATTTATTTCAGCTATATGAACAACATTTTAATCATGTAAAAGTAACAATATACCAAAAAACAGAGTGCAAGTCTTATAGTTGTTAACATGTATTTTATGGTTTTATTTAATTCAATTTTGGAATATAATCCAAGGAAGCATTAAGAAAGCTAATGGTTTTGGTGGTATTTGTAATTGTACACGGTAGAGTGGCCACAGTTTCTATTTTTTTGGTGGTTGTTTTCCATATATATGTTTTCCTTCTGTTTTTCTTCTTTCTGTGATCCTTTTTCTTTTATTTGCACTGCATTAAGGAGGTCATTGTTATTTTTTGCCAAAGGCTTGACTTGTATGCGTTTTGGATATGTTTGCAGAGTACTTAACGTTAACAGTTCTGAGTAGTTTTGTGAGATTGTCAGCTTTACAAATTATCCTGCATAAAAACTTGCATTCAGTTCTAATCTCTAAAATGGTAAAAAAAAAAAAAAGAATTAAAATAAATCAGTAGAAATAAGGCTTCATAAGGGTTTAGTTTAAGTCCATTTTTTAATGAAAACAGTTATTATTCCCTTCCCCTTTTCTTGTTTTGATTATGGACTTTATAAGTGCTGCTGTTTTATTAGCAAAGATACAAGATAAATACATTATGAATCTTCTACTCTCTAGTTCTATGTTTAAAGCTGAGAGCTCAATTTTTGACAATAGAACTTTGCTCGCTACTGATAAATTAAAAAATGTAAATAATGGGGAAAAAAAACCCACAGAAAATTTATGACTAGATTTTTCCACTCCATAAAATGTTTTCTGTTCAGCACATTCAAAATACTCCCAAGATTAAATTATTCAGAAAAATGAGTCACGCTTTAGAGCATTTTCCGATAATCCAAGCAGTTACCTATGATGTGGAAGAGTCAAATGATAATTCTGTATTCTGCATGACCGTAGAGGGTCCAGACAAGGGATTGCTTCTTCCACAACCTAAATGAATAATCTAACCATCAGGTTTATGTACTCAGGCTTTTTCTTGTTGGTCCAGTGAATATTGAGTTATTTGTGTAGTTTTCCTGCAAGACTTGAGAGACTACCTCAACAGTGAATATTGAGATGGCTCAGAGTAAGAACTGGAACATCTGCTCTTGCTTCCAGGGTTCAGACTGTGTACTATTGTGAAGAATTTTACCCCCCCAAATTTCTTCCCCAAACCTCACAAAATTTTTGCATTAAAAATTCTTGAAACTAGTGGAGCTTTCCCATGAGAACTTTGTATATCAACAGGTCATGTTTTCTGATTAAAACAAAACAAAACCCACCAAATTTCTGCTTTATTAAATAAAAAATGCTGTTCTGACCAGCTCAGGAATTTATGAAGGCACAGAGACATGACCATTTATCTTCCTTTTTTTTTTTTTCCCCCTTTTTTTTCCCCCCAAATCTTGTAATTAAAATAAGAGATACAAATTTAACAGGTTGTCAGAGCTATCCATAGGGAAATTATTTATTGCTATAGTATTCTACTATCTTGATAAATTTTTATGTTATTAACGTTTTTTAACATCCATCTGTTTTTGTAAGGATACCTAATTTTGAAAATTGTACACTTCCGAAAACCTCGAAATACAAAATGGACCCCCGCCCCCCAAAAAAACCCCAGACAAACCAGCCTGAAATTTTAAGCTTGATCTTTTGTAAATGTGAAACAATCCTTTGTTTCTGAGAAGTGTAAACAAACACGCTAATATTTCAAACACAAAATCCATTAATACTTTTGCTTGCAGGCTGGTAAAGAGTGAATTATTTCTTGGAAAAATCTGCACTGTTCTTAATGCTCTGTGACCACGTATCTATTAATGGTCTGCCAGCTCTGATCCCCAAACCAAATCTAAATACACACAAAAAGTAGTTTTTAAAAGAGGAATAGCTGTCTGTTTTATTAAATTACATTAATTTCACTCCACTGGCCTTTAAGTTCTGTTCCTTTAAATTGCAATGTAAAAAGGCACATGAGCATTGCGCCATTGAGGCTTGTTTCTGCTGATGTCAAAAGAATTTATATGCAGGGGAAACTGAAAAACATTGCTGAAATATAGTAATATATAAAGTACAAATATGCAAAATAGGCACATTAAACCCTATAAATCATAGTTAATTGGACTGGGGCTTGCTTTAATTTAATTAGATGTGGCTCTCTGGCACTAATGTCCAGAAAATGTTCTGGTCTTAAGGTCATTGTTTCTATAAAATGCTAATGTTCTAAAGGCTTTCTTCCATTCCAATTGTCAGTGCAACCATTATTTCCTGTGGTTTATAGGGTTAAACACTAACAACTAGAAAACAATTTGGGATTCCTCTTATTGTAAGCTTTGGCTTGAGTTGGGTACAAGTAACTCCCATTGTCTCCCCTCGAGAACACAACACCATGTCATCCAAGTGCTCTTTACCCCAGAAATGTTTCAGTAGAAAGAAACAGTATGCTGGTTAATTTATATTTTAATTTATCTTTCACTTTCTCATTGTCTCTAATCAGATTTTAAACTCTCTGAGACAGAAGCCATCTTTGTAAACAAAGATGTAGTGGTAATTATACCTCTAAAAAAAAAAAAGATATTTGAGAATATAAGATTTCTTTTCTTTTTTTCTCTCCTTGTCTTTATATGAAGTATCACTTCCATTTACTGTACATTAAAAAAAAAAAAATTTTTCTGCTAGTTATATCTGGTGTCACCTGTACACATACAATAAATGTAGTAGTATGAAGTTCCCCCAGTATGAGTGAGGTCACTCAGGTAGTTAGGTTCACAAATGAAGTAGAAAAATAACCTCACAGATTTCCGAAATTGGTTCTTAGTACTGAAGATGATAAAAGTGGAAACATCAAAAATAGACATAGATATAGCAGAGGGTAACATTTCAAGACAAAAACTGAACTTCAGGTGAGTTCAGTTTTGTGCATTATTGCTTTTAAAACATTTTGGTATTTTGCAAGTAGAACTGGAAGATTAGCTTTACAGAAAAATAAAGTAAATCTAACTTAAAACCTGGCAAAAAACCTAGGCAATTGCATGCGAAGGTATATAAACAAGGTTTTTTCCAAACTTTTGTTTTGCAGTTATGAAAGGGTGGATCTGAATTGGTAACGCAAATGATATTAAAAAAACAAAACAAAACAAAAATCTCGAAACAAAGAACAACAACGGAGGGCATTCCATGCTTATTAAGGACTTACAGATATTAATTTCTCAGCTGAAAAATGAAAAGATTATTTAGAAGCTTATAATCCTGCATGCTGTCTTAGGACCTTACCGTTAAGTACTCACAAGTGGCGTAAACATATTCAACCAATAAGCCAAGTTTAACAACTCTCTTTATGATTTGGGACAGAATAAGATCCAGAACACTTACCAATAAATATTCTTATTCTGTGGTTCTGAGAGCTATGGTCCAGTTGAAAATGATTAGCAGATGGAAAGTGATCAGAATGTAATGATTCCATGGTATTGTTCGAAGGTATTTTTCTTCCAGTTTGCAGTTTCACTCTTCCCATGCTCTTTTCAGATGATTTTGGTGTGAACATAAATAAAGGCAAAGCTGTTTACGCTTGACATTTTGAATAATCCTTTTGTCTTGGGCATAGGTGGAGAAATACAAGATGCAAAAGAATGCCATAACTGCAAAATTTAGCTATTAATTCTTCTAGGAACTGCCAGTAATTTCTTTGGGGAAGTCATATTTTCTTTCTTAAAGCTGACAACTGTTTCTAAAGCTCTCATGGGACTCCTATTGTCTCGCTTTTCCTTAAGAAAGTGCAGAAAAAATTTATTTATTTATTTTAAAAGTATACCTAATATTGGAATTTCCTTCCTCCCAGATTTTTTTCTATGGATCTTTTTCTTAGGTCCAGTACAATTCTTCTACTTCTGAGAACCAGACCATCTTTAAGGAGAGGTTCACTGGGCTAAAGAAAGTGCTAAACCCAGAACTTTTGTCTATGCCTAGGTTTCTAGAGAACTTGACATTTTCTATGTAAGGTTTTTTCCCGTATAGTGTGATATATATATATGTGTGTGTGTGTGTGTATATATGTAGCTTCTGAGGGATCTGTTTACAGAGTGTGATCGTTTTTGTTGGGTAAAGGCTGACATTCCTTTTCTTCAGCCATTTGTCTTTTTCTTTTTTTTTCTTCATGAAAAAAATAGTTCTTCATTGTATTGTATATCATTAATTTGACGCAGTAAAACTAACACAAAGCAAAAGAAAACAAATCCTTTTAGTAGCACTTCTTCCAAGCTGCCTCGTGCTGCTTTGTGCCCTGTCTCACCTGACCGGCCTGCCCCGTGTCAGAGCTCCGTCTTGGCTGCAGCGGTCTCCAACAGGCACACACCTTGGCGGAGGTGAGAAATGAAGAACTTGGAAGCCTGATTGCTGGAGAGCGGCGGGCTGTTGCGGTAGCTCACTTGATGTTCGCCATGATATCAATGTCAACTGAAATCAAGCTGGAAAGAGAAAGGTTTTTGAAAAAGCTGGAGTCTCTAAGAATGGACTAACTCATCTTTCTTTAGTTCCTCTGGCAATGGTGGAGCTGTAGTGGTGAAGCATGACAGTATGGGAATATGAAAATCCTATTGCAAATATAGAAACGTAGATTAAAAAGCGCCCGCTTATATAGCGGAACTATCTTCTGTGGTAACTACCAATGCTGACGGCAATTATCTCACGAAACAAGCATACATATATAAGCATAAACACATACCTTGAGAATTAAAAAAAAAAAATACCTAAAATACTTCATTTGTAATATGAATATGTCTATTTACATTTCTCTAGGTTTTGAAACTGAACACAAGAGCACTGCAAAAATGTATGAATAACATTAGTTCATTATGGATGAAAATTTGTTTTCTAGTTAGACTGAGCAGCATATAATATTTACTTTCTTCACAAAATGGGCATTTGTCCTCATATATAAAGGAGCAAAAAGTAGTTAGAGTGTTTATGGTCCTTATAGCAAATGGTTGTAAAGTTTTGATTTTGTGGGTTTGTATACTTTTATATCATTGCAAACTAGCTTTAATGTTAAAGTGAATAGTTCACATAAAAGTCTATTCCAGTAGATCTTTGCAGTAATTTTATATAGTAGGAGCAGGTCTCTAGACTGTCAGTCATTGTTTCATTTCATCATGACACTCAAACACATTGTCTCAACAGAATTTTTCTGTCGGCGTGATGAGATTGTTGTGACATCTGCAAGCCCCTGCAGTTTATGGGAAATTGGCATTCATAACATCCTATAAAGGGACTGTGATATGCGCTTAGTGATTCTTTTTAACTCACTGTAACTACTTTGGCCACCATACATCAAGGGCACTTAAAATTGTATGTAAAAAGTACTATTGCTATTTGAAAACTTCATTCAATGTATCAGTACAACTAGCGAGGCAATCTGTACAGGTCTGTGAAACTGGTCCTAGCTTCAGGATTTTTTGTTTTAACTTAAAAATGGGATAAAAATGAATGCGCTGTTAAGAGGAAAGAGGTGTGACACTTTGGAAGTGGGTGCAGAGAGCATCGACATAAGGACTGAGCAGTGTAAATGGAGTAACAGATTATGTTCCCTGGTTTGCTTTTCTAGGACCAGATCTAAAGAGAAGCAAGATAGTTCTACATTTTTGCTAAAGCAAGCATAATTGACGAAATTCCAGAAAGACTCAGAAAAGTTAGTAGACCAAAGCAGAAGATAACCTTTTAAGCAGAGAAACTGCAGCTCTGGAAAAGCATGTGAGAAAATTGTTGTAAGTAAATCTCATTATAGCAATGCTGATTTGTTTGGTGGACCCTAAGCTTCATGGTTATTCTCATTTTATATTTTAAAACCTTTCTAGATTGTGATTTACTCTATGCTGGCTTTTTGGATCCTTCTTGGACTTTATTTTCATAGTCTGTGAAGACTGGCTGTCCCTTGCTCCCTCTCATAAGGCTTTTGGTCCCTGATTTATCTTTAGACACCTTTCCTGTCTCTGCCTGCCGTTCATCCTTGTACCCTTTCATTTCCTCGGATCTGTGGCACATGGGAGCAGATGCTTCGTTGCCCCCAGGGAAGAAGCAATGGCGATGTGTTTCCAGGTGGTACCCAGCGAAAAGCAGCTTCTGCCCAGCTGTAGTCTTTAAGGGAATGCAACAAACAGTGGCATTTGGTTACTGTGCACAGTCAAGTACCCTAACTGTACTGTGTGCCTGATAGAAGTACAATCTTTGATGTTGATATCAGCATCACTGTATGTTCATGTGTTCAGGTTTATTTTTAAGAATTTTATTGGAGTTTTCACTTTAAATTGGCTTGTGAAACTGAAGCTTTTTACAAAACTTTGAGAAGTTTTCTGGGCTGATTGTCAGCTTCTGAACCTCTACTGGCTTCTAAAAATCAGTCGTCTTCTACTTAAGGAGAAACCTTTTTTTTATGTATGTATAGAACAACTGAAAACTGATGTCTCCATCTGGAAGAAGATGCTGATGTTTTGAAATAGTTACTATGCTTAGTCTGAGGCTTAACAGCACTATGTTTAGAGGCTGTGACAGAGCTGATAAGTTGATTTCTTATAGAAACCAGGCTCAGTCCCGGAGTCATTCGCTGACCTGCTCGTTGAACCAAAAGCAGATGGATATGATTTTAGTCAGTTGTATGAGACTGGCTACAGACACTGATGTACATTTAGCATGCTGTCCTTACAGTCCCTGTAAGCTATGGGAGACCTATGGCTTTGATTTCCATCTTGAGTTTGTCCAGTCCTATTGCAAGAAAGAATTCTTACTATGAACTCTGAGGGGAGAGGGATTTCATATTTATATTTTCATTCAGGAATGTTACCTTCTAGCAGATGGCTGCATTAGAAAAAAGTGATTTATAGATATCCTTTAGCTGTGGATTATTCTAGTGCAATACTGGCTCCCAACCTTATAAAAGGTCAAAGCTATTATAGATGGATCCATTTCATCTCCTGCTGAAATCAATGGAAAGGCTTCAATGACTTCACAGGGAGCTTAGCTAGCATAACAAAGTCTTCCCGAGAAGTACTATGTGGCCTAGTTGAAACCCACCAATTATGCTATATTTTGCTGCAACGTCTGGGTAACATTACAGTTACACAAGTTCTCTATTTAAGAGTATGCTCCTAAAATTCAGACTGTGTCAAGTTAACATCATTTTCACTAAGCCTAAAATATGTAGCTATGGTAATTAATTTATCTTGTTTAACAAATAAAAGGGGCTTATTTTGATTTGACTTCTCATTCCACAGTAGTAATGATTTGCATTAGACTATGGATTTTGTCCCACAAGGACATAATTGTGTAAGTTAAGCAAGTGTATTTAAGCATTTTCTTGAGTAGAGTCTAAATACAGGCTCTAAGACAGTCACTTTTACAAATACACCGTTGTCCCAACTTTTTCACTATTCTGCAAGCGTCCTGAAGTGATAATCATCTGTAAATAATCTGCTATGATTTTCTATTTCAAACTAGTGTTTTTCTTGATTCAAGGGCCATGGAGAATATGTCATTCCGTTGTCTTTTCGTCTTTCCTAAGACTGTGTGAGATATCTTTGATTTACTTCTTTGAGGGAGTCCCTGCCTGGTAATAAATAAATAGATCTCCGTTTTAATGCTGTTTCTCCCCTTGAGTGTCTTTCAAATGCTTTTAACTAGAAGGGATTTTGCTGGAGTAATCCATCAATGCTAGTGAGACCTCATTCAAATTGTGGAGGCCAGCAGTAGCAACATGACTGGCTCTGAAGAAGGTTAAAAGAACGTTGACCTTGCATAAAACCATGTCTGTTTCCTATAGGGATGCTCATCTAGGTTTGACAAGTTTAATTAAGGAAGCTGAGCGGAATTTGGAAATGTTCCCTGAGTTTCTTAACAGTTGGGAAACAGTTTGGATGTGGATAAAAGTATGTGCTTTAGTTGCAGAGGATGAAAATGGAAACAAGGAAAGAAAAAAAACCAACAAACCCAAACCTTTTTCTGCTGTTATCTGCAGAGGAGTCAATTATTAATGCTACTACAAATGTATAAAAGTTTTTTTCTTTTTCTTCAGCTGATGTGAAGATAGAAGGGAAACCAAGTGTCAGGCAGTGAAATTCATGGTTTTCTCCAGCTACCAGAACTCTGATTTTTCAGAGTTAGAATTGGACAGTAAAGTCTTACAGAATTAGATGATGAATTATTGTATATTTTTAAAAATAATAAAACCCAAAATCTGATACTGAAGTGTCAATTCAGAGATAGTTCATAGTTTTCTGAATAGTGCTGAAGGAATCAATTGTTGTATCCCTGGAGTTTAGCTATAAAACAGCTAAAGTGGAAATCTAAAAAATGATAAATATTATTTTGCATGTTCTTCTTGTTTTATATGTAGCACGTGTTTTATTTTCCTTATTTTATTCCTGTACTATAATGGACATTGTGCCCTGGATATTTATGTGCAGCTTGATATATGTGAATATTACTATTATTTCTTATATAAGAATGCTTTTCAGCTATTTTGTAGCAATAACCAGACTGAACAGCTGGACACACTGATAGGTCTTCCAAGGAAAGAAAGTATTTCATTATAAGTAACTTTTAGGTATATAAATACTTGGAGTTCAGTATCTACTGTTTCTGGAGAGACTTAGATGCATAACCATTACACCTTGCAACTCGGTGCCAGGCTAGAGATAACCTGTACTAACTCCGAGGTAGTTGATATGTCAAGATGCTTTACCGCAGCAACGTGCAAGGAGATCAACTTTTGTCCACGAAGTAAGACCTTGTTTTTCCTGTGTCTGAATATGTGAACTGTTCCTTATCTTTGCCCCAAAAGAAAATGAATGCAACAACCTAACCTACTAGCATGGTCGCTTGCCTGACACAGAAGAAACATCCTACTCAATCTGTGTCATCCCATTACTGTGTATATGTTTCCTACTAAGGTGTTGCTTCATAAAGCGGATGGAAAGGGGGGAGAAAAGGGTTGAATCTCCTTGAACAGAGAAAACAATTCCAGATGAGGTGCTGTTCTAACAATTGCCCAAAGGGGAGCGTTGTTTCAGGTGTGAGTGCTTGCTGGTGCAGGTGTTGAAGGTGGGGTAGGCAGAAGAATGTGCAGGCTGTGGCCTTTCATGGCTTGGAGGGCATGGGATGGGTGCTGAGCTGCTTAGGCTGAAGTGTTTCTGAGCATCTGCTGACACAGAATTGAGGCACCTAGGAACTCTAAATTAAAAACACTGGTGCCTACAGATTCCTAAATCTCCTTTTCAGTAACAGAGAATTCTCTGGACGAGCTTTGGTGTCTGGACCCTGGGACATGCTTTGGTAGTAGCAAATCCAGAGCAGTGCTGTTTGGCAAAGACAGCTTGCAGAAACCAAACAGTGGTTGCTAAAAGTGTTGCTTCATCATTGACTCTGTTGAAAGTTTGGGAAATGCAAGAAGAAACTGACTGGGAAACTAAACCATCTTTCGAGTTGATGAATTCCCCTTTTTGTAGCTGATATTGTGATCTAAGGCTGAAAATTACAGCCACTATGGTGAATCAATCCCATTGGAATTAATTTGGGGAATTTGGGGCATTAATTACCTTGTTTCTTGTTATGATCAAAATAGATCACAACTAATTCTAGTAATAATTAGTGACTATTCGGATGAACAAAAACCTTGACATATGGGGATGTATTGCTGCAATCCAATATTTATAAAGTGCTGGTTTTACATAAATCATGAAATGTGGTTATTCCCATGAGAGCTGTTTTATTTTTTCTACTTTAATGTTTTAATTTATAGACTTGAAATTGCAATTTGTTAAAATGCCAGCCAAAGAAAAATCTCTTTTTCTGATGAATCCCACCTGTTAGTAGACAGCAAAGAGGGACTTAGTTTAACTGTTTGTCTGCAAAAACCCTGTCAGCACCTTAAAACCACCCGAATACTCACACAGCCCATGCCACCACGTTCCTCTGTCTGTTTTTTTAAAAGGCATATTTGGGGAGAGAGGCTGGGAATCACCCTTTGAAAATACCTATGTTTATGTTTAAAGACTGTGAGAGGAATAAAGACACTGCTTAAAAACACTATTCTCATTTCAGGTCCCATGTTCTTCTATAATTGCTTTGGAGACTTAACTGGACTTTGGCGAACAAAGACTATGTTTATACTATGCATTGCAGGCTGATGTGAGCTGGCTTCTGAGCCAAAATAATTCTGAGTGACTGTATTAGTGTAGCATCGACTTAAAGGATAATAAGCCCTGCTGAGAGGTTATTGAATGTTTTGCAGTGGTAGCCAGAGTTAGGTCATGCATATACAAACTGCCGTCTCTTACCTCCCCCCTCCTCTTGGGTTCATCTTTTGGATCTGGTTGAATAGTGCGAATTTGCTGCTGCGTGTTATGAGGAAGAATGCATCAATGAGTAATTCTTATTGCCACGAGGTGCCAGTTTTGGGGTCATCCTAGGAGATATTTATCCTAGTTCTTAGATTAGTTAGTCCTTCTATAAGCTAACTTATTTGCTGTGCCCCTAACATGCAGGGACCTGTAGATACCTACAGTCATGCAAAATATTGACATACACTGCATTTTTAAAGGTATTTAACTACCTGCAGAGGTTCAAAGGTTTCCAAATAACTGCATGAAAAGATATCCAAGACATACATAATTTTTCTTATCCCCTGATAAGAAAAGGCAAAAATTTTGCTTCTGTTTTGGTTTTAAGCTGTGCATGACTGCAGATTCATGCCTGTACCCCGTCACTGCTTTTTTTTTTTTTTTCCTGTGTGCTTTTTGTTTGTTTGTTTTCATGCTGAATGAAAGCCTGCAGACCACGTTATCCTATAATTCTGGATAATTGTGTTATTCATTTTAAACCCCTTAGATGGTAGGAGGAAATAATCACTGTGCCTGTATGAATTAGAAAGGTGCCATTCCATTGAAACCAAGGTGAGACAATTTGTTTCTGGAATACCAGCAAGAACTGAGCTGCTGGAGAATGAATGCCTTTTGAGATAAAACTAGGCTAAACAGCTTTAAGCTTCCCTTTACTTGTTGGTGCCTGCAGTTCTGAACATTTTAATTGAAGTTTTTCTTTTGTTCCACATAAAAGAATGCTTTGTCCATCTGTTCAAAATGAAATGTTATTTTGTTTAAAAGAACACATTTTGACAGTTGAACTGTAATGTATTATTTTAAAAGCATTCGGTCATATCCTGAGTTGGTGTAAAATCAATACTGAAGTTAATGAGAACTATACACCAGAAAAGAATCCAATCCCTTTACCTTTTCCACCACATGTAATTTATGAGAGGGCTAGCATTTAATAATATCCTAAGGTAAGAAACACTGTTTTGTTTATCATACAGGTGACTGTAACTGTCCTTTTTGATCTGTGAGATGTGGAGCCTTAGACACTAATTATATAAGGTTTAGCCTTGAACATGATGTTTCTGCTTTACTTTCTCTGCCTTCAAAATGGGAATATATTCAAGTTTTTAAAAAATTATTTATATAGCTATTACAGAGTGGAATCCATAATTCTACATAGCAGCTATTGTTAAAATATACCTACTTGAATTTCTTCCAATTCGAGCAACTCTAAACTTCACTGCATGTGGAAGAATGCAGTACACAGACAACACAGATTTAAAGCTGAGCATCTAAAGATTGGCTTTATTAATAAAACATTCTATCACCAAGCAACTGAATACGTTTTAACATCCTTTATCAGATGTCCAAGGAAAGTGATGAATTCTGAAGAAAGTAAGATGATGTTGTCACTGTTTTTAATAAAAGACAAATACTTCAGGGGATATGTTTCTATTTCCTTTCTGATAATGACTAAGTTCTTGCACAACTGCACGGAATATAATGAGCTATTGAAGGGTATACAAGGTTATAGATGCAGTCATTGAGGACATTTCCTTAAATGTGAGCTCTCTAATATTGCACATAACTGATCATAATCTATAAAATCTGAGGCTAAGTGAGTTTTTCTGTGGAGTTGGTGAGTATCATTGTTGCTGTTGAATACTACTGACTATAAGAAGCCTAAGAAATATGGAAGAAACAAATCTTTAGTACATGTAAGAAGAGCAAAACAAAGAATAAGAAAAAAATTAATGCAAGTTTCATTAATTCAAGGAATAGTCACTAGATAATCAGTGAGTTTCAAGAGGTTTACGTTAGTGTATAACTTTTACTTTGTTAAAATGAGCGTCTAGAAAATATATACTGCATATAATTATTAATATTTAATGAGTACATTGAACAGCTTGACATGTGGGCTTGTGATAATAGAGGGCACCTAATTAACCCATTCATCAGTCATGAAGGAATGATAAATGGAGGCATTTTAAATACACGTTAGATAAATCTCAGGTAAAATATGTCTATCTGAGAAAATAAAAATGAAGTATAAAAATACAGGAAGGATAAGGCCTTCAAAGCTGCAGTGCCTCTTCATAAAAAATACTCTTAATTCTAAAAACTCCAAAAAAGTTAAATAAAAAAAGTTAAGAATTTTAGCTATTCCAAATAAGATTAACAGGGAAAACAAGGTCTTTCTAGCATCTCATGGCAATTGCTACCTTCAGTGTTGTTCAAAGACATAACATATGTGCATTTGATTTTCTCTTGAATTGCACAAACTGCATTCCACGAGCTTTGCCTTGACCTTGATGGACCAGTATTAACTCTCAGGTTCATTTTAGCTAATGCCTGCTTTTGTAGTCTGTGAGAATTGAATATAGCAGCAGCCAGACCTTCAGTTCCAAAGTCTGTCTTGGGAGAAGAAACCTGCGTGGATACATCACTGTGCGTTATGAAAACTGAAGGACCTGTGGCAGAGAGCATAAAACCAAAATTCCTCTCCCATTTGAAAATATGAATGTCCCGGATCTTCTGAAGGTAAGTTGATTTTCTTCTTATTTCAGGTTATTTAGCAATTGTACAGGAATATCTCGGCAAGAAGAGGAACTCTAGAAACAGAGATATTGGAGAGCTAAAAAATAAGTATAGTGTTATGTGTGTGTGTGCATATATCTATATATGCAATCCAATTTATTCTCTAACTGAATGGTTCAACATGCCTGCAGATCAAAGGGTGCTCTCTCCTGTTCACAGCCTCTCTCCTTCCCCCAGAATGCTGTGTGCTGTTAGAAGTGGTTGGGAAGCTAATTCAACTCTATTTGGTGCATGGCATCCCAGAGCCATGGAGGAGCAGGAGTGTATCACAGCAGCTCAGAAAATTGCACCTGGTATCAGGGACCGTTGTTTAACGCAACTCTTCTTCCTCACCACAGCCTCTCGTCTGATCTTTCTGTCATAAAAGCCGAGGGACTCTTTGATCCTACACTAAGAGTACCTTAATCTCACTTCTGCCAAAATGCATGTTTTCCTATCATGTGGCCTGATGCAGTGGGGTGCCTCTTAACAGTCACTTGATCCAAGTTATCACATCTCTTGGAAACGTGAGTGCATCTCTTCCCTGTGAAAAACGGTACCATTTTAAAACTTAGCAGAACAAATACAATACCAAGGACTAGTTTTATTTTTATGTAAATAATGGGCAAGATAAGAATACAGCCTGTGTAATTTGTATTTAAATATACTATTCTCTATGGGATGTGCTAGTAGAAAGCCTGTGGAACTGATCAGAGGATTAGCTTTTATACCAGCTGCTGCTACTGAGAGAGAGAAAAACAGTTCTAATTCAACATATTGCTCTAGCACTTAAAGCACCTGTATTGTTCAATCTGACTCCCCATAAGCCTACTCCAGTTCTGTTTTCATTGACATTTAAGGAAACTTCAGATAATAGTTTTCAAAATGTCTGTATGCACAGAGCTGCCTGAGGAATCTTCCTGAAAAGATATGTACTTATCACTTCATCCTAAACTAGAACAAAAAATCATAAAGACTAAATATATTTTAGAAGGGGATGTCTAGAAATAATGAATTTTGGAAAAACAAATTGTCCTCCTTTCTGGCTGCTCAGCTGGAAAACTTGTGCTGAAAAATCAGTGGATTAAGGGTCAAAAGTAATTTACGTTGCTTCAAGTAAAACCTTAAAATACATTTTCACTATAATTTGTTCTTTGAATGAATTTTTTTAAGTAGCAAGAAATATTGAAATAATCTCTAGCATAAGTTTTTGGATTAGCATATCCTTTCAAGGAGTGTATATATCTTGTTCTCAAGCTGTAGGGAGATGAGTATCAATTCTTGTACTATGTAGTAACTCCAAATGAATTAATTACTGAAAACTTAGGGACACAATGTGAGAGACTGAATACTAATCTCAGAAAGGAAAAAAATATTAGAGACCTTGGTAGAGTGACAGAAGAGCCAAAGATGGACAATGAGATTTGGTGGCTGAGAAAGAGATTGAGGAAGACTCAGCCTGTGTCCTCTCTGAAAATAGGCAATGGAGGACGATGAACACTGTCAAGCTTACACGGTAACTGCATGTTAGTGATTCATAACACCAAATGTCTTTAAAAATCAAATTATCTATTATTTACTTGCTGAAATGTTTAGAATTCATCTAAAGTAAAACATAAGAATAGCACCAGTTTGAGAAATATTGCTATGATATTTAAAATTTCAAAACTAATATTAGGAAAAAACTATTGATTTCAACATCTGTGCAAATACTGGAAAAAAGGAGGTAATAGTAATGAAACTGGAATATTGAATTATAGACATATTTTCACTTGTAATATTTTTCTTCTGCATTTTCAATATTAAGTAATGACGGTGACCTCATTTCTGCCAGAAACATTAGTCTGTGGAAGGATGTACCTACAAGCTCCAGAAACTAATCCAGGGAAATGTCATGAACTGCACAGTTTCCTAATTCCTGTTCCCTGCTGGTTCCCTTGTGGATAAAAGTGAGTATATATGACCACGTTTCAAACTTGCCAAGGTTAAATTTGGACCTCTTACTGATATTGCAGCATTGCCTCAGGTTGCTGTTATGCTTGGGACTTGTATGGGTCCCTACAACCATCTGCCTGCTGGAGCCCACCTACTGCTTATGTGGTCTATGTGATTTTAACAGGAAAATTAATATGGTTAATATTTGTGGAATCCAAGTAGATCTGTAATGTAGTCTTAGTCTGCTGTTTTCCATCACAAAAAAATAATTCATGCTATCCTTATACTTGATGGCTTTCATATTGAGAATAATTCCATGAGCAAGCAATCTGGTGAAATCTAAGTTCCTGTGGATTTTTGCCTCATGGCTGAACCCTATGGTGTTTAGTATGCCGTGAACTAGAAGTGAAATTTTCCCTCCCGTTACGAAATTTATAGCTCCTCTTGGTAGCTCAACATCTTTGACAGAGAAGCCAGAGAAAACACCTTTGCATGTTGCACGAATCTGTAGAAATTGAGATCTTTTGAAAATTAAGATTTGTCTCAAATTAGACTTAAGTGTAACAGTGATTTCAGAACTGCTAGGGAAGGGGAGGATGGACTGATTTACATCTGAGGAGCATGATCAAATATTTTATATCCTGGCCTACTGTTTAATTTCCTGCATGTGCAAAAGTCCTGCTTATTTCAAAACCTGGAAAATGGCCTAGGGAGTTAGCTTCCTTATCTCCACATTTAAATTTACTGCAGGAGATGAAAAATGACATTTCAATGCAAACACTCAGCAAAACATGGGAAAGTAACTTTAATTTAATAAGCCAATTATTTTCCTATTAATTAAATGTGTATTGATTGTTGCAAGAACAATTATTGAGTTTAGCAAGTATGAAAGAGATTAATCTAGTTGCAATCTAATTAGTTCAGAATTGCACGGGCAATACAAATACATAATTAGAAGGAACTGCACTTGTAGGAAAGTTAAGGATTTATTAATGAAAAATGCTCTAATTTTATCAGTACATATTGTAGAATTTACATAAGAATTCAAGGAAGTAACAGTTTTAGAAAACTGCTAGTTTACAGTCTCTCCAGTTGCCTAAAGATTGCACTTACAGGTGTGAAGACGACAACGATGAGATGGGTACCAGTCATGCTTATAGCCTAAGTCTGTATTAAAAGTATTTGTATTAAATTGTCACGGTTTAACCCCAGCCGGTAACTAAGCAGGATGCAGCCGCTCGCTCCCCTCCACCCAGTGGGATGGGGGAGAGAATCGGGGGGGGGGGAGTAAAACCCGTGGGTTGAGATAAGAACAGTTTAATAGAACAGAAAGGAAGAAACTAGTAATGATATTAATAACAATAATAGAATGGCAATACAAGAATTAAAATACACAAAACAAGTGATGCACAATGCGATTGCTCACCATTCACCGACCGACGCCCAGTTAGTTCCCAAGCAGTGATCTGCATGCTGCCCCCCCGCCCAGTCTATATACTGGGCATGACGTCACATGGTATGGAATACCCCTTTGACCAGTTTGGGTCATCTGTCCTGGCTGTGTCCCCTCCCAACTTCTTGTGCCCCTCCAGCCTTCTTGCTGGCTGGGCATCAGAAGCTGAAAAATCCTTGACTTTAGACTAAACACTGCTTAGCAACAACTGAAAACATCTGTGTGTTATCAACATTCTTCTCATACTGTATGCAGAATGTAGCAGTATACCAGCTATTAGAAAGAAAATTAACTCTATCCCAACTGAAACCAGGACATAAATAAATAAAAAGCAGCTCCTTTACCACCAAAGGACTGAAAACCTGCTATAAAGAACAAAAATGCTGCACTTCCAGTAGATGGCCAAGGGAGAAAATAATTAAAAGACCTGCCTGTCATTAAAACATTGTGTTCCCTCTTGCGGAGTAGAGGTCGTGTAGCAAAGAAAAGCACAGGACAGCTGGGATCTGTTCTGCCAGAGGATCTATGCATGTGAACAGTCTGAATAAAACAACCCGCTGAGGCAGCGTGTGGAACAGAGGGACGAGCGGCGCAGGCAGAGCCAGGCTGAATGGCCCCTTTTCCCTCTACGCATACACAGAGAGCACTCACGAAAAAGCTTACGCTGTAATTCCTAAATGTTATTAAATTAAAATGGTTTCACTGACAGGGCTGGGTGATTTTTATACCGGGATTTTTAAGGAGATGGACCATAAATTTTAGTGATGTTGGGCAGTATTTTATAGTTGTATAGGCCAAATGAGGTTTGTGGGTCATTTTGAAGCCCTTGCTAGCTAAACAAGCAAGCAATGTATTTAACTCTCTTGTCATTAATGGGAAAGGATCTGTTGAGATGTGTCTTTTAAAATGCTTAGAGAAATTTGGTGAAGCATTATGTTTAAAGCAAAACAAAACTAATCAATCAAGGAGAAAGGATGAATTAATCCTGTTGCTGCAAGATCACGCAGAAGGGACTTAAAAAGTCAGGTAGTTCAGAGGAGCTGTAGTTAAGCAGTTAAACTTTTCCAGGTGTACTCAGATAAGAGCTAGTATTATAAGATGCAAATTTTTTTTTTACTGATAGAATTAATATAGTTGTCTGATGATTAGATGCAGTAGAAACAGAAATGTAAAAGTAAAAAGAAAGTAGAAAGGAATTCTTAGAAATTTTGAGCACATTAATAAAAGAAAAGGCCTTTTCTCAGGTACGTGGTGTAGAAAAACTGTAGCTGTGAAAGATAAAATATAATGGATAATAATTGAAAAAAAAATTGGCTTGTGTCTGAATCCTGAGGAAATTCCCTTCAAGATAGCATTTTCATTACTGTTTTAAAACCCATATTCGTTCATAAAGCTTTCCAAAATGTGTCACAGAAATTTGTTAGCCCTATTAGTAACTGTCTTTCAGAACATGCAACAACAAAATTACTTGTTCACGGTTGGAATGGATGAATAGTGTCGGCAGGGATCAAATCTTGCGAACTCCTGTTTTAGTTCTTTGCTTTTGTTACTAAGCTGTTTCCCATCAATTTCGTCGGATATGACAATTTAAAGCCAGTCAAATAACTGTGCATATTTCATCCTTGCTTCTCCTTTGTACTCTCCTCAAACTTATTTATTTTGCAAAATAGAATGAAACTCCGTCTGTCTCGATTTGTTGGAGTTCGCTCTCCTTCACACTCTTCCCAATTAAATATTCTAGGTCACAGGCTCGCTGCAGATTACCAGCTCCTTGCCCGTGTCTTTCTCCCCATTCACAGTTTCAGTGCTGTGAGAGCAGGGGGCAATTAGCAGTCTTCTGCAGCAGCTCTTTCATCCACTGAAGACACGGACTGTGCATTACTGGCTTTTAGAGTGAGAAACCCAGTAGTGCCCCTTGACCTATTGCTTGTGTGTCAGTGAAAGAAGATGAAACAGCTGTTTCTCAGAGGACAGCAAATGTATCAACAAAACACTTTGTTGAGATAGCTACCTCGCACAAATCTAGCCTCTGTACCTAGATGTGGCAAATAAAGGCTATTTTGGGTTGACAAATATATAATAACTCATGTGTAGAGATTTGTAAAAAGCAAAGTTTGTTTTGCACAACTTCAAGCCTTTCTATGTGTAGGGCCTAGGAAAAGTTGGTGTGCTTTTAGGTCAAGGAGATGTGATATGCAATGTTTTCGCTTAGGGCAAACTTTGTGAAGCGATGTAGGATCCCTCTGCTCTGGGACTGTGTGTCCTGACACAGCTGCTGCTCTCTCTTCCTGTTTCTTTCACTTTTTTCCTCTGTTTCTCTTCTCTACTTGTGCTTTTTTTGTTTATTAAACTAAACTAACTTTTTAAAAATTTCATCAATGCTATTTCTGCAAGTCTTATGTTACGCTTAGTCGAAGTTTATCTGCTTCTCCAGGTATTGGTACAGTGATGGGTTAGCAACCAAACGTTGTGCATGTGGGCTCTTGCATTTGTGTACTTACTTTAGAAGTCACACCAAGAGGAGGAGTAGAAAGTAGTACCTTTCAAATAGCTGTATTCTTATATTTCTACCTTTTTTTACTAGGATATTCCTGGTGTAAGTTAGACTTCAGTGCCATTATCTTCCTTTCTTATTTGATTGCATTCTCTTTTAGCCACCTACACCAGAAAAGAGCAATATTCAAAGGATGAGAAACCCTGAAGCAGACTGTTGAATGTTCATAATGTATGTATTTGTAGGAAAATGGATGAGTAAGAGGGAATAGCTAAGCAAACTATTGCATTCTAAATATACTGTAAAGTATTAACCCTAGCTAATGCATTAACTATTAATAACTTAATACTATGTATTCATAACATATTTCAATGAAAAAACAAGAAAGGGATCTTGTGAGTGTCTGTTTTCAAGATAAATACTGCAATGATGGAAAGAATATTTGATTCTCTTGGCATGTGTTTCAATAACTGGTTTAAAGGAATCACCTCTCAAACTTGGCTGATGCTGTATGATACAGTAAAGTAATAAAAAAAGTGTGTTCAACGTATGTCTATCTGCAAAAATCCAGATCCAATTTTTGTATCATTTTAAAACAGAAAATCTCTTAACCTGCTCCTGTATAAACAGGTTTATTTGATTCATATGTGGTTTTGCAGGCATTTGTTAAGGAAGAAATCCAAAATAAGAGACTCAAAAGCGTGCATTTCACAGTGGGAGTATCTTGTAAGGAGGTAAGAAGCTGGTTTTTTAAGCATGTAGGTAGTCAACGTTTAGCTAAGAGTAACAAGGAAACGTATTTGGATTTCCAGTTTCCTATAGGCACAGTAGAATGCTGTAAACCAAGGTCATTATATCCTATAGTACAGGCTATAGATTACAGGAATTCAGTATGTTTCAGCTGGGAGTTATTATAAATCAGCTGTTGTTAAATGTGATAGCTTAACCTTTTTGAAAATCTTATTTGTACTCCCCAGAGCCTGTGGTGCCAATTTAGACTAACTGTTGAACAACAACCATGCATATTTTTAAGCAAATTAAATTCAAGCTGTAAAGACTGAAACAGAATTCTTTGCAAAGTGGTTGGACAATAGAAATTTTCACTTTACTGCAATTTTTTTACATTGCAATAGAAGGTCACATTGTATGTGATTCATGGCATAAATGGTTTTGATATACCCCATCACCTTTCAAGACTTCCTTGGGTAAAGTGTTTAAAGATTAGGAAAGCTCTCTAGAGTAACAGAGCCTATTAATCCTGAAGACCTTCTGTGGTTGGGAGAACACTTGAATATATAGAAATTTCAAGAACATGTGGAAGGCACAATAAAGCCCAAAACACATGTCGTACTGAATGGTACCTAGCAGAGCTATTCTAATCTGATCATCACCGCGCCCTGGGAGAGCTCTAATAAGTGTATAGCTGCAAAGGAAGATTGAACAGGCACGTGTCTGGGGTAATGATTTTGGATCTCCCGGTTTAGACATAGCCAATGTTGCCTACTATTTTCTCTGATACTATGGGAAGTATTTGCAGGATTCAATCCATATCTCAAAAATAGGATATTGATTAACTTTATTTGATTATTCCCCCCCCCCCCCCCCCCCGTTACGCTTATTCTTTTGTTGAATGTGATATCATGAAGCTACAGACTGTAATGTGTCGTTAAAGTGTGTTCTGACTCACGGAGATAGAGTTAAAACCTCTTTCTTTGACCATCAGAAGTTGGTGTGCTGCTCTAGCACTGGAACCGTTCAGGGCTACAGGGTAGGAACACTGATGAACTGATAAATAAAATGGGCAGAGAGAGAATAACCCTTCGAGGTGTGGAGGGGAGACAGAACATACTCAAATTCTGGAACATGTTTGACTAAAGAAATCCTCACAGAATTTCATTGTAGCCCTAAAGGTCTAGGATATATTTGGGGTTGTTTTGTTTGGGTTTTGGCATTGGTTTGTTTTAGCTATGTGTTCAACTGTACGGAATAATTTTGGTTTGTATTCTCCTCAGAAAACTGTTTAGGTAAGAAACAGAAAACATCAACATTGCATGTGTAGCTGCCACTGAATATTTGCGCTCCTTGTCTGAAAGGTACAAAATAGTGAACTTATGATGAAAATACCTAGAAAGATGCCATGGTAAACAATGCAAAATTTGTTCCTTAAAATCAAGAAAATAGATCAAGCAGAATAAAGCAGACAGAAAGAACATTGTGACTTAACTGAAGGTGAATACATCTGCAGTTCAAATGGTAATATTAGTGTTAGGAAATAAATGAGTAAAAGATACACCATTAATGAAATATAGAGGATATGGCGTGTATCTCCCTGTATTATTTTCTGACTAATATCATCATATACATTCAGTAAAAGACATTATCTATCACTGGATTTTAGAGTTTATTTTTAACTGTTAGAATGAGAGAGTAGTTTTAAGACATTCTTCAGAATGATCTGATGAAAGTGCAGCAGCTAGGTAATCTTTTTTCAAAGTATCCCTTAATTTACAAATGAGGTAAGAATTGATTTCTATAGTTACTGCCCTTACTCATACAGAAGAAAAAAAGTATTTTTCTCCACTCCAGATGCTATATTAGAAATTGCTACTATGTCACAAGTCATTTTAGGTGAAACTTGCTACACTCTGAATGCGAGCTGTAGTCTCTTTAGTTGACTTTAGTTGCCACCAGAAGAGCAACACACATCGTAGCGTAGTCCACCCTGCCTGAGAGCCCATCACTACTTAAAGCTCCCATTTAGGTTGGTGAGATTATGGATGCTCTCTTTCGAATGCTGCATGTCTAGTTCATCACAAACATTCAGAGTTGAATTTTTTTTTTATGTTCGATTATGGTTTTTAGCAGAACTATCTGCCGCCTTCGTCTTTGCTTTTGACTGAAACATTAACAAGGAGAGTATTTGTGATATCTATTGCCAAACAAGTAGTTTTGAAAATAGATGCTGACTGGATAGTCAATGCAGCTAACAGATGGTCTTGTAACACGTTCTTTTGAATCACTAAAAAAGAAAAATAGATTCACTTGAGCTTCTTTCTCTCAGCAGACGAGCTCTATGACAAACAATAGAATCCTGCTGGTTCCTTAGTCAATTGAAAAAAATACATTGTCTGCCTCTAGAAGACAAGGAGAAAGACAAATTGCCTAGGAAAAAGAGCCCGTAGGTGATATCTGCTCTCTTAGTCTAACTCAGTGTTCCTGAGAAGAAAAATTGAAGAGCATAGCCTTCAGTACACCTATGCTATTGCAATGCTATGTTGTTAATGCTTTTTTTTATTTGTTGTTTTGAAAACACTGATTATTCGTAATCACAGCCTGCACACAATTAATCATTGTCAGCTGACAGATGGCAGATGAATTTGAAAAATATTCTCTTTATAAATGTTTTCTTTGGATACATTCACATTTTCTATACTTTATTGCTTTTTCAGCCTTCAAAAAGAGAATTAATACAAAACCAGGATCTTTTCTTTTTAAAACCTCAATCTCATCTGCTGTTCATAGCCTGTGGCATGAACAGCTAGTTATTGTTACAAACAGGATGGTAACAAATCTGGATCAGCAAAAAGAGAATATACAAAAATTTCCTGAACCTAATTTTCCCACACTAAACACCATGAAGTGACCACTAACCAGTAGCCTTCTACAAATAAGCGTCTGATACTTTGTGCTTTGGGAATACTTTCTACTCACTTTGCATAAGTGGCAGCAAGTCCTTCAGTAAGAAAATAGATTTGTCATCTGTTTTGCTGCTTCATAAAATCTTTGTGAAATAAGCCTGTCCAGTTATTTAAGTGTGCTCAGTCCTGAGGTCATGTTTGCCAAGTCTCAATTTCTCAGTTATATAGTTAAATTATTAACTATAGCTTAAGGAATGCAACATTTAGGCTTTTACTTTTGCATGCTTCTATTCTTAATAGAAGAAATAGGACTTTTGAAAAATTTTTGACTCGGAAGATGGCATCTAGACTTTAATAAGCAGGACTTTCAATAAACTTCAAACTGATCCTAAGGAGATGGATGACTTTCAGTTGATGAAAACATCCATTTGTTACTGGGTTATTAAAGAGATTATTTGCTAAGGTGCAAGGGTTTTTAAAAAGCACTATTTTAACAAGCCCACGCTATTTCTTTTCACAGACTTGGTCAGTGAGCTTCATCCGTGTATCAGCATAAATTGACAGAGTCAAGTGAAATGCATAGCAAGATGTCTGTATTGATTGGCAGACTTGGCCTGTGAAGCTATTATGGGCACACAGTGAATTTCCCTTTCAGAAACTGATTGGCATCTTTGCACCATAAGCAGCTTGATGAGGGCTAATGTAAGGAGGGAAGAGGTTCCAGCACATGTCCTTGATGATATAGGTATATATCTATTGATTTCGAAATGGGAATGACAATGTCAGTGTGGCGTACGTGTGCTCTGTGTAGCAGATAAGGTAGCCACGTTCTCTAGGGGGAGATGTATGTCTCTTCCTCATCTTGTCATTAATTTTCTACAGGTTTCTTATTCAGTTCTGGGAACAAATTTTGATAGTGAAATCCTTAGGGATGTAAATTCAAGAAACAAAATTTTAACTTCATGTGGTAGCAGCCTCAGAAGATATTGGAGACATGTTCAGAACATAATACTCATAGCAGAGGTGTAAACATGCATAGTTTTCTATGAAAAGATGCAGATGCTACAAAATTGAAACCTGCATCTCAGTATCAATGAGGTTTTGTTTTGAGAAGAAAAGGAAAAATAAGTTAATTTAGTTAAGCTTCTAGTTCAGAAATTTTAAAATTATTTATTTTATGTTCTGATATTGCTTCTTGTTCTGAAAGTACTCTGCATCTGTTAGAGGCCTCAGAAAAAAATCATATTGAGCAAAACATCCATTTTTCAAAAGATTTTTTCAAATATGATACTATAATTTCTTGTTTCTCTTGCATTCCAGACTGAAAATGTGATCCTGTAGAAATCCTTAAATTCCAAGTAAACCAAAAAGTAAACTGGGGTTCTTTTTTTCTTCTTTTTTCCAGTTTTCTTCGTAGTAATAATATACATTAATTTCTATAATACCTCCACTGCAAAAAAAAGAAAAAGCTTGTATTTCTAAGTTGGGGTAGATAAATCACGCTTGTATCATTATGCAGATATGCTACATGTACTCACATAGTAGCCTTTAACAAGGTCCTTCAAAGTTTAGCTAGTTTCTAAACAGTAATTAATTGTCTCAGCATTACAGATCTGGCCTGGTGATCAGTACGGATGTTTTTACCCACACCTTTCTCCTGCTTTCCACAATTGTCTGCCATAGGAAGCAAGGACATCTTTGACATACTGCATTCTTCTATTTCATCATGAATTTCAATAATTGTTTTAAAGGAGAAAAACTGTTCTACTCTATACTAATTAAGAGTCCAAAAACCAAATCCTCCAAAGCTACAATAGATTCAGCTCCCCAGTTTTTGGCTGACATTCATTCATTTCTCCTTCAAGTTAAAACTTTGTTTTGGGGGGGGGGGGGGGAAACACCAAAGAAAAACAACACCTATATATAAGGAGAATAAAATCCTTAATTACTAATCAGGAGAGGAGACTCTTGAAGGAGATATCGGTGAAGAATAAATACTATGAAATAATAAATGCACTCAAAAATAACATTGCATAAGTGATGCAAGGAGAAAAGAAAAACATCATTAGGAGATTAATCAAGGAGATTTACAATTGTGTCTTTTTTTTTTTTCTAAATATGATGAGAGTAATGTTAACATTTATCAAAACCATTTTTTCTTTTAGTGCCACTTTGAACTCAGGGTATTACTTCATGCATTGTACGAAATATATCCCATTAACCTTTCTCCCTTTGTAGAAAATCAAAATGATCCTTACTCTTCTCACAGCTACTGACAAATGGTAGTTCTGCCATAGAAGTCTGCATTTCATAGGCTTGGCCCCATTTCAGAGGATTGACCCTACAGAACTTTGCTCGGAGTGCCTAATTTACCTAAGAACTTTTTACCATAGGTTTTATGAAATGCTGTAAGATCAATACTCAGATGATTGATCAGATGACTCATTTTTCCAGAATCTCAGAATATTATAACCTTTAAAAAAGCAGAGAATATAAGTTTTGTTGTTTGGTTTTTTTTTAAAGGCTGCTAATGATATAGTTCTTTGATTCTTATAATAAAGAGAAGTGCTTTAAACTATTAAGAGATATATTGACATGTAACATGAGAAAACTATGAGGAAAAAGAATGTACCCAAGAAGCAGCTATTTGCTCAAAGTTGTTCATGAGATGAATAAGACAGTTCAGAGCATTTTATACTGTTCTAGATACATCTCAGTTACCTGAATATCACATTAGTGTCATATTAACATCTTTTCCTCATTTTTATCTAGCTGAAATTTGACTTGCTCTATGTTGTGCTGTATTACATGTTGGAAATTAGAAAGGCATCTGGTCCTGTGATAACTGGCTTTGGGGGAGTTGTTTTGGTTTGGTTTTTACACTACCCATGAAATCCACCTTGCCACTTCCAGCTCTACCATCCCATAGTGTGCACGCCATCACAATGGAGTAAAGAGGGGAACGTTAGGCAGGTGAGATGGCTACTGTCATATCTCTTAGAGCAGTTTGTTGGTGAGTAAGAGTTGCAGAGCAGTCTGAGACATCTTGCGGTGTCAAGCACAATAAATTGCTTATTACTTATAAAGATAAGACAGCACAAATTCTTTCCAGCTTTAACTATCGCTTCCGTTGGCAGTCTGGGAAATTGAAATTAGTTCTTTCTGTTTTGGCTTCCACCTGCATGTTGAAAGTTCTGCCTCTGTCTTCATGGCACATTGGCTAGTTGCTCGCTTTTGACAAGGGAGAGTATTGCAATCCTATTGCCCCCAGACTTACACCAGTTTTTCAAAATAAAGTTCACAGAGATTGTTATATGCTGAACTTTTTGAGATTCTGTCATAGGGTCAAAATTAATTTAGCTGGTAAATGTTTCATATGAACCTTTGCAAAGGTTAGGATTCCGATTTCAGAATACAAGTTACAGTAATTGGAATCTACCCTCTGAGTTATTGCTGTTGTCTATGAAGATGTAGACTTGTTTTCAGAAGTCAAAATATGGCTTTAAAATATCTTATTTTACTCCAAGACCACCCCTCAAAAAAACCCACCAACTTTCCAAAACTTATGGCAAACTTGAACAAAATAGCAAACTGTACTTTTATTTTCTTACAGGCAAAAAACCCCCACCCATGACTATCTGCATGTAAACAAACATTATACGAGTCTGATTATGATTATTGCTCTTCATTGCTTAACATCTGTCTACATCTTATTGTTTCTTCCTCCTTCATCTTAATCCATTTATCTCATTTTCATGTTACATCTTATTAAGAAGATGAGAGATTACGATGAGAGATTACTCACGGCTTTATTCTCCGTGTCAGTATGGTGACCAACATCATAGTAGTCAGCCTGGCTGAATGCTAAATTACTGATGAAACCTATGCTCCTAGTGAATGACTGGATGTATATTCAGTTGCTACCTTCCAATTTTTGTATCAACTAAAGCAAAAGTCCCACAGATGACAGCCTCATTCACTATGCAGCCCTAATTCATCCCTCGAGCACTGTCCACCCTACACAAAATGCAATTAAGTAATTAAAAACTGTATCAAAATGCATACACGCAGGGGGGACAGGGAATTAAAGATGCACAGTCAGTGTTAATTCTAGCATTTCTTCATTTTTCAGTGCTTGACTTTGCAGACTTAATGATCTTTTAACAGAATTTTTGCATGTAACTTGCTATGTTTGTTAAACAGTAAATTGAAAGAAACTCAGAATGGCTATCATGGGGGACAGTATAGAGGCCCACAAAGCTACCATTTAGAGCGGTCAAGTCAACACTTCAGACCTCTTTCTATTCAGCTAACAAGATTTATAAGCCGTCAAAGTTGTAAATTTTCACCCTTTATGAAGATCAGCCACAAGATATGGCATGTATCTTGCTAGAAAATTAAACTAGGTAAGAACTGTAGTTTTTATTCCAGATTTTCTCTATATACAGTCTCCTGTTCCTTTTGTGCCGACTCTGGGTACTCTAAGCTCCGTTGTGGTCTCTCTGTCTCCTGAACTCCTAGGTTCCTGTTTTGCTCCCTAACATGTGAGATTATTAATTTTAAGAGTATTAATTATAAGATTAGTAATTTTAATATGATTTTTTTCTGTCCTCTAATATTTTAATCTGGCCATGACTATGCATGCCAGGGGTGCAGTCTGCCTCTGACTTCAGAGGTGTGTGACAGGGGCTAAGATAAGACTCAAAATTAATGGTATAGGTCACTATCAGTATATGAATATATAAAAGTAGGCAGGAAGGTACTTAAAGTCCTGGCTTTATTTAGAAAAGTGTTATGGTAAAGCAGAAAGCGATGACCATTTATCAGTATGAAATCTATAATAAATCTTAACATTGTTAAAGGCTACAGTGGGACTGCTGAGACTTTAGGGGAGTTCATAATCCAAGAAAAACACACCTACGTCCATTGTAGTGGCAATGTTGCAAACATCAGTGTACAACATTTCAGAGATTTGGGCATAAGGTGAAATAATTTTTATCTTTTTCAAAATAATGATATAATCCTTGTATTCATTGTAATACATGCTAAACTTGCATGTATTAAAAAGAGAAAATGTTTCTATTTCAAGTCCTTCTAAATGGATTTGAATTATTTTCCTACTTTTTAATTCTGCCTTTGAAGCACAATATCTGACCTTGCTGTCCAGTAGAATTATAGTTTAAATGAAAACCCTGGTAATTTTTCCTGAATCCCTGCAGGCTTTCAGTTAGAACTATACGTCAGTGCACAATGCAAGGTGCAACTGCTGTGTAGTCCATCAGCACAGTGACATTAAAAACTGGTGTTATTTTAAGCTCTTTTTTAAACAAATGGTTACACTTGATTCATAATCCATTGAGTCCATGACTGTAAACAATACCAGAATTTTCTCTGAAAATAACCTGTAACTCACTGGGGAGCATGACAAACATCAGCATGAGTACGCAATAGTCTTGAAAGTCCTAGAGAAAGAGATGTGGCTTGAAAGAATAACACTAAAAGAAAGCTAAATCTAATTTCAACAATTATGATGTCAACAAAATATTTGTAGATACAACCTTTCACCTAAGTAATCTAAAATGTTAGAGGGAGAAAAAAAATCTTTTTCGTCAAAATAAATATTGTTTTCCTGACCTGGGTCTTGCTTTGCACATTTTGAAGTATGGAATAGCCCTCAGGGGAGACGGCACTGTTCTTGAAACATGTGAGTCTAAGGCCTGTAGTGATGTTGAAAGGAATGACAGACAGATGCCTCTTTGTACATTTGAGTGTAATGCTGTTTAAAAGAAAATGCAATGTTTAAATGGTCCCTGGTCGTCTTTTTGACATATTCAGATTGTAGTCAGCTCTGCAGGGAGATTTAGCTGTCTATTCTGTCAGATGGAAGACTGGGAACTATACAGAAGTTAGCAGAAGCCAGAGATGAAATTTACTTCTTCAATTACATGCTAAGTCATGCTCAAAAGAAAATATAGCATTCCATTTTGAATTTTAAATGTAAGTTTTCTTTCTGTTGCCATCCTGCCAGACTCTGCTGATAACCTTCCAGCTGGAGGCTGTTATCAATGGGAAAGAGGTCAAAAACACTGATCCCAGAAATGGGAAAAAGCTTGGGACACTAAAGACATGAAATTAAATCTAATTCAAGAAGGATGTTTACAATGTAATGAGTCCTGGAGGTTAAACTTGAGTACAAAATACTTACATTTCTAATATGAGTATGTTTGAGTGGAGAAGTTTTCATAATAGTGAGAATTATTCTGCACTGTTTCTAAACTTGCTCTTGTGAAGAACCAGGACACTTGCTTCTTACTCAGGAGTACAAAGGCAGCACAAAATTACCATCTCTGCATGTTGTAATGAAGTTGCAACACTTCAAAGGCATTTTAATAACAAAAGTGTTAGCTACATTTCTTTTATGTATGTTAGTTGTGCATTAACTGGCTGAAGAATTTGCATGCATTTCTGCTGTGGAGTTGTGAAAATGATGGTTCCTTAAACATTCATTGCTTCTGTGAAAATACACAAATAACTTGCTCCAAATAAATTTTTCCTTCTCAGGAAAGTTGTATTTAAGAGATGCATATCTTTGGGTAAGTCCTGATGTGGCAACAGTGAACAGAATGTATGGAAGATACTGTTGGGCTTTAATTTTATATGCCTATTTTAAGACTAAAGAAGGGTGAATAGGACATCCGTCCCAGAAAGTCCCTAAGCTGCTCACTGTTGTGGTCTGGATAGTTCTATGTGGGGAAGTATCACTAAAACTTTGCTCTGTTCTAGTATTCTTTAAGTAGCTGCTGCCTAGTTAGGTGCATATGTACTGATTTGTTTTGTTTTGTTTATCAAGGTCACAGTAGATATGTATGTAGAACAATATGTACTTGTTTATGTAGTTAAAAGAACAGAAATTTGATTGTAAAGTTAAAAGTATTTCTGTTTCATAATTTAAAGGAATGTTTCTTTACAATTTTCTACATCATCATTTACTGATGACAAGAGTTAATATTCCTGACAGAACTGTAGATAGTTACTTTTCTCTCTCAAATATGCCAAAATCACCAATGTAGTTTAAAGGTTTATGTGTTTTAGCTTAAGTTTTATAGAGAATTTCTTCACTTCAGAGATTAAATTTTACATAGTGACGACACTGACAGCATTGTCTGCAGGGGCAGAGAGAAAATACTCCACTAATGAAGAAAACATTGAGTTACAAGAACAGCTGAGGGCAGGATGGAAGAAAGACCATTAGTAAACTCGCAAAGGAATTTGGGGGGTGTGTCTCACCATTCAGTAGAATTGCATCAGTCGCCATTCACGTCCCTGTTCCCTAATACTTCGTGATTGATTCACCCTATTTAACCTATCATCTTCAACATTTGACTCGACTGACTTTTTGGTGCTTTATACAGCAGAAGTGTGAGGCATGGGAACAAATCAAAGTGAGAAAAATCTTTCAAAGTGGTTTCTGTTAGCTGAGACGGTCAGCTGAGCATTGTTTTAATACATAGAGGCTAAGCTGACTGTGAGGTGGGATTTTTCTGCATTAATTATAAGGCAGGTTAAATAGTGTCTATTTTAGAATGGGTGCAATCTTTAGCTTGTTGGCAAGCAGAGAGGTTCCAATTCTGCCTGTAAATGAAAGGAACTAGTGTTTGCCAATTAAATCAAGCAGCTGTTTCGCAGACAGTATTGCTAATAGCTACCAACTAAACTCCAAGCCGTTACTCTGGATTGTTTAATGAACTGCTTTTAATACATAGTAAATGCTAACCTCTGTATCTCAATTTATTGAGCAAGAAGGGAGGGATATTTAAAGGCACATCTCTCTTCAAACTCCTGTAGTGCCATAGGAACCATCTGTGCCAGTGAAGCACAGGAATCTGAGACTCTCTTACACTTTGTCAGTTTATAAGAATCCCAGAGAGAGTAGTGCTAGTTAAATTGTTTTTGACAGTGCATGACAAAAATCACCATGATCTGACTCAATACAGTAGCTGCATTTTTCTCTTTTAAGGAGATATTGTAGGCATCTTATGTAAACTTGCAGCTTGTATTCTTCGATGTTAACTGCACAAGAGTGATGAAAAAATCAAAATGCATCTCTCATTGGACATACCAATGTATGTAGCAGTTTTGGGTGGCAAAATTAATAAAGCTATTACATATACATATATTCTCCCTTCCCCCCACAAGGCATAATCTCTGGTATTGGTTCTTCATTGCTCAGAAGGCCTTCTCTACATGAGCTCTTCTCTGAGAATAAGCATAAGGAAATGAGACATCAAAGCTACCTCTGCTTCAAACACTAGAAGTAACTGGTTCAGAGCTCTGCAAAACAGAGTTACCTGTATAGACAAACATTATTTGAAATCTAACTCACTTAATACCGCTGTTCCTACTAACAATCTTTTTGCTTCTCATCTGATGGCTCTTTAAGATTTCAGTATATCAGGTTACAATGAGTCATCATCTTCCAACCCTAAATATTGGTAGCAGACTCAGTTGCCTGTAGTCCTGCATATATTTTTCTAGAGGTAAGTGTAGAACTTCTGAAATGTCTTAAAATGGGACTATTCTATCTTGCTAAGCTTCAATTGTCCAGAAAATAACAAAAATATTTTGAGACAAAGTGATAAAAATGAGTTTTTAATTTGAATAGGGAAACAGGAGACTGAGCTTCAGCACAAAAACGAAGTACACAGAAGGTGAAAGCAGAGAGAGGTTACCCAGGAAAAGTATAGAGACCCTGGGCATGCAAGGATGGGGTTAGGAAAGCCAAAATTCTACTAGTCATGAAGCTAGGAAGGGATGTGAAGGGTGACACAAATCGCCTCTGTTAAGTACATTAGCTGCAAGAGAAAGGTGGAGGAAAACGTGGGCTTGTTGTTCAATGATGGCCGATGACTCGGTGATGAAGGACATGGAAGAGGTTGATCAGTTGCCCTATGGGGAGAAGCTGTGGGAACAAGGTTGGTTCAGCCTGGGGAAGATTTGGCCCAAGAGCTGATCTTGGTTTTGTCTACAGCTTTCTGATGGGACTCTGGAGAAGATTAAGACAGACCCTTGTCAGAGGTGCACAGGAGGCAATGGACATAAGCTGAAACACCAGAACTTCAGAGAAGAATGCAAGGAGTGATGGTGGTTCATGTGGTTAGTGTGTTTGTTTTACTGTTTTTGCCAAGACAGTTGTCAAACACAAGAACAGGTTGCTCAAGTTGTTGAATCTCCACCCTTGGAAATATTCAGAACTTGTGTGGATATGGCCTTGAGCAAACTTGGAGCAAGGAGATGACTTAAACGACCTCTAGAGGTCTCTTCCAACCTAAATTATGACTCTGTGATTATATGTCCAGTAACATGGCCTTACTAAATCCTTTTAAATCTATGGAGATTCTTCTCTTATAGCCTCCTATCTTCTAATCAAAGTTGTCCTCTGAACTGATTAAAAAAGAATGCCAATGAGAATGCTCTGGTTAGAGGGGGGTGGTGGAGCATTCAGAGTTAGTTTCAGGTTTGGTTTTTTTTTTCCTCATATCAATGCTTATTTCACATTCAGATACAAGTTGGTATGGGTTTTTTCCGAAGTTGAAGAGAATTTCTGAGTTGGTGAAACTGCGTACAGGGAGAACATCCCTAGCCCACACCTTAATTCTAATGCTGATCTAAATGTTTTTGTTATTGATCCCGCCTGCATTTTACAGACACTGTTACATCCATTTAAACTACAGGTAGTTTTGCTTGCTATATTTCTATGGCTAAGCTTTGCCTTAACCATACAGAATCTAGAAGTAAAAGGCATTTTTTCGTTCTCAATTTTGAAACTCAAACAATTAAGCAACAGTGAAAAATAAAAGAAGCTTTCATTTTTTTTTCTTGTTGTTATCCAGGTCTTGTGCACCCCTTAACTGCAGCAGAGGATGAAAAATACATATATTTCTTAGAAGCCGCCTTATTTTCTTTCCTTATTTCCAGCTAACATCTGCTTTTAAAAGGGGAGAAAACAAAAAAAAAGGTAAGGAAGCAAAAATTAAGGAAATTTCCATAGACCTGTTGCACTCAGCATTCTCTGTGCTTATTCTGTTACTGTTTTATGAGTAAATCAGACTAGAGAAATTACATTTATAGTAGGGGGTGGGGGGGAACAACCACAAACCAAACACACAAAAAACAGAGATGCAAACTTCTGACTTTACAGATGGCTGTTTTTCTTAATTATGTGGATAACAGTTTAGAAATACCTAATTGGTCATGCTTGACAAGTAGTAGCAGTTTTTCCAAGATAAACAAATGTTCACATTTTTCATACTTAATCAGGGAGTTTATGTGCAAAAATGACCAAATGTATCATCTATTCTAAGCCTCCTATGTTATTTTGTAATAAACCACCATCTGTACTTTGATTTTACAGAATCTGTGTGTGATGACCACAGAATCTGATTATATGGCAGATGGGTTTGGGGAAGAAACTAGATTTTAATTTTTTTTTTTTTATTTTATTTATTTAAAGTAAACTACAAAAGCTCACTTCATTAATTTAGAGATGTCCCCAAAGCGAGTTTATTTTGCTTTTATCTGGCAGGTAGCGCTCTGAATACTCAACAACTGTCTTACTCTTGCTTTCCTGTGTCTTCCACGCTCATAGACATTACTCAATGAGTGTATTCAGCTTGTAATATTGTGTATTTGTTTCTGTGCTGTATGTTTGCATATTGGTTGTTTATTTTTGGAGATGTTTCAGTTTTGGTGAATGAGCCTGTCCATTATGGTTAAGATATTAATTTAGTTATAAGCTGCGAGCTTGGCAATTTAATGTTTTGGTTTTTTTCTAGTTACTTGTTTTGTGAAACTTCATAACTCTGCAGGTTTTGTCCTATTGAATAAATGTGCCTGAAATAACTATTCTTTACTAACTTTTTTGGTGAGCAGTTCTTCTTTCCACCAATAGTACTTCTGGTTTTTGTTATTTAGAACATTTCTGCAACGTGTTACCCGATGGGGTTGTGCCCAGAGGGGGACTGGCAGCAGAGGGGGGTGTGGTACAGCTGTGTCCTGGCTCCCCACATGTCAAAGTTTGATTCTTCTTCCTCAGAAATGCTCCAGACATGTCTCCAAGACAGACTGGGCACGCACCATGCAATGCATCTGATTCTAACCATGTGCAATTTAAGAGCATTTAGGTAGGAAGGCAGTGAGGAATACTTAATGCAATCCAAAAATTACACCTTTACCCTATTTCACAATAACTTCTCCATTTAGAAAAGTCTCAGCTATCTCACCTCCCCCTTCAAAACAACAAAAAAACCACCCTCAAACTGAAAAAGACTACTGCCTCTCCACTCCCCAATCTTCTGCTGATCCCTGCCCTAAATCCTGGAAAAATGGAATATTATCAGTGAAACCAGGAGAATATTCAGCAGCAAGCTCTCAGCTGCTCTGAAAAAACATATGGTGACCTGAAATTCACTTACACTATCTTTCTACATATTTTTTCTAGTCTTTCTGATCATTCTCAGTTTAGCCTTTAAGGATTGCTCTGTCTAAATTGTGCTCCTTAGGATGCCTTGAGCATGCTGCACTCCAGACCACTTCTACTATCTACACTTCATGCTTTCAGGGAGGACAGCTGACACTGGGAGAGACATTAACAAGTTTCCATCTGATTAAAAATTGTGGTCAGCTGAAAGCCCCAAATGGGCATAATCTTGGCCTGAATGATTGTGATAATGTAATTTTTGTCCACTGTCATGAGCTAATTTAAGCTGATGCAGAGAGTGTGAAATGACAAGATCGGAGTGGAAAAGTATTTTACCATATTACTAGATTTAGAGTAACTTCCAGTTCGGCTGAGTTGTGAGAAGCAGTCTATTTCCAGACTATTGCAAGAGCATCTGCTCTTGCATCTCGTGCCTTACAGATTTGCTATTTTAGTAATAGTGGATATGAAGAAGAGAGGAAAACTGTCATTGAAGATATTCCCAAAATACTTATGATGATAGCTGGATATGTTTCATTCTGTACTGGCTGTAAATGGGGGGGGGGGGTTTGCTTGGTTTGTTTTTCCTTTTTTTTTTTTTTTCCCTCCCCTCCTTCTTTCTTTGGTTGGTTGCTAGGTTGCTGTTAGAGTTGGGTTGGGTTAGTTGGATATTCACAGCTCCAAACTAGTAGGGTAATACCTGTTATTAGGGAACAGAAAAAGATTAATTACACTCCTTAATTACTCCTCCTCATTAGGGTTGCATGCCCTGTCTGACCTGCAGGTGCGAATGCCCCCTCTGAAGGACTGAGGGTAAAACACCAGGAGGGGAAAAGTTCCTAATATCTTTGTCTGTCCACACGCTTCTTTCTGATCACCCTGGGGCCAGGAGGCCTCTAAATCTTGGGAATACAGAAATTTGAAAAGATTTGCTTCAGACACATGCTCAGAAAAATAGAAATGTATTTTCTGAACTTCATGAGCTTACTAAATGTTGAGAACTGGCTTGAACTAATTTCATGAGAATAGGCTCTCTCCCAAAATCATTGGTACCTACCGTTCCAGGTCGTGCTGGAAGAGCTACAGGCATAAACTTTGTTGTGATATTTCAGCACTTTTACTTCCACTCTCAGCTTGAATCAGGGAGTATAAATGTATGCAAAATGGAAATTGGCTGTTAAAAAAGTGTCTTGGTTTGCTTGTTTGTTTGAAAGCTTTTAAAGTTCAGTTTGGACTTGTTTCAATTTATGGGCTAGAATTTGTGTTGCTTTTTATTACATAAAAATATGGGTTTTTTTCTCCTTAACATATGGAACTAAAAATAAAATATAGAATGAAATATTATAAGAAAATATGCAACAACATAAACATAATATATAAAAATAAAATATATCACTGAATACTTTATTCTTTATACTGAGAAAAAGCCTTCTAGAATTCTTATGTATATGTGTGTGTATGTGTTGAACTTTCATAATGTGAAATTCAGAATTTCTCAAATAAAAAATAAATAAATTAGGAAATAAGCATTAGCATAGTAGGAAAATAAAAGTAATACAGAAAGAGAAACATCCTATACAGATTATCTGCAATAAGTGTATCATAGGCTGATTCACATGCTGGCTGAACCTCATTAAGATCATTGGCTTTTTCTTCACACATTAAGACTACTCACAAAGAACTGTTGTGTATTTGAAATCCAAAATCTGTATTCATTGTATTCCATTAGTAACTTGAAAGGAGTTTAAACAATTTATTCTTATCATTTTAAATCTTTGGGATTAAGCAAACTGTTCCCAAGTGGATTGAAACCATTGAACGTCATTTAGATATTTATCAAAGCTTGAAACACTGAGGAAAATGCCAGAGGACAAAGCAAAAGCACTGTTGTGCTAATATACACTAGAAAAGCTTGAACACGATCAACTTGATAAAGATTGAACAGTTAGCTTGAATTGTTGGATAGCATTATGGAAATGCTCTTTTTAGATGTAGTAAGTAAAGCAAATTAGTGTGATTAATATCTATCACGGTTTGAGGAGGTGATTTCTGTGTAACACATTTGTTAGTATTTTTTATGAGATTGTAAGTTGACAGACGCAAATGTTGATGTTGACTTCTGCAAATCATGTGAGATTTAAGTTACTCTTGCATGACATTTTGATTAAAAAATTACCCCTATAGAATATCAATATACCTACACTAAGTGGATTTTTCATAGGTATTATGACAGGAAATCATCCTTCAACAGTCTATTCTTAGCCCTATTAAATCCAGTATCTTCCACACTGATTTATAAAAATATAAAAATAATAAATAATTACATGTAATGTTTATTCATCACATTGAAATTGGTGGGGCAATTAGCAAAAATAAGTATGTACCAGCTGAACTATATTCTTTGGTAATATAAACTCAATTAAACAATAGGGCCAAACACACAGTCATATACCTTAAAAAAAATATAAGCAGTCATTTCTGTGTAATAGGGACAGTTATAAAATGGAAGTGATTTAGGACATTATGTATTTATGTATATATATGTGTATGTGTATAATCATTATATATACATTTTATAAAATAAGATGTAGCTAACTCTGAACATAATCTTTAGGAGTACAAGCAGGGGCATGTCAAATGGAAGACAACAAACAAAGATACTTCATTGTACATGACAGGTAAGACAATTATTAAAGACTTCGTGAACATCCACAGTTTTGAAATGAGATTGCAAAATTAGAAAGAGAACTATAAAAAAAATATTTTAAGCCTGGCAGGGTGGAAGCTTTAGTTGCCTGTCTTAAGTGTTTAGATCTGTTTAGTGTTGCAAAGAATTATGTTTAGCCTTGATCAGCAAACACAAATGTTGACATCCTTACAGATGGAAACTTCTTTTAGAAGTTTCTGAGAGTCAAGGGATGCAGGGCAGGGTAAGAAAAGGCTTAAGATCTGTAGATGATTCACTTTTTGGGAGGTGACACTAGTCAAAACCAGAAATCAACAATTATTTTTGCATAGTGAGGAAAGTAGTCTGGAATAAAACAGGGGTGCATTGGAATATTTTGAAGCCTTCAAGTCCTTGCTTATTTCTAAAAAATAGGTAAATTCAAGGTAAAATATAAATTGTCAACTATAGAGAAAATGTTGTGCGATGCATCCGAGCAATGTTAAGATTTTCAGTTCCCAATTGATGTATATTCTGAGTTGGTAACAAACCCCAAACAAACAAACAAAAAACCCACCACAAAACCTCATAATAAAATTTTGTAAAAATATTAAATAAGAAAGAAACACAGATATATTCTGAACATAAAGAAGGCATAATAGGTTTCTGTTTTTCTCATGAACTTTGAAAAAGATATTTTAAAAGTAGCTTAGAATCATAAAGTGAATGTACAACTACAGATCAGAATTGAAATTGTACTGAGCATACTCCCCCCCCCCCCCCCCCCCCCGCCTCCATATTTCTGGAAAGGAAGTAGTCTTGACCAAAAAACACTCTAGGTTAGTTGTTGGAGTAAATTATATTCTGCAATAAGCAAATATTTATGAACTTAAAATGCATTTGCGTTTCCTTGAAGGGAATCTTAATTTCCAGTTTGTTGCTTGATATAGCTATTTATACAAAAGGTTCTTTGTATAAGGTCTTTACTTAACCTGGTATTTTCATTTGGCAGAAATATATAAGAGCTAGAATTTTTTCACTTGAGACAAGTAATTTTGCCTCTAAGGGAAAATTTAAAAATTGCATTAACAGACTCTTCCTTTCTTGCCATTGCTGCTTGACCCTAGTAATCTTAAAGAATACAGGATGAGATCCTGAGCTGAGCCTCTCAGAGGTGCAGTATAAGTCCCACTGCACAGCGAGATGCTGCAAGCCAAGGCTGTCAGTTGTACAGCAGGAGACCAGAACCCCACATACCTGTCTCTGAGACGCTCATGAAGTGATTTGAGCTGACAAGAAATCCAACAGGGTTAAATCTCCTTGATTTCATCAGTAGCATTCAATTAAATCAACACAATCTTCTTTCTAAAAAAAAAAAATTAAAAAAAAAAAAAAAATATTCTTTCTGTAGAAAATAGATAATACTTGCATTAGCTGTACCCTGGAACTGGGTAACATCCACATAAGATGAAGATATGTGAGAATTTCCTCATGGAGCATCTTTGTCCCTCAGTAAAATAGGTTGACTGTTCAAGTGTCACTACAAGAACTCTGGGTCTGTAGCCCATGGCAGTTAATCAGTCTTTGGCAGCTTTTCGCCATTTCATGCATTTCATTAAAGGAAAGAGCAGCAGTTGCTGCCTTTTGCTTTTATCTAGTCATACGGGTCACACTATTATTCATATTACTACCCATAACTTTGTGGGGGTTTTTTAAATATTTTAATTTATCTGCAGAATCAGAAACTTCAAAGATGATAATGACTCCCAAACTAGCCCATTGTTCAGTGTGACACAGAAGATCTACAAAGAGACATCCAAGCCTCGCATAGCTGCGTGCCACAGTTACACCCTGCCTTAAGCAGTAGAGGATTCTCACAGCATGTTTCATCGTGCTTTGTGGTGAATAAGGATCTTCCCAGAGGATCCCAATGCTGTCTTCTCTCAATGGGTTATCCCTTGTGTTTTCACACTAGAGGATATAAGATGCGCTTCAGGTATGTGACTATTAATTATCTGGTTGCACCATGGATCTCGTCCACAGTAGCTGCTGCTTCTCATATATTTGTGAAAAGAGTTAATGGTACAAGCTTTGTAGGCTACCTCTATTTTCAGGGTTGCCATCTTATCTTCCTGATTTTCCCCACTCTGACAAAAGTTGTTCTAGATTAAGATGTCTTTACATGTTCATATATCTTAAATACCAGCCTCTCCTGCTGTTAGTGTTCATCTGATAGTACCCAACTGTTGCTTTCAGGTTGAGAGATTTTCCTGTTCTTAAAGCCCCGACACACAGTGTAGCATGAGATCATGCCTAAAAGTGGCTCCCTTTTTTTGAATGCTAGAATCACATAAGCTGAGAGATGCTATTATTTCCCAATTCCTATTTCTGTAGAGAGTAAATAATAAATCAGTAGACATCCCTGGCAAATTTTTAGTGGTACATGTATATTGTCATCAGAGTTTCACTGAGTTCACTGGAGCAATGATAGCCTCCCCAGATGACGATCTGTTCCCACTAATGGAAACATGACAGGCTACTGCAACCGATATGTTCATTTTTCTGTTGCTGTTCAGTCTGAGCAAGCATGACTTACAAGAACTTGGGGAGAAAATGTTCCTTAGGTCAAGTACAGCTGTTGGTTAGGGTGGGATTCAGTTGCCGAGGCATAGATGTGTAGCGAGTGACGTTGCAGGTGCCCTGATGCATCCAAGACATCCATGTCAGGCTGGCCAAAGTGTCACAGGGCTGACAAGAAACCTGCATCCTTCTAGGAGGGTACATAGAGCCCAAGCAGAATACACTCTAGGATATCTAAAACAACAATAAATGTTTCCCAGTTTCATCTAAAATATATAGGTTGGCATAAAAACCTTCACTCTGTTCTCAGAATTTGTTTCTACAAGTTCTCTATTTTCATAATCTCTCTATTCCTCTGTGCACAAATTCAAAGTCATAAGTTTAACAAGCAATCAGAACACCAAAACCAACAGACTTTGGCCTCTCCCACCCCTGTATAGAATGTTTAAGGTTCTAGAAACTGAGGAATCAAAGAAAATATTTCATTAAATATTTCTTCTTTGTAAACCTCAGAAATTTATGCTATCACAGGTCTGACTATTTAGCTATTACTAACTCACAGAATTAGTCTTTGACAAGTCAACAGACAGCTACCAGTATTTCATTTTTTTTCCAAAAATCTGAATATAAAATCTGAATATAATTTCCTTGTTCAGTATTTTTATTACTATGCTTGGGCTTTACTGCTATGAGCATTGTTGTTTTGTAAAAACATAGCTGCTGATACTATAAAAGCTGCTTACAGAAGATTTTTAAACTAATTTTTTTTATCCAGTTTGGGTTGGTTGGGTTTTCTTGTTTGGTTGGTTTTGTTGTTGTTTGTTTGTTTGTTTGTTTTTAAACCAGTATTTTAAAGAGAAGTTGTCCTGGACCAAAAGCTTGCCTTCTGTAAACTTTCAAATCTTGTTAGAAATTAAGTTCTGAATTCTCCTAATCAGAAAGTATGGTCTGTCCTATACATTTGTTACTTAATATAAAGAAAAATGAATGTTTCTGTTGTCGAAACCAGACATAGTCTGAACCAGACGTTGTCTTGATGATATTTTCATACATCATCTTGTACTTTCATATATCACTTTGTACTTTCCAATATTATTTGTACCTTCAAACATATTTTGTGTGTTTTGGCAGCTAAAGGTTCAAGGTCATTCTGAAATTCTGCTTTTCTGTTCTGCATAGCACAGAATTCATGTAGTGAATAGTTGCCTCTTACTAATTACAGTCATTTATTCTCAACACTTCTGTCTTGTAAAGCCTAGTTCATTTTTTTTTTTTTTTAAACAGAAACACAAACAGAGTGTTACAAATACATTTTGATGCTGTGTATCTGTATGAGATGGGAGCTGCATGTGTGCCTGGACTTTAAATCTATGAGTGCCCTACTTAATAAGGTAATTTGGACAAGGATTGTCTCTTACTAATGGTTTGTGCTAGCCTAGCACAATATGTCCTGGTCTTTGCCTTGGCTATGAAGGTGCTACTGCAATACAAATAAGTGATAATAACGAAGTTTTAAAGCTACTTGTCTTGCTGAACTTAACCTATAACATCCCATTTCTTTAGATGCAAGGCCAAGCTCTTCTGCACTAAATCAATTCTTCCTCTCATTTGAACCTTCTTAAAATTCTACATGCAGATTGCCAGTTAAGTCATTACAAGGACATATCCTGGAGTTTTAGGCATCTGAAGGAACACAAGGGAATAAGGGGAAGCTTGGTACTTGCCTTGATATATTTTTATTTACTGATCTTCTGTTTAGTGCACTTAATTTATGTCAGATAAATCACTTGAATTCTTTTCAAAGATCAAGTGGGGAAAATGTCATAGCATTAAGCATAAGTATCCATTTTTTCCTAAAGGTCTTGTTGTCCCTAGGCACATGCATGTAGAAGGTTCTTGGAGACAAGCACATACCCTTTATTTCGAACACTTGTTGTCTGATTTTTACAATATTCCAACCTTGTTTATGTTTGGAATCAATTTACGCAAGTGAAGATTAGCTACTTTAGTTAAAATAAAGATCGCTGAGATAAGCAGTTGGAAAAGAGGTATCTGTGTCTATGCAGCTAGAAATTTTCTCCCTATCATCAAGACTGAAGTCACCAGGTGGTGCTATTACACAGTATTGCAAGACATTCTTCTGTAATTTGTTTAATTTTTTTCAGGAAATGCTGTATAATCCTTTTGCCTTACAGTTGAGAGAAGCTATAGCAGCACATTGACTGCTGGCTTTTAGTTTGGGAGTAGGAGGACTCTGCGGGAGGTGGCATTGGTGGCTAGGGTTGTCTTCCTCTAAAACAGTATGGTTTGCATTCTGTTTGTGGTTGCTTGTATTCCTGGTCTGGAATCATACATAACTTGATATGACATAAAAACCATTTTTTTAATTTTTTTGGCCCCTTGAACCACAAGGAAAACAAAATAAAACTTGGCAGTAAGTCAACAATTGTGTTAGGAAGAGAAAACAGATATCAGAAGGATAACTGTGCTATTGTTTGCATGGAGAATAATATCATGACTTTGCAGTGGGTTTTTTTGTCCCTTTAAGAAAAAGTCTTCATGATTAGTTTGCTTCTTTCATTGGATTACATTAGAGAGAATAACCGTTAGTGTAACTTTTCATTCAGGTGACATTGATTTAGATTTTTATCAGCAAAACCAGTTGAAATCATACAAATGTAAGTTGAAAAAAAAGGAAAAAGGTAAATAGTCATTATCTGCCAGTACATGCCGTAGCATAATAGAGTGATAAAGAAAAATACCTTAATGGGAAGGTAGCCATCTGGAGTTTAAGAGAATAATGATTCAATCTGCTTCAAAAGATTCAGCAATTTTAACATAAAAAGTCTTGTTAGTGACTGAGATAAGAATCTTTTATCACCCTATACATGGAATGTGGATGGTGCTACTTACCTCACCTCATTAGCATTTTAAGTAATAGCAAATTATGTAAAGAGAATCTGAAAGGTGTGTGTGGGGGGGATTTTCCTAGTAACTATTGATATTTATTTATATAGTTCACACAGGCATGTGCATTTCTTTTTTTCCAGGATAAGGCTTTATTTTTGAAACAACTTCTAGTGATGGTTTTCTTCCTTTGATGAGGTTTAACTGCCACATTGTCTCTACAAAGGTGAATGCAGTCACTTTTAAGAATACCCCAAATTAATGGTATAGCTGCATGATGATCAATATGAATAATGTCCTTCTTTACTGCAAGTCTTTAAGTAATTTTTGTAATGTTTAATGCCTTTATGCTTGGTGATTTTGGTAGGAATGAGAAAAGTAGTTTACTTATACCAAAGTCTTTTCTTAGAGGATATCTAAACTAGATTTGAAGTATCATTCAGCTAAGCTTTAGAAATAGACACTTATTTATGCTTTAAATATAATTTCAAAATGTTTTTAAATTATTCTAGGTACGTAACAATTGCCTATGTCAGAAAGAATAAGAAATTATATTTTGCATTTTCCAGGGTTGTTATTTTGTGGTCTTTTTACTAACTAGTTGTTATAAAGCTTGGTAGTTAATGCAATTTAGGACATAGCTATGTTGGATGGACTGGGATAGTAGTCCAATGCAAAAGATGTTCTTGGGAAAAAAAAATCATACTCTTTTTTTTTTTATTTGCCTGACCTATTAAACAATTTCTCACATGGGTAACAATAAATAAAAAATGTTACTGCCATCTTTAACGGTTTAATACTGTCTTCATGTGTGTGGTGTTGAAGAAAATAATTCGTGAATTGTATTTGTGTTACACTAGATTACTCTCACTAAAATGTACTTTTAATAGTTCACATCATTTTCATTAACCTCTTGATACTTTATTCAACTCCATTAGAGCAACATTGTACAATCAAACCAATAGCAAAGCATAAACAGAATATTCTAGAGGCAGAAATGAGTAGGAAGTCACATTAGAAAGGGCAGATTTCAGTGAGATCAAATCTTCACTTTTTTTTTTTTTGCTCTTCACCAATTTCCTCTACCTGAGCATTTTTTGCTATTAATTGCATGTCTATATTGCTTTCCATTCTGTTCTAATTCATTAATATGAGGAACTTGAGAACAGGCTTATGGTTGCAATGCTAAAAGCTCCTTAGAAAATATGAAAAGCAGCACAGTTTTGAGTAACATTTTGATCTAACACTGATTTTACAGTATTGTTATTCTGCTGACAGAATATGTCAGCATCCCTACATTGTCCATCCCTACATTTGCATCATGAGAACTGAATCTGGTTCTTTGAATCCTAGAAAATGTTTCCTTTTTGATGATTAAGTCATTGCTTTTTTAATAAAACTTAACACATCGCTAGTTTTCAAAATGTCAAGCTTTATTTTGAACCATATTCCTGAGTTTTATGCTACAACACTTTGTTCTGAACCTTGATGATGTGTGACTCAAATCATATCCTACAAGGATTTTAATAAGGAGGAGGTTGGCAAAGTGAAAGTGTATCACAGGAAAAAGGAACGCTTGCTGAATAGGAGAACAGTTATATTTACACATGCTCTTTAGCTATCTGTACACAGAAAACATGGGTAAGATTAGAAAAACCTTTTCACAGATTTATTTCTTTATTTTAATCTCTAGATAAATATACACTTCAAGATATGACAAATACGTTTTTCATCCTAAGAACATCTGAGAGACTCGTCTTTTTGGGAGGCAGTCCAAATCTTTTGGGTTTAAAGAAAAGAAGGTTAAATATAAAAATAGAATTTTATATATATAACAACTTGTGGGTCACTTGAAATCTCTCTATCCTAAGAGAACAAAAGAGCTCCTAAAGTGAAGGACTTGAACTGACTTTGGGCTTAAGGGACATCTCGAAGATATCCCTTCTAGAGACATGTAGAAGAAAGGAGGTAAAACCACAGGAACAGGGATTTGGAAGAAGACCTGTTTTTTTCATTCTTGATATGCAAGATTTCCTCCTGAAGTGAGTGAAAGTTTTAAGTGTGTACAGAATGGGAGACTAGTAGCAAAGTTAAGAGAAGATCCAGCTGGAAGCTGTGAAAACTTTGGAAGCAGTGAGGGCAATAAGAGTACAAGTGAATGCCACGGGAATTAAAATATATTTATGTTTAGGCCTTACAGGAAATAATGTAACTTTATATGTGGTGAAGTTTATTATCGCTAGTATATTAATTCTGTTCTCATGGTAAAGAATTCTAGCTCTTTACTGAGTCACAAAACAGATTGTGCTTTATTTTCGAGATACTCCATCTCAGTATTTTTATTATTTCTTTAGAACAATTTCTCCTCTATCTCCCTCACCAATTTCTTGTGCAAATTTTTCCAAACTCAGTTTATAGTTTATATGAATCTAGTCCTGAAAAGGACATCCAGATATGAATAACAGAATAAGATAAATACTGTCCAGGATTATTTTTGATCTATAAAGAATATAAATTACCTAATGTTATTACAGCTACTATAAGAAAGCATTTTCAGGAAATCGGAAATAGGCTAGTAGGGCATGTAGAGTGTCTAGATGAAGAATAAAGAGAATAACTTCAGATTAATGCTATTAGTGAAATCATCAAATATATCAAGATTTTTACTTTTCTTTTTAGAGGACATACACAGAAAGTAAATGTGTTTCCAAATATGCAACCAGACTAGTTTAAATCCACATTCCCTGACTAACCTGACTCTCCTATAATTTCTATTCTTCCCTTCAATTTGTGACATCACAGATGAATCTCCCAGTTCCTGGACTTTTTTTTGCTTATGATTGAGTCTCACTTCTAGAATGAGCTCAGTATTTTGTCAGCCCACTTTCCTGAGACATCTCACCTGCTGTTTACAAGGTGAGCATCTCAGACAGTAGTTGAATGCAGAATTCTCCAAACTTCTCTTTCCTGATTAGTGTTTTGTCTATCCTTTCTGAAAATGGTGCAGAGATGAGCAAAATTCTCTTTTGTAAGAGGAATGGGAGGGAAAAAAAAAGAAACTGTTTTGAACCATATTTTCTTAACATATAAATGGTAACTAGAGTGCATAGGCACAATTGCATTTGGCAATACACTTTAGCATAATCTAACATGCTAATAATGTAATTTAAATCTGAAAAAGTCCTAATAGCATCTTAGTTTATAAAGCCTCTGAACTACATCTCTGCAGCTTTAATTTTATGTGTCTTTAATCTCCTCTATAGGTTTAAAATCAACACTTCACTGATTATAAACTACAAGTCTACGCATTTCTTTGGATTAAAGAAGGTGTTTTGTTTGGGGTTTTTTTTAGCAGCAATGAGAGATTTTCTAAAAGAATAAAATAACTTTATCTCAGAATTATGAAAGAAGGTAGGTTCTCTTATTCTAGCATGAAGGGACATCAGCTCTGTGTACATTCATTTGTATTGCTGATTTTTTATCAAGGACAGACTTTCCTGAGAATACAAGGTTATGGGACTATCATCTATGGAGTTAGTCTCTGTTGAGATAACAAACTAGTTATTTAACTAGTCATATTAATTAATACATTTAAAAACATATTCAGTATCTATGTTGTATCACTAAGTAGAAAAAGGCGGTATTACTTGCTTATTGAATGACAATTTTATTCAGTATGAATTTCAGTTATATGGGAAAATTAAGATCTTAAAAAACAGAACAGAAAAGAAAAACTCCCCAAAGATTTAGTCTGCATTACTAAATAGTATGAACTAAGAAATAGCTAGATAAAATTTAAGAAAGTTAATTGATAATTGCTTATGATTATCGGAAGATAAAATGCAAAGAACTTCATAAACTTAATGTATATATCACTAAGATACAAATTTATATGACATTTCTGAGCTAGAGAAAGAATAACTGAAGAGTAAATATTAAACTAAAAGAATGCCCACCCATAAAAAAAAGGGGGGGGTCTCTTTAGAGTAGCTATGATAACAAAATAGATGACAAATGACAATGCGCATGTTAATGACCACTAATCAATTTATGTTCTTGAATCTACTTTGAAGGACATCACATCGAGAAAGTCTCACAGAACAAATGACAATCACCTGACAGCAGTCTTTTTCCTGGAGGGAATTCATATCTAAAACAGCAGAAGTATTTGTGAAAAACAAAAAGAATTTACCATATGAATCAAAATTAGGCAAGGAGAAAAGCTCAGATGTGACGAAATTACTTTCAATGAAAACAGGAAAAAAAGAAAGCTAGCAAGTTAGCTGGGGATGAGAACTGTATCTTGAAATTCACAAAGGAAAAACAGTCTGAGTTTTCTTGGAATTCAGTTTATACTTTTACTTTTTCAAGGCTGAAGACAGAACTAGCTGGTTTATATTGGTCTTTTGACATTAAAGCAAGATGAAAATATATATTTTCCTTACTTTTTTTCCTCTTGTTTTTATGGTATTCTTTTTCAAAATCCTAAAGAGTTATTTTTTAAAGTAATAAAAAGATTCAAGCTCGTCATTACTTAGGTTCATTTTGTTCTTTACCTATGCGCAGTCCCACGGACTGCAAAGGAATAGCTGTGTCTTAAATCTACTCATGTAGATAACTGCAGTATCAGTGATTTAATCTTGTCTGTGTAGTTCACTAATGGAAGATTCACTCAGAATACAGATTATTTTTTTTCCTTAAATAAGTAAAGGTACTACTACCATTACATGTCAGTCTTGTGTTGACATGTGCAGTAAATACGTAACTACTTGCAACACCTAGGAATGAATTGTTCTCATATACTATATCTGACACTATTTACAGTTCTTGCAGTCCACAGCCATGCTGAAAAACCCCAGCATCCAGGTTTAATTGTTCCTTTCCTCTGATGCAGTAGGTGCCATTAATCTTTTAATCAGCTGCCTCAGATAAATAGCCAGATCCCATAGTCTTAAACCCAAAAGGAGTTTTATGGGCTGCTTCAGCAGGCTTATCCAGGTAATTAGGAATTCAGGACCAAGCCTAAAATATCTGTAGAAAAATTGTTTAGGGATGTTGAGTAGGATCGTATGCCCCTGTGAATGCAGCCATAATACATTAAGTAAAATTACTGCAATATACTTTTGTGTTTGAAATGGTTTACTAGAACAAATATCCAGTTGCTACTTTGTCTTGCTTTCATGCATGTTTCAAATGTGAAGTTCTTCAGAGGAATAAGGCTGCATTGGTTTTTTTTTTCCAAGTAGAGGTGGTCTGTGTATGGAAGCGCACAAGCTGTTTTCATGTTCTCTCAAGTAAATCATAATATGATGGGTGAAACAACAGGTCTTCAATTCATAATTGCCCCAGTGAAAATAATTTATCATCTGAGCACAACTCCCACTAGGGAGCGCAGAATATTTACTGTATTTGTTACTGTATCGGAAGAAAAACCTTACAAAATATATAAATATCTCTGCTATGTTCAGGTTTGCCTGGATATAGTCTGTCTTCTGAGCATTTCATTTGTCTGTTATTTATGTTGATACATATATAGGTCACATATTTCAGAATGACTTAAGAGTCTTAAGACCAAGTTTCAGCTGACTTCTATGACTTGGAAGAGGGATTTAAGCTTTAACTCCTTCAGACGTACTCTAACTCTGATTTTTATGTTGATCAATAGAGAAAACAAGATTTTTGAGGTATCTTTTGACCCTAGAGCCAAGATTGAATAATTAATTTTGATATAATATGTTTATAGCTTTCTATAAACATGGTAGAGCTTAAATAAGAAAGTGGAGAGGAAAGGACTGTATTTCTGCCTTAAAGAACTTAAGCGTTCTTCTGGACTGACAAGACTGAGATTGAGATGTCTTCCCTTGAATTACTGGAAGCTAATGAGTAGGGCCATCTTTTCAATTTACAAATCTAGATCCAAACTCTGTTCTCCAAATGAATGGTGAGAGGAAGATTGGGAATAGGGACGGTTTACAAAAAAAGCTTCCCACTAAGATGTTCAGAAGTTATACCTAGCTTCAAGTTTCAATTTATTAGTTCAATGTCGTGCCAACTGAGGCTAATCGGTTTTCGGTTTCAAGAAGGCTAGCATCTGGTTAACTCAGAACATAAGCAGAACGTGCTTGTGTCTGCCTGTTAGACTCTGTATGTCCACGTTAGACATCTTGAAACCAGTATCCTATATAATTTTTGGCAAGCGTAGCTTTTCTGCATCATCAGTGAACTTGTGTTGGTACTGCAGAAGCACTTTTGGTGTCAGTGGCGATGCATTAATCCTTTGCAAAGACCAGTATCTGGAGTGGAGAGCACTTAAACATCTTGTTTAAATCTTTATTTTGAATCACTAAGCAAGCTTTACCTAGTGCAGAACACTATGCTGGTATCCTGAATGTGTGTGAACTTCACAGCATATATTTGATTTTGGCACTTAGTGCAAAGGTATACACTGGAAGAACTGACTTCCATTTTATAGTTCCTAAGGGATGCTAAGCATTAATGCTCTCCACTAGCTTCATGAGGCTTCAAAGTGCTCAATAACTTCAGTATTCTGCTGTTAATGTGAACTCTGCAGGGATAGATTAGTCATTCATAACCAGTTAAGCTTTTGTGTACTATGTGTTGTTTCCTTTTAGGAAGTATTTACTTACACTTTGCTATCAAATATAAATATATAAGAAAAAGTAAAAAATGCAGATATAACTTTAAGGTCCTGTGGTCATAGACACACTCTTTGTAAGATTATAAAGGATTTATTCTCTGTTAATTCTCATTTATATTGGCTGGGTTCTGAGGATAATTTGCATGCTATATTGCAATTATTCCACTAGGAATTGCTTTGATGGTAAAATTTAAAATTAATGTATTTATTCAGGTCAGAAACAGAATCAGCAAACTCCAAAATGCATGCTGATAAAAATTGTTTTTAATTTAATTAGAGCTGTATAAGCTAAAAATACCTATATTGATATGTGCATACATTGAGATATGCTTTGGTATACTTATAGGTGATTGTGTTTTAACTTGTTTCAGTCTTTTAACTCTCTTAAAGTCCCAGTAAGATATGAATACTGAGAAACTAGATTGATCATAAAGAAACTAGAGATCTAGAAAGAGAACACATGTGTGGTTTTTATTTACTTGTATTTATTTATCTAGTTTCCAAGATGTCATTAAAATATTGCTGCATTGTATAGCAATGAGATCTTACGCAAGGCACAGCTAAAGTGAAAATGACCTTATCTCACAGGATAACAAGGTACTGTACATGAGATATACTTGACATGAGAAATGTCAAAAAAACCCTGCTACTTTCACAAGACCCAAGCAACACTTTAATTCAAGATTTGCTGTGTTTTATTTTTATTACACGTTATTTCATAGGAGAAAAAAATTAATCAGAAGTAGTTACGGCAAGACTGCAGAACTAAACAAACTCCAGAAGTTAAAGTTGCTTTGCTAAATATAAGTAGATTTTCTCATGTCTCATACCAACTTTCTGTTTCTAATCCTGTAATTAAATTAATGTGGAAACTATATAACCACTATAACATTATACATATATACTTGTTTACATATGTATGTTGTACAACTGCTTTATTGAGCCAATATTTTAACATTTTTTGAAGTTTCTAGACCTCTGAATCTGAAACCTCACAACTTATTATATTGTATTAGTAGTAATAACATACTAAGTTATTATGTCATGTACTTTAGAAATATTGACATGATAGCAATCAATCAATCAAAACTTTTGACCAACAGGGTGGAGATCCTGAGCTTTATGCTCATCGTCTCCTCTCTTCCCTCTGAAAGGTTGTGGATGTTTCCCATCTACCCTTCTGGCCACTCGAGCCCAATATATCAATTTCATCTTTGACTGGTCTTGTGCTTTGATCTGTGTACATGAATCTTGCTGATTTATTTCACATTGGCATCTCAAGATTTGATATTTCTTCCTTGCTCACATTTGCAAACTCACAGCTAAACCCTGATCATCTTGCACCTTCAGCGATGTAATTTCCTTCCTAGACTTGGTGGTTGTGACCTCCCTCTCTCTGATTCAAAAAGACGCTGCTAAAATTAGCTTTCTGGACTGTTGGTCTGTTTCACCTTCTTCTATTGCTCCTTCTCTTTCAACTGCTTGCATACAAATTTCTTGTCAAGTATTCATAGCCCTGCAAACTTACTTTTACTTGATCTCTGTTCAGATGTTTAACCTTTCCGTTACAAAGCGGGCACACTTCCATCAGTGCTGCTCCATCATTACGACCATTTCTTCATGTTCTGAAAAGCATTTTTGAACTTTTTCTGACTACACAAGAGCATGATCGTCCATCTGTCAGGTCATCAGTTTACCTTTTTGTATGTTCAAATGTAATACTATTTCTATCATCTTCCTACCACACTGCAAGCCAATAATGACTAGGCAGGAGGTAAGGTCAATTCACCATTCTAGCAGTCGTTTCTGCCTCTGTACCTATAAATGACTCTCAAATCCCGTTCAGCTATCATATCATCAAAGCAGGGTTATTTAACATATTTTATACAGTACGCTATGAAACACAGCTCAAGGTATTTGGCTTCCATTCTCATCACATCTTTTTTAGAGGAGCTGAGTTTGAGCACTTTGTAGGTATCTCCATTTGGAATGCGGTGAACTTTCATTTGCATCCATTACCAGTAAGCGTTCTCAAAGTACATTTCTTAAAGGTGGGATACTAACTATGATTATCTAATATTTCTCCTTTTTTTTTTTTTTTTTTCCATAGTAAAATTAAATAGAACTGCTGTCTGGGGCCAGACAAAGAAAATTTCAAAAGAAAACTGTTTTCTCAAAATCCATAAGTATTTCAGGAATATTTCAATTTCAAAATATCTTCATGAGGTGAAAGATACCAATATTTAGTTTCAAAGTAGTGGAAATATTTTCTTTCAGTGGTGCTCTTTCAGACATTTTGTTTTTAATGGACTTTATGCTAATACATATGTGATATCTTGCTGTCCAAATTTATGTATTCAATATGTTGATCTATGTATTTGAATATAAACCATTTATTATACTGTAGAAAAAAAAGGGAATTTTTTTTTTTATGTTATTGCAGTGCTAAATTACATTTGCCTCTTCCCACCCCTCAAAATTCTCATTTTTTAAGACTATTAGATTTTTATTCTTGCAACTGTTCTTTTAACACCAGACTTTTCTGGACAGCAGAAATTCCTACTGCTATTCTAGTCCTGCTGGTTTATATTTTCTTTCCTTTGTTTATGCTGGCTGTTTGTTTCTGAAAAGAATTATATTTTATTCCAGAAGGGGTTTTTTTGCCATTGCTCAACCCTACACAAATGTTGGCATATAGGCCACGTTCATGTGTATCATCTTCAAATTCCAAGAACTCAGAATTCTGAGAAGTTTCTGTATAACTATATTCAAGGCTGTGAACACAAAAAGGGCAGAAATTGCTTATAAGTGACAAATATGAAGTGGTATTTTTTTATTTGTCATTCTGATAGAATTCAGCACCAGCTTGAAGGTAATGATTAAACAGCATTGTGTAAGTACTACTTGCAAAAAAAAAAAAAAAATCTTTTTTTAACATATTCTACAAATTTAAATAAAGTCTTGTAAGAATGTCAAGTCCATAATAAAACATGCCTGAATGTAGCGTCTGTTTAAATAATCCATAGCTGCATGTGGGGACCTGTTTGTTGTAACACTATTTGTCACCAGTTCCCATAAACAAGAATAGGGGCAGGCAGGTAGATGGTGTGAGTCTGCACCCAGGTCAGTGTAACATCACTTTCTCATACTCGATGGGTGATTTATTCACAGAAATCAACTTTGCAATGCACTTGCATAACATTTACCTTCAGCATATGAGACTTCACTTTGTCAATAGTTTTTGGTATTATTATCTCTGACAGAACAATAACAGATGATTGGCAAGAAAAAAAGCCAGTGTACAATTTCTTGTAGAGAGGAAATGGCTCCTATTGAATGTAAGTGTTTTTATTTGATGCACTATTCCCCAGATGCAAAATAAATATTTTAAAAGTTTGTACTGCATTCCCACTCCCTGGGTAGTTATGCCTTACAGAAAAGTGGTAGGTTTTTTTTCTTGTTTGTTTTGTTGTTCATTGGTTGGGGTTTTTTTCTCTCATCGCTTCTGTTACTATTGAATTACTTGGTCTCTGTTTAAAGCCTGCTGCTTTAACTGCAATATTTTTTTTTCCATTCTTTGTAAACAAGATCTGTTCTGGTAGATTTTTCTTTTGCTGCTTTACTCCATTTTACTGTGAAAAGCACAGCTATGTATAGCTTTACTAGCCTACAGCAAACTTTGAAGTGTTTCTTAAGTATATGATGTTGAAGAGAGAAAATAAAGGGAAGAATGTCTGATTTTATAAAAGTTAACAGACTTCCTTGACTTTTCCCAGATGCTCAATGAATAACTAAGTAGAGATGAAAATTTCTGTAAATCTGAGGGGCAATTAAGAAAAAAAAAGATGCCTCATATTTTTATTGCATTCCCTTACTTTCATGAGTAAGATGTTAAAAATGTAAATCCTAGGTGGATTAAGTTATCCATGGAGGAGGGGAAAACTCTTGTGTTCAAATAAATAAGAGGAATCATCTTTTGGAGCCATACTAAAACCCAAGGAAAGGAATGCAAATCTATAGAAAGGCATTTGAGATGTTAAACTATTGCAAAGTTCTAGGGTCAAGTCAGTGAGTATGGCAACTGTTTAGAGAAAATTAAAGTTGTGGTTCTGAGTTGTTACAATAAAGACCTTCGTTAGTATTTTTGGATAATTTTAAAAAATAAACTTCTCTTTTTCAGCATTGTTTTATTTTACATGTGAAAGAAAGAATTGCCTTAACACAAAAATTCCTTTTTTATTCTCTTTTATAAACTAGGTACAGTTAACAAATACTTATGATATACTTCATAGCTGCTCTCATGACAATGCTGACATTGGGAATTTAAAGAAGCAAAGAAAATGTTTAGACATGTTTAGCTTTAAAATTATATGGATAAATAAATGAAAAAAGAACAAACCCCACCTTCAAGACAAAGTGAAGTCAGCCAATATATATTCCTTTATCAGCCTAACCTTGATAGGCAAATAGTTTTTATTTGTATTTCCAAAATATGCATACTGCTTTCTTATAGAAAAGAAGAAAAAATACTTTGTTACCTCTGCAAGTTGTTTTGCTACATTTATTTTTCTTCTAGACCAAAGGAGCAAGAAGCTCTCCCTTAACAAGAGGAAGAAACTGGCATGACAAGATTAGAGCCTAATGGAAGTTTCTTTTCCCATTTGACAATAAGTATAGGTACTAAAAGAAATTTTATTCTGTTTTAAACAGTGTTAAAAAATAGATTTATTAATAGCCTATGGCGGTTTGTTTTTCATTATCTTTACGCTTGGCATTGACAACAACAAGCACTTGCAACAAATGAGATAATGGGGAAGACTTTGGCATTTGCAGTACAGTGGAATTACAACCTGAATTAGGATTCTTTTCAGCTTTTGTACTAGAACAACTTGTACTTTGTAATTTATTAGGTGACTCTCCCAGTAAGTTCTGCTGACTTAGTTTAAATAAGAACTCACTGATGTCTTCAAGTTCATACCCTGCAAATTATATGTGTATATATTTAGCCAAGTTCTAACAAGAAAAATCAACTTTTTCTGTGAAGAAGGATAGCTGATCCGGAGGCCTGTTCTCAAGAAGCTGTATAGTCAGGGAAGAGGTAAACTCTCTGCCTTCATGATCTGACTACTCTTCATAGGTAAGAGATTATCCTGAAGTACCAGCACTGCAGTGCGTGCCCACCAAACAAGGCTCCTTTCCTTTTCTGCTTACTGAATCACGGAGGCTCGGTCACTGTATCACAGCTGACTTCAGGAAAATAAGTTGGACAAGTTGTAATGGATTTGGTGCCTGGTCTTGTAGGCTTTTGAGTTCTTGGTGTCCTGAACATTCTTCAGGACAAGTTCTTAAATCTGTTCTACAACAGATTTCTTAGTCATCACTACTAATAATGCCCTAAGCAGATATTCAAGAGAAAAGACAGAAGGTGCTCAAAAGAAATTACCCTGCTTTCAACAGGTTCAAATGTTGGGGGACTGCCCCCGGCTCCACCCCCCCCCCCCCCCCAAAAAAAAATCTCTTTACTGAAAGATGTGTGGCTAATTCTCATTCTTAAATTCACAGAACATTGTTCTCGAATAAGGAATGTGAATTACTAGTGTGCCAACTGTCCTACTCTGTTGGCTAGAATCCATTCTTTCTATAAAGTGAACCACAGCAATTTTATAACGTAAGTAATGCCTTTGATCAGTCTGAGAAGGACAGTATTTTCCCCTTAGAAGTAGGATATCATTCTGACCGGCCTTTAAATTATTATTTGTCATTTCAGATGAAGCATCCTTTTTGATTATAATTAAAATCCATTCAAATTCAAAGGTACTTACAAAGGAACTGAATTTTTTATTAGTTGAGTCTTCTACGTACTTCGGAACTTGGGTTTTCACACCATAAGAGACAACCCAGCATGTATTTACTTCATAGCTGAAATACCATCTTTTAGAAGAAAAAATGTCATTAGAGAAGTAGTGGAGGCAGACACCATACTGTAATATCTTTTTTTTGTATTGGTGAAGACTTAAATAATTCAATTAGTTTCATTCATCAGCCTCTGGGGCTGTTGACTGAAATGCTGATTCTGTTAGAGCTAAAAACTCTCACCGAGGCCAAGGATTTCACCTGAACAAGAAATATACAGACAAGTTCCAAGTTGGATTGGCCTCTCCCAAGTCACATGATGTGCTTTAAAAAATTATTTTCTTTTCCATTCTATGAGAGCTAGAGGGCAACATTGTTTCAAAAGACACTGCAAAAGCATATCACAAACCGCAAGAAGTTTTGAGCTAATAAAAGTCTCTGTTCTGACATCATCTTTAATTAAGATACTTGCCTAAGACATCATTCTATGAGGTCTACTTAATAGGACATTTTAAAACTGGTCTTTTTATGTCCGGCAACTGGACTGGAATAATACATAGGATATTCAGGATGGAAGATACATTCTCTGGCCAGTGATAAGGAGAAAGTTAATTTGCAAGATAGTATTATTTAGTGAAAAGGTTTTTCCACAGTGCAGGTGTAGGACGAACAAACATCCAACCAAGATTAGAGACATCTAGGGATTAGAAGTGACCGTAATTAGGTGACAGCTACTTTTTCTTTTATACAAATGATGTTTATCTGAAAATGCAGTAGTTTCAGAGTTTGTGCAAGCTGGTCCCTTGCTGTTTGCTGCCTGACCTGAGTATGTTTACTACAGTTCTGAGTCTAGTCAATGTTTTTTGGACAAAATGATCTGATGGGTAATAATTCATTAATTTGTCCATTTGATGGATTCCCATAGGTGTTGTTGAGATTTGTTCTATCTATGCGTAGGTAACTCTGTTCCTGTTTTATTCCAAAGCATGGTTTTTTATTTTTTATTTTCTAATGATGGTCATAAAAGACATTTTATGGAGCTTGTGAAGTTGGCAAAATGTCCCATCTCCAAGTAACCAAGAAATTCAGAAAGATGAAATAAAAATTTCAAATAAAAAGTAATCTCAGCATCTACCGATAAATACTACTGTTGTGCATTTGGCATCCAAATGTACAGGGGCAGTTCAGTTGAATCACTACTCTGTGGAAACAATAAGCTCAGCAGTTGTATGGCTGGATCATCATGGTCTACTTGGAAAGGAAATAAACTCTTTAAAAATCCGTCCTCAGTTCTGAGTGGAATAAAACCTGGAGCTGTAGAAATTAACCATATCGAATTGCTTTTCAAGCAAACTGTTTTGAAAATACTGACTTGGGGTCCAACAAACCTGCCTATTTCTTCCTATTTTATTTTACTTTTTCCTATGAAACATTCTGATTTCAGCATAATGATTTACTGTAATGAAATACAGTCTGAGCAAAAAATGTTATAACCGTGGTAACTTGGTTATAGTTGCTTATGGTTAATACATTTTAGTTCTTGCTTAAAAAAGTTTTTGAGGTTTTGCTACAAATTACTACTGAAATACGTAAACCAGCAAATTAGAACATCCCCCTTACAGAGATAAATTAACAGAGTAAGTTAAAATGTCAAGCTGTAATTTCAGATTTTTTTATCCCAGTATTTTTTACTATTTAGGTACATTACTCTGTATGCATTTTTAGTGGATTTTGAGAGCATTGGAGGGCTTAATGTGGTTTTATTATTTGTTAATCAAACCCAATAGAATATATAGTAATATTAAATTATTTCATGCTCTAAAGATAGTCAAAATATAAAGACCTTTTTTATCTTTTATTGAGAAATGTGGATATATTCATGGTAGCTTTGCAGAAAAGCATCACTGAATTAAAAAATGTGTTGTCTATGTGCATGTTTGTGTCTTAATGTTGTATCTATAAATATGTGTGTATAAATATCTATATAGTGTCTATTTACCCTGAAGCTGTAAAGTTATATTTTGACAGTTGTCACATAATTTTAGAGTCCGTTTCACTCTTCTTCACTTGTCTGATTTGAAAACTGTGTGATAAAACTTAGCAGCTCAGTCATCCCGTTTCCTTTGTGTAATCTCCTGCACACTTTAAGTGTCCCTGTCTATTTTGCTCCACAGGAATCTTGCAAGGACTATTACTCTCATGATCACCCAGAGTTCTATTCATCCCTCATTAAATTAAGAAGTTTAATGAGTATATTAATTTCCCTGCATCTTTCTCATGCTGAAAAACACATTGGTCTTTAATACTTTTATTTTAAGGATTTATAATTTAAAATAGGAGGAACGCCCCCCCCCCCCCCCCAAATAGCCATCACCCCATTCCTAACTGTACTCCAAAAGTGGTGACATAAAAATTAAACAGGAATGGAATTTGTCCCACAGATTTGAACGGCTTTTAGAAGAAAAGATCAGGAACCAAAAGGTAGTATTGAGTGTACATTAACTGTGCCTGCCTTTACAACCCAGGAGGGAAATCTATTTGTCATTACTTTCAGGATGGTTCATTTATATCTGCGGTCAGAGCTCCAGTTTTCTTCTCATGCTTGTTGAGCATTGTTGTCTGTAGTTCTTCCATAGCCTTCTTTCTCTTCGTCCAGTTCCACGATTAATTCATGTGATAGTGTACTACCCGTAACGCTGCCCTGGTGATAGCTTTTCTGTGTTTAGTTATTCCTGGTTTGAGGTTCCTCAGCTCCTACTCAGATCACCATACTGGTGGCACCCCGACAGGTTTGCATTAAGAGATCCAGCGTGGAGCATCGACATTGGCATAATTTGTCTCTCTGAATTATGGACTCAATATAGGTTCTGATACTTAATCTGAGCCCTTTATGAATGCAATGAGGTGGCAGTCTACCATCAAATGTAAGAAGTTAATGAGTGCTGATGCATAAAACCACGAGTTTTAGGAAACCTTTTCTCCTTGTGTCTGATGTTTGCGTAGTACTTCTGTGAAGTGCATTTGTCACCACATGTTATCATGGAAGCTGTTCTAAATAACTAAAATTTAGATTTAAAGTACAGCTGAAAGTTTTTTCTGGTATAAAAATTGTACCTATTGTCACCTCAGCGTCTATTGAGCATCATTTCTGCTGCAATTAAGATACCAGCTATAAGGCAAATCACAGTGCATACTTCGAGGGAAGTGCTCTTCAGACTTCAGAGTCGTTTTTAACACTGCTCAGGTATCAGGTAGTATGTCCACTGTGTCCAAGAAATGATATTGGCAGTATGACCTATATGTTACCTTAAAATAAAACCTGATGAACATAAGCAACAGATACTATATTTCTGTATTTTCGAGATTACAGATTGACCCTGTGCTTTTGTATGTTTGCAAATCTTATGAGAAAAGCCCAAATTTTAAAAATGCACTACTAATCCTAATGATTTATTTAACATAAACAACAATGGCTCTAGTTTTTAAATCTTCACGATATGACTTTTATTTTCCAAATTGCTTATTTTAGTTAATCAGCTTTGTCTAAATAATTGTGTTGCTATGAATAGATTTTAAGCCCATCTTTGAGCCTTAGTGGAAAATGAAGGCATTCAAGGTGAAAATACTTGAGGCAGGTTTATTTTTATGATTTCCTAAAATAAATAAATAAAAGAAAAAAGTCATCGTGTTTGCCATCATCTTTGCACATTAGTACTTCTAAAATAAGTCTGTTGATATGGGAATTAGATGCTGAATATCACTTTTGCTTTTAGATTTACTGTTGCTGCTAGTACATACATAATGTGAAGGGTTCATTTTGGTACCTTTCAACACATGCTACTACTTTTTTTTTCTTTTTAAGTGTCATGTACATGGAAGCAAACATATCTTTTCAAATGAGAAGGATGCACACAGGTCCCACAACTTCAGATGATGTAAATGCTAATCTAATATCACTTTAGGATATATATTCATGGTATGTTGTTTCAAGAGTTGCAGTAGTTTTCCCAAATGTTCACTGACAACAAGAAAAAGGTATGATATTTAGATCTTATGTTCCAGTCTGCACTTTGGTAAAGCATTAGCTAACATGTGTTTGGTCCTCTGATTTTATCAAGAAGGTGTCTAAATAAGAGTCTTTTAATTATACAACTTCCAGTTCAGTTTCTGATAATGTTTAGTTGGGGTGACTTCAAGGAATATGCTTTCACAGATTTGTTTAGGTAAGTGAAGATGAGATTTTTAAATTTAAAGAACAGAATGGTGATAGTTATATAGAATGATAATTCTTTTCCATCCCCAATCTCCTCCTGCTTTATAAAGGTCACTTTCCTGTTGTAACACTGTATTTCTGAATGAAAGCACAAAAATACTACACTGTTTTGATAACATAAATCAAGGTGCTCTTGTAGGTAAGAAATGATTGCAAGCTTGCTGTAATTCGTTAAGGTAATACTCATACTGTCACCCTATTTAATCATTTTCCCTATCCAGTTAGAGTATTTTCATGTTTGCTTTTCACTTCCTCACTTGTCATAATTTCAAGCTTTTTCATCACTCTTAGTATCAAGATTTATCATTTTGTACCAAAGAATAATCATATAATTGCAACAATTTTAAATAGTTCTGTCATAATTTCTTCTTTTTTTTTTTAATTAGCATGACTGTAACCTCCCTGTGTCATAAAAACATTCAGAACAATCTCCTAATCTAGAAATTAATGTTTAAGAATAACTGAAGAATTATTTATTCTCTATTCTTCTTCAAGGCCAGAAGTCTGATGATCTTATCTATTTGCTTCTGAAGTACAAGCATTGCATCCTGGAAACGTGCCCTTATTGTATACTGATTATGTGCTTTTGCAGCATGGCATGCAACTATGAAAAATATTTCCTTGTAAAATGATTCATGTGATGTGCAATTAAATATCCACATGATAATTATATAGTGGCACTAAATTAATATGAGTATTAGGTACCATTGAGCTATTACTGACTTTTAGATTACTTGCTACCTGAAAATCCTTCCCTTGAAGACTGACATCACATACTGCATTTTCACAGTTCCTTAAACCTGGTAATTTCTTTCATTATACAGATCTTATTAACTGATGAAAGCTGTCCTGGAAAAAAAAAGGGGGGGGAGGGGTGGTATGGTTATTTTTATGGAGAATATTCATTTTTGGATGTGACTTGTTCCACTAAATTGCTATAGGTCTGATTTCCATTTCTAGATGAACATACAAGAAAGCTGAAAAGTTTCCCCAGAAAGGTCTGTGGCCAGACACAGAACTAATGTAAACTGTAGCTCCTTTGGTTCAGTAATATTCTTAGAGTGAAGCTGACAACTGATTTTTAACTATCCTTGTATGACTTACCATACACAATTGGCTTGTTGTGATGGAAGAGGGAAGGTAATATGGCATCTCAACTGCGCCACGAACCGAGATCTACAGGAGACAGGCAGGTTGTGCAGAACTTGAGCCAAACCTGGAGAACCCATTTGCCTAAATACAGCTCTCAGCCCTCGTCACCTTCCCGTGCCAGGAAAATGCTGGCAGCAGAGCTGAGTCCTTGCCCTGTTCTCTGCGGTTTCAGTAGGGCAGCTGTGCCATGTGGCTCGTGAGATGATGATTGCAGTCTCCATGTGGGCTCTGACTACTGCTCTATGAAAGATTAACATCTCCGAGATCTGTGCCCGATACATAAATTATTCACGGGACTATGTCACATAAAGGTATGACTAAGCTCATCTTACGGTGTTGACTTCAGTTCCTTCTTCTTTTACAAGAGGACTGTTGATGGTTACATACTGAGAAAGGGGAAAGTATTAGCACGCGATCATCTTTCCTCTCCATTAAGTTTATGCACTTTGGCTTCACTTTACAATGCACAGCATGGTGGAACAGAGACTCCTATAGAGAGTGCTGTTACTCTTGCATAGCCTATACCGCTGGTATGGTTAAACACGCTCGCATAAATTTTTGGAAGTCGTTTACTGCCTTGGAGTTGCTAAAAAAGTTTCAGATAAAGCAGTGATAATTCAATGCAAATTTCTCTGTTTAGCCCATGAAATGTCCTGACAGAAACCTTTTAAACCAGTAAATTCAAAAGTAAGCTAATATTCTGTCCAGGGTGTATTATACCAAAAGAAGACAAAAGAACCAGAATGAATTAAAGATGGAATGTCTATACTAATTTCTGTGTTTCTAATTTATTTCATTTTGTCATGTGTTAATGGTTTTTACGTTTTTATATTTAATTCTTCCATTTCAATTTTAAACAAATGAACCATATCTTATGGGAAATTATAAACTTCAGCCTACATACGTCAGGACCATAATGACTCCTTAAAGCAATTTCTGGTTTTTTTTGTGTGTGTTTGTTTTAGGTGATCTTTAATTTGCCTGTTTGTAACAATACTTAAGAAATCTTATTCTTCCAAGAATTTACTGGTTTTAAGCATGGCTTATTAACAATCAGTGTGAGAAGTTATTTCAGAGCAGAAACAGAACTGATGTTATGTAGTGCAAAGTCGGAATGTCTCAAAGCCAATTTTGAAAGACAGATCTTCATTTGTCGTGTCTCTTGAGTCTTTACACACCTGTTAATAGCACTTGATAGTGGTTTTCTGTTCCTTTTTTCTTTCTTTTCCTGTTAAAAATTGATCATAGGGATTTGCATGAGGAACAGAGCTCTTTCCAAGTGCCAAAGAATGTATTGATGATAATTTCTCTTATCCCTGTATTAAAAAAAAAAAAAAAAAAAAATAGAAAAAGAAAAATGTTACTTTTCAGTTACATAGGGGTTACAACAAAAGCATCCTCCCACTAGGTGAGGGAGGTGATCCACTAGGTGAAAAATTATTAGGATTATTTTCCACCTATGATAGGTCATCTCAGCAAAGCAAAATATTGGGCACTTAATCAGAAGAAATGAATCAGTTTCGCATCATTCACTTGCTTAAAATCTCAACTTAACTGAAATGCAGATATCAATACTTCAAAGCTATTCTTTGTGCTCACAAACAGCTAACCGAAAGAATAACAAGTGCTTACTAAAGTGGGGCTTAAACAGGGGTTATGAAGGTAGGGGACTTGTTTGTTTGTTTTTATCTGTGGCTCCTGGAAAAGCAATGGAAGATTTGGTTCCTTGGCTGGGGATACTTTCTTAGGATGCCCTTCTTTGTTTCAAAGGGCAGCTTGAGCATGTCAGCAGATTGTCTTTGATGCCAGTTTCCATGCAAAAAAACCCAACATCGGAGGTCACACAAGTATCTTCTAAAATGCCATTCCATGACCCAAAGCCTGTCAGCTTTGTATCCGTAGGCAAGGTTTATAAAAAGAAACAACAACAACAAAAGAACCACACTGCCTAACCATATGGATTTTTGTGCGTGCACCGTTAGCACCAAGCTGCTTCTGCTCTTTCATCTCCAGCACTTGCAGTCATTTTGCCATGGAAAAGTTAACTCCGAGTTAAGCAAGGAAGTTGCCAAACTACAAAATGTAGCTTTCCTGCTGAACACAAAACTGGGTGAAGTTCCCCTGCTGTTCTGCATAACCTGAGGTGATCACCAGTAATCCCTCAGGCTCCCTCTGCTCTTCTGGTGATAAAGATAATGAAAGATTTAGCTGCCTGCTGATTATTTTGCTGTTTTATTTGCTAATTCAAGGGGAGGGGTTGTTTGATCACTCTTTTAAGAATTAATTTTTGTTTTCTAGAGTTCTTGATGGGAATGAGCCTCCTCTACAAGTAGTCTCTGCAGTCCTGAAAGCTTTCAGTATTGTTAAGCACTTCAGGACCTTTGCTTAACAAAGGAGTATTTCAAATGTGCCACAGAGGTCTCATGTTCGGGAGATACATATATACTGCTGAAGATGCATCTGCAAATAATGCTGTGTAAGCTATGAGATTTTTCAGCTTGTTGTTATTTTGTTTGTTTGGTATTAGCAACTTGCTAACAAGAACAAGCGGCATGTTTATGTGAACTATGTTCATTACATGGTACAAAAGGAGAGAATTTTTTTTCTGGTGCCTCACAAAGTTGTGTTTCCACAAAGTAGCAATGATGCGGTGGTCTTTGTAAATGTTGGTAGTTTAATAACGGTTTCTATCTGAAACTAAGATTTTACTTACAATTGTGATGATTGTTGATATTTTGGGCAAAAATAATTATTATCCTTGTAGATGTATTACTCATAAATACAAGAAGTATTGTATGGTAGGCTTCCATACCTTATAAATGTCTTGTAATTAGATAGAAGACATGCTTACATAAAAAGATGTAGACAAATATTTTCTGCTCGTTTCGGTAGAAGAATTTCCATCAAGTGGGAATTTACTGAAGTAAAGCAAGAAAGAGTTTGGACAATGACATTTTACAAAGGGGTACGTACAAGTGGTCTTGAAATGGCAGTTTCACGTACAGAGGTGCTGGATCTGTAAGTATTTTAAACCCAGAGCAGATTTCATTTTCACAGAAAGGTAAATTTATATTACTAACCATCTTACATCAAATAATGTTAATGCTGAATAAATGTGTTCAGAGGCAACGTGTGGTGACTAGGTTTTAAATTACTAGTCTGCATCATTACCTGGCAAGAAGTGAGAAAGGAATTATGAATGTTTTTATAACTGCTAAGTAGCAAATTATGTTCCAGTTGTTTTCTCAAGCATTTTAGTTCTCTTTCTGGAACTCTGATCCTCATTCAGGCTATTGGAATGCTTCTAGAAATTGGTTACAGAGACATAGATACCTAAAAAGATAAAATAATCTGCAGGGCAGACAATAAGATTCAATTTTAACATTTGATTCTTGCTTGCATTCCACTTCTGTACTGTTACAATCACTGCTTACCCTTCTTAGTATCAGCATCAGTCCTTGCTTTGGCTAAAGAAGTGAGTAAGTATTCTAACATTTTCTACTTATTTTGAACTTTCTGTGGTTTTGCATTCATCCAAGAGCTAAATTTTTTGAAACCACTAATGGACTCAAATTTGAAATCCAATTTAAAAATATAACTTAATGCAAAGACTATAGTTAATTGAATTGGAATTTAAGTTATTCACTTGTATCATGAAAAACAAATATTCAGCAGAACAGTCAAGGTAAATATTTTCTTTTAAATGTTGTTTTTCTTCCATATGTTATTGTGTTGTAATTTTTTTTTAATTTATTAACAAATGATAAGGATATCTGACCTCTCAGATTTTCAGTTTAGATTACAATAAAGAGATCATCCTACTAATCTTTTGTTTCAGGGTCACGTTGTTAATAATTTTTATCTTCTAGCTGCTTCTCTTGACTTACACCAAACAAGAAATCATTTCTTCAACTGTTCGGCTGGAATTGCCATGTAAGTAAAATTGCAAAAGCTGGGATGTAAGCACTGCATTAACTAGACCGGTGCATCATAGTACACCACTGTTAACACGCTAGTGTGCAATTAATTAATCTTTTCTCCCATGCTGACTAAGACTATTATACAAAATAAACCTATACCATAGTGACAAGAATCACATGGAGATATACTTAACAAATTTTCTATTATCAAGAATATAATGCAAATATTTTCAAAAGCAAGAAGGGAGGAGCGGTGGCCCACTCATTAAAATATTCCATATAAATCAAATCTGTTAATAATAATTCTATTGCTTTTTCTTTCAATTGCTTAAATATTACTCATTAAGTTTATATTCAGGAAGTCTAGTTCAATATTACTGTGTGAAAATTATTCATAGGTGTACTATATGTTGTTGGATAGGATCAGCAGTCTACCTTGTCTGATGAACACCTTTTTGTTAATCTTGGCAGCGTTACTCCTGGACGAGCAGACATCTAAAGGCTTAAAGCGAAGTGGAAGAGTTTCCGGAGGATGAACCAGGTCATCTCCTCCCCAGTACCCAGCCTGGACTCTGTGCTCTGTTTGTAGAAGGTAAAAGCTTTTAAATCCTCTTAGAGAAAAGAATTTAACTGCAATTTCCAAATGACTTAAGTGCTTTAACCGTAAAACCGTTTGATAAAAAGGGAAATATATGCACATATAACTGACAATCTTTGAAATAAAAATCACTTGTGTCTACGGCAGGTGCAGCAAATTCCAGCTCTGAACTCCAAGTTTATGAAGGTATCTGTATAACCTTCCTGAAGGAGGGGTTCAATTTAAACGACCGTCTGTACTGGTGTGTTAGGTTCAGCAACTCTCCGTGTTCACTCTTGTTAATCCTCTTTTGAGGCACCTAACTCTCCTAATAAATTATGTAAGAAACCTAAACCCAATTTAAGGATGCAAATATGTTACAGGGTCCAGGTACATGTGAGATATGTTGTTATGCTCTGCCTCTCTTCTCTCTTTGATTATTAACACTTTCCTAATTTTAAGAAAATCTTTCTCCAGACTCCAGTCATTTCATCAGTTTTCCTTTTACTGTTTGATGGCATAACATAGGCTTATTAGATGATTATTATATTTCACATTTTTGTTTTCTTTTAACGATTTAATGTGCCAAGAAAGATATACCTTTATCCGTGGCTATCAATATTGTTATTTGCAGGAGAAAAACATCATAATTTCCAGTCTGGCACTCACACTCTGTTCAGCTCGATAATGAGCAAAAGGAGTAGAAGAGAAAGATTAACACATTGGGTTAAAAAGCCCTTTTGGGGAAAAATCTAAACACGCTTTATATGAGCTCTATAATTTTATGTATTGAATGACTTCAAAACTACTGTGTACTTACACAGTCCTACCAACAAGAAAATCCTATCGACAAGCCTGCTACAGAATAGTCCTATATTCTTTCTACCAGATGGTCCTTTTTTTTGTAACAGATATGAGCTTCCATTTTGACATTATGGCTATAACTGTTAATGGTCAAGAAAAGGGGGAAGGAGAATGGTGATAAGGGTGGCGGGCCAGTACACAAATGAATAATGAAACGCCATGACTGAATTAGTTTTGCTTCAACATTAAAAAAAAAAAAAAAAAAAGATATAAGGCCCATTTACTATTGGCTTGGTTAAGCCATGTAGTTGTAGATATCCACTACTTCAAATCTGTAATTTTGTAATGGAAAAATTCAGCAGCCTGTGGTGTACGTGAGGTCAAACTTCATGGTCACAATGATCATCTCTGAATAACTTGTGAATCTATATGGATGAATCGTTTTCTTAAGGTCTGATTTACTATACCATTTTTTCTGAAAAACAATTCTTAAAACACTGAATAAAATATGAACTTGTCTTATGCCAAATTTCTTGAAACCAGTCATTAAGATTTACTATTTCCATTATGAATAATGTCCATTATAAAAGAAGAAAAACATGACTGTAAGGCAAGCATATATTTTCTGTCATAGCACAGCAGTTTGTCTTCAATGACTGATGTTGTTTGCAGTTTGGGAAAGTAATAACAGAGAAACAGCAAGTAAGAATTGTATTTTTAGCAGAAACTCATTGTTCGTCACATACGTTATTTTCATTCTTCGATAAAGTGAATGCTTATAACTGTCAATAGTGATGACAAAAAGCCAGCTGACCTCTTCTCATAGCTTAATAAAACTACAAACATTGGTGAACAAGTCATAATGTAATAACCATTTACGACAGGCTTCATCAAAATGTACATGCCATGGCATATGTTATGAAGAAAAACTTCCTTAATAAGATATAATTGTCTCCTTTCTTAATGAGAAACAGTTGGAACGTGGCTGTTAGATACACACTGAAACATATATGTCTCTTAAAGTCTTTGGGAACACAGTGCTAGTTTTGGCTCATGAGTTAGCAACCTCGTGAGCTGGCAGCAGCTCAGCTCCTCTGGAGATAGGTTGCAGGTGGCATTACTTCTTGTCTGTTCTCAGTCTCCTGGTCATTCTTTGTCTTGAGAGGAACACCCTCCAATCTCTTCTTTCTCTTCATTCTGCTCTGTTTAGAGGAGCGCAACTACAGTCAGCAACTAAACAGACATATCTTGCCTAGTGTAAATACTTGAAGCCAGTAATTAAAGCCCAGTCTCATTTTCCACCCCCTTACCCCTGTGTTGTCTGAGGAACTGAATTACTGATGGCTCCGGGGAACCTGAGCTGCCGCTGACTGCAGGCAACTAATAGTTGGCAACATTCTCAACCTATTGTGTGATCTTGGAGGGCTGCGATCACCTGCTTGAGAAAAGAATGAAATAAAGTATTTCCCCAGAAGCAAAAAGTTGTTATCAAAGTAACAGTAATTCTCTGTGCAGTATCCCATTGGAGAAGTCTGTGGTGTGTCCTCATGTGCTTGCTGGCTCAGGCTTAGCCAGGGTGCTGGGAGCTTGTATGTGCCGTAGGTGATGCAAGATAGTATAACACTACAGGAAGACTGAACAAGAAAAGTCCCATACCACATTGCAGAATGGACAGTTTTTTACTTCCAGTGGTTCTTTTCTCTTCAGTCTTGCGTGCTTGCTTTGTATATGATTGTAAAGCCAGAGACTGTTGCCATCTCATCTCTTCAATTCCTTAGGGATCAACTCTGCTTATCAGAACCCATACTGGTGCTGTCACTGTGTGCAGTGGAAGGTAAGGGAAAAAGCTGAATGAGAAGACAGACAGCAATACTTCTTTGTGCCCTCTCAGCTTCCACCTCCAGCCCAAGTCCGTCGGTACAACCCATGGCTGTTACAGATCACAGGCTGTGCTCCCACGTGGTGCCTGCCGTGGCCATTAGGAAAGATGCAGACAAAGCTCTTTAAAAGTTAACACAAGTATTTCCTTCACAAATACAGCTTAGAAACCAAAGAAACTGAACTCACTTTTTTTTCTGTGTAATACTTCAGATGTGTAAAATGTTCTGCAGCTGGAAAGAACATTATGACAAAAATCCCAACAGTAGGACTGAAAACATGAGGTTCGGTGCTAGGCCGTATTTCTACCCTCCCAAAACAATGTTATATACTGTTACAATATGTATGTTTAAGCTGATGAAACTTCTAGGAACCCTACTATGAAATATACGGTGGTGTCTTTTTTTTTTTTTTCTTTTTACCACAAGGATTCTAACTCTTTCTCTGTTAACTTCTGTGTGAATATCTCTATCTAAAATAATTTCATCTAATGCAATTGAAGTATTATAGAAAATCTTTTTACACAACGTACAATAGTGTGTAGCTACAATGTATTTCAAAACCTGACCTTTATCATCTGTATATCTATGATGAGATTTAGATTTGCTTCTTCACTATGAAACAGTTTTAGACAAACTTTCCAAAACAAAAATCAAAGAAGACCTGAAGAACAGAACAAATAAATTTGTCATGAAGACTTAGTGTTCTGTACGGATAGTGAATGAAACTCTAGGAACGCGACTATTTTTCATTGTAATTTTTCATAGTAACAACGTTATTGTAATAAAAGTATGTTTTTAAATTAGTGACATTTGCAAATTGGTTTCAGATTTATGAGAAAGCTGTGCTGGTGGGAAATAATCCAAGAAAGAAAGCTCAAGAATCTGTTAATTACAAAGTACAATTCTTGCTATGTCTTGAGCTACCAGAAATATCTGCTAATTGCTACCAGCCATCCCCTTTCACTTCAAGCTGATCTAATTAATTTCAAAACACTCTTGAATTTCAAAGCCTGGATTTCTAGGTTTCAGAAAATTTATTTGCTCTTGAAGACTTTAATAAAAACGCACATATCTGAACCTAGTAGATGCTTTCAGATAGATTCCCTGTCAGGTAGATCCATGGCATGTTTTCTTCCCATACCCTTCCTTTATATAAAATACTTCTGGTACGCAGTGTGCTTGATGTAAACATTTGAGATAACATTTCCTAACTACAAGCACAGTTAACTCCACTCGTATGTAGCACATTTAATGATAATTTAAAAAGAATCTACTTTTTTTTAGTAGTATCTATTGATGTACAATTTTTGTTAATCCCTCACTTCACATGAAGGTGAATTATTGCAGAAATTAACTGTAGATTATAATATGCATGTTATATTTTGCATTCTACAGCCCTTCTTCGGTATTTCTAGTGTGTGTGCTTAAGAGTTGCCATGGAACCCTCTGCTCTTTTAACAAATCTAGAAACTGTGTTTGGAGACAAGGGTTCTGTTCTGAATTGTGTCTAATATTAGAAAATTCTGTCTGTCAGCTGTTCCTGAGAGGCATATTTGGGTGGGGGGTAAGAATTCTTAAACACAGTTGTACATTAAATTCAGACGAAGGTGGTATTCGCCATAAAAGTAGATCAATGCTATCAATTGCAAAAAGACTCCATAGTAAGTTAAGGTTTGCATAAGTGTTCAGAACATTATACTTAAAGTTTTTGAAAGGGAATGGGAAAGTACGTTCACAGTATTTCCTTAGTAATGTTTCTTTGCTTTCCCACCACAGTGAAATCAGGTGTGTGTTGGTTGGTTTGTTTACTACCTGCAGAAATTACAGATGTGATGAAGGTGTTCAGCTTCTTCCCAGCTTGCTCTCCTGTGTAAAGGCAGACTTTGGATCCCTGTTTAAGTCTGATTGAGAGACTGTTAGCTTTAGATATTTGACTAGTCAAAGAAGTGTTTAGTGAGTAACCACAAAGTGTGCTTTCCTTCAAGTATCTGGCCAATGATCTCCCTTTTAGCCTGCAGCAATAATTGTCTGTGCATTTTAACAGTTCATTTGCTTTCACTACACTACTTGTTTCTTAGCACATTGGATTTTACGCAGTTTTGAAGTAATCCCTTGTGATGGTTCAAATAAGCATTTGTATTAGAAGCGGTGCAGTGGAAGAAATTACTGGTACTGGCTGTGTACATTTTTACATGGATAAGCACTATCTATGGATGCCATCTCAAAAAGGATTTATTTATATCTCTTGTCTTGTAGCAATGATAGATGAAGGTACCGCATTTAACATATAATAGTATTTTCCCAGGTTTTGTTTTTACAAATACAAATGCAGCCATAATTCAAATACTCTCTGTGGGCTATCAGCACCAAATCAGAGAGAGAGACACATTTACGTAATACAGTCTCTAGTGGCATCCAACCACAAGAATTGTTTCCTAGATGGATAAAGAAACCAAAAGAATTAAGCACACTGATTTCTGAGCAGTCCTTTGGCTCAAGGAATTACGTGAAGATAGTATAGCATTCATAAGGGTCCTATAAAGTAATGCAGTCAGCTTCTGCTGCAAAATAGCAGTCTGTTCTCGAGTAGTAATAAGGGATGAACTGAAATGTAGCCTCAAGGGGCAGCATAGCTAGGGATTATAAACACACTTTTATTCAGTTTAAATACAGTACAGTGAAATTAACCTTATTTCAAATCCTTTATGGTGTTGAAGTTTGTTGGAATGAATTACTAAAGTTTCTTTCGGCACAGTGGACAGCTTGTTATTTATAGCAGAACAACTTCGGACCAAAGAAATTGGAACTGCATTATAATATTGAAACAGGAAAAAAAAACAGAAGACTGAAATATATTGCATTCTCTTACTTTAGCAGGACTGTCCCTTGTCTCTAGGTTTGGTGGGATTTTTTTTGTTTTTGTTTTAAAAAAGGGGGGAGGTTACCCCTGTGTCATTACAATATTACAAGGAAACGTATCTTTGTAAAATCCTGTAAATCTTCTTTCCTTCTCTGAAATTGTCTAGCATAATATTTGATTTCTAAACTATAAAGATAGTAAGAGATGTTTAAAGAAAAAAAGCATGAGGGAAAATTATTGGCCCCTGTATAATTTGTGCTATTTTCTTATTATTTGCTCTTTGAGATATTTTCAAGGATTATAACACACTTTAGTTAAGGACTTGCTGCATACAGGGGTTTGCTCTCCCTCGTTCAGAGGTGCTAAGTTTAGCAATATCTTTTATTGATGGTAAGCAGCAAGTGCCATTCTATACCAAACTTATTTTCCTTCTGTTTTTAATTGGAAAGATCTTGTACTCTGTTCTCAAACAACTTATTTAGGCCTGCAATACAACCACATGCTGTTATATAATATTGTGCAAGTTAACAACAATCTGAAAATGTACAAAAAATGCCAAGAAGTTATTTTCATATAGACAATAACAGGTTGCAATGCTTATGGAACGTGCTTATTGTCTTAAACATATATATAATGATGTGAGGAACAAATGCAGTGGGTATCAAAACAAAACAACACACAAATTTTGAAAACTGGAGTTTATCCTAAGTATGCACCTACTGGATTCAGCTGAAAACGGCTATCTGCTAGAACTTTCATTTACTGTTTTATCCCACAAATTCATTAACTTACACAGTAAGTTCAAAGTCATTCTTAAAGTAAGCTGCAATATTGCTGCTCAGTAATTTTTTGTTTCATTATTTTGGTAATTATTGAACTGTTAAGAATGTGTTATTGTGTTCTTTAAAAAACCCACACCACCTTTTTCTTGCCTCCAACGCATTCTTTAGAAAATGGCTGGATAACAGAAGATTGCGGTGTGTCCCGTCATAATGGTAACATGTGCCTAAATGTTACCAGTGTGCACATTTGCCTTTCATGACAGCTTGGTAAGAAGAGTTTAAAAACGTAAGAGAGATATGGAAAAAGTAAAGTCCCTGTGCCAGGGGAGCCTGACATTCTGGATTATAGGGATGTTAGCCATTCCAGAGGATTAAGGAGTACTTAGTTCTTAGAAATTTTTTTAAATTATTTAAATCAGTGTGAGTGTAATACAGTGTGTTTGGAATTTTGTTTTTCTGCAGCTGATAGCAAAAAAAAAAGTGTGTATTAGCTATGCATGAAAAGAGAGTAAGGTATTTCTCTGTTGTGCTCCATGGTGTCATCGTGTTCCAATGTTACATTAAATTTTCATGTCCGTCATTTACATTCCAGGTTAAACTATTAATGTGGACTTGAAACACAAGGTAAGTCTTTAATAAATCTCCTGCTGGTCTTTTTTTTTTTTTTTTTCTTCTCCCCCCCCCCTTTTCTCTTTTTCCTTTGTTTTTTTTTTCTTTTCTTTTTATTTTTCTTTTTTTCCTTTTGTCTTTGTCTTTTCTGCTTTTTGCTTTTTTCTTCCCTGATCATGTCACCAGAAATGTGAATTGATTTTTGGGCTGAGCTGCATGCTCTGAGATTTAAATGTATGCACACATACAGGTTAAAAAAATTAAGAGAGTAACTAGGATCACAAATCATAAGAGCGATAAAAAATGGTCTAATCTCAAGTCAGGTAAACACAGTGTGTGTTTATCATGAGTATCTGCACTAATTTAGCATTGTGAATGGAAAAATTTTAAACACGATAAAGAAATTAAAATCATCATGTTCATGGTAAGAATAATAGCCAAGGTGAAGGGAATTTTAGCTGCTGATAAATTAGATTTCAAATTATTAAGAAAATTAAAAAAAATCTCAACACTTGGCTTTATCTGAAATAAATCATATGCTGCAAACCCACAGAATAAGGTACTTGAAGTTATTAAATAATATTTCAGATATAAACTGATTAAATATGTGTCATTGACATAAACCATGTTGATTGGAATCTATATGGAAAATAATTAGGCTTTTTTAACCAATGCTAGAATACTATACCCTAAGAGATTTACTCCCGCTCTCATCTTCTGTCATCTGTGCATTCCCTGTAGGACATGACATGAGATTGCCAAAAACCCAAATTTAAAATTATCCATTAATCTCCAATAACAGTACAATAAATGGCACACATCATGAACAGATAGCCTACGTCCAAACAGAGTGCAATTCATTTTAACCAGGGAGCCAAATGTTGTAGCATAAATTCTGTGAGCAAAAGCATTTAACCACAAAGTAACAGAAAACACTTACCCAAGCTAAGTAAAGAAAAAAAAAGCATTTTGTAATCAGTATTCTTTACAAAACCATTTCTCCTCCATTCCCTTAGTCCTTATTCCTAAGGGAAACCTACAAATTACCTTCAGAATTTGTCCCTAGAGTCATAAATCTAAGAGAGATTAACAAATTGCAAATCACAGACTCAGCAGATATATTAGTTTTCTGGCATACCATAAATTTCCTCACATCCAACTTCAAACTAAACCGTCAATGTTCTAAAATCAATATTTAGCTTTCTCTGTCCAAGAGGGCTAATGACTTAATCATCTCCCTCTCTCCTAACAGTCTTTTCTATTCTTCTGGTTCAGATCACTATTTTACCTGAAATCATTTAATTGAATATATATAGTAAATTAACCCCAGTGCATAGTTCTGATGTCTTCTGTTTTGTTTTTACATTTGTGTTAGTCTTTTTGAAAGAAATGTAAGCAGCAGTAGAAAAGCTAGAATCAAGAATATAAACTCTTCAGGGACTTCAGATAGCATTTGTACATAATTTTCATTTTAATTCCAATACAAAGGCAATATTTACTTGCTAGAAACTGTGGTAATTAAAATTTCATAAATGTCACATATGAGAAAATTGCTCTATCTACTTAGTGCACAAGATTAGGAATTAGATAAACACAATGAAGACATTTTAAGAGCCACAGTTTTGTGCAAAGCAGCTATAATGTCTTCAAGTTTTTGTGTGAACATGAGCTACAAAGTTGCTCCTTACAAATACATTTGAAATTATATTCAGGGTAGTCTGCTCAAATTAAATTTTCACAGGTGAAATATTTTAATTCTCCATGATTTCTTTAGTGAATATTTTTATTCTTGGTTAAAATGCTTGCCGTTTTTTTCTGTAGGCCAAATTTTCATGTTAGCACCTTTTTACTGGAAAATCCAGTATAATTACTATGGCAATGCTTTTAATATTTCTGTGAATTGTTTGGAGCTGGTAAAGCTTAGTGAGACATTCTTGGTGTGATAGATGGATTAGTGTGAAACTAAATTTGTGTTAATCCACTTTACACGGGAGAAGTGCAGGAGTAATAAAAATGTAAGCAGGAATTACCTGTTTTGAAGTACAACATCATTGTTATTAAATACTCATCCTTAGGGATTTATTTTGAGTTGTACAGGAATCTCACCATGTGACTGCTTTATCTGGATTGGATTATACATTTCAAGGTTTCTCTTAATTTATCTTTCTTTTTTGAACTTAATTTCATGTTTTTCAGAAAAATACTTTCTAGCTAGTCAAGATCACAATCTGTCTCATAGCATTCTTTAAGGCTCTGCTTTCAGGAATAGATGAGGGTTGTATAGTTTTCGTTGTGTGCAAATCTAATATATCCTAAGGGTTTTCAAATATGGAATCAGCAGTTTCACTAGACTCCCTGAAAACAGCTAGAATAAACTCAATTGTACTGAGGCCCTCCAAAGCTACAAAGCAAATAGTTTAATATGTAGTACCACTGGGATTTAGGAAATGAAGATAAATTATTAATATGCTTATCTCAAGGAAATGAGTACACTCGGAAGCACCTGAGCAGGTCTGGAGCTTCTGTTCCCTTTTCTGAATGAAAGACGTTTACGATTAACAAAACTGAGGACCTTTTGAAAATTTCATCAGATTAAGAGTAGAATTTGCACACCGATCTTGCATTTAGATCTATTTCAATAAGTTTACTGTTGACTGATATACATATCAAGAACATTGTATTAAGCAGACTGCTATACACATCCATTACTTCTTAAATGGAAAGATCTATCATTCTTAAAAAACAACAAAGCTCTCCAAAATAAATACATTCAATTGGATAGCACTTGCAGACTTTGGTATTTTTGAAAGGGATACAAATTGACAAAGAGTTTGCCTTGGATGTATGCGGAAACGGCAAATATTTTCCCACCCACAGCAGGATTTCTTAGGTTAAAGTGGGATTTCAGAGACATGGATTTTTCAAGACTGATGTCATCCACTGACCAGTATCATGGAGTCTCTGTATCTCTGGAAGGGAAAGCAAAAACTAGGAAATGTAAGAGAAAATAACAGATGAAAGCTTACAAAGGAAAGTACTAAACTAAACCTGCAATGGCAGTAAGATTTGCCCAATGAAACTTACTAAACAGAGAAAAATGAAAAATTTTACAAAATGTTTGAGATGAAAGTATTCTACTAAGGAAAGATGTGCTACTATTTTGATTAATTGCTTATCAGTTGACGAGGACTGAAGATGAACTAAAAGTGGTTTGGTTTTTTTTTTTTCATTAATTTGACCAAAAAAAAAAGCTTTAAATTCCTACTGTGGAGAAGTAAACAAGGTATTGGCCTTAACAAACTAAAGTTAAAAGAACAAAGTAATTTAAAATAAAAAATATTTTGAAAGTTCTGCAGTCATACAGCTATTGTGAAAAGCCAAATACACATGTATAGTGAGAGATTGCTATAAAGGTCTGAAAATTTAAGGCAGGTGAAACTTTTTTTGTAAATGGCAGCCCTTTCAAGATCCCCTACATGTGTGATCTCCTTTGGAAGGAGAGCCTCCGGGTTCATTTAGAACTGTAAATAGAATCTGATAGATATTTGATAGGAAAAGCTGACATTGATAGCATTTAATCCTTTGTTTTGAAGTCTACCCACAGATACATTTTTCGAGGTATATCCCCGCTTTTGTACATAGCCTAACGTAGGGCACTGCTCATTGGAGACTTCAGGTGCAAGTATGGCCTGAGTACATTGAGGGGATGATGAAATTTAGATACAGAAGCAACAAATTACCTAGCTGACAAAAGAAGGTATAGCATCATTTAGTAGCTTTTTTTCTTCTTTGGTATCATGATATGTAGCATTCTTTTAAGGGATGTGGACGAGAAGTGATTTTTCAATTTAGCTTAGCTAGCAAAGTTGGTGTGTATGTAAGAATTGTAGCTATAGCATAAATAATGCAATTTATCCTTAACAACATATTTCCATCTTCAGCAATGAAGAAAATACCTGGTATGGAAAAGAATGACAATTCTCTCTCTGAGTGTGGAATCCAGCATCAGTTTTCTTGCTATGATAACCCAAGACAAATGCTTACACAGATGATTTGTTTAATTGACCAAGTCGGAGAGCAGTCAGCTTTGAAGAAAAATCATCTTGGAAAGTTTATTATGCCTGGCTTGAAATAATAAGCCAAATGAACCTTTGGACTGAGGAAGAGCAAGCACCATTACTTGCTGCTAGTCTGAAGGGATGTGGACATATTTTGCCCAGCAATTTGTCAGAAAAAGACAGGAAAGTGTTTGCAGGCATTAGCAACAGCTACATTATCTTGGCATTCTAGAGTTGGGCATCAAATAAAATTGGCAGAGCTACAGAATTATAGTAGATAAAGTGAAGTATCTGTACCAGAACTGTCTGAAGAGGAGGCCATTGAAGATTACAATGTCAAGCACGTCTGGATGTCTCTAAAGACCTCTGACCTAGCTTATCTAAAAGACCTATTTTAAAATGCTTTCATGGTAATAGAGAAGACAACGACAATAAACCTAAACTCTTTGTTAAACACTGCTAGAATCTATGGAATATACCTTGACTGGCACTATCCAATTCAGCAAACCTAAAATTAAAAGTAAACGAAGGTAGGTGGATTGGAGAAACAGTTGGATCAGATGCATGAAATAGTATAAGTCGGGGCACATGCTAACAGAAGATAAACAAAAACCAGAAGAGTAATAGCTGCTGTTTTTTTCCTCACTATGAGAAGAGTCCAAATCTCAAATATAGTATAAAGGATTTTCCTTACAATCAATCAATCAAACAAACCACCACCACCCCCCCCCCAAAAAAAAACCCAACCCCAAACCCACAAACAAACAAAAAACCCAGAAGCAAAGAACCACACCACCAGCACCCCTGCCATGTTTTTTGTGGAGAAGTGACTACAAAAATCCTGTCTGCAACCAGGAAATATGTTTTTTCCTGAAGGCAAAATACATGATTAACTTTCCATTCATTTCAATGAGTTTAAGTATAGCAGAGATGCCACAGAAGGTAGTGGATTTGTACTAATCTCTTTAATTTTGATAGCAAAACCTTGCCAACCTGTGCATTGTAGTATTTCTATTTTAATAGTAATATTTTCCTGCCCATCTCATCTTTTACATTTTGATTGATTATAAGTTCACAGAGGTTTGGTTATCATGTTACAGAATACATAATACAGAATACATATGTATGATTTACAGTATGTCATGGTCTTTAGATACAAACAGAAATCTTCGCTTTACACAATGAGTTGCAACAAAATTTTTAATTGGGCAAGAATATCACTCTTGTTATCTTGCTGTAACATTGAAGTCTTGTAACACATCACACCCAGGTAAATGGGTAATAGCTTGGTCAAGAGACTACCTGAATAACCCAATACTAAGGTGCCGGTTACCTCCTGGCAATTATTGTAGCTAGCAGCAAAAGTACATGAACTACTTTCATTTAAAATAGAAATTATTTATCAAATGACATTAAGGGGATCTGATATCTCAGTTATAAAATATATAAACAGAAGCGAAAAACATCCTTTCATCCTTTAATTTAATCTAGATATTCATAAGAGGGAGAGAAGGGAAAAAACCCACAACCGACCAAAACCATAAATTCCAATTAAAAGCATTTGCAATGTATTTAGAAACTAGTGTGTAATGTTGTTAAGCAAGGCATGAACTTTGCCTGATCAAACAATATAATTGAGATGCATACACATAATATTTGTACTACAAATTGTTGTAAATAAGAAGTAGGAGGATACTCTGGGACAGATTCCTAGTTGATAGAAGTAAATTTAGTATACAGATTGATGTGAATTTACACTGTCTTATTCTGTGATCCTAAAAAAAGAATTAAAGGAAATTTTTTAGATTATTTGCATTTTGAAGGAAGATAAAAATAAGCTATGCAATTTTCATCAACTATGCGAACAAGAAAAGTGTTTCCTTTGCTTTCTTTAACTTTTCATTTAACTTTATGTAAACATTTGACTGAAATTTGAAAAGTTCAAAAATAATGATTAAAATTCAAATTAGGCCTTTTAATCAGCACTTTAAAGTCTTCCAAATACTTGATTAATAATAAATGTAGTTTTATTCATTACTGTGGCAATTTGATGCTAATTTTTTATGAATATACTGGCTTTTAAATTTCTACATTGTTTCCAGTCATCATAGAACTGTAAGAATATTTCTATGTACATGCTTATCTACTGTGATCTTAGCTGCATATATAGTTTTGGCATACGATATTGACGTAATACACAAATCCTGCTATACTCTTCCACACTGAGAAAAAACAAAGTCCTGTCCAAATATCTGAATCGGGGGAAGCAAAAATTATACTGTGTTATTTTGCCAAACGTTAAACATTCAGACCAGCTACCCTGACTTTCACAGGTTCCCATGGTCCTCTTCTGATTTACGTGGAAGGTACATGCACTGAGCAGCTTTCAGAATTAGGCTGCATTCCTGAGTGCTTTCATACAGATAACAGTGTGTGAGTACGAATTTAGGTGATTATGTTATGGCATCTGACCTTTTTATAGTTGTAACTCTTCTTACTTATTCCTCCAAAATGTGAAGTATAAGGCAGGAACTTGTACTTTCCCTTTCTGAAATGTGCAAGCTCAAGGCAAGATTAAGGTGATCCCCTGCTTTTCTTTATCGGCATTTATGTCCCCGTTAGCTACGTACAAAGAATCATGTCAGTAGGGTTATTAAAACAGAACTGACAGATCTAAGTTTGTCATTGGCAGAACAGACTTTGTCAAGTGGCAAGTAACTAAAATTTCTGAAATAATGATAGTTTCAGATTATTTTCTAAATGAACAAAATGGATTCAGTATTGCTGTAACAGTATGTATAATATATTTTCCCAGGAGAGGAAGTTAAGCAAAATTCAACTAAATCAGCAATATTTTAAATATGCTTAGTACACGGTATTGATTCTCTTTAGATTATTTTAAAAAGAAAGTTAACATTAAGGATGGATCAGCTTTTTAATCTCTCTCCTCTTATTTCTGTGAAGACACGTCTCTCACCAATCAGCTCAGAATTTAGAGGGAAGCGCAGAAGTGGTGGGAGTACAGAGAGCCCGCCTGGAGAGCCTATGTACGATGCAAGTGGAACTGGAGCATCTCAGGAAATACTTCAGTTTATAAAGAGTCAGTTTAGTTTTACAAGCGTGAGCATGTCCTAGGGGTTTTTTTTAGTTTAGTTTTAAAGTTTAACTTTACAGGTGTGTTTTGCTACCCAGCGTGCAGCACGTGAAAAGGTGACTGGTAGTGTAGGAGATCCCTAGCAAGGAAGGCTGCGTTCAACAAGCAAAGAGAAGCAATAGAAATTCAGGATTGTAATAGGACTGAGACCACTGGGAATACAGAATTTCCAAGGAAAAAAATTAAAACTTACAGGACTCTGGAACTGTGGATGCAAGAACTAACTCTGGGTATTAAAGATAAGATAATTAAGGTAATTTTTTTTTTTAATGTGTTTGTTATTTTTCTAAACCATCTCAGGAGGAGGAAGGTGGAGGATGAGAAGAAATGGAGCTAACAGTGCCAGGAATAAAGCCTATTATGCTGAAAAAGCTGTTAAAAGTTGTTAATTAGCACTGTCGTTGTAGACAGCATAAGATTATAAGAGAGCTAGAGTGGCATTTTTTCTGGGTTTGTTGTTTTTGGGGTTGGTTTTGCAATTGCTGGGCTTTTGCAAGCAACTCAGAAATATTAAACACTTGGAGATATTACAAAATTCAAAATTTAAGACAATCTAATTTTTAGATTTTAGTTTTGACAGAGGACAGAGTTTAGAGTCCTCAAGGAATGTAACTGTTCTATTTAAAGTCTTTGGATATCTATTGCTGCTTTGAAAGAACCTCCCACACCCAAATGATAGGTAATTACATGAAGAAGAACAAATAAACATGAAAAGCAACAGCCCTATTACAGTTTTTGTTGAACTAACTTAAATTGGACAATACAATTACCAAATCAAACTGGGTCAGTCAATTAACTACAATTATAACACTCAGCAGCCAGCAGTTATCAAATTAATATAGCAAATAATAGCATAACGAGATTAATTCAGCTGATAGCCAATTCATATGAATTCCAGCCTCAAGAATATACAGATTGTCTCATTCCAAAGCACAAACCAAGCGTAATGAATAGGTCCACGTAACATTTCAGAATAATTTCCAAATAGTTTATCTTTCAGTTCCTAAAGCAAATGCGGACTGCTGATTCCCCTACAAAATACTTGACTACCTACCATCACAGAAGAAAAATCACAAGAATTAATAGAGGTCAGTCTTGCTAATATTGTTCATTTAACTCTGGCAAGACACAAAAATTTTAACAATTTTATTTGCTTAGATTCGGGGAACTATTGTGGGTGCCTTTTTCTAGAAAATTCCTGCTAAATTCAAGTGTGGAGAAGAATGTATTCATTCGTATCTCTGAAGAAATTCAGCAAAATATGATTGGTGTGATTTTTTTTTTTTCTTTTCCAGAGAAACAATAAATGAAAAAATAGTTGTTCAAAAGGTGTGAACTTTTTACAGTTCACATCTATAATATGAACTTGATAGTTCATAATTCATTCAGAATCAGGTGTTATCAGATCCAGAGTTTTCTTTTGGTGATACAACTTTGTGGCTTTTGGTCTTCATGAATCTTAAAGTTAGGCTTTGAATGTCTTGATTCTTATCTCTCTGCCACGTCGTCTTCAGAAAGCAGAATGCATTGGTCTGTCTTAACTGAAAAATTCACCATTCCTAATCGTTGCAGTTGGGCTCTCTTCAATGAAAACTGATGTAGCTATTAGCAATGCAAACTCAAGAAAGGAAAAAATTTTTAAAAAGCAAGAGTTATATAGAGAAGAAGCAATGTGATGAAGCAGAAATTTATCCACCCCAAATACATGCTGAGGTACCTCATAATATGAATCTCTGAGTGTTGTTGGTGATGACAATTTTATTTTATATATGAAGATGTAATCCAGCAAATTATGAAAACTTCTCCACAAATTATGAGTTTTATTGGACCTGTTAAAACCAAGCAGACATCTACCTCTGATATCTGATTTTTGTTTTGGACCCTGAGAGCCTTCAAGGATACTTACAGAGCAATTAAATCCAAAGAAAGTCAGCAAAGTAAAAAGACTGTCAACTATCTCTCTAGATTCTTGTAAAGAACCACGAGTTTGCAGGATTGGTTTGGTCAGAGACCCATAAATAAGCAATTAAAACAAAACCATAAATGAGACTTACTGTTTTAAAGATTTCAGTGCTGTATAAAAGCTAAGGCCACAGCATGAGAGTGCAGAAGCCCTACCAGCAACGCTGCAGCAAAACCCAGCACCTCACAGCATTTTCTGATAGAGCACCAGCAGATGTAGAAGTGGCATGTACTCAGAGAAAAGGAGCTTCTAGCTGTGGTTTTTTGGAACAGAACAGTTGCCCCCATTCATCTTTGGGCACGAGTTGAATGTTAGAGTCTGGATCCAAGGTATTAGTATCACGAAGAAGCCACTGCTGAGTGCACCCTCGCGATCACAGTGCACGTTATTTAGACTCCAGCCCATGATGTGAACATAAAGCTCTGCCCAGGAAAGTCACTACTGGTGGCACACATGCTGAACAGGTTATACCTTCCTGAGCACAACACAGATGGCACTGTGGAACAAGAGAGAAAGTCTATCAACATGCTACATTACTTTCGCATCTGGGAGGCTCCAGGCAATCCAGCAAGGCACTGAAGAGGATCAGGTGCTGCAGGCAGAAAAACAGTGCATACTACAAGGATGGCCAGAACCAGTGACGCAGGAGGTTACACCTATTACACCACGAGAACTATGTAAAATGTATGTATTCAATTTATTGCTTAAATTTAATTAATACTTAATTTATTTTAATTTATATTTCGTTTGTTTAAAAATTCCTTGAGTAGAAATACCAGCAGATTTAAGAACTGACACCATAAAATAACAATGTGCTTGAAATGTCCAGGCAAGAACAGTCAACTGAGAACTATATAAAGCAATATGTATTGTGCAAAGAGATCAGTGACAGGCAAGACAAGCAAGCTTTGTAGACAGATTTGTGCAATCCCACTCTTAATCTAATGAAAGGCTGGAACCCAAAGGCCATGGTCCACAGAGGATGAGAACTTAATAGTCAGGAGGTTATTAGCTTAGTTCATAGAGCTGGACTTTCTGGAGGAAACTTAGTCAAGACTGAGGATCAAAAAACTGTAAAGGCATATTTTGCCAAGTATTGTAGATCTGACATGCTGTGATTAGCAAATAGCCTCAGCACAAAGCCACAGATTTCAAATGTTCAGAGCCAAAAGGAAATTTGAATTCAGACTTGTTTTTTCAAGATATATACCGCACAGTAAGGAACAGATTTTTTTAGCAAGACAGCCAGGAAATTAATGGTCAAGGGAGGAAAAAAGGCGAAATCTCCTTTCCCCGTGTGCCTGGAATCACTGGACCAATGAAGGTACTTTGAACTGTAATCAACATAGTGCATTGCATATCCCCAATTCCTTTTCTGTTTGTGTATTTAATTCATTTGCTACCTTTATTACAAATAAAGAGTATTGTAGAAATTCTGGGGTTTGGCTGTTAGCTCAAGTGATTTCTGAACACTACAGATAGGGTTGCAATTAGAACTAGGTCTGGCTGCAGGTGACTTCCCCAAGGCCCCAGCAGTACTGGAGGGAGCAAATTTCATGAGATAACGCACTTTAGCATCATTTTTTAATGCTCTGTGGTTCATTTGGGAGTAGTATTACAGACTTCTGCAGATAAGCCTGTACTTAGAAGTGAAGCGAGAAGGCCATCTCTATTCTTCTGTGTTGCTCCTTTGCCGTTGGGGGAGGGAAGGGAGGAGAGCCACGCAATAAAAATTGCTGGAAGTTTCAGGATACTTCTTCTCTTCTCTTGGAATTCAACGTAGGTGGGAAAAATGTTGTGCTAAATTTTGAAAGTATTTTTTTCCCATTTTTGAGGCAGATAATGGGAGCTAGATTATTAATAATTATGCTACCATGAGATGTAAATCTGAATCTTTAGGCTCCTTTTGCATTTCAGCTGAAAGAAAAAAAGAAAAAAAACCAAGCCAACAAAACCAAACCCTAAAAACCAATTCATGAATACTTAATGAATGAGCAAACATTTGCATCATATAAATATTTTCTTTCTCCTCGTCAGTATTCAGGGGCTGTGTTACCATCTGGCAAAGGTTTCAGTTGACTAATGCTGAAGCAATAAATTAATACAGTAAAAGATGCTACCAACAGTCTTAAACCAATTAAAATGCTCGAAGCAGACTCTATGCATGTTAAAATGTCATGTCATGATCCTGCAGCACAGAACCAAAGAACTGTAATGAGCCGAGTGTGAATGAGCAGAGATTGCAGGATTCAAAGGTATTGCTCGGTGTGAGCCTTATGGCATGCACAAATATTCTCATAGTTCAAAACGTTAAATAGTCTGACCCGTATTAGGGTGGATGCTAGTTTTACTATAGAGCAGAGTTTGTCTCACGCTTTTGTAGTCTTTAATTTGGATCCAATAAGAACCAAAAAAAAAAAGGGTAAGCCAAGCATGTATTTTAGCTCTCCCATGACCATCCAAAAGCTTCATGGAAAAATTATTCAGAAAATGCTCCTGTTAGAAAGGGGTTTGCTGCTTGGAGAACAGCAAACGGGAAAAGGGGAGCGCTGGGGGACAGCAGGGACCAAGAAGCAGCTGTCTCTTGGGTCTGTCTTGCCTGGGCTTGGACCGCAGGCTAACGCCTGGGCAGCACAGCATCCCCCATCCAGATATCTCCTCGAGCGCAGGGTGCCTGCAGCCGTTCTTCCAAGAAACCGAGCAGAAGTTGCTGTTTCCTTTTGAAAGGGCTGGTTTTCTCCAACTTTTATGGAGACTCTAAAGCTGAATGCTGTGCTTAGAAGTTTGAGACTTTCCTTACAGAAACCCCTTGTGGTCTGCCTCCTTTCTTGGGGAAAAATGACATTGGCTTTGCAAGCTGAATGAAAAGCTTTTGTAGCAGTGACGCAGAATGATGTTGTAACCTCTCATGAAACAAGCTAAAGAATTTTATTGAACTGTATGGATTTTTTTTTTTTTTTTTAAAAGCAGTACAGCATGCCTTAAAACAGTCTGTCAAAAGGTTTCTATCAAAGATCTCTCTCAAGGTTTCCAAGGCAGGGAATACCTATGGGACCATTCAAGACAGGGAAGAAGCCCGTTCCCAAACCTGTCGATTTGGTATGTCGGTTTTGTACAACATATGAAGGAAAGAAAAGAGAAGTAATGTTCCCTATCCTCCAAAAATGACTGTATCAAAAATGTGAAAGCAGTTTTCAAGACCATGCTACTTACTTTCTACAGATGTTATTTATGAAGCTACCAATTGTGTGACTATGTTATTAGAAAACACACAACACTGTTAACGTCTCCTGCAAGTATAGTGTTTGTAAAGCAGAAACATGCAAAGGATGTTTTTGACTGTAAATTAATATTATGAGAAATAAGTTGAAATAGTGCAGTAAGACCTACTAATGGCAAGATTATGCTAGAGTATGTTTTTTTTCTTCTGTTAAGAGTCTGTCACTAAGGATCAGAGCTAGCTGAATTACACATGAATAAAGTACCAGGATAGATTTGTGTCTTTTGGAGATATGAATGCTAATAGATGATTGCTACTGAAACATTTGAGATTTTAAAGTGATATATTATAATAGTTGTAAGTATTTTGGAAAGCACAAATGATCCTTTTAATGTGGGCTGATCACATCACTGTAGGAGAGAAAGAGAAAACTTGTTGTTTTTTCATGAATGGTAATGATTTAAAAAATGTTAAAGGAAAACACTATTTTTATGTGGTTTTTTTTTCCTGAAGTATGTATTGCTACTGCTTTATATACTGGTACAAGTCAGACATCCTAATCTTTCATTTACGATGGAAAAAAATGTTTTCCAGCTTAATGACTTTTTTAAAAAACTCATAAAGGTTTATCAATAGTCTACTAAATTAACTTAATATGTGTATCTGCCTTATTAAAAAAAAAAAAACCAAAACAAACTTAAACAGCTCCAAATCCATTTACTGAATGAAAATGCCATTTCCATTTGGACTATAAGATCTGACATAATGTCTGTCATAATGAATTCAAAATGCTCAGATTCAGAGTACTGAAATGTTACGGGGCAATGTTATGCAGATTCCTTAAGCGCCCCTTGGTTGGTTATATAATGTTGTTTGTTAAGTAACATATTTAGGTTTTGCATAAAGGAGGTTTTTCCAATGAAATTTTAGTCTTTAAGTAATACTTAGGATTAATTGAAACTCAGCCATTTTTCATTATGATACTTAAACAAGGTAAGGTTATTTTCTTTTATACAAGAAACAAGATGTTGGAGAATTAATTTACAACTCTCCATGACAACCCTTCCCCTTATTTCTGTTTTGCAGTGATCTCTTTAAAATAACTTCCACGGACTATTGTATATCAGGGAAAGAAAAGCAAATCAGTACTCAGGAATTGAGGTTTGTTTTCACTGTCCTCATCTTCATAATCACTAAGAAACATCAGCTTGCACCTAAACAATCTGCATCAGTTATGCAAAAATAAGTTCCAATAGCTGAAGAAGATGTTAAGATCTTTCAACAAAATGATTGTACTGCTGTGGTGACATACCTCCCCACAACTATCTGTTCTGGTAGTTCTGCAGTTCCATTGATAGAGGAGGAAAGCTGATTTGAAATTGTTTTCTTTTATAAACACAAAGAACAAATTCTGGATTAGCTGTATCAGGTTTTGACATTATGTGAGAAGATGATTAACCGTAAGAAGATATACAGTCTTATTTTTCAATAACTTCGAGAAAGAATAGTGTCTCCAGTGTTTTCACTAGTATTATGCTAACAGCAGCAAGCAATGGTAAATTGTCAAAATAACTTGCTTCTAAAACACCTTTTACATCTTCTACTATTCTTAGTTCTAGAGCTACCTTGAAAAGCAGAAGAAAGAATGGATTATTGTGTAGTAACCAAATGCTTTAAGAAACCTTTAATTGGATGGCAGGTAATACACTATAGAAAATACACTAAGCAGATGTTTTACCAAATATTCTCTTTTAGGTATGGGCAAATCTTGACAATGAACGGTGCTAAAATTTTTAATCCCAGCCTGTATTTACTCATGGGAAAGGGGCAAGTTCCCCTTGCTTCTGGAGGACACGCTGGGCTGGGTGCATAGCAGCCTGGAAAAGACAGACAGACAGACCACCTCGCCCCATCCTTTCCGGAGAACATGATGCTCAGTCAACGGGGAAACCAGGTAGGCCCTTCATCACAATCCAGGTAGAAGCGTCCTTTTTCCTGGGCTGCATAAGCTATTGCTCGACATCCCATCCTCGGTCCTTAACCTTGTGAAATGATGAGATATAGGGAAATGAAGCCGTTTCTGCGCATCCTTTAATGACAGATGGTTGAAGGGGGGCTGACTCCTCTGCTGCCTTCCTTCTCCTGCCCAGCATGCAGAGTGGGAAACGGCCCTCTGCACTGACCACCTGGGCTTCTCACACAATATTCATTGCAGAAGATAAACCTTCTGCTCTATTTAGCCCTAGGAAGTACCTCAAATTTATTGAGAAATTTTTTGTTGTTTTTCTAAATACATTCAGATTTCAGCAGTTTGAAGCTTGACCTGGTTGTGTAGCATCATCGTATCGCTAACAAGGTGACAGTGTGGCCAGTGGTCAGTCACAGCCTGGACATCCAGGAGTTTTCAGTTTCTCCACCACTGTTTTTTATTGGAAAGCACAAAATACATAACAGAACAAGACCAACCTTTAAATTCAGACACCTCAGATCTTCTGGGGAACTGAATTAAAATAAACAATTTGAAAGTGTATCTAGTGCCCTTGTAGAGCATATTATAGCTGTAGTGATCCACTTAGCTGACATGTTTTAAGCGCTCTTCTATTATTTGAATAATGTAGTGTTGCTATTGACGTTTAAAATGCAGATAATTCTTGTGTACCTTCCCAGCTGATGTATCTTAATGAACTAGTGCCAGCTGAATGGGCTGAGTTATTGGCCTATTGACCCGTGTTCAAAATATCACTCAGGATTTAGTCTAATTTTGTCTGAAATTATACAGGGCAGATATAATCTCCAGGGAAGGTTCTGTATAAAATAGAGATGGAGATGGTATTCCCAGGTCAGATAGGCAAGACGATTGAACAGACCTTTTGCAGGTATGAGTGTTATTGCTACTGCTCGCATTGAGTTTTAATATGTGCAGGAAAACATTTTTGTTTGTTTCAGGGTCTCTGCAAACTGCAGCCCTGTTTATTTCAGTACAGCAGTTCCAAAACCACTAGCTTCAATTATATAAGCAACTTTTAACTAAAAGACCAGGAGAATTAAGAAATGTAAATCAATGTATTCAATTATATTCATCTTCATTTTTGTAGTCTGCACGTAATTGTTATAACTGATAATAAAAACCTTTTTTTGTTCTGAAACTAAAACATTAGCAGTATGCAAATTGGCAGAAATGTCAGCGCAGCAGTTCACACAGGTGCAGAGCGTAATTCTGAGTTCGCTTCATAATACTCTGCCGGTAGCCAGAGAAACACGTAGACTGAACTTATGCTCAGAGAGTTATCAAAACTAAGATATTGTCTTTATTTTATCATTCTAGTTTCAAAATTATAATCACAAACAAACCCTGATGGAGTTGTTATTGTTAGCACATTTTTCGTCCCAAGCATGATACTTCTGCAAAAAAGAGACAAGGATTTTCAGCAACTGTAAAAGAGACTTTGTGAGGTTCATTAAGACTTCCCAATACTGAGAACTAGAATGGAAATGAAGATTGGGAACTTGAAGGCTTACCCCAAATTATTTAAATTTTATCTCCTTAAAATTTATTAATATGAGAATATATATTTCCTGCACTTTATAGAAGCCAGGAGTATCGAACTACAAAGGGGTAAAATTTGACAATACTCTTTTCAGTGAATTTAATTAATTATATCCTACCTGAACTTTAGTGTCTGAATCAAAAGTATTTAAAATCTCAGCCCACACTGAGACAAAAATTTTGGTATAAATATTGTATAACTGGAGATTTTCCAAATTCCTGAATTTTACCTTAACTTCCCTTCCTTTAGTTGCCTTATGCAAAGACCTTGTTTTTCTGTACACTGTGAAATAATAATTTAATAAGGGGAATAGTTCAAAATATATATTGATATATCAGAAACCTGTTTTCTCAGGGCAAAATTTAAAATCCAGTTGTCTTATTAAACAATGCTGTAACTTCACTTGCATACTACTTCCAATTCCTGTTTGTTTCACGTATCTGTTGTATCATATATAAAATTGCATGTTGTTTAGGATATTTTGTGAAATATGTTTTGCTATATAAATCAATAATAATATTCTAGGCTATAGTTGCAGTTGCAATACTAATATCGACTGCTGCTTTAATCAGTTGATCAAACAACTGTGTTGTGTGTTACTATCAGCTATGTTGACTTTCATGGCACTGTAGTTACTGTAAAAATATACAGAATTTATAACAGCATTTAGAAATATATGACTTACAAACCCAAAAGTGTATCTTACAGAAGTCACATATTGCAGTCTGCTGCTCCTACAACAATATGTAGGGATTGTAAAGCACTTAAAACTTGGTGAGTAAGAGGAGGAATGTTTTGAGACAAATTGAGAAAACAGGCTGCAGAACATCATCTAAGTCTTAGACAGCATGGGAACCCGAGCAGAACGTGCTAATGTGGCTGTATCCTTCCTGGGAAAAGGTGGAGGTGAAGGCAGAGAGTTGCATAGGAGAACATGATTACTTTTCCTGACTGGTGATCCTCAGTCATAGGTCTTTGAAAGCAATTTAACTTGGTGCCATGAGGCTTTCTACCTGTGGTTTGTCTTGGTGGTGTCTTTCTTCATTAAGGTTCTCTTTACAAACATTTTGCCACTAAAATAAGCGTTAGCGTTTTCCTAGTAATTTCCGAGTAATTTTTAACGTAAGACAAGTCTTAGCTAACCAATGGTACTGTATGCCATGCTACTTATGCCAACAGCTGTACTGTATACGTTACATTGTACATACGTGCAGGTGATCCAATCACCTCTTGTTCACTGTCAGCTTGAGTTACTTGAGTAAACATACTATCAGGGGTGTGAGAAGCAGAGTACTGTACCTCAACTGTGGTTTGTTGCATAGAGGGGGATTCTTTCCTTAATATTCTCATCCTCAATATGGAAAAGTCACATAATCAGATGACAACAAGCATATATTCTAGATCCTGAATACCTCCACTTCTCTCTGTTTGCCGTTTACCTTAGCCTTGATTGGGTATCAGGCATTTGAACTAAATGGAAAGATAGACGTTAATAGCACAGTTTGACCTAACAGGGAAAGGAAAAGATTGACTATAAACATCCTGGCAAAACTCAAGAAAGCTGAACTGTTATTGCAGGGTAAGTTTTGTTTGTCATTATTTTTAGCAGAAACTGTGATTTAGATAAACGCTTCTGGCAAAACAACAGCTATAGAAACATCTTGGGTCGTCATGACAGGTGTTTATTATTCTGTTTTATAGTTATATAGGAGCATCTAGATTTTTTCTTTTCTAGTCAAAGGGGAAACTACTGTGTCATTGGACCCTTAGCATCTGTAGATCTGTTCATCCTCTGAAGTTGCATGGGAAAGGAAGTTGCATGCAAGATTTTCTTCATACAAGCTATAAAATGGTTACTTCTGTAACATTAGTTTATGTTTCAAAAGTTTTATCAGGCTTGATGTTGGTTTTTTTGCTGCAATATGAGAGGGATTCATTTAAGAATTTTCTTAAGCCAAGTGAAGAAAAAGCCTGTGTGTGTGATGACTTAAAGTCATCATCTTGGTGTTTCTGAAACACTTCTACTTTCTGCTGTTGTGGCTTCACTCCCCCCACCCTCCCTTTGCTTTGTCACATCTGAGGAGATTTGTGGAAGGAAAGTGTAAAGTGATTTTCTCAGTTTCCTAGGCTGCAGGCTGATCAGACATGTTGAGGTGCACTTTGGCTCTGTGACAGTGTTTGACAAAACTGGTAGAGCTGGTGATTCCCTTGAGGGAAGTTTTTAGTACATAACTCTTAAATAAGAAATCATCTGTTTTTCTTACTATGTTTCTCCCTTCTCTGACTCTACCTCTCAAAATTAAAGATGTAGGAGACAATTGAAAACAGTTTTATTTTCCCCCTAGAATAAAATAATCAGCCTTTTAAAAAAATATTGCTTCCATATACAAGTTAAACTGTTGTTGAGGTTCATCACAGAGGCAGATGGGTCAGAAAATCATCACAGAATTGACATTAGTGCCCATAATTGCTGGCTGTTTTTTTTTTTTTTTTTTTCCTTCTTCCAGCTTTTGGCATGAGTGTTCACAGAGCAAATTAATTAAGCTGTTTATTTTTCTTTGTGATATAAGAGCAATTCTAAGGTCTTGCCTGGACATCCTTTATAAGCAAACAAAACAAAACTACTTTGTAAATTACTCTTCTGTATGTTTTTCATAGATCACTCATGAATTGCTATCTTTAGAGGTCACACAATCACCTCTCAAATCAACATTAGTATGTTTAGAATAAAGTCATGTTAAAGTCGAAGAAGCAAATAATTCCAAGTCACCTGGGAGTAATGTATTCACATCCAGATGACAAATACTGATAGAAAAACTTGTTAAAATCTTTATAATCTAGGAAACTCAAGGATTGCCTTACTATGTATCCAAACGGACAGTAATTTCAGCTCAAAAAAGAAAACTTACTCATTATTCAATTACTTACAAATGTAGTTCAGAGAGAGCTAACTGGAAATTTTTACTAGACTTTATGTAATAGCTAACATTGCTTAATTTCTCAGGAAGTTTTCTGGCAAATAATGGACACACAATAGAGCCCTTCTGTATTACGCTTGGACCAACAGACAATGTTGCGGGCTGTATCATGTCTTCCACCTTGCCTGCTTCTTTGCTCCATGCTGACTGACAGAGAATATTGAGCTGGCACCCCTGGCACGGCTGAGTTCAAGAAACGAAGCTCTTGTTTCATTGATAGCAAGGTTTGACCATTGCAATTCCCTGAAAACGCAGCACAAGCTGATAGGTAATCGTGATAAATAAGAGCTATGGAAAAAGGTAACGCACCTTTGCAATATTCTGATCTTCAGAAGCTCAAGTTCCACGAGAGCCTATTACACTACAAAGGTTTTCAGGAAGACTATAAAATGCTTTTATTTCATGTTTTCACATAATACAGTTAAGGAAATTACTGTCTGCTGCAGGATGGGAAAAGAGAGGAGTCAAGTATTGTAGAAACATGAGAGATATTTAAGGCACGAAAAAATTTACAAATTTTTAAATAGATAACAATTGAATGCTGTTCCATAAAACTAAGAGTAACTTGAATATTTGATTGTTTGAAAGTTTTGAAATTGATGTTTTTGATCAAAAATTTAGGGTTGAATTCTAGTGCTGAGTTATTTTTTGGTCCCACCAAGTTATTAAGGAGAAATTCATTGTGAATTGTTTCACAGGAAGGTTTCTAGTAGTCCATTTTCAGAGCACAAATTACCTATACCCTTGCGTTTGTGAGGTTTCAGGGCTTCTACACTCTCCTTGTAAAGAAGCTACTGAAACAAAAATTACTTTTTTCCAGTTAGATGCATTCAAAACCTTGCTATCAGTTTTTATTAAAAATGCGAAATGAATTTTCAGCAGAGCTTTGACACTTGCATTGTTAATGTGCCTTCAGGCATGTAATTAGTAGAAGAGTTTAATCTTTTATATTCCATACTTTGATCAGAGTAAATAAGCTCAGAGAAGCTATAAAGTATTGACCAGCATCTTTGATAAAAGAAAGCTGTAAGCACCACTTGAAGATACTTTCATAAACTTGAATGCACTTCATTAGTTCTTCATATAATAGAGAGCATGTTCACTTATTATTGTTATTATTGGTATATCAATCCAGCCCATAGTGTGTTGGGGTTTTTTTCTTCCCTTTCCCTGTGTTTGTTTAGAAACTTGTGTTAGTTTTCAATATTCATGGAAAAACTTGAAAACTGCTATCTGTAGCAGCCCGATAAATAAATGATTTATTCTATAGCTGATTCCATGCTAAAAAATTTAATCGATCATTAACAAAACATGTCTGGTAGGCTGACTGGTAAAATGAAGCTGTTTGCATTAATATTTTTGAACACGTAATGAAGACTGAAATTAGGGTGCCATTAAAGTGAGAGGAATTTGTCATTGATTTAGAAGAACAAAAATCAAGTTTGAAAAGTCAGCACTTTGGGTTATAGTAACTAGATTTAAAACTTTTATAAAATAACATGTTGAAAGGTTTGAATTTCTTAAGTCTACATTTTTCTCTTACCTGCATAGATCAGACCAGTCACTATTTGATGTTAGTAGGTGAAATAATCAGCAGATTTCTTTTCTTAGAACATCCAAAACTTTTACTGATGTTTGGAGGTATGAAACATTCAAAATAAAATGAAAATTGTATTTTTCTACAGAAACAGAATCAATAAATCAACTACAAATACAAATGTTTAGGCATCTCATAGTTACACTCTGAAAGAAATAGCAAGAAACTTGAAAAGATGTGTTGGTTTAAAGTCTTTCAGTTTTTTAAAAAGAAACTCACAAGGGAACATGACTTCTTCTGATTAGAGCACTTATCTAAGAAAAAGAGAGAGGGAAAAAAGCCTACACGTTGTTTTGTCTGTTTTATACTGATATTTCCTTTGGTTTTTTTACAATCTCGTAGTGCTTCATTTCTGCCTCCCTGTCTCCTGCTCCAGTGAGACTCTATGCACCCCTGGTGAGCAGGCGTTCGGTTCAGGCAGTTGGGGTGGACAAATCAAAATCAACACATTTCCAGCTGTTTTTTTCTTGCTCTTTGGCGTAAATAACAGTGTCGTTTCACTGAGTCTAGTTCTTAGTTACCTAGTTCCTCAACTCCTACGTAGGCAGTATCTCCCAAGGATGACAAATCTCACTTGGGAACCCTGAAGCACCTTCTGCCACCATTGACTCAAACCTTGACGAAAAAAGCGCTGAGTGTTCAGAAACGCAGTTGCAGTCAATGAAAAGAGCCTCCTGGGCAACTGTCAGCATAGTCATTTTCCCATTTCTTCTTCCAGGTGGCTTCCTGCATACACCTTGTCTGGCATGCTAAACCACAGAGAAATTTGAAGTTCCCTGCATATAAAGGGTGAATTGCTGGCTGTCTCTACAGGTATATTTGCCATTGCAGGTAGGTTTCATTTCGAGAGAGGTGTTGGGCCCAGTTTTAAGAGAGAAGGCAAGCTTAATCAGAAATTCTAATAACCAGATTCTGATAATTTTTTCTTGTTCCATTTATTTCTATAATAAAAATGTCTTTTTGTCTCTGAATTTTACAAAAGTGAATTGATACATACGTGACTTGTGATTCACATGGTACTATAGACAAATCCCCAAAGAAGAGAGAATTCTATTGTGAAAGTATGTATGTTCAGTAGGTAGTGGGGTAAATACAGGACTACATAATGAGAAAAAATATGACCCTGAAGTAAGCTTCATGCGAATTTCAGGAAAAATTAAAATAATAATACAACTATTTTATTTATTCCATATAGCACTCGGTTGCTTCACAGTCTACAGAACACATTTAATATTCAAAGGAATTCCTATAAATAATTCTATATGATCTTTAAGGAATAGCAATTTATGTATTTTAAATATTGCTTATATAAACAAACCCACTTAAATATGAAAGCATTTTAAAGAACTGTTGGTGTCATGTCTAAATTATGAAACTGGAGACAAACTCATGACTCCAATCTATCTTCTTCATCAAAAACCTGAATCCAGCATTTGCATTTTCTCAGACTGTTATCCCTTTCCAGGAGCAAACAACAGTAAGGTAACAAGAAGCAATGATTTAACACCAAGAAAAGACAACCTTTTCAAATGCCTTTGTCTTTTCTTTCTATAGGGCAGATCACTGCTGCTACATTTTGTGATGACATTATTGAGACTTCAGGCTTGGGGGTAAAAGGAAATTTGACAAACATGGCTTAGAGGTTATGTATTTCAAACTCTTTTGCAAAATAAGATAATAACAATTTCTCCTGTCAAATATCAAAATCATTTAGACTAACTGCTGCTAAAGAGAAGATGCACGTATAACTCAAAGAACTAGATGAAATGGTGAATTTAATGTGATTTTAATTAATTTACCTGTCTCTAGATAATTTCTCAATATTTTTTCCCCTTTAGGAGGCTTTGCTCTTTTTTAAATTATTTAGATTTGCTTGTTCATAAACAAGTTATCTGTGAAAATACAAAAATGAATCACTTTCCCATCTTTATTCTGCCATGTGTAACTTGTGTTGATTCATTCACCAAAACAGAATTCATTTTCTAGCTAATATATTTTCATCTGGGTTATCAAAAGAAATGTGCTGTAACCAGAAATAACCTTTCTAAGCACAATTTTGCTAATTTCTCTCAAAAGAGACATTTAATTTGGGGCTTGTGATGGAAACATGTTACATTTATTGTTTTATTTTCCTTTTAATGATAATAAAAAATCAGATAGTTGTAGTTTAATGTATGTCTTGGAAACAAGAGCAGGGAATTCTAGTGACTAAAAAGGAGTGAGTTAAAACTCGTAAGAGACATTTTATATAACAACATTTAGTTTGTCATTATTTTTTCTAAATGACAAATTCAAGACTATATTTTCATTAAAAATGCAGTATTTTCCACGCTACTTAGTACCCTCTCTATCCAATCAGTGCACTGAAAGACATAGGAGTCTGTCAGAAAAAAAGTAAAAATAAACTGGTATGATTGAAGACTGCACCATCATGCATATTTACCAAGAGCTTATTTAAAGTAGCTTTTCTTAAAAAGCCTCTGAGATAATTTTTTTTTTTCACATTTCAGATTCCATTTGCGTGTAAGGATCTGAGCCAATCCATTTGAACATATACTAAAAGTGAAAAAATTACCTATGTTATTTAAAAACAGTGTAAGTTGTATTTTGCAAGAACTTTCTAACCCACAAAAAAAATTGTCTTATTTCAGATAATAAATGAAGCCTGTAATTAGGTTATTGAAAAGCTTTAGAGCTTACAGATACTGAATAACGTCATAATGAACATATATGATTTGTGGTAGGAATACAAATCTGATCTTCCCCCAGATTTATTACAATAAGCTAAATCATTGCTTGTCAAAAATCGCACGAAGGATGAATCAACATCATCGGAAAACCCAGCAAGTTTTCCCCGGAAAAAGAATTTGAGCTGCAGAGTAGCACTGCCAGATCCATCACACCTCCGTAGCTAGAAGTCTATTCACTGTGCCACAAGCTTCATTTAACCTGAGCGGTGGCAGGGCAAGTGAGACACTGTCTCAGCTAGCGACTTGCTGATGGTTTTCTTCCTCTCCTCCCTTCCAGGGGAGCAGGCTCTTGCCGTAGATGACCGGCAGTGCCGAACGTCACAGCTGAAACTCCAACTTGCCTACCAGAAGCAGAGCGAAGATGGATCATCTCTGGCCTCAGCAGGGAAGTGGTAGCTATGGGCCGTGACTTTGTGGTTAATTTAGAGCACAGCTAGATGAGGATACTTCCCAGTGAGGGAAGGCAGCAGCTGTTGGACTCCCCCCTCCCCAGTGAAGAAGAAACGACTGCCCACCCAGGTAGGAGAGGGACGGCACCCCTGCCATTGACTCTGGTCTTCCATGGAGGCTCCCTCACTTGGAGGGGCTTCAAGGTAGACTAGACTTTCTACTACAGCGGACGAAAGTCAGATTTCTAAATCGCAAGTTATCTTTAATTAAAAAAGCACTATTCCTTGTGGCCAGTGCAGATGTACCCATGAGCATCCACATAGCCACATACTATGTTCCCAGCCTGAGACCAGTGGATGTGACGTATATGCTCAGCTTGAAAAGTATTACATCTATAAGATGTGACAGAAATTGCACCAATACCCCATCAAGCATGGTTATCTTGCTGCTATACAACACAAACTACTTCCAAAAAAAAAAAAAAAAAATCTAAATATACTTGTCTTCATGTTCTGCAGTTTCCTCAGGGTTTTGATAAGCTGTTTGTGTTTTGTATGTAGCATTGATATAAAGGGTTAAAGTCTTTGCGTTAGAAGCTAAGTGCATTAACGCTAACTAGGAGGGTCTGAAAGAAGGCTGGAATGTGTGGCTTGTGGTGCATCTTAGTTATGAGAAAGGCAAAATTCTTCTCTGTGTCTGGTGCAGCAGAGATGTCAAAGGCATGGATGCCATACTGTTAAGGAACTGTTAGCAGCATAACTCTGATTTAGAAATGTGAAGACTTGCTTAAAATTCCTCTAAGGGAGGAAACAGTGCTTAAAACTACACATGGCTTATTTCCACGCTTTTGTGTCAATAATGGAATCCTCCTAGGATAGGAAATTGAACATAACAGCTGTTTATGTAAATTACTTAAGACATTTTTGTTTGTTGTGTTTTTTTTGTTTGTTTTTTTTTTTAAATCAACGCTTTTAGAAAATCATAATATGGACTTAATAGACAGCTGTTGAAGGAAACATGAATATGGCAATGTTATCTATATTCAACTTGCTTGGAGGCTGGAGGTTTTTTCCTGATTTTTTTTTTCTTTTTTTTTTAATCTCACAAAACTTACTGCTTGAATTGGTGATACACAGAATGTTAAAATGTCACTTCATTTGTTTAGATGAAAGTTAACAAATTGTACATGCTGAAGCAATGTGAAACTAAATTTAACAAAAGTCAGGTGGTTGTTATTTGTGTACTATAGCACAAGTGCTGGTAACTGTGCAGTGGTAGAAGATCAAAGCAAAACAAACAAAACCTTACAGTACTTCTATGCTTCCCCAAAACAAAACAACAGTAATTAATGTTGGATAAAACACTTTTGGCTGTAAGCTGTTGAATATTACTCACAGAATACATTATCCTCCTAAAGTAGCTGTTATTCATTAAATAAATTATTCAAGAATAGTCTTTTGCAGTATTTGACCATCTCTCTGTCTGGTTGAATGCCAACTCATTGAACAAATTGTTCAGAAGATAACAGCTTGATTCATGTATAATGTATTTGAAAAGCTTCTTTTCTAGTTCTTACCAGCTCTGCTTAGACTAAGTAATATCCTGTGCATTTATTAATAATATGTCATTTGGTTGGCAAAGATGAATAAAGGCAGCAATAAAGGACAGGATCTGACTTCTCCTGAGGTCAGTGGGAGTTTTGCCATTGACTTTAAATGGGTCCAGGGTTTCACCCGCAACGTTTAAATGATGACTTTGAAATGTGATGCGCATTGTTAGTGTATCTAAGTTTGTCTAAACTTTAAAGAACTGAACATATTCTAATACCATACAGTGATGACAATGTGCCATAACATTTTGGTATAAACTTTATACAGATGATTGATGTAGGAACAGAATCATTATCCAGCATGAACAGAACTATGTGTTTTAAAGAGTTACCTCTCTTAAGAGTCATTCTTTGAGCTTATATCGATCTGTAAACCATGGAAAGTATGGAAATTGCAGTATGAATACAATGGTGATTTTGACATTTTTTTGGTGATAAATATATAATATCCCCCCCCCAAGAATTTATATTATCTCTCTGCTTTATAAGAAGCTAGAGTCAGAGGTGATATACAATAAGCAAGTTTCCAGAAGCCTGTTTGCTGAGCATTCCCTGCATGCTGGAGACAAAGTGACAATGATAAAAGACCCATGCTGTTGATTACATTAGACAAGACAGGACAAAATAGCATGAGATGTATTAGTGTTGAAGTTAAATTTAAATCCAGGTATAAACGACTTCAGGCAGTGTGCATAAAGCAAAAAAAAAACAGAGCTCAAAAATAAAGCACTATGCATTTATCCAAGGCTAGAGGTTCATCTACCCAGGTTGTGAATGTTTTTAAGATGAAGTTTGCAACAACAGCATTGTAATTTGACTTGGAAATCCATGGATGGCTTTACCACTATCCGTGGACTGCCTTACCGCTTGTAGGTACTGAATTGTACATAGAACTCATGTTCAGTTACTTTTCCTTGTATCCTTTCAGCCTTTTTCTCAGACATTACTTTCCCAAAAATACAGTCATCTAGTATGCGTGACCTTCAATTTCTGCTTATTGTCATGTTTAGATGAGATCAGTTTATTAAATCTAATACTGACCTATTCTTACAATTATGTAGTATTCCAGTAATTGGGTTTTTTTTCATTCATTTTCTAAATGCATTATAAAAATTTTTTTTAATACCATTAAGCTTTGGAAACTTGCTTACAGAATCCCCACTTAAAATGCTTGGATGGTAAGTATATAAGGACTTTTAAAGAAAGAATTGCTTGCTATTGGTTCCTGTGCTGCTTTGATTTCATACAGTATGACAGTTTTACTGAGTGTAACAGTTCAAAGGAGATTTAAAGCCTGAGACCCCCTTGTACCCCCTCCTGATCTCAGCTGCAATCAAAGTCACTGATTCGTATTTTGTTTATTATGGAAGATGGAGGTAGGAAGAATAGTCTCTGGGAGGGATGAAAACCTCTGGGACCTTTCCTCCATCTTGGTCTGATATGCTTTTAGCGTGACAGCCACCTTCTGACTTCCTATTTGATTGTGCTTGGGGCTGGCTGATACTATGGGATGTTAGTGAGAGCTTCTCTAATATGTTGGTGTATTGACTGAGTCTCATGGCTGCCTAATGATTTGATGGCACTAGGAAGATCATCCTATCGTTCTATAATGTACCTGAAATGTACCTATTCAGGTACCTGAAATATTCACACCTGCTTTTTAAAAAATTATTATTATTATTTAATTTTAAATTACCTCTATGTTGACTTCATTTAGCAGGATTTTTCCAATGATTGCAAACATTTACCCACCTGAACTAAGGACGTGGTTGATGATAGTTAATGAGATTGGAAATATTTTTTTTTTACAGAGTAGAGCAGTGTATTCCCAGAAGAATAAAGTATTAGAATGAGGTGCTCACTCTAGAAGAGCTAAGAGCGTGTGACTATTGAGATGTGCAGTACAGATGGTGGGTGAAGCAGGGTGCACCTGCATCAACACCATGCAGGTGTAATATTCTTTGCCTTCCTTGCCTCTTCCCATTTTGCTGCTATATCCCAGAATTTAGAGGGGCAAAGAATTCAACCAATGAGGAAAAAAAGCAATATTGAATGTTAAAACATTTGAACATGAGTAACCACAGCTAACACCACCAACTCTTTCCTCTAGCTCTTCTGTTTTGAAATAAAAGCTGGAAATGTCACAATATTTTTGCAGGTGGGTGGGTAAAATATTTGGAACTGTATTTTAACTTGTAATTGAAAAATGTGAGCCCAGCTCACAGCATTCTAAACTCATACATTTGAAGTAAGTATGAGTAGAATATTTAGATGATACATATTTGAGACTAGTTTCTTGTACGCAATTTCGCAACTCCAGATCTTGGCATTTTGCTTTTCTTCCCTTTGTTCTCCGAGTTCCATTATTGCATGCAGATGGCAAAGCAGAGCTTTGGTTATCAGATTTGGTTTCTTATGCTATCTTGTTCCAGTCAAAACATAAGATAAAGGGTTTTTTGAGAATGTAAAGGCTTGGAAGTTTCACTTTGATATCAGCACCTGCCCCATGTCATTACACTTATTTTGGAAGTTTTCATTAGAAAGAACAGCAACCAGATGATTCTTACATTCTGAATAGAGTGATTATGATGCTGGTTATGTGGATCAGAATTGAATGTGTCATGCTGTATTCTTACCAACACTGAAAAGTTTTATATCCCTACTTTTCCATTGCTTGGAAATTTAATTATAGTTAAAATAATTACAGTGTTTCTGCACCAGAATAACTGGAATACTATTTGCAATGAACATGCTCCCTTCTCCGATGGAGTCTCTTGTTTATTTTCCATTTTTCTCTTCTTTATTAAAAGAACGGTGGCAAATTCAATTGCCTAAAAATGAGAGATTGTTCAGAAATAACAAATGATGTTAAAATAGGGTTCTACTTGCCAGTCTTTGCTAAAACTGATTGAAACTGCTTTAAACAGAGCCCCAGTTTTAAAAATTTTATAATGATGCTAAATGACTAAATGATGATTGCCAGTTTTAATCAATTTATCAAGAGACCTCATCTGAGGGTCACTGAAGTTCAAACTACGTGTCCCCTAAACAATGTGAAATGCTTCTTTATTCACCTTTAATGTAAAAAATGTGATCTACTCAAATCTCAAATGCCAGCCTGCTGTTTGAAATATGTTTGAGTAATGGAAAATAATTTTGTCGGCCTTGATCACTTTTTTCCAAAAAAGAAAAGTGATTTGGAAAATCTCTGATACACGTGAATGGAATATATATATATACGATTGCTTAATAATTTTTGGAAGAGGTGAAAGGAGTTCACTTAACATCTTAAAGAGTCACCAGTTTGAAATAATCAAACTCAACAAATCTTTTAATCAAATCCTCCTCCCACTTAAGTAGTAGATACTCTTTTTCCTGCAAATTAGCAGTGGATCTTGGATTGATTTCCAAGTTGGTGGAGCTTTTAACTCCAGATTTATAGCTGTTTGGTGAAGGTGATCCTCTCTGTTGTCGTGATTTTTATAATGAACTTAGCCTCATGTTACTGAGGATTGAAAATACTGAAGACTTTCTGGTCTTTGGTACTAACACAGAACAGTTGTGTATCCTGGATGTGGTAAGTGAAGACTGAGAAGTAGAAATAAATGATAGCAGTAAAAATCTATAACAAGGTATTTGGCTTATAGCAGAAGTATATCTATTCCTTGACATTATGACTATAAAAGACAATTCGAATAAGTGTGGGTCATTTTAGCTATAAAGGTAAATACCACAAGTGTTCATCTGTGGATAAAATGAAATCTCATGAAGATGGAATGCTTGAAATATTATTTTAAATGAGAATTATCACAACATTAGCTATCAATATTATATTGGTGAGGATCTGTTAAAGGAAGTTGTCAGAATATAATTTCATTTAGGTAAACATTTTTTAGCAGAGAACTTACCTAATGGATCATATTTGAAATGTGAGAACATTTAGATATTGGCTTTATACTTCAATATCTTTTTTTCTGTATTCACTTTTCAATTTCTGATATTTGTGCTTTGCCAAAAGATCTATTCTCTTAAAACTTCTCCCTTTTTCCTTTCAATTAACAGCAAAGGTATTCTTATTGTTTACCAGGGTACCATAAGGTGCTGCTATGGAAAGGATGTGTTACCACAGGTACATTAGTGTGACCTCACTAATGGAACCAAGAGGAAGAAGAGAGGATGAGTTTCACAGGACTTAATAATAATTTTCACTTTCTCTCCTTGGCATCCTCATCTGCAACCTCAGCAGATACGTCTTTGTCTGAGTTACAGTCAGAGGCTGATTTTTACTTTGAAGTCTTGTGGGAGGCTGAGACATGAAGAGGTTAAGAGATGGATGGGTGCCTTGTGTACATACTACAAAATTAAATATAACTCAGAAGTTAAGTTGAAATCGCTTCCTGGAAACTCAAGACAGGTCCTGCACCAGATCCATGAAGGCATATTTTTGAGGCCCAGGGAGGAATTTCTTAGGAAATTTCTCTAGTGTGTGTTTGCTTGGCTTGCTGTTTGCAGCTACATACAACTCCCTATCACATGCTGTAACCATACTTCATCTCAGAAGAACGGGATGGAAGGGAGTGGTCTGGAAACTTGTTTGTCTGTACTCTCTTTTAAAATGTAAATGTCCTGAATCTTGAAGGAAAGTATCATTTTTCAGGACTTAAAGCCTTGCAGTTCCCTTCCCTTCAATATCAGTTCCAACACCAAATACGAGGGGTCGAACACTGTACAACTCCATTCAAACCCAACATTTTGAAGCAGATAACCTTTAAATGATACAAGGATGACACAAAGAGACCTAAAGCTCACCTGGTGATTATATGTTCATCCATAATTAACATGTTGTCAAAACCTAAGACGAAAAAATAGCATATGACAATAAAACATTTATGTGGACTTGTATTTCTATCCAGAAATACAATTTGAAAACAGAAATGTAAAAAAGGACTTGGAGAGTAGACCTGCAGAAACTTGTTATTTTCTTAATTATTTTCCTATTAACTTTTCAGGAATGAGCTTATCCTGCAGCAGATGTCACATAGTTACTTTTAAAAATTTAACATAGGGAAAGTTATCATGCCTGTGCAAATGGGCAGATACTACAACATAGGTACTGTGCTGCTGCAGTAACTTGTAGTGATGTGTTTATGTAGCCATGCCTCATGGTTGACAATTTCTAGAGAAAATGTCAGAAAAATTATAAAATTAAAAAAAAATTAAAAACCATGAGGTGCTGTTAAGTCTTTCCATGGATTAGTTTTTGCATTCTCTGCTTTCTGTATTGAGAGCTCACAACATGCAACAGTAGATTCTTTCTGATATTTGGAAGATACAGTGACTTAAATGGCTTTTCATCTTCTGTTAATGTTCTTGTCGTGGTTTAACCCCAGCTGGCAACAAAGCCCCACACAGCCGCTGGCTCACTTTCCCCCCCTAGTGAGATGGGGGAGAGAATCAGAAGGGTAAAAGTGAGAAAACTCATGGGTTGACATAAAGACAGTTTAGTAGCTAAAGCAAAAGCCGTGCACACAAGCAAAGCAAAACAAGGAATTCATTCACCACTTCCCACGGGCAGGCAGGTATTCAGCCATCTCCAGGAAAGCAGGGCTCCATCACAGTTACTTGGGAAGACGAACGCCATCACTCCAAAGGTGTCCCCCCTTCCTCCTCCTTTCCTCCAGGTTTCTGTGCTGAGCATGACATCATACGGTCTGGAACATCCCTCTGGCCAGTTGGGGTCAGCTGTCCCGGCTGTGTCCCCCCCCAACTCCTTGTGCCCCCCCAGCCACTGGCTGGTGCGGTGGGGTGAGGAGCAGAAAAGCCCTTGGCTCTGGGTGAGCACTGCTCAGCAGTAACCAAAACATCCCTGGGTTATCAACACCGTTTCCAGCACAAATCCGAAACACAGCCCCATGCTAGCTACTATGATGAAAATTAACTCTGTCCCAGCCAAACCAGTACAGTTCTGAGACATTTCATAATCTGTATAGTGCTCAAAGAGTGGTAGGCATTTAGGGCATAAAAGCAGTAAGACATGCTTATGCCTGAAAACTGCACAGCCAGAGTGATTATTTAAAACAGAAGGTTAAAGTTGTCTTTTTATCTTTTTGCATTGTTTCCTCCCAATTTTGCTACCTCCCCCCCACCCCCAGAAAATAAATCTGGGTTTGTATTTACTGATTTATAATATGTAGAGGGTGGTTACTTTTAGACTGGAGTTCTGATTTTCTTTGCTGCATATACAAAATGAAATAGTAAAGGTAGTTCTAGTACCACCCACAAACTCTGAACCGTTTCTCAGTTGATACAACTCCCACATCTATAATTTCCTACCCTCTTCTATTCCAACCTCCACCTGTTATTTCCTGCTAACACTTTATTGAAGGCTATTCTATCTCTTGATGAGTACTTATTCACTTGGCTATGTTTTTTTCTTTTTTCTGAAGCATAAAAATTTCTCTTTCTAAACCTCCACCCCGTATTTTCTCTGCCCTTTAAATTAACCAGCATAGTCAGTTTAGACTGTTTTCTTTTATGGAGGATGGCATATCATCAAAGTCTTTTTGTCCTTGTACTACTTAAAAGAAAAGAATTTTGAGTTTTGTCTTCATTCACTATTGTTTAGAAATCTTATTTCCCTCAAGTGAATGGTTTGTAAATCTTCTTATGGTGAAAAAGGAGAATCTAATACTTAATGAAGGCTTGCTTTTTTTTTTTTTTTTTCATATAAGGCAAAAAAAAGTTGGGTTTTCCTTAAAAAAAAAAAAGTCCCTTCTGACTTTTTTTTTTAAACTAAAATTTTAAAATCAGTGATATGTCTTCAACCTTTAATCATATTGTGAAAAGAAATATAGTGCTTTATACATAAAGGTCTGAAAACGTTCCTCTATGTGGAAGATATTGTTAAGGAAGATACGTAATACATATGAAATATGGAAGGTATCCTTAACACAATTAGTTTCTGCTTTGTTTAGAAATTTCAGGTTTTGTTTAGGAATACTTTTTAGGTGGGAAGGCTGATGTTGGAGAAAAATAAAAGGACATAAAAACACAATTTGAGTTCAAACAAAGAACTTTGACACAATTTGGCCCTTTTTTTAGTTGGTATGGGTCCTTTCAATTATGTTAGTCAATACATAACTGTACAATTACTGAAGTTCACTGAAAGGTGTGTCTGTTTTCACCTCAAGCAAAAGGCATTCAGGAACGTGTCCAGGATGTTAATTTTCTCCTTCACAAATTCACGATGTAGTGAAAGATGAACCCATTGACATAATCAGAAGAGAAAGAGAAGATTAAACTGAGAATTTGGTAAGTTTCAAAGAAACAAACAGGAAAAAGCATAAACAAAAGCATAGCAACTTTTCATTATGGCTGATAGAGCAACTTAAAAAGAAAAAGATGAGTAAACATCCTTAACTGCTGGTGATGATTGGTACCAAACATCAGACTTAGTGCATTTTATACCACCTTATCATTAAGCAATTAATTTGGCCATGATGAAATTACTTAGAGTTAAGGTCAGCCTAGTTCCACACAGCACAGCAAAATAATAGCATACTGGCAAAGAATATAGGAACAATTAATTTTAAGATTATTAGTGTCTGGGTCAGCTCCAATAGAAAACAGTCATTCTCACTATTAATTTAGAAATTATTTGGGTGTAAAGTAGAGGTGCTTGAGGGGAGGAGGAATATAAGGCAATACTGAGTCAATACTAGTAGGTCATGAATGTAAAGTGATCGTAGATACCTACTGTAATGGCTGTTAAATGAGTCTGAAGTTCTCTGTAAATTTGCTGCTGTTCTGCCTATTTGTGCACCTGCCAGAAATCCCTATTCAAATGCACATGGTGTCTGAAGAGCGCGATAAGGTCAGGCTGCACAATCGCTCCAAATTCTACTGAAACCTGATCTGCTTGGGAGAAGGAGATATTGCAGTGCATAAGGAGTGGAGCTGATAACATCCCCTCTGAAAATGAAGCTGACTAGATTCACTTCTTAATAGAGATGGATGCAAATGAAAATTCTGGATTTGCCTCGGAGTTCAGAGCTTGCTTTATGTAGGAAAGTCAAGTTTATATTAAAGGCTTTTGTTGCTGCTTGTTACAAAAGTATGAAATCTGAAATGATCTTTAACATTTTGCCCTATTCTGTGTTCTTGTTTTTTCCATTCTACTTTTTTTAATCTATGAAAGCAAAGCAGATATTGAGTTGGAACAACATTTTATATCATTGCCTTCTATGCTGCAATAGATTCCACTAAAGAAGGGGGGGAAAAAAGAAAAAAGATTTCTTAAGCTTCTAGTTCTAATCCTGCTGCGTTAAGGAGGTAGACTCATATCGTCCTCAGCATCTGTTAAAGAACAAAAGCCAAACAAAAATCTAGAGATCCACCACATTTCCTAGGCTGATAGAGGTCATTAAAAGCACCTGAAATCAACTAAATGCTCCAAGGAGAACTATCGAGTAGTAATAGTCATAATTTACATCTGTCCAGATACAAGCTGAATGCCTATTTTATGAAAGTCACTTTAACTTTGTTGGAATTTATTCTTTTAGTTTGGGATGTTTACCTCATTACCTATTATATTTTGCTGACAGTCTCTTATGCTTCCTTTGTCAGGTGAGGAGATCTGCAGTAACAACATGAAAAGCAATAGATGTAAGTAGACAAACTATTAATATTTCCTGTATTATTGGATGCTTTTTATGTATTGTAAAGATTAAAAGACAAGTGGCAAATTAAAGCAGAATAGATAGCAGTGCCCATACAAATTGCATTCTGATGGCTTGGCACATCATCAGTGGTAAGATAAAGATAAATTATCTCAGTATAAATAAAGTAAATATTCAGCAGATAAACAGCCTTCTACCTCTCAGCTGCTGGTAATGTTCCCAGGTGTATTCACTCTATAGTCTGCTCAGTTTTGCTGCCATGCAGAGGAAATATTTTCCCTGAAACAGAATTACAATCTTGTCTACATGATTCTGTGTAATAATACCAATGAAAGATAGATGAAATTGTCACTTTCTTTTGCATTTTTTACAAATATTTTGTACTTTATAACAGCCCACCGTTCAAAATCTGAATTTGTTGCATATGCTTTTGCAATGAAATGCTATACTGCAATTTCACAAAGAGCGATTATTTCTTTGTAAAATAGGTAATGAGAGACTTCATAGAAAAAAAATCATTTCATTTCAGGTAGAAATGGAACTGCTTTCTCTTGAAATGTTGCCATATTAAATGGAATTTTCATAAGGCAGGAAGTTAAGCTTGTACATAATTCTTTGTGAGATTATAGTTCATAGACACTGCTGGAGAAATTGCTTTGGTGCTGTAGACCAATTTTAATATGATATTTTGACTAACGGAAGGGGACTTTCTTTGAAAAGGCATAGTGAAAAGTGAGAAGATATAGCAGCTTATCGCTTTTACACCCATAATGAGTACATCATTTATTTGCCCTGAAGAGTTTCTGATCTAAAGAGATGAGGTGAACAAAAGAATGAAAAGTGAACTGCATGGGTTCATGCAGCAGGTCAATGCCAGAGCTGCAAAGAGAATTCGAAGTGTCCATTAGCCCACGTAGCTTTGGAAAAGCTTGTGTGCAATGCATAAATGGACAAAGGATTATGAGAGATCATTCCTGTATAGTTGATTTTCAGGTGTCATTGTAGTGTTTTTTATATAAAAAATGTAAACCATCCTCTGTATCTGTAACATATAGGACTTAACTTTTCACTTTAGGCTTCAACATACTAGAAAAAGAGGCTGCAAGATGAACAGAAATTGCCATAACTCATTAAGAAAGTTATGGACTTTCCCTCCCTGAGAATTACAGCCTATCTAGACCTAGGAATAGAAAAAAATTAAAGTAAATAGCATTTAGATTCTTAAAGGAAAAAAAAAAATACTGTGCTACTATTACTTGAGTAGGTACTGATGAAGTTGTATCCATAGATAACTTAAATTTCAGTAGCAAAAACCATTACAGCTCTGTAGTTCTGCTTTGTCACCTGCTGCTTAAGGGTCTTAGGAAGGTTCTGCAGGTCAGTGATTATCTCATGTCTGTCTCAAGTTTGTTTTAAGTCTGATCAGGTTCCATAATGAAACGTTTCTTAACCTACCTCATGTGAGGATATTGTCTGAAATAAATGTCCTCTGAGAACAATTAAGGACTCTGTTTCTACATGAAGAAGCAGTCACAACTTTTCTGAAAAGTAATCTGAAAGTAAAAGTGATGCCTTCTTTTTCTTATTTCTTGAAAAATAAATAAAAATTTAAAAATCCCACAATAGCTCAGTTGCCTCAGCTCTTATATAGAAAATAAAAATGTAGGTACGTTGAATTTAGTGTACCTACTCATGCTCTTCTCTGTCTGAGACAACATAAAACTGTACCATACATTTATCTGGAGAACACCGTGTTCTATAAAAGGAGATGCTTCTCATCCATGGGATCCAGTAGGGATTACTTTCTGAACTGGGTAGAAGACCCTGAGTTCAGGCCTAGGTTCATGAAGTGGCTTGAGCCACTTTCATTCCCAGTCCATATTTTGGAAGTCCGATTGCCACTGTATGATCCCATGGTGGCCATTTATAACTTGGACTCGAGGAATGCATCTGTAGGAAGCAAACCCCGTGCTGCAGGGTTTCTTGCTGAGGAAATGTGCTGCCTGCTACTCTAGGGTAGATAAGATGTGTACACAAGCAGGACCCTTGCAACATCAGGAGATGAACTCCTAGTTCCCACTGCTGCTGAAGAATAACATGCTATATTGCTCCTTCAGTCAAAACGTGGTCTGCTCTGTGGACAGGCAGAGAGCACTGTGGGGCCATGCCGTCTGCTGTATCTGAGCAGGGAATGTTGTGAGATGAAGTTTTAGTGCCAATAGCTGGTGTCCCCCTTCTTCAGTGCCAGTACGTGACTGTTAGTTCACTCATCTCCGCCTCTGTCAATGTCAGCCTCTGCAGTCCAGCTGTTACTAATTCTTGTCGCTCAGTGGAAAATTGGTGCAAGTCCTTTAGGGGTAAGGAAGAAAGAAATCAAAATAGACGTCTGCCTTTGCCCCTGGAAACCTCTGCCCTTCTTCCCTTTTTTTTTTTCCATCAGGAAAACTTTTACCCATCTCAACATATTGTAGGTTTTGCCTCCAGGTTGCAGAAAAGTCCTTTAAGAGTGTTTAGGGACTGTGGCTTCTAAAGCTTGCTGTCAGGTTGTCTCTCTCTAGTTAGGGTTTTCAGCTGGCTGGTTGTTTCCAAAGTCAGATATTAAAGTAGAAGAGGTTCTTAAAATTTAGTTCTGTAGCTTAATTCAGCATTCAACTAAAACTGTACTGTTTCAAAGACAGTTATGTGCCATTGTGTACTAGTGAATTCAGGTTTTCAGAGAAAAGGGCAGGTTTTTTATACAGCTACATTTTGTTATTGTGCTATACAGCTTCAAACAGTTCACCTTGTGTTTTTGAGCTAAAACAATCTAACAGTCTGGAGTATCCAGCACTGATCATCCTCTGAGGACACTCTTACAATAATTCTTCAGGATTTTCTGTGCATCAAAACTATACATTCATGTGTGCTCCTTTTATATGTTGATGAATACTGTGACTTTCTCGGCAACCTGTGTAATTCCCAAACGAGCTCTTCTGAAATGAGAGAGGATCGCTGTGTTTTATAGGGGGACAATGTGACATAACTCAGCAGTGCAGTGGCATGTAAAATGATATGCCAGGTCAGGAACCCTCAAAAGGTCTTTTAGACACTTAGTGGTACAGCTCAGAGTAACCAAGTGCTGGTCATGTCCAAGGTATTCTAAGAGTAAAACCAAAGCAAGAGGCTATTCCTTCCATCTTCCTGCTCTGCTCTGTCCATATGCAAACTAATTTGCATTGAGCATTTCCCAAAAAACTCAAATGCAATGCAATATGAATTCCATCCTGTTCTGTATCAGTTATCTTCAGATTATAATTTCTTTCAGGATTTCTTCTTTTGCTCTATGAAATATGTCTCTTCCTCCTCCTGGCACCTTCCACTTTGTGTCTCAATTCTGGACACAGGAATACATCTGAACTTTTGTGTACTCTGCACTTGTATCCCAGTCTCACACTGGACTGAGAATAATGGATCGAAAAGACAAAAATGCAGGCTGGAAATGGTAATACTCTGTCCTGAACCCTTATTTGAATGATTGGGAGTACAGGAACTAAGTGCTTGTTATTATGCAAATACTGTTCATTCTTAGCATAACCTTTGCCTCCTCATGAATGAATGAAACCCCATAAACCACGTTTTCAAATGAAGGATAATACGTTCTTTGTGTGAATTGGATTATGGGGGTATATCACATTTCAAAAATAGTATGTAGTTATCAAAAAAGATTAATTGAAAACAAAGGCTTTGTGAACCAAATATTGAATACTGAATCAAGCAGGATATCTGAAACATGAGCGGGTTTCCTGGCACGTAAAACTATCTCCAAAAATGCATATCCAAAATTATGGAATATAACTCTCCAAGGTTGCACAATGACAGCTTTCCACGTCCTCTCTCCATGAAAAAAATTTGAAAAGAATACTGCAAAGATTCTGCAAAAGCAGCTTCCTGTTCCAGAGGAAGCCTGTCTAGCTTGATGCTTAGCTGCAAGTAGCAATCTAGTCAGCAAGACAACAAAACTGTTTGTCTATGAAGCAAACGGAGCTTTTTTTTTCTTTTCTTTTCTTTTTTTTTTCTCCCACTCTCTCTTTTTTAATACATTCAATTTTAAAGGTCAAAGCTGGGCTCAGCCGACCAGTGTTCTCTTATCAAAATAAATTCCCTAAGTCATGGTGAATGTTTTCAGACTAAACTGTTGAACTTACGATAAAAAATGTCAGTTGTCATCAACAATCAGATGCTCTGTACAAAGAGACAGCAGAAGAAATGTCTGCAGCTCGACACACATCGTGCATAACAGATTTCTGCATGGGCTTGAAAACATTGTACACATCCCTTTCATAGCTCAAGAGCTCTGCACTGAGCCAAACCTAAACAGATGAATAAGGTACTGTTTTTACAGTGCATCAGAGCATATCGGGACAAAAGAAAAAAATTTCATATAAAATAAATTTCTTATTTTTAAAATATTCATTACGTAAAATGGAAATTTTCCAAGAACATGTAAACAACTTATTTTTCTGTATTAGGCAAATAGATTTCATTTGGATACTCACAGAAAATGCTTTTGGAACTATAAGGTTTGCAACAAATAGGAATACCTTAAATTGAAAAATGGAAACAGAAAACGCAACTACTTTCAAACTGGATCACAGTGGATCTACCTGGACCCGTGCCTTCCTTTCCCATCTCAACTATAGCATCACATTTTGCTGTTTGCTTTCCATTTTTGCTTTGAATGCAGTGAAGTTACTGAGAGAATGAAGCGTAAGACAGAAGTAATATCATTAGCACAGTTCGTGTCTTGACATTGTTACTACTTCTGGACACAACCTTCTAAACAATTACTCAAATATTGATTCACTTACAAGGCCTAGCTGATACATTTTAAAAGTCTTGGGCACAGATCCATAAAGGGATTTAGTGACTCACGGCGTTCTCCCTGGGCTCCCGCCGCAGAACCGATTTTGTTCTGCACACCCTGCGTGAAGCATAGGGAGTTAGGCACATCAGGGTGTGATGCACAACAACTACAGTGTTTACATGAAGTAGTCATTGGCTAAAAAAAACCCCATATATAGTCCTTGGAGCAGAAACCAAAACAGAGTCCAGCTCCTGGATGAGTGCCTTAACCGCAAGGCCACCGAGTCCTGTTTTTCCAGTCTATTAAAAGCGAAAGATAAATAAGAGAGTGAGGGAGACATCCTCTGATACTACAACACACCGACTAGCTTGTTGCATAGTTAGTGTGTTGAGGATATGAGCCTATGCAGAGGCAAGAGAGGAATGAAGCCGAGTCCTCCTCTCCCTTTGTGAGTCCCTTCACTCCAGAGCTGTGGAGCAGAGGGCAGCGGGCGCTGCCACCACCTCCCAATTCTGTGATGCCTCAGGGAGTTGTACCTACCCCTGAGACCGGCGTGGAGCTTGATCCAGCAGACGTGGTGGGCGAAGGATGACGAGTAGGGCAAGGCAGGTGAAAGGCATGGTCTGTGCATTCCCAAAGGCCCCCCGTGCCACTCGGCTGACCAGCTGTACAGGCTCATAATCAGATCTGTGCTGCCTAGAGAGCTCTGAATATGGAAAACTTTGCTACCTCCAGGCTTAAGCAACCGTGGAGCAGGGTTTAGCATATCTAATGTTGGATTTGGTACCTAATGCTTTGGTGAGTTGGCCTTATTGCTAGCAATTCAATTTGCATTGCATTTGATTTTTAATTTTTTTTTTGGAACCTTTGTATTATGTTATCTTCCATTGATATCAGAGACCTTTATGCTATCTGCGATGCATGTCCACCATGAAAGAAGGTCCCCCCTCTGAAAAATTTAGTGCTGGACATCCTTAACCCTAGGTTATGAACCATCTGCTAGAATCATTATTCCCTGTTCTCTCAGTCTCTGAATAGTCTGATCCTTTTTTAAAGGAGAACTGTTATCCTCCATAGAGATGTGAAGAATGGAGAAAATAAATATTCTGTCTAAGATTCCCTGTGAAATTTTGGGCTGGGAGAGAGCCAGGCATTTGATTCATAACTTTTACCCAGTCCAACTTTCATCCTAATGCTGACTTTGTAACATCAGTTGCTCATACATGGCAGTGTAGCTTTCTGGTTGCATCTACAAGTTCCTTTAATGGAACAGCTGCATATTTGATGCAGTTAACTAGTTGACTTTCAGAGTTCCAGTCACCTGTATTCACCTGGTGAAGACAACCAAAATCCACAGGTTTATTCTATTATTATATTTTGAAAATGTCATACATGTGCTTACTGCTTTTACTTTTCTTTTTTCTTAATTTTCTGATCTTTCCCTTTGGCAGTCACTGGGAGCTGCTTGGTGCTAATGATTACAGTTGAAATTGTCTCTGCTTTTACCATTAAAAGAGATCACAATTCTTACCTAAAATTCTGCGTTGCTCTAAACAACTATGATTCATCATCTTAGTTTTAGAAAAGTATTATTTCTATTAGAAATTCTGAAATTTACAGAAATAGGGACATTAATAGAGATTATGCTAGGTTTTCAAATGCTGAGCATAAATGCTATCAAATAGCATATCATAGAAACAGTAACAATAAAATAAATACCTTGCATGATAAAGAGTATCTCAAATATAAAAGCAACTTGTCAAGAAGTATAAATAGCTTATAGGAGCTGTAAAAATGGATGATGTGGTAAAGTACAAAGGAGAAATATCACCATAACAGATGTATTGGTACTCCTTTTTAATAGGGGAACAAGCGATGAGGAGAAATACGACAAGAACAGAATACACAGAGGTGCAGGTGATGCAAGAGATAATTTAAAAGCAGAGATCAGAAAGGATCAAACTGGGTAGACCAGAGAAAAAGATTGGGAGTAAATGAGTATTCTATAATTGCCATATATTTGAAAATATTTGAAGTGCTGATTGAAAACTTTATACACCTTCTCATAATGCTGAAGCATATGGCAATAGCTCTTGCTTCACAATATGAATCCCTGAACAGTACAGAGGCTGAGCTAATTAGAACAAACTACAGTATATTCTATATTACCATATTTGAACCAGCTGAGGACTCTTGCTTAGAAAATGGAATGATGGCTGTAAAGTTCAATATAGGAAATATCTTAAAAAAAAAAAAAGTCAATATTCATATAGTATCTTCTCCAAATGTCACTGTTAAGAACAGTCCTATGACTCCTCATGTCCACCTCTTCCTACTTTGCATCCAGTTTCATGAAAAGTTAGTTTACACTCCTAATAAAGTTTATATATTGTGTGATTACATGCGATATTCTTTTTTCAGTTTCTATATAAATAGTGGCTTTTTTTAACATCAATGCTTCATAGAGGTTTGATGGCCTGTTTGTGCAATTCTTAGGCAAAATTTAAAGGGAGATCAATGAGAATTTTGCACTTAAACACACATAATAGTGTCTAATGAGATATCAAGTAGTCCGAGAGTGGCCATGGTCACCCAGCAATATGCTAGTGGGGAAGTACTGGCAAAAGGCTTGCTTGGTAATTTGACTCTTAGTCTGTGGAAAGAAATGAGTTATCAAAGGCAGATAAAAGTGGTGTTTTATGAAGTTATTCTAGAGCTCAGAAACCTATTCAGCCTGGTCCTCTTCAGTGTGGAACAATAGGTCCCTGGAAAACATTCTTCTCTCTTGCTTGCGAGCCCCAGGCATGCCAGATATATATGTTTTCTGCTTCCCAGTGCCATGATAGTTTGGGTAAGGGCTCACAAGATCCAGAAGACTAGCTAGGCTGATTTAGACAAGACTGTAAAGGTAGCTGTTAGCTCATTTTAAGGGCTAAGTATACAAAAGTGTGTCCTTTCCGATAAATAGTCTGGAGCTTCCTAACTTGCACTGACATGCAGCCTAACTCTTGAGTTACTAACACTTCTTAAGATCCAGTTTTGGCAGGTCCAAAAGCACCTTGGTTTTCAAAATCCTAAGCAGTTTCCTTTGTACACTTTTGGAACGTGGCTGTCTAATGTACATAAATGCAAAGCATTGTTGTTTTGGTTTAAGGTTCTCGGGTGCATATCTTCAGCTAGAGGAAAGATGATTTTACCTAGCTTTCTCCCTGGGAATTAAGACACATGTCTGTCATCAGCATCTGGTGCTACTAAACTGCTTACCAGGACTGGACATCCTAACCTGAGTACACCCCAAAAGATCTTTGATGCTTTCAAACAGTTACTAATGGGGTAATGATCTATCTACTGATTGACTCAACCACATAGGGGGAATAGCACACGCTTTCATTCACAGAATGTGAGAGGCTTTAAATAAATTTTAATGTCGTCTTTTTTATGAATGTGACTTTCCTGTGGATAACAATTAAAGCTTTGAATTTGACTGTCAACTTTCATTTGAATTATGCACTCAGGGGGTAAATTGGCAGAATTGTATTGTCTTTGTATTTTTAACAGTTACTTCTAAATAGCTTAGAGCTGAATCAAATTTTAGTTTCATTAGTTTGATTTAAGTTATTTATGCTAATAGATTTGCACTAGAAACCAGCTTTATTACCCATTTCTAAGATTATTCGTATTAATGCTGATACGTAGGAATGCTGAGGAATTGGTGTCCCCACTCTTCTGCCCCACCTTTTCCTTTTTCCTGAATATATTATAAAGCTGCTGACTGGACTTCTGCTTGAATTACCTGGGAGCAAAGATTCTTTTAGATTTAATACAATTATTTTTTTCATTACCTCTTGTTTGTACCATGTGCTCTCATATTGAAATTATCTGCAGCCATACTTATCACATTTTGCTTGAATGGCTCCTACCTTTATTAGAAATATCTCATCATGTTCTGTGACAACAGAGAAAAATCAGATTATTTAACTAAATCATGTTAAGTTGAGATGGAATGTGGACAGAAAAGGCTTTTCTGAACAGTTATTGATTAGACTGTAACAGCATTGGCTGCATGCTGTCTCAGGCATTCTCCTTTAGGTTGTAATTACCATCTTATTTACAATCATTATTTGACATTTGAGCACCCGTGTGTGTGTTATCATAACAGAATGTAAGAAGCAACTGCAATGAAAGCAAATGCCTTGTGCAAGATAATCGTCCCCCTGCTCCTCCTGCCTTTTAGGCCATTTGGTAAATTATATAAATAATGATATTTTACTGCTATGGATACAAGGAAGTTGGATAGATTTCAGTTAGAGCTATATGAATCTTATTGTTTAACACACTTTTAATTGCACATGTTATAGTCTTTAATGTTTAAGATTTAAAAACTAATGTCATAATATAAACTGATGTTTACCATTTCTCTTCTCATTTCCTTCATATAAGGAAGACATTTAAAATTCAAATTTACTTGGTGATAGAAAAGCAAACAAACTAAAAATTTGAGTTAAATCTGGGAGAGCAACATCTTTGTTTGCAGAATGTAATATGGGTAAAGAAGGGTGAAGAAAGGTGACATTCTAAAGAGAAAGACATGCAGCTGAAAAAAGCCAGTAGCCCACTGATCAGGACACAAGGTTACAGGACCAGCTGGGAATCCTGTTACTTTTCTGCCTATGATCACCTTTGTGTAAAAAGACCCAAAGAGACAAACTCATTTTGATGCACTTATGACAAATGAAAACTAATACTCAAAATTATAATGACATGAAAGACTTGTTACCTTTCTAGCCCTAGGTAGCTGTATAAAATTTGTGTAAAGTTCTCTTATGCTTAATTCTTTAAATACAAAATAAATTGTTCTGTTTAAGAACTGGAGTCTTAAATATTACGGAAACAGATTGCAAGCTTCCCTCCTCCATTTTAAGGGTCTTAACTTTGCAGCCCATCTCACCCCAAAAAGTAGCAAGAACAATTCAAAAAGTTCTGAAAAAATGTAGACATAATTCCTTCAGGCAGAAGACATGTTTGAATCTTTGTTTCCTGTACCTTATGGGGAATACACAACTGGGAAGCGGCGGGTGGGCCAGTGAAGAAATCTTATTGAAAAATACAAAAACTGCCTTCACTGTCTTTGGGGTTTTAAAAAGCACTATATATTTTTAGTGTGTCATGTTCTGGTAGTATTACACAGTACAGTTCTTTTCAAAACAGTGTTTGCAACAAGGACACGACTTCACGGTCTACTCTGATGAGTAGCAGATTTAGAGTCGCTTTGCATTAACTACCCTAAAACATTGGTTGTACCATAATTATATTGATATAATACCCTATTCCTTATTGCATTCATAAGAAGTCCAGTAAGACTACATATAGAATGACATGTGACTGAAGTGACACAAAGAAAATGAGATAAACTCATAGCTTGTTACTAAAACATATCCTTTGTGACTCCATAGCACAAACCTACCCAGTTTGGGGTGGGGCGGGAGGGGGCAGGATGGCAGTGGTGTCGGTGATCCCTGGTTCATTTAGTCTTATAACAAAACACTGGCTAAGGAGAAAAAAAAAAAATCTAATGAATTATCAATTCAATGGAATGATACTACAACGTTGAATGGTGGACTAATAGTGTTATGCAGATTGATGATTTTGAATAAGAACTTCTAGAACGTGATTCTAAACCTTTTGCAGATTTAATGGCAATACCTTGCTGTTCCCACAGAGCTCCAGTGGGAGAGGAGATTGCCAAAGTGGGGTTCGAGCTTTGAGGAAGTTTTGCCATCACCATACAATCTACATACAAATGTCTTGTTTCCCATACCTTTGCGTTACGTTGTGTTCTTCAAGGCAGGTAAGGCCGTAGATTTCTGGGCTTTGTTTCTACTGGGAGGGGAGAAGTGCTTGTCTTTTTAAGATGTTTTCAGCTATCATTTTGAAACAGAGTTACCTTGTCTGTGCCGCTTCTCTTTCCCAAAGTAAATGGCAAATCCTTTATGACTGCGTTCAAGTTGAGTTTAACTCACTAGGTCTAAAGGTATTTCTAGGTTTGCGTATCGCAAAGAATGCAATGGCACCACTCTACAAACTATGACAGGTAGGGAATATATGCAACAGCAAAGGAAGTGACAGCAAATGGTTCTGTTTGTTATGAGGCAGAAAGTGATAAAGTAACAGGTTTTTGTTTGATGGGTTTTGGGGGTTTTTGTTTGTTTGGTTGGTTTTTTATAATATGCAATTTAAACACCGTCAATATTGTCATTGTCATCTCAACATTATACATACTACTGCACTTGGAAATAGAGATTTGCCAGATGTTATGACTAATTAGGCAGACACAGGGATTGTTGATAACATCTAGAGGTTTTTTTAACAGACAGTCGCAATCTTTTCTCTCCTAGCTTCCTCCGTTTTCTGTCCTAACCTTTATTCTTCCAGCAAGGAAACAGCAGGGGAACGTTCTATTTACAAATCAATTTTATTGATGTCAGGATCACTTAGTAGACTGGTAGCTACATGGATGTGAGAATAACTTTACTTAATACTGTAATTGAAGCATATGAAAATTCCAGGTGAGTATTTTGTGTAGAAACAGCAAATAAGTTAAAAAAAAAAATCTATTGTCAGTCTGACTGCTTTCATGGATTCAATATAAAGACAGAAATTCTGTCCAAGCAAGACAAATTTCAAGCAAGAGAAATGTAAATTTTCACATTGCCTAATATGAGTAGGCTCAGGCTCCTGCACTTGAGATACTTGTCTACTTCCAATCTGTGTTTTCTTCTACTGAGAAAACCAAGTAAACTGACAATAAATTTTGAGTTATAATGTACTTTCATGATGTGGACTTATGCCCATTAAGATATGAAGCAAGACAGTGAACTGCAACATCTCTGTTGCTATTAAATACCCTGAAGGGGAATTGAATGGTTCATTGACCTAAATATTGTATTCAGCCCTGTCCTTGCTTTGCAAGGTAACCATTTCCACTGGTAAAAGGGGGATAAACATGTTGATCTCATTTCTGTAGTTCTTACATACACATGGAGAGAGTTATAGTATATAATAATGATATTTCACTATGGTTGGGGTAATGTATGGAAAAATGGTAAATTCTTTCCTAATTAATCTTGATTACCTCACTTCAACTTAACGCGAAGGATGTAAAATGGCTTCATCTAGCATGTCCTACAGTCTCCTAGCTGCTTCGAGCAGTGTTTCATATTTTAATACCTTTAGGCTGATTATAACCTGGAACTCCAATTTCCATCTGAGCAGATTTGTCTGCTCCATAAAATAGACATGGTGACCCCATTGACAGCTTATTTTATAAGCTGCGTCTCTGCGTTTGTAGGGAGCCCAGTCCTACTGGTAGCTGCTTACTGTGCTCTGAAAACACAAGCTATTAGTCATTTGTTACACAGTCCTAAGACTTCTAGGTCAGCTTAGTCATATTTGAGATGCCTTTATCCTTCCCACCTTCTTCTTTTCTCACCTGGTTCCTAATCTTCAAGGTTTATATTTGGTCCTTCCCAGTGGGATCTGATGTGGTGGGTTAATATAAATGACTCTGAGCTGACATCACAAAATAGTTTTTTAAAGTGTCAGACCTTTTCTGGGCCCTATTTGCATTTGGAATGCACGTTTTGAGGCTAGCGGAGATAACACTTGTCAGCTTTGCAGTTTAGAGTTGGTAATTCAAATTCCAGAGAATGCCTCCAGTGTGACCTTCTCACCTCCTCTGCTCTCTTCTTTTCTTCCCCCGCTTAGTGATTTGAAGCAGCATTTGCTGTACAATTTTCTGGTTTTCTAGCTAATGTTAACTTAGCATTGCCAGCACTGTGCAGCCAGTTCCAACTTTTGCTGTAAATACTTTCTGAGCAAGTCAGTAATTAATGTTGCACTGATGACTGGTGGCATCTGTATGAGTTTATTATCATCCGTACTGAAACACAATGCACAATAAAAACATGGGGGACTCTAAAGAAAAAGAGTCTAATAAATTTACATGAATTAACATTAAATTTAATTTGCCACATGCCAACCAAACTGTGCAGCAGATCTAAATCCTTTAAAAGATATAGATTTCTCTGTTGTAGCTTCTTCCCAGGCCTGACTGCTACACTTATTTCAGGACTATGCTCTGTTTTTTTACAAAAAAACCTTTCCGTACATGATGATTGATATATATGGATTATCTTTTTTATCAATGAGAGAGAGAGAAAAACTTTCTTTTATCTTTTTAAGAATATTTGCATCATTAATTTACCCATGCATATAATATAATGCACAGAATAAATATGATTTATATATTACTGTAATTTTCTTTTTTGGCCCAAATATGAAAGGATACTGGAAAACTAACGTGAATTAAATGATACTTTTCTTTCGTAGTATTTAGGTTAAAAACATGACAACATTGAAACTTGATAGTAACATTGAAATAAACAGGACACTAACAACTAGTAAAGAGCTGTAAGTTGACCCCTCCCATAATGGACTATGTGATGGCTTCTGGCATCCCCCCCAAACACCAAACAAGTGAAATGAATAAAGTTAATAAGTTTGTCACTGTTTTAGCAACCATGGTGTCAAAAAGAGTCCAAATTCAGGATAAATATAAAATATACAGAATAGAAAGAAGACACAGAAAGACAGGTAGCAACAAACATAACTTTTTATCAGAGAAGTTTACCATGCTTTAAAAGCTCAGAAACATCTTTGCCCAGTTTTATAGAGAAATAAATGTGAAATCATAGTCCAAATACAGGCCTCAGCATAGTCCATGCTAGCTTCCCCTACACTCTTTTGAGTGTACTGGACGTCACAGAAAAGAAAAAAAAAAGTACAATTTCCCTGGGAACTTACAGGTCTTTTGATGAGAAACATTTAGGGAACTGGTTGGTATAAATCAAATCAAATGTCCCAATACAATGCATTCAAAATTACATCAAGTTAATAGATTTTTTTTAAATAATCTTTGGCTTGATTAACTGAATCCAGAGAAAAGCTGAAGACTGAAGAACTCACACACATGCAGAAAAATCTGCTGATTTTGAACTCTGGCTTGAAGTCTTGGCAATTGCTGCAGCCCACCCATGGGGCAGGCCCAGCGGGCTCCCTCCGAGGACCCTGGGGCCCCATGTGCTCAGGGCACCTGAGGTGCCTCTTCCCTGGCCCCTACTGGTTTAGCTGCAGCTACAGCTTCTGGGGGCATCTGGGTCCTTAGATCTCAAAGACCAAGACTGTGCATAATCTCAGATAAAAAGCTTTCTAGAGATACTGTGTACCAGAACACTGGCTTGATTTTACCATCTGTGCTTTAGAGAGAGCATATTTAAGCAATTTTTCAGTGGCTACATTGGTTGCTACTCCTCCTGTAGCTGCTTTAGTAGGTCAGAAGGAAAAAAATATATAAACAAAGCAAGCATCGGTGAAAATATTTTCAAATAAAAACTATGCATTTATCATAAAAGCAAACTGTTAACGTATTATTCTGGATCCAGCATAGTTAGCTGTGGAAAAATTTTGGTTGCCAAGTTGCTAATTCATAGCAACAAACTCTTGAAAGAAAGGTGGCTAGTCCAGGTATGGTAAAATTAATGTAGTAAGAAAACATGTTATTTCTCTTAACTCATCTATCTTTCGCAGCTTGTCAAGGTATACGGGTAAACAGAAAATGGTAGCATGATGAGTACTTACATACCACAAAAGGAAGAAAAAAGGTTTGAAGAAAGGTGAGAGCTATGCAGTATTTTGATCAGTCATGTGCATGTCATCACAGATTACATCGGAAAGGAGACAGGTGCTGTCAAGCCGGCAGTGTTTAGCGAGCGTACTAAAATTAGATTTTTCAATCTAAGAAATATGATCAAAAGAGTAGAAAATGTAATTAGTCACCCACTTTTGTTTCTAAGGGTCTTTCAGTTTACATAAGGATTTTCTAGTTTACCTATACTCTGTCCTTCCTTCTGTCCTTTATTTAAAAAAACGAAGACGAAAGAAAAGTCTGGTTGGAAATAGAATCAGATTAATACTTTCAACAAAGTATTTTAATGTGGCTATGAGAAAAGAGCTCCTTTCGTAACAAGAAAGCTTCACTACTGAGAAGCCAGAGCATCTGTGAAACAGTGGGGTTTTTTTCTGAATGAAATATTACAAGTTGCATATTACATTTTTAATTATAAGAAGAAACTAAAATGTGCCATCAACTTTAAACAGTTATCTTTGACATCTGCTAAGTCAGGATACTGCAGAATTTTTGCATCAAAGATTTCACAGCAAAAAAAAAAAGTTCTGAAAATAATCGCTACCCTTTATTTTCATGTGTCTAAACGTACTTTGCTTCCCATGTATAACTACTTTATCAAATAGCTTGGCAAGAAAACTTTCCACCTCCCCTTTCAGCTGTGTTTTAAAAGCAGCAGTCCAGAGCCTGGAAAGGCTTTGAGGTAACGTGTAGTGACCATAGGTGTTCATCCTTTGCAGTCCAGGTTCTGACACCTACGTTGAAAAGAGATTCAAGATAAGGGCTCCAAAAGTGAACATCTTTTTAGCATACAGACTGTTTTAACTCACTAGAGAAGATATAATACTTCATATGAATTATATAGGGAAACTGTAATACCTTAAAGTTGACATGTCAATGCTTCATGTTACCAGGTTGGCTTTAGTGCAAAGCCTAACCTTTTTCTCACCCTACATGTTCAGTTCTTTCATGTTTAGTTTTATCTGTAACAAGTAAGCAGTGCTTTCTCTTTAGATCTTCTGACCTTTGAGAAGGATTAAATATTTCACCTTAGTCTGTTCTGTTGTCAGATTAAATAGTTTGAAGTAAATGGAGAGAAAGATGATTATACCTGAAGCTCTACTGAGCACACAGGAGTGGTTATTCTGAAAGGATATTGAGTCTTTCAGTCCACACCAGACTCACCCAGTTTTTTCTCTATAGCTTTAGTCTACAAAACACAGCATAAATGCACTGTCCCAGGAAAAGCTTGAAGAGGATTAAGAGGGATCGCTGTGTTTCTGTATGGCTCGACTGGACAACTTTTTCATAGCTTCTTCCAGAGTCAAATTACACAGACCTCAGCACTGCTTTATCTGCAGTGTCAGGAATAGTATAGAGCCAAAACAAACCTGTCATCTACTACCTGTCCTTCTTGCCCTATTTTCTCCCTTGGACATGCCTAACAGAGAGGTAAAAGAGGATCTGATTTCAAAGGTGCTCAGTGCTCCTCAAAACCGAGACTCGTGTGCCTGTGCCGAACTTTCAATGCTCAGAGAATTTTACCAGTGAAAATGCCTAAATGTGTACCTTTAAAAGATTTCAGGTGTAGGTTTAAATGTCTAAATTCTTGTCTAAGTCTCATTACTAATATTTAAATGGGTTTTGGAGGTGGGTGTTGGGCTTTAGTTCTGAAGTAGCTGAAGGTAGAACCAGGTAAGGAAACCCGTTTTTTCTTAAGAAAACAATTGATGCAATGACTGTATAGTATGAAGCTAAACTAGCTTTATAACTATAAATAATGAACTTTAGTCACAACAGATTTGCCAATCACTGCTTGTATTACTAGTGCACGGTTGGGCAAAACTATAGAAGTTCAGGGGAGAAAGTTGCTTCTTCCAAGTATTTTTAGTAGTACTTTAAAAGATGCCTAGTCCTTAAGTAATAGTATAACAGTACTATTTTCGGCAGCTTTAACAAATTATGATTTACTTCTCTCCTTCTCTATCACTATCTAACATTTTGCTGTCGTTGTTCTGAGATTTTGGTTGTATTACATTTCTATGAATGTTGATCCAAATGGAGTTTCAGGGAGGGAAGTGCAATTTTAACAAAATGGTATTCAATTTAAAAAAAATCAAAAAAGCAGGGGGGAAGCAGCCTTTTTCTATTCACTTGTTATCCACTATGGCCTACTCAAACAATTGGAAGGGCTTGTATTTATCCCTGGAAAATAAGCTGCAAGTTTAAACCTTCTATGGATATTTTTTTAGCACCAGAAAGTCAAAATGTTTGTCATCCAACTTGCATTTCTATGAAGAATACAACTGGAATGTTTTTTTCATCACAGTGCATTTCATTCCAATGTATCTTAAATCACTTTCCAAACTTAAAATAATTTACTATTGCAATATACTTCCTCCAGAGAAAAATGTCATCTGTCAGAAATCAAAGACTCAAATGTATCCAACTGTTACTGAATTAACTAAAGATGTTGTCTCTTTCACTTTCTGGTGGTTACTGCATAAGATATCTGGCTAAAAGAGAACAGTTGCCATAATTACTAGATCAGAGGTTTTGATAATTAAGAGCTATGTAATCTCAGGTACCTACAGGGGGATATAGAAATCAAAGAGAGACTACAGGTGTAGGTTTTTTAAAGAGCACTGAGTCAAGCAAGAGAAATACCTGAGCTATATCATTAAAAAACCTCTCCAAAATGCATTAAGCAAAACTGTGTTTTAATGGAAGTTCTGTTCTGGGTAATGCATATTGGATGTCACATGAAAGCATCAGCAAAAATTAACTAGTGTTTCTAAAGGCAGTACAAAACTTTCTAACATAGAAAGTGTTGTATTCAAAATAAAGTAAGTTTAGATTTGGAACATAGTACGCCACACAAAGATGAGTAGGAACAGGATAGTCTGGAGAACAAAAATCAGCGTCTGACAACAGTACTGTAGAAAAAAATGGTCTCTACCCATAATGTTACATGTGTATTTCATACCATATATATATACTTAAATGTTTACCTCTTAACTTGATGTGCTAATTCAAATGGCTATACAAAATTATAAGCATAGTTGAAGGGAAGAAGACAGAAAAGTGTGAGTAGAAATAAGGAGTTCTTTAACAGAAGACATGCAAGTAAAAATGGGCAAAATGCCCATAATTTTGCTAAGTTGGTCACGTTGCTCTCATCCTAGGCAAAATAATGGAAAATATTCAGTCGAAATACTGTTGAAAAACAGTTAAATGAAATTGTGTAATTAGTTTCAGAAATGTGACCCATTTTCTATTTAATAAAATACATCAAGATTAATTTACTGCATTTTTGGAATTTGTAAACCTGGCTGGTAAAGCAACCTGGGGGACCTATTATGTTGCCACTTATGCAGGCAAAAAGAGGATTATTAAAAAACCCAAACAAAATACATATAAAACACTTATTAAAAGGACTGTGAATTTGACTGCTTAGAAATGGAAAACTATCTTGACAAAAAGAAAGAATCAGTAATAGCAAATAGCTAGAGTGAGGCATACTGCAGGAATATGCACTAAGCCTTGTAAGACTCAACATTTTCTTTAGTGGTGGGGAAATTAACATTAAATTGCATGTAAATCACATTACAATTAAATCGGTAAATAATGCCAAGGTTGATGAAACGGTAAGAATTAGAGTTAACAGTCTCTTATCCCTGACTCGTGCAAACCCACCAAAATAAAATACTTTTTATAAAAAGACAGAAGGACTGCAGGCTGTGACTTTGGAAGGCAGACAATAGGTGCATCCATGTTATGAATTTATTCACATGCAGAGTGATCTTCATGTGAATCTCCTATGCTTGTGCTTTGGTTCACACTGGCCTGTGCTATTTGCCAGCACAGAGAGAGCCAATGTGTAACTGAAGGTAGTGCAGCTGTCTGACGGGGTATGTGCCTTATTCTGAACTCCTCCAGTGAAACCTTGCAGAAAGGGCTGATGCCATTCTAAGGTGGTTCATCAAGATGGTAGAGAGTAGAAAAGGGGTCCTGAGTTTTTCTTCAGTATTCTTCCTCTTTACTAATTACATTAGTTGTGATTGCACACTGTTATTAACATTGTTAGTAATGCCACTGAGTCAAATACTCTAACACTGGACTTGCTCCTGCCAACTAAATTTTTAAAAGGCTGTTAAAAAGTTGGAGAAGGTTTCAGAAAAGATTTATGAATTATTCAGTGGGTAGTAGACATGTCTTAATGTGAGAGCTTTAGAGAACTCAGTCTCAAAAGATTTAGAGGTAACTTGATTATTCTGTACAAGTACTTTCCAGGAGAGAAAATAGTGGATTCTGAAGGACACATAAATCTAACATAATAAGAGCTAGAAATCAAAACCAAGCATATGTTTGCTTTTCCTGCCATATAGCTGTGCAGACATCCCACAAAACCCAATCTTCTTTGAGATAGAGGGTATTCATGACCTATGTTGTCCAGCCATATTAATGAATGTCTGCTATGGAATAATCAGCACAACCTATGTTATCTTCTAACAAGCTGGTTGGGATTCTGGAGGAGATGTAGTCTACCCAGGAAAGGTGCCCTTTGTCTTGGCACAGACTGGGTAAACTGCTGTGCTAATCTACCTTTTGAAAGCTAGGCAGAAATGATAAGATATTTTAGGTTAATAAAGAAGTCATATGAAAAATGGTGTTAAAATCACAAAGACGTCTACTTTGTTGCTGACTAGCATTCTCTTCTGTTCTTTGGCAAATCATTGAACCATTTTAACTTCTTTCCCATTTATTAAATGAAAAAAAAAGTATTTGCCTTTCTCTAAATAATATTTGTATTTAGTTATTATTTTTAATATCCTAAAAAGCAAAATCATAAAATATTACAATTATTTAAAAAATTCCTTTCCTCTGATATCAACATTTATTCTAGTTTTCTACATTAGCAGGTTTTTATTCGATTCCCTGTTGCACTGGTATATATCAAAATGAATTCTACTCAGTCTGTGGAGTTACACTGGTGCGAATAATAGAACCTTTTCCATTTATTTGACAAACCTGATGATTTTATAAAACTGATTTAGAAAACTGTTAAGAAGAATTACCACTATATCTCGCACTCTGGCAATATTTACATTAGAGTGAATTCTTCTTTGATGTTATGTACCTTTATTGGCTGGAGTTTGGTTCAGTTCAGCTTGGGAAAGCTGACTTATGTTAGACTGGTAAATACTACTGGAACTTAATGGCGGTTGTTGCTTCAGTGGTTTTCCAAGATCAAAAATTGTCTCACGGTAATATAGCCTATAGAAATGATCACCCTGCTGAAAATGAAAACACTGTATATTTAAATAAGCAGGAATGAATTTTAAACAAATTTTTATGAACAATTTGTATACAAGAATTTGATGAATGTTATGCATTGTAATATATACTTTTCAGCTATGACCTTTGATTTTGATAATCTGTACTTTTAATGAGCTTTTCTTGAAGTTCAATAGCAATTAGAAAAATTACACTCAGAAAACTTTAATAGAACAGTTAAAAAATATAACTCAAGAGTATTTTTTATATTATCCTTGTAAATGGACACAGGAAGAAATGTCACAGTGTTTTGCTCAAATAAATTGCTAAGCCTACCATAAAACTGAAAAAGCTTTATAAACTTTATGTGCTTTTTCTTGTACTCCAATCATGATTTTTTTTTTTAATGTGAAGTTTATGGGATTTCAGTCTGGGAAGCAGAGTCTAAGGCTGCATCATCCTTTTATATTCTAGGTTCATCCTATTCTAAAAGATGTGTAACTCCAAAAGAGGAACATTTTGTTGAGCTAAACCTTTACCTGAAGAATGAATGATATGGAAGCAAGGGATTGACTGAGACGTGCCATTTATGATTCTCGGTGCACTTTTGATGCACACAACACCCAACTTCAGACCAGAGGAAAGTACACCAAAGAGGAAGGGTAAGCCTCTGTTAAGGGAACTAAATAGCTTGTAGTGTAATTTAAATCAGCGATTGGGTGTGCCTGGAAACTCTATAAGCTTTGACCTTAGCTCAGACGCTCCATTTCTCTCACAAGCCTTAAACTAGAGCTTGCAAAAGGTCTGCTAGAATCAGCTTTATGCCCAAGTTGTACAGAAAGAGCCCACCTTCAGTAGTTTCATTCTGTGTGTACGGAAGGCATTTCTCCAGCCAGAGGAGGCAGGAGAGTTTCACTGTTGAAAATCACAAAGGAAGAGCAAATTAAGAATGAGGTTTATACACTGCATTAATTACAAAATTTAAAGCTTTGCAATTAAAAAATCAGAGCTACAGCCACTTTTTTCTTCTTCCTTCTGAATGGAGAAAAGCCTATTATAAACTCTTTGAGTGATTCAATATTAAACAAAGAGCTGGTTTTTTTGAAACTTGCCTATAATCTTTCCTGTAATATTTCAATAAAAAAACCCAAATTAACCTTTTAAGTAGATATATATCTAGCATGGAAAACAAAGCCATTATAAAAGGGAAACAGTATAGCATAAAGAAACCATGAAAACATACCAAATCACATAAATGTAGATCAGCAATTATAAAATATAATAATCAGTCTTCTGTTAAAAATAATAAAAATAAAAATCAACCCCAAAACCCAATCTTTGATTTAGCTATAGACTATTACCCATGTATAGCAAAACAAAACAAAGACATTTTTCCAGAGGAGTTTTGTTGTTTCCAGAATTTTTTGATGAAGGATTGTTGGATTATTGTTGGATTGTTTTCTTTTTTGAGGGGATGAGCATGAGGAAAGAAAAGTAGAGAGAAAGAAATGCTTATACATATCTAGTTCTTCAATTTCTTTTTTAAATGGATAATTTTTTAAAAAGGGTATTTATTTTACATGATAACATTTAAGAACACTTTATTTACTTAATTAAAAGCTACCCGATGCATATTAAAGTAGCCACAAAAGCAAATACGGGAATAATTTAATGGCAGTAATACAGTACCTGGTGAACAAAAATAATTTAATCAGTTGCTTCTCTGTTCAGAGAAGAAAAAAATTGGTTAGGCAATTTAGCTGGTATTCTGACTCTGATACAGAGGCAGATTTTTTTTATCCTAGTTCATTTTCTTTAGGCCAGGTAGGAACCTGTGTCCAATATTTTAAGTGTGTGTCCTCATGAGAAGGTCACAGCCTGTGAGAGCTTCTTGATTTGCCTCAAATCTTTCCCTCACCTTTTTGCCAAAAAAATCTCCTCCTCTCTTGCTAGCACTCCCAAAGTCATAAAATCCCTTCTGAAGCATTTCACTGGAAACTACCTGGTGGGATTTGAAAAACAGGAAAATGAGATGTTCTTGAGGAGACTAGTTTAAAAAGAAGAGGGGATGATTTAAGAGACAAGATATTTTATTGCAGTAAAGGACAAATGCCTGTTTTTAACTGATAACTGTTATTATTTAATATGTCAGCTGAAAATCAAGCTACTTAGAAAGCATCTGACTATGGACATGACAGCTTAATCAAAGGGCTCCTTTATCCTTTTAATTTGGGAATGTGCAATCTCTATCCTCGCCTCCTTTACTACTCATGTTTAACTTTTCCCTCAGTGAAATAAAAGATAAGGCATTCTTTAGTCTCCTCTTTTTCAGAAGGAGTTGACCCCTTGATGGTCTCTTTAGAGCCATTACACAGACAGACACACACATACACCCTACCCCAGTAGTTTATGTGCTGTGCTTCTATGCGTCACCAATCCTGAGAAACAGTAAATTATTACAACTTTGCTAAAATAACTTTCATACCTAGTGACTGTTTGGTGGTTTGTTATTCAAAATTATTAAGAAATAATGGGAATTTTGAATCCCTAGAAGGTTGCACTTAAAACCCAATAAAACCTCACCTCATTACTAAGTCTAATAATGTTAGACGCAATTTAGCATGAGTATTATTCAAAAGCTGCTATAGTAGAAGTTTGCAGGTAGGGTCTACATTATTGTTAATGCTAAACTGCTGTCATTGCCTTATACTATATATTGTCATTAAGTATCTAATAATTTTGCAGACTTTTATTACAGTCAGCAGGATTTCATTCTTCAGGTGCCCCCAGTGGGACATTAGGAACATGTAGGAAACCAGAACATTTGCAGCAAACCTTACATAGCACTGCAGGAGTTCTGCTTTTTTCTTGCTGCGATTAGTCACTTTGGGGTAGAAATGAAAAACTCATTAAATCCTTTATTACTTATACCTATTAGAGAGGATATTTACAGTTCTGTGGTTCAGAACTTGTTAGTTTTGAACATCTATGGATTCTGAAGAAAGCCATGTTTTGCTGTTCTCCCTCTGCCCACTTCTTCCCTCTCCTCCGTTTCTGCTTCATTCTCTAAAGCATGTCAGTCATTAAGACCAATTTTGCTCTTGGAAGGTTTATGTCACTGCTGGATCCTTACAAATGAACTATTAATGTGCAAGTACCAGGATCCTCCATTCCCCCACAGTAGGCACTTCATCCCTGAAGCTTAGCCTTCCACCACTCTGACGCACACCGTTGGCAACCTCATGGCTTGGAAAAGTGGGGTTTTTTTTCCATTTGAAGATTCTGTGTTACACTGCGTGGCCCATCTATCAATGACTTTCTGGTTATTAATTGCTCGTAAATGTTCATGAATATGTGTCACTGATGAACCTCTTTAACTTGCATATAAGCTATTAATTATTCATTTGTAAGTAATTATGCTGATGATTTTTGCATCCTCTATAGCTGCTCATTATGTAAACTAACCATGTTAACAGTCCCTATACTGATTCAAACTTGAGATACCTCTCTCCCTGACAGCAGCTAAAGACTGTAAGATTAAAGATTTTAATAACAAAGAAAAAATAAGTTACTGATAGATATTCATTATTGCCTTTGTAATAGACAAAACAAAAATCTTTGTTCATAAACATACCTACAAATATCATACTTTACTCACTTTTTTAAAAACCCATAATCATTGCCTTAGTTATAAAAAGGAAAGGGGAAGTATTAATTTTTTTTTAAATGGACTTTTTTTTTTTTCCTGAAGAAAAACTTTAGTTAGTTGATTGGAGGGGAGGGTCCTTGTAGGGGGATATTGTGGGGGTATCTGGGAGGGGTCGCTGACAAGGGGCATCTTGGGGTTCCCAGGGGGATATTTGAGAGAGGGGTTGGGGGGGGGTGCCAATCTAAATTACACCACAGTATTTTTCTACCCCCTTATTGATGACCAATTTTGATAACGTCAACACGCAAAGATCTTGAGACTATGAAAACATCCACAGAGGTTAATAAAATAGGGTTTTTTGATCCCTAGGAAAAACAAAAAAATCAAACAAGCTTCTACCAAAATTCTGCATCTTTGGGGGAGAACAGAAACTTGTTATTCTGGGAGGTAAAGTGTCATATGATAAAAGTACAAAGCTCTACAATCATCTTTTAACTGGAAGTGTTGATTGCAAGATAAGTTTCAGGATAGATACACTGAGAAAAAGACACTATATCCAAGGATGAGTCATCAAAACCTCTAATTTAAGGCTAAGTTAATTCATGATTTACTGAGATGATAAAGCATTTGTAAACCCAAAATTCAGTAAGTTGTAAAAAGTATACAGAATATTTTCAAGCATTATGGAAATCAAAGAGTTTTTTCCTTCTTTGGCTTTTTTTGGGAGGGGAGAGAAGAGGTGGCTAGAGAGACTTACTTTATTGCTACTTAAATTCTGCCACTCTTGATTTGCATTTATGTTCCTGGGTTTCTATTCATACTGTACTGTTGGGGACTGACATGGAAGGATAAGCAAAAAAACCCACCCCTGTGAGTCTTGGGTCTGAATCTCCTGAAGATCCCAACTCCTTTGCATCTAGGCACTTCACAGCACTGGAGTCAGGGATGTCTGCTAGGTAGGGCTTCCAGGGACTCCAGAACAGCCAAAGGCAGCCCACAAAAGAGGGAAATCAACCAGTTCTCTTCTCCTTTTTCTTGTGAAGAATTGTATCAGATGTCCTTTTGCTTAATCAAAATGTGAAAGAAATGTAAGAAACACTTCTTTGTCAATTCTCTTGTATTCTTTTTGTGCATACTACATAGCAGAGCTTTTTGCCATCTCACATGTAGTCTTTACAGGAGGACTGGTGTGCTGCTATACTGGTATGTCTTCACTGTTCTGCACTGAGATAATCCTCTTCTAATTTGCAGTAGAGGTCTTTTGGGTAGCTTGCAGTGTGCTTAAACCCTTTAGTTGATGTACAGAGGAATTTAGTAGTTTAAATTACATAACTCGTCCACTTCCTGTCTATTATCTCCATTTTCTTTCTTTGTAAGAGAGCCATATTAACTTGAGAATATTTTATTTAATGACGGAAGTGCTTTTGAAAATACCCAAGCTACCATAGGAATAATGAATATTTGCTAATAACTATTGTAGCATTGTCTGTAATTCCTAGATTAGTAATAGCTTTAGACAATTTCTGGTCTATATGAATAGGTACACATTCAGGGCAACTACCAAGCTGGTGTAATACTTGAGCTACAAGGATTACTAAAAAAGTAGGAAATGATTTTTGAAATAGCTATATTTTTGGCTGTGAGGATCACAAGTAGAATTTAAACATTTAAAGCTCACGTCGGTACTTTCTGAAAGTGATCAATAGTGCAGATTCATCAAAGACTTATTACCACCCAACACACTACACCTATCAAAGTGCTCTTCCCTTCAACTGAGGTGTACCAGTCTTATTAGTGACATGTATTACCCGTCTTCATTTGGGATTTTGCATCAGTCGAGTAACTGTAAGATAGTTAGTTTATATAATGAGCAACAGTACAAGAATCAAAATCTTCAGTATAATTAATTAGAAATGAATAATTAATGACTTATACATACACTAACAAGTTCATCCAGCTGTCATGTACTATAAATGCATGAACATTTTAGAAATTAACAGCCAAAGTGATATGAGTGCATGACAGTTCAATGTTATTTTTATAATTTTTGATCAAAATCCTGCTGTCTACATCAGACTTCAAGCTCTAGTGAACTGAGTGGGAGCTTTGCCTGTGACTAGTAAACCACCAAAGGTAGGTAGACTTGGGCTAAACCTATACTGTAAGATTCTCACAGGAATCAATAAGTGCTCATAATCCGTAATCTGAAACGCATCCATTGTTGCAACCTGATACAGTATCAGTAGAAGTGCGAAGTTTTGCTTTGTTTTGTGTACTAAGCAACACACACTGATGTTCAAATTTCAGAAAATATCCAGATGTGAATAATATCCTTTTTGATCAACAGATATGAGAAGATCAGAGTGTATAAGGCATAGCTTCTGTAGGAGTATATAGAAGATATTAGTTCTTTGTATTTTCACTTACTCAATTTCACATATATTTGGGATCAGGGGACTGATTTCCTGTGAAAAAACACTCAGACAACTATCCTGGTTTTATATATGTCTGATGAGCCCTCTTGACTGATAGAAGTAGAGAGTTTCCAGGGACAGCTAACTCTTACACGTTAATGAAAACAGGTATGTGGGATACACCTGATAAAAATGCCTCAGGTGAGAGAAAAGCCAACGAGTTATTATTTCTTATATCTGTTATTACTTATTTCAGCAAGTCCTTACAGAAGATAGATCATAAAAGTGAGCCTACTGCAGGAAAAGCTTCAGTTTGTGCTCACACCTTTCTTGACTCAAAAAACATCCTACCAGGGGACACAAATCGGAGGACAGGCTTCATTAGTTCCAGTTCTACAGTTTCATTGAACTACTTGTTTGCTTTTGGTTTTTTAACTTAAATCCTTGGTGTTTTAATTCTACATAGTCTAATTTATTGGCCAATAATGGTAGTTTTGCTTTCAATTTATGAATGTTTTACATTATTTTAATTGACGTTTCTGGGCTTTTAAATTATTTCTGCATGGAACTCATTCTCAAAGGGTTTAATTTGGTTCTGTGTAAAATTTGATGAATGTACAGAAGAATGTGAAAGAATAAAAACAAAGAGCTGGATACAAATCTCACAACTCAGAAACAGCTCCCCAAAGGGAGATTCTTTCAAGCAGATCAGTGTCTTTCTGTGTTGAAGTCAATGGAGCTACACTGGTTTACACCTCCTGAGGATCTGGATACACACCATTAATACCTGATTCAAAGCCCATAGAAATAATTTGCTTTTGGTATTGTAACTTTATGGCTAGAATAATCTGTTGGTATTTATGAGCCTCCTGCTTAATGAGTTCTGACATGTTTGTTAGGGAGCCTGTGATCGTTCCTTGCCCAGGGTAAATCTCTGAGGAACAGTTTCTTTCCCAGGATGCTCTTATAGCAGTGCACACCTTAGTGATTGCTGTATATAAATAGGCAATCCAGCTATTGCATTTGAGGAGATGTTAACTGCTTGGGGGTTTTTGTTCACTTATTTGTTTTTTTCTTTTTTTTCTGAAACCCATCTCAGACAGTTTTTGGCCTCTAATAGTAGAAACTGAATTGTCAATTGTGAAGTCCGTGTGTGAATAGTAGTGAAACCTAATGCTTAAAAGACTTTGGTAAAATATACACACCCACACCCCCACCCCACACCCCCCCTTCATTTATTAGTAACAGTACATCGACTAGGTAGTTTGTTTTTCTAACTACTTAGGTACTTATGCAAAATGGAATTTGCTTGTGGTTTTTGCCCTCAGGAACAGATGGAGTTACACACCTTGCATATATGCTTCTGGAGCTATTTGAGAAAATGATCCTGCTACTGCAAGAGAAAAAGTTACCCTGAATCTTGGCTGAAATAGGCTTCAGAGCAGCAGAATTATAGCATAAAAATGACTGAGGGATGACTCAGTGTATGCTTGGTAGTGACTTCATTGTCTTTTATTATCTTAAAATATGAACATTTCACAGTTCTTATTCCTTTTCTGCTAGAACTTGCCTGAGTATCTCATGAGACCAATGAGAATTTTATTATGACACTTTTGTATGTTCTGTTTTCCAGTAGGTTTCAGCTATAGTATTTTGCATTTCTACTTCCAGTCCCAGTACAGTTAGGCCTGGGCAACAGTAAGCAGTAAGCAGCATGCCAGACAGAGAGAGCTTGAGGAAATACAGATGGCTCTTCATGAAGTTTGGGGTTGTTTTTTTTTTTTTCTTTCATTTCAAAATTATCTGGTAATACATGTCACTCACTAGATGGCTTATGTGAATACCTACTAAATAGTTTTTGAGGGTTTTGGGGGTTTTTTGTAAAGCGCCGGATACTTGATGAAATCGGTGCTGACACTTTTGGATGCCTACCAAAGACAAGAAAAAAAACCATGCTCACACCTCCCTGTATCTTAATATACAGGAAGTAGTGTTTTCATCTCAGCCCATCAAGATGTAATGACTATTGGTTGCTCCAACCTCCCAAAATAATTAAGAAATCAAAATAACTTGTTGGATCTCAGAAAGCACTTCTAATAAGTTGATGATGGGATGGATGATTTAATCTTTATATTTTGATTATTTGTCCCTTATTAAAAGCCATTCCTTGTTCATAGGTGAAATTCTCAGCTGTCAGTGCCATCAACATGCACACAGATTGGGGAACACAGTTGACAAATCACAAAAATAGCATGGTTAGAATGCTTTTCTTGTTTCATTTGGACATTAGCAAAATATTTGCAGTCACTGTTGTGCTGATGACCTTGAAGTCTCACACAGTTATGATGAAATTCTTTTTTTTCCTATAAATTCAGCATGACAAAACACATCGAATACTGCCATTCTCAAGGTTAAGTCTAACTAAATTAAAGAAATAAAAATTAGAAAAAAAGTAATTCTTAAAAATAGAGGAAGAGTAAGTATTGTGGTTCTCAACCTGTCCTTGTGCTGCAGACTTCTCGCTTGATACCATTAGTGTTCCTTTAAGCCCTCTTCTAGACTCCTGTGCATGCATTCCACTGCTCTTTACCTCAAGGTGCATAGCACCTCCATCATAAACTGCAAGAATTTTTGAGTGATATATTTTATGTAATACTTTTAAAAAAAAAATGTTATAAAATTTTGGAAGAGATTTTTCATCTCTTAATTCAGAGCTGAAAATACTGACATGCCAGAACATCTGACTATTCTTGGATCTGCCAATGACTGGATATCATAATTAATTCTCTTTAAAGGAGGAATTAATTTCGCTTATACAATATAGTTTATACTTTTAGGGGAAATAAAAATTCCAAAAGCCCAGACCAGAACATTTGCATTGAATTTAATTGCTGAGATAATTAATTTCAGTAGTGTTCAGTTCTCACTAAATATCCAAATTAAAAGAGTTAGGATCCAGGGAACTTGAGAATAGTGACTTTGTGACAGCTATAAGATGATTTGCCTAGTTGCTAGGGAGCTTAGAAGCTCTGTGTCTATGGCAGCATTGCCAAAGTGTGTGGTGAGCAGGAGACTGGTATGTCCTAATTTCATGGCAAGCTGCCATGCTGTCTGGCAATGAACTGTGAAAAAAAGTATATAGTGACATGTAAGCTGTTAGGAAAGTAGGCAAATCTTCCCAAAACATAAAATGATTTCCTCAGAGACAATTTTTTTTGAGTCAAATTGCATTGCCACATTTGACAACTACTGAGAAAAAACCCACAACTGTTCTCACTCAAGCTTATGGGTGCAATGACTAGGAGGGAATTTGATGATCACTTATGAATTTATTGTGCATTCCTTTGGCCATATAGTATCCTGCATTGGTAATAAGTTCTATTCATGGGGATATGGCATAGTAATATCAATAGAAAGTAAGATACCTTTTATGGATTAGTTTTTTAATATTCCTGCCACTTAGTACCTATAAAACACAATCTTATTTCCCTACCTCACTGTGAAGCTGGGAGGATAAATATGAATGTACAATGATGTTCAAATACTGTGGAGATAAGAGCTATATCAAAATTCCAAACCTTAATGGACTGTCCCTTTGGGATAGCAAGGGGGGTTCTGTGGTGTTTGTACATGTTTCCAGTATGTTGGTTATAAACAAACTTCTAATTTAGCTAGACTTTTTTTTTAAACAGGAATAAGTAAACTGTCAGAGTGAACACTGAGTCATCTTCAATGTGAAAAGCTAAATCAGGTGAATATTGAAATTATCCATAGTTCTCTTTTGTTCATTACCAATCTGCTATGTTTCACAACTCAGATCAGAGAGAGGACTTCTAAACCCTACAGAACTGTACATTGATTTAATTACAATACAGTGTATGGACATGCACCTCTAATGAAGATATGAAACTGTGGGGTGGAATGTTACAGAAAGCAGACAGCGATCACATCTGCTTAAGACTTTCCTTGCATCTTTGTCATAAGCAGATAATAGAGGCATCGATTAATGTGGATACATCAGTAGAGTTTCATGGCTACAATATTCCTTCTCTTATAGGGAGTAAAAAAATGAAAACAGTAATCTAATTCCACAGATTCAAACACTGCTGAGTTACAAGCCAGGAGCAGTGACTTTTTAAAATATGCCTTTTTTTTTTTTTTTTTTTCTTTTTTAATGTGAGTACTTCATGACCCTAAAATGTCAGCACAAAGTATCTTAGCATTGTTGTTCTTTATTTCAAAATACAGTTACCTTAATGCTACAGGTGTGTATTACCTGTGCCTTTTTAATAAAGATAGAGCTTTTAGATAGAAACCTACACCTTTTGAGATTTGTAGAATATATACAGTATCTAAAATGTTTAATCTCTCCCTCCCTTTCCTTCCTTCTCAAAGTAGTCATTCATTGGATAGAGTATTGCTGTTTCTATTGTTCTGGAAAATTACCTTGTTATAGTACTTCAGATATTTATAAAACTAGCATATTAAAAAAAAAGACATTTTTTAGGGTCAGCAGGAACAGCAAAAAAGATATATACCTTGTAAAGCTCACTGTAGATATGAAAATAAACACCCAGAATAAAGGCATGAGCTTACTAGAGAAATATAAATGATACAGATAATATTCTGCAGAGATCATCAAAATCCCAAATCTGATAAATTTTGTATTAGAAGAAAGATTAAGGCAACAAAGGGCAAGAGTAGGGTGAAAAATCATTTCTTACATTTAAACTAGTTGAAGAGTTTCATAAACACTCTTTCATGACTGACTTTCAAGTGTCACAAGTGGGACTGAGCTCTAGACAAGGTTGGGGTAGAGGGCATATACGGAAAGTTCTTCCCTTTTTAATGATCTTAGCATTCTCCATCTATTTTATGCCTCAAAAGACAGAAGACAAATTTTCTTGTATGCTTTTCTCTAACATTGCCAGAGGTCACCTGTAGCACTGTTCCTGGAAGTAGTAGCCCCTCAATGGAATCATTTCCCACAGGCATGGATCTTGTTTTATCAGAGCTGTAGTAAAGTAATATTCTCCAAGAGAAGGTGTTTTTAATTAAACATCAGATCTACATTATTTAGGTTTAGAAAGGTACTCTGACACTGAAGTTTTCTTTCTTTTAAACTAAAACGGGGAATTTTTTTCTTCCCTTTCCAAATTTTCCACCCATAAAAGGCCTGAAAATAAATATCTTCACAAATTTGTCCTAATTCATTCAACTTCTGCTGTGAACAAGGGTGCAATAACAAGAGCCAAGCTCCTCAGATGAATAACTCTAACAAAGCATTATGGTTTTGTTTCTGCATAAACATGCACATTACTTCAGTCATCTAGTGTACCAATCCTCTTTCATGGCTTTGAATTAGCATGATTTCAGTCTCTATACATGTTTCCTTAAAAGCAAGTAAAAAAAAAGAGGAAAACTGTGGAGTTCTGATTGTAACAATCTGGGTTTATTTGAAATTGCAGTCTGTCCTTCTCTGCTTACCTCTGATTAGAGGGAACACTGGTGAACACCATGTGTCTCTCCTGGACAGAGGCTGGAGTGAGGAAGGGGGTTGAGTTGTGGGACTTAGGTATCTGGTTTTGTGGGGAAGGAGAAATCACTCATGTAGCTGAAAAGAAAACCCAACACTGAAAGTTTCAAAATTATCTTGGGATATAAAAGCCCACAGAATTTGATGTGGGCACTACTTCATTAGGATTTTCCTTCCAGAAAAATATTAATAGTTTTAGACTAACTTAAATACAGGATAAATACTGAAGACACTAAAGGAGGAAATCAAGGTTAATTAAAACATTTAAGTCTTTGATTACAAAAGTGATAATTACAGTAGAATAAAGAGCAAAATAACTCTTATTGAATAACTCCTTATTAGGTATGCTCAACCTTTTCCATCAGATCCTCAAGGAGTTTTTAATACTTTCTTTGTCTCTTTATTCTTATACCCCTTGTGCCCTAGAAAGACAGAGAGAAAGGAAGGAAAGGAAAGAAGGAAGGAAGGGAGAAAAAAAGTCATTACACCTATGCAAAATACACGTTCCTTCTTTAGGTAACTTGGTTCCATCCCGATACACTTATTTGCTTTCCTTCCAAGCCACATAGATAGTTGCTGTTTACAAGAATTTGGTGTAACAACTGTGGGTAGAAAAGCAACGCCAATTGATATTGATACCTTGATATTGGCAATGTAGAATTTTGCTTCAAAGGCTGAAATGGGGAGAACAACCACCAAATATTTTGCCAGGACTAGGAGGTAAAGCTCCTAGAATAGCTAATAGAGTCTGTGCTGTCAGCTGCAACTGTGACTTTCCAGGAAAAGAACTGTAACTGAGAAAGGCACGTTTCTTTTTATCTTCCACTTTTTTATTCTCTTTCCTTCTTTATGCATAGTCTGTCTTACCAGAAGACTGGACTAGACTGTAGCAACAGGAGTAAAAGTGCCACCTGAAATATGTTGCTTTCTTTTCCCAGCAAGGGCACTTCAACTTCTTGGAGACAACAGCTGAAAAGAAGGAGGAACGGGAGAGATTATTAAAATGGAGATGTATTTAAGGTTGTTTTGGGGAGGTTCACCAGGTGGCACTGTTTCATATAACCATATACATTTTTTCATAATGAAGAACGTGCTCCCTGTTTGAGGGCTGCCTTAGTGGCTTTGAGATTCAGTACTTCTGAGGCAGGTATGGTTGGCAGGGTTGAACGTGCCCTTTGCCCACGCCATCCAGGCTGAAGCGAGCTCTCAGTAAGCAGATGCTGCCCAATGTTCACCTTCCTCCAAGAGGGGCCTCCGTGGCTGGCTGTTCAAGGGCTGCTGCTCAAGGATTTGTGCGAGTAAGCAAGGGATAATAGCACCATTAATGCTGTGGCTCTCTGCAAAATACATCTTGCTCAAAGTACTTCTTTCCGTGATCATGGATTTAAATGACAGGCATAAGTGCGTTAACGCAGTAGACTTTGCTGGGATGCTTATTCTGCATAACATCTTGATGATCAACAGCACCGCTTTGAGTCAGAGCAACCCATACTAAGCAGGCTGAGATCGATTAGGCAACAGTGTGAAACAGGGAGAATCATTACATTGCGGCCTGAAACGGGCCTCCAGGTGCGTGCTGAGGACAGTCTCTTCCAAGTTTAGATGAGGATACTGAGGCACTGCTTCATGGTTGGTGGGGTGCAAGAGAGGTCTGCTGACGACAGGGTGGCCACGGATGAGGGTTCCCAACCCTGTGGAGAGGAAGGAGAGACGTTGCAGGGCCTGGGCTGTTCCTGCCAACACATCCACACACGGGTGCCTGACAGACCGGGGGAAGATGGGGTCTGTGGGGTGCCAACCGGGAAAGGGAAAAAGCCAGCTTCTCCTGGCAATGCGTTGCCTAAATGTTGCCTCTTCGCTGTGCCTTTGTGGACAGGCTCGAGAGACCGGCAGATAGCGCTGCTTCAGGTGCTGTCTCTGGAAGATGGACACAGCCTTTTAAAGCACCTGGATGCTTTGCCACTGCTGTTTGCTGAGCAGCACAGCTGCAGGCATGGATCGATGTAATGTACTTCTGGGGGACCTTTCAATCCTGTAGGTTCCCCGTGCTGTCCCAGGGTGGCCGGGGCCAGCACCAAGCCTCCCCTGATGAGCAGCGGGCCTGGGCCAGGCCTGGCCAACGTGCCGGCCCTGCAGCTGGGGCCTGGGCCCGGGTTCTGGCCTAGCAGCGAGGCAGCAGGGGCTGTCGATGGGGCCGTGGCCTAAAAGCTGCCCTGAGGCCTGGCCGGGGCCTGGCCAGCAGCCTCCCTGCTGCCGCAGCCACGCTGCCTCTCTCAGCCCCGGGGGGCTGCAGGCCCGGCCGATACCATCACAGGGGTGATCGGATCCAGGGCCTGGCATGCTGTGGGTGCCCTGCTGAGCTGTCGCCGCGCCCCGGGGGAAGCCCGAGGTTTTGGTACAGGGAGAGCAGGTCTTGGTTTCTGTCAGCAGCCATGTAACCGCCTCCTGCCTGCGTCGCCTTGTGCCCGAAGAAGCGGCTGAGGAGAAAGCTGCTCTGCAGTCAGATGAGCACCTGACAATGTGGTGAGTGGGGGCATAATATCTTTTGTACCGGGATTTTCTTGCAAAAGGTTTGGCGTGCCTTCAAGTTGTCCTGTTACTTTGCACGCGCTGGGGGAAGTCAAAATGTTGCGGCCCTGAATAGCCATCACCTAGGAGCAAAATGGCTGGCTAGTCCTGGCAGCGTGCGTGTCTGTATGGACACTGTGAATTAAATCCTCTGCCCATCGCCTACAGTTCAAAAATTACACAGACTTCAGAAAATAGCTACGGGATTGGGCTAAAGAGCTTGGCTGTGATCACAAACTACAGTGAACTTGGGTCCTTTCATGTACGGAGGGAGAAAAAAGAAGGGGGCAAAGAAATGCTGTATTTCTTGCTTGTTTAGCTGACGCACAAAATGCTACAGCTTGAGAAGTATTACATTTAGCTGTCTTCATCGTAATTAGCTGTTATTCTTTATCTGCTAAATAGCTGGAATAGCATTTTGGCAGAAGGGGCTGGGAGCGTTTTTCAGCTGTTTCTTTTGCTGTACCATATTCTTAGTCAATTAATTTTAGTCTTTCTGTATGTTACAGCTAATATTACAATATTACCAGAATAACAGTGCTTTCTCTGATATCTTTAGTATTATAAAATTAAAAATTATTAGAACTGAAAAGGGCATTTTCCATTAAATTCTTCATTATCTTTTGTAGAAACAAGAATTAGCTTTGAAATCCATTGCTGTTATTTCATCAATGAATACTTTATGTTGTCAGTAGGCACATAGTTTCTCTTCTGTTTTCCTATTAATGCCTATAAATCTTGTCTTTGAATTTTAAAGGGGGTCTTTAATTTTATTTCTTACTTAAAACATTATTTTTGCTTAAAATTTTGGATTTCAGCATTTTAGGGAAGATTTCCAAGATGTTTATGAAATCAGCTTATAAAATGGTGTTACAGATACAAGCTTCTCAGATCATGGCTTTACATGGTGAGTTTCCAGAAAATCAGCCCTCTGGCAGCTCTTCTGGTGAATAGAGTGTGAAAACATGCCTGATTTTCTAACTCTGCCAAGTTTAAAAATTGCTGTTGAGTAAACAGGCTTTCTAATTTTCCTTTAGATGGGCAGGTGTATATACATACTTTTGACACTATTTTCAGCTGGAATTTTACCTGTACTCAAGATCATTTCACGAGAAAGTACCAGAAAAAGTAAATCTTAATAATTTGTTGTTGGTTTATTTTATTTATGTTTTGCATATTTTTGAATTTGGATTAGACAAAGGTAGAGGAATGTGGATAATATTAGAATTTTCCTTTTCCAAGATAAATTAGCTGCTGCACTGAATTAATTATATGCTAAAAGACATTCCACGTTGATATATCTTGTTGGGGTGGTACTGAAGACATAAAAAGCATTTAACTCCTGAGACTTTTCTTTATTTGTTTTAAAAAATAAGGCAATCTGAATACATACATTTATTGCCTGACTTGTCACTTTTTAGTTTGGTCAAAATTAGTTTGAGGTTTTAATATTCTTAATTTTCCCCTGAGTATGGTTAAGGAACCTATTTTCTCTGAAGTGTGATTAAGTTCAGTACACTGAGGTCAGTAGTGGTCCTTTTCTTATAACTGATATATGAGCTTGAGGTTTTGTCTTAACTTCAAGGGGATTTTTAGGTGAAACTTTTTATCCCTTTTTTCTAGTGTTTTCTTTTTCCAAGTGAGTTTGTTAATTCTAAAATTGTGAATGATGGGTTTCCTCTAAATATGATTATGTCCAAATTCTTTGTGACAGGTAAAATCTCATATCATTCTTTCAAGTTTTCTGCGAAATCTTAGAAACTCGAGTGAGTTGTAATAACTGTGTTCTCTTTCATTTCAATTTGATTTTGATTGGGTACCCCAGCTTCTCTTGATATAAAGTATTTAAATTCTTCGCTTACTCTTATGACAAGGTGTATGACCTTTCTCTTTTCTTGCATTATTATTCATCCTTCTTTGATATCATTGGCATGTTATTTTCAGTGCTCTGACATTCCTGGCATTCTGCCATGTTCTTCACGCTTTTGACCCAGAAATGTTAGGAAGGGAGGCACATTTTCAAAGTTTGTTCCTTCAGGAAAGGTAAACACATTGTTTTAAAGAAACTATTTTTTTTCTGCTCTTTGGGCTCTTGGTTTGCTTTGTTATTCTTTTCACTAAGAACAATTAATCTTGATGTATGCAGTCACCTGGTGGATAGTAGTTTTGAAAGTAGCTGTGGACTGACAGGCTGTGAGGTAAACTCACATCAAAAGTCATGTAGCTATTGTGGCATAAAACCTGAGTTAAATCAGATTGTATGTTCCTTTTTAGTATTCCAAACAACAGAGTTCATTGTGATTGATGAGATACAAAATAATTTCAGATCAAATTCTTAATATAAAAGTCTCTAATTTTGTGATATGTGACGGAGACATCTGAAAAATCTGAACAATATTTCTATAGTCTATGTCCTTATGCAACAAAGCAAAACTGTTTCAAATATTTTAGATAATCCCAAGATAAATTATTTTAGGGAAGGATAAATGTTAAGCATGCATTTTACATGAAACAATTAATAGAAAAAAAATCTTTGTCTCATAATTCTGTTCTGCTGTTTTCCACATGATTGAATGCAACATGAAAGTCCATATCTAAAGTGTTGTTGCAGATAAAGTATGAAAACCTTTATAATGGATTTTTTCCATGAAGTGTAGATCACTGCATAGTGATTGCTGGCTATAATTTTATCTGTGCAATGTCCTGGTAATGAATAAAAGTTGGTTGGTTTTTTGTTTTGTTTTGGTTTTTTTTTTCCCTCCTAATTGAAAAGGATGCTTTAAATAAGCATCTAAATTAGGTCTGCACCTACATTCAGTCTATGCCTAAGACTTTGTGTCAGTAATAACCTTTGACAGATGTCATAACTCACGTACTATAAATTTCCTGCTTAGGAGGAGTAGGAGGTGATATGCACTACTTGACTATTTAAAAATCTACAGGCTAGAGAATTTGCCTAGCCAGTGGATAAAAATCTGAAGTAAATTTGAGAGGGGGATCTTCACTTAAAGATACCTTTTTTCTCTGCTGTGTGCCCTATGCTACCTTTTGTATACTCTTTTTCTAACAGCAGGAATGTTGCATTCTTTGCCTTACAATGAGTCAGCTTGGACAAAAAGGCCATCCACTGGTTCTAACCTCTAACTTGCCAGTTAGCAAATTCCCTAGCAAGGTTAATTTAAATACTTGCTGGCTGAGATGGCGTGTCTTCCATTTTCTGAATGAGTCAGTTTGTTTCTGAGATATTGAATAAGGCAAAATGACAGCATCTTTTTATGCCTATGTTAAAAGACAAAAGGCAATGAGAATGCATTTTGTGACTGATCTACACCTGGTCAGATGTTTTGGGCATGCTCTAACCTCAGGGATTCAGGTAATTGTCCATATAACCTTCTAGCTCTGAATGGGACTTAGCTGTCTAAAGCTGTGTGCATGGCACCTCAACCAGAGTTGTGGTGGACTTCTGCACATTGGGGGTCTGCAGGTGCACAAGGAATTGCAGATTTTTAAGGGCTGCCCTGTTGGTTCACATCTACTCTATAATTTGTATGTTGTTTACCCTGAATGTGTGTGAACACTCCTCTTTTAATCAGCTAATTCTGGCTGTGTTTCAGCGCAAAACTTCTCAATGCAATACAGTATTTCACCAGATTTGCTCGAGACTTCAGTGGCTAAATGAATTGTCAGAACAACACAAACTGTACAGAAACTTCCAGTACCAAATACACAACTCTAACATGTCCCAATAAGACAGCTTTTTAATGAATATTCAGTGGACGGTTAGTATCGCTTGAAAAAGACCTAAGCAAGCCTGACTTGTGACTCTAACTACTTTCTAAGAGGGAGGATAAACCAGAAGTGTATAGCACTTTCTATAATCAACTGATTAATTCACCAAAATTAATTCATTTAAACTAGTCAGCTAATATAGACCAGTAGGACAGAATTCAGACTGTCATATATTGTTGCATAGAACCCTTGGTCCTTCTTGAATCTGTTGGTACTTTGTTAGCTTTAGGACAATTATGATATTGTTACTTAATTTCTCTTTACATTTGGAGAATACCTTTTTTGCAAGCTCAGTAAATCTCAGATGGTTTTCAAATGGAATTATTTTTTGTAAGATTAACAAAAAAAATTCATACCCATTTTTCATTCAACAGTAACAGCATTAGGAAGATAAACCTAGGAGATTTATACAGGTCTTTTATTAAACTGTTTTCTAGTCCTCCGTTTGATTGATGGTTTAAAAAATATTTGTCTCAAGTTCCTTGTATTTGCAGATAAGATAACATGCATTCCTGTATTGAGAAGTCATACAGGAGGATTGTGGCATACAGTGTTACCAAATGTTCTGACAGAAATTTATTGTCCCAACAGTTATTTGTCTTTGATCATTTTACTGTGAGTTTATCACTTAAGACACTTTAGTAATAAGAAATCTACTGTAAGCAGTGTCCTTAAAATACTATTAAACACTTATTTTCCTCCCTAGATTAAAAGGATAATTAAAGACTATACTATAATTTTGCAAAAAATGATACATAATTCCTGACCATTTTTAATGTCCTGCAGTAATTTGACTGGAAAATATCTTTAGGTCTGATCCAGATTTTGGAAGTTGAGGACTTATTTCCCATTCTATCAGTTAATTGAAACATGAATGTGACTACACTATAGACTTTGATTTACAGATTGCAGAAATGGAAAAAAAAAATTTGTAGTCAGTGTCACCTGGTGAATTAACTGAGGTTTGTTGCTTTTTCCCCACTCATTAACTGTTTTTCCCCCTTTTCTCTAGAAGATGTGCTAGTGTAGATACTTGCCTTAACTTATACTCAAGGAAAATTGTTAACAGTATTTGGTTTTTAAGTTTTCATGTTACCAAGTACCTGAAATTTGCTTCATTGCTTCTGTATCATACTGTCTTTTCAAGACTACTACAGCAAAAAAAAAAGGGAAAATTTGACCCAATCTTTTTACTTATATAATAGTTCTGTATTAATTCTTGGAATCTTTTTTCTGATGAAAAGCACTGGTGCACAAGAGTAATGAATAGCAATAGAATGATGTTGTAATGTGAACTGTGGACTTGTAAAAGATCTTATTGGTGGCTCACTATACAAGGGGTTTCTTCCATAATGGTTATGAATCTGAATAAAGACTTGTCTGACAGAACACGAAAGTTTAACCTCTTTTAACCTGGGTGGCCATGCCATTCATTTTCAAACAGGAAATTAAGAATACTCGTCTATGTTTGAAATCTGAAATTTATTACTTAACACACTGTCATTTCCTCCTTGGATTCCTTGGCTTTGCTTTTCTTTTAAAAAGATATGATGGCGGTAAGATAAAAGACTGAAACATAATAAAATGTTTAAAAGATTTTAATGTATCACCTTATACCTAATATTATATGCTATTTTCTCCAGAATTATGAAAAGACTATTGTAAAACAGGAGATGACTAACCTAACTGTTAGGTTTGAGTAATGACTGATTAATATATTTTACCTAAAGATCTTTTTATTCCTGCAGCTCTTTCAGATATTTGTGATATTGAGTAACTGCATAGTAAAAATATTTTCAGTTTAGATTTTGAGATCACTTAAATGACTTTGTATACGTATTATTTCTTTAAGTAATAGAAGCAGATTTTTTTAATGCTTTCTTTATGGGTAGATCAGTGATAATAATAGTAGGAATTTATTAAACTGAACAGACTGTGCTGAAACTTAAAAAGCAACTGAATTGATCAAAGCTAAACCTGCCATGAAAATCTTTTATTTTGCAGCATTCTTCCTACTTAAAGTAAACCAGAATTTTTGTAGATGGTATTTTTTATAGCATGGAAAAATAAGCTTGGACAAGCAAACTGGTTAGATTACTGAGAATGAGCTGACCAAGTCACTGAAGATTTCAGACACAGCAAATCATATAACAGGATATAAAGCAACCAATATACACATACACACATACATATATATATATATATATTAAAAAAAAAAATTATTGACCCACACAAGTAAAATGGTTTATAAGGCAGTGAACTTGGCAGGTGAGGGAGAGAGATTACTCTCTAGTACATAGATTACCTTGGGTAGACAAACACATTGGATTTGTTTTTCACAAGACTCAACTATTATTTCCATTACATCCTTCTGCAGCTCCTATGTTTAGGTGTCATTAGTGGTAACATTATTGACAACATTGTTTCTATTTATATGGGGGGGGTGGAGGGTGATTATTACATTGACATTTTTCTATTTTATATCAATGTCAAATGTTATCTTGAAAATAGCTGTTCTTGAAGTCAACACTGTGCAGCTTTAGAATTCACCACTGTAAATCCATTACACTTCCTTTTTTCCAGTCAGTTTGATCTCTCTGGGAAAGTATGTCATGCATCTTTATAAACAACATGTTCTGCTCTGTGGAGATATGTCTTAGTAAAAAAAAAAAAAAAAAAAAAAAATCACACAGAAACAAAACAAAACAAAAACCCAACATGGATTCCCTATGTAAAAATACTTTCCAGTTGGTGAACTTTCTCCATAGTTATGCAAATTAAATTTGGCAAGATTTTTGTGACAGCAACAATGCATTCATGTTGACAGTCATGTCAAGATTAGAATTGTAGGTAATTATCCTGTAGATTTTACTATATGGTGCCATGTCTTGATCTGAGACACAAAGTCACTCACAGTGAAATCCACCTGCTTATAAATATTGATGTTCCCAACATGACTTGTCAGATTGGTGATGAGTACAAGCTCTTTCTTATAATCCAGTGAATTATTGAACAACATAAGTTCACTGTTGTTTATCTTGCCAGCTTTGTTGTGATCAATTGCTGTATACCAGATGTCAGCTGCCAAAGCAACACATTGAAGTCATCTATGATGAACAGTTTGCTTGCCACAGGATCTGTGCCAGTGTTGCAATGAAGGCCATTGAACTCTTTTTCCCCTTACTGTATTTGGGGTCTTTTTGCAAGTTCCAGTGACAGTAATGTTGAACTTGCCATGTAATGGTAGTAGCATTGGCGTGAGATTCCCGCCTGGTGAAATTTGGTTTTGGTTTGTTTTTTTTTTTTTTATTGAGACTACATAACTTGGTAAATGCAAATTCTGCAAGGATATTGGCATTGCCTGGGCATGGTCTCTGAGTCTGGATTCCAGAGATGATTAGTCCAGCTGTGATCTCCTAGATCCTCTTTCAGTATCAGTATGGCTCTACAATCTACACAATACCCTTTACTCCATTGGCACGGGACCGGAGGGCTGGTGTTGTGTTGTGTTTTGTTTTGTTTTGTTTTATCCTTCACTTATATTGCTATGGGCATGTTGTTACCAATCATTTGTTAAATTTTGAGCCATCACCAGCCAGCCTCAGTTCTCAGTAGGATCATGTACATTTTTTCTGTAACATACACACACACATATATATACACAGAACTGTTTTCTCTTTTGCTTACAAGGCAGACTGGTTGTGCTTGAGTCATACCTTTTTTTGTAAAATAATTTCAGCTTAGTAGCTTCAGTATTCAGGTATTTGTTAGTAAATGTGGGGAGCAGTATTGAAGATCTTCATGTAACCTTATCTATTTAATCTAATCTATTTCCTTTATCTAAACTGAAACTGACACTGTTCTGAAGGGCAACTGTTGTGCTGTCCAGAAACTGCTACATTTAATATGATTAGAGATTTTAGCAACATTTAAAGGTTAAAAAAAGGGGGAGCAATACAATTGTAAGGAACCGGGGTCATTGAATTGGACAGTGAATAGTGAAATCTATCTCACTAAAGGGATAAGGAAAATATGCTGAGTACTCTTCCCAGAGCTATTTGTTCAGCAAGTGGAATGATGTACATGTTAACTATCATCCAGATAATATGAAAAAATCCACACTAGCACACAGAGAGTTGAGGAAAGCTTCTGAATGAATCATCGGAGTTTTTCTGCTGCAAACCTCCGTTGTTTGGAGATTTTTCCGTCTCGCTTCTGGGCTTCAGTTCTAGACCCCCTGGTGAGTCTAGGTTTACAAGCCTATTCCTGTAGAGAAATGTGACTTAGCTTACTTCTTCTCCTTCCTAGCAGTCCTTTGTTATCTTCAGATGAGTTACCATGACTGAGGAAGCCAAATTCTTGTTGATGACACCAGCTCTGCCACCAGGTGTTTGCTAGCTGATTGCATTAAGTCTGAGCAAGGCCTTTCCAGCTAATGGGGAAAGCACCACCTGGAGAAACTATCTTCCTCCTGTGCCCCCAGCCCCCCAAGACTTCCTTTGATCTGCTAAAAGTTTTACTTGGCTGTATCACTGGTGCTTGCTTGAATAAGCAGCAAGAGATAGACAGCTTCCTCCTCCTCTCCTATCTGGAAACAGAAGCAAAAGCTCAACGGTAACCGAGGGGTGTATATAGCTTTTTTCAGTCCTACTAGCAGTGATGTGCTTTTTGTATGGCATATTTGAACATTCCTTTGTAAACCAGATTTCTTTCCTGAAGAAGTGACTCGGGGCTCTATGAGGAATAAGTTTGAGGATGATATGACTACAGAAGTATTAAAGCACCACTTCTCCCAGTTAGGGCAGCCAAATGTCAAAATTAGGATGGTTTTTGTTTGTTTGTGTGAGGGGTTTTTGCAATACTTGTATTATTATTGTAGTGAGCATCAGATGTTTAGTCGAAACATACATGTATTATCTGTGCATCTAATTTTCATATTACAAGCAAGTTCCTCATTCAATAATGAATGCAATTGCAAAAATGAAATACCGTGATAACCAGCTTTTTGTTTAACAAGGATATATGAATTGAACGGTATTACAGTGAGAAGGAAGACTCACTGAAATTTGAACTTAAAAGACCAGGCTGTACTGACAGGTCATTTGGTTAGGCTCTCAAGTTTAATATTTCTTCAGAACTCCTGAAACAGAAAAGTTCTTTTTAAAATTGAGTGTGTTCTTGTTGCTATACCATAGAAATATTCTGATTTTTGTTATTCTGGAAGGAGATGTAACTTAATAGCCTTAACAGGTATATGTGTTACACAGCATGTTAAACTTATATAAGTGTATATGTATTTATAAATAAAATATTTCAGCTTTCACAGCAAAAAGAGATAAATAAGAGATATTTTAATAACATTGCAAGATCTGCAATACATACAACTGAACCAGTTGCTGTTCAGTGTGAAGGGAGAATAAATTAATAGAATAAATGTGTCAGAAGTAAAAAAAGAAGTATAATACTAAATATAATTTTAAAAATTCCTGACATCCTAACCTGCTGAGAGAAAATAAGATTCCATGCTGCAAAACCAATATCTGCTGGCAAAATTAAATATTTGTACTTATAGATATGGAGAAATGAACATTGATTAAAGTTACAGATAAGAGGCCAGTAAAAATATATATATATACACACACACACCTGGAAGAGGATCAGTATCTGTATATTTCACATAAGATACATGGGAACCCTGGACCAGAAAGAAACAGTCTATTTAAACTGTCAGACTTAAATGATAGAGATAACATTTTTTAAAGCAATATGAGAGCTGGAAGAGATAATATAAAATCCCAGTGAATCCTCTCTAGTCCAGATTTGAGTCCCTCTACTCAAGCAAGAAGAAAGTCTTAATGCCAGTGACAATTTTCCTCCACAGAAATAAGACACAACTGTATTTCCTGGAAAAAAAAAAAAGTTAAGCAAAATAGAAAAGTGCATTTCTTTTGCATATATAATGGACTGAGACTGAAGAAGCAATCTAAGAAATATAGTTGGAATTGAATATAAAAAAATGATTAAGTTACATTTTTTGCTTTTGAAGTAGAATGATGTGCTGCAAGGTATTAATGATCTAATAAATAAGTAATAGTCTCTTCTTTCTAACTTGAAGTTTTAGCTGCTGGAGGGTAAACAAAGTGTTCCCTGAAGCATGTTAAGAACATTTTAAACTCCACTGGAAGGGGGCATTGCTCTCTGTGTAGCCTTTAATATGGAAACTTATCCAATTATATCCATCAGAGTGGAATTTAATATGGCAGGGGTAAATAGCTGAAATGAAACACTTTAAAAGTGATTTAAACCAGTACACTGTAATGCTGACAGTATCATCTGACATAGCAAACATCTTACCTGTGTTCACTTGGACCTCAAACTTAACAAATTATTCCAGTACAGCTGTTTTGTACCTGATTCACCTAAAAGGAGAAAGGGAGGGCTTGTTATCTGTTTCCTGTATAAATTTGTGACTGGAGAATCATGGAATATCCTGAGTTGGAAGGGACCCACAAGGATCATTGAGTCCAACTCTGGACTCCAGTGTTGTCCAAACTCAATTTTTCTCAATGGCCTGCTTGGAAGGTACAGGGAGGCGTTCTAGGGAACCCATTGTCAATATTGAAGAAAGCCCCAAATATAAAAGTTAAAAGTCAGAGACCTTTTAACCGCAATCTGGATAGTCTTACATATTTTATTTTTGAATACTGTGTAGTAGTTATGCGGCTGGTAGTCTTAAGCTTTATTTATTTATTTTTTAATCAAATAGTATCCTGGAGAAAAATTTAGTGCCTACCATTGAATGGAAATAACATCATATCTTGGTATATTTTCTCTGGCTTTGGTCCTCTCTCTAAATTGCTAATTGCTGACTTGTGCTTCCATCAAATTTATGAAATCTGTACACATCGCAAATTACTTTTTTTTTTTAGGGATCTTATAATTTTAAAAATTATTATTTTATATCAAATCATTAAAAATATTGGGTGATTTAAGTTATGTCTATCCTGTTACATTAACTAAAATTCAGTTTTGACCCCAGACTTTCCCATTACCCATGCTTTGTATCTGTTGCTTTGACTTTGCAGTGAGCTAGTGCACTCATCTGATAGGGAAAATCTTATGACATAAACTGGTATCACAAGTCATGCTTTTTCAAACATAAGTTCTGCAAATCCTCTTGGGTGCATGGGTGATGATGTGTTCTCCAAACAACGTACAGTTTTTTTCTTCTATTGGAGTAACACTCTCTAAGTTTACTGTTGAAACTGTGATTGTAAGAAACATCTCTGCAAGGTTAATCAGTGCAGGTAGAGCGATGGAGGCAGACTCACCAGCAGACTCTGAGGACATATTCAGCTCTTCATCTTCGCATGTTCCAGAAGGAAGTGCAATAGTGCAGAGTTTCTAGAAGGTGGTTTTCTGCCACAGTTACCTGTCACTGGTAACCTGCACTGAAAATTCCATGCTGATGTGGGTGGAGGGCGAGGGAGGAACATTGCCTTCTGTATGCAGGAATACTGAAAGGCTTTGGTACATATAAACATGTAATCTGAAATATATGAACCAGAAATAGTAGCAAGTCTGAATGCATTGCAGAAATACTGTGTGGTCTTGAGCCATTTGGTGGCATAATTTATTGAAATGTAAATTCAAGCAGAGGTGCAGTAGTAGCTCAGGTGCTCTTATCTAGATATATGCATATGTTAGACAATGGGCTAAATTATTTTGCACCTGATAGATTGCTTATACAGTAGAATGTATGGCTCCATGATCCGTTCATTTACATTACATTCTCTGACACTTTCTGGATATTGTGAAAGAAAAACAGTTTCCATTTACCAAAGCAAGTTCAATAAGACAAAGTGATTTAATCTTTCTTATTGATTTATTTTGTGGACTTTCAAATTAATATTTCCATTCATGTATTTAGAATTGAACTTGCAAAGAGAGAGCCTGAAAGGTTCTCTTCAATCCCAGCAATGAAATGCATAATACAGATACTCTGACGAGACCATTTAGGGGTAAACAAAGAGCAGATTCCTAACTTCCAGCTTGCCAAAGTATTGACTCTCTTGTTTTCCTACTAGTGTCTCCAGAATATTAGTAATATTTGCCTCAGCAATATAGATATAATTTGTTAAAGTATCACAAATCCATTATAATACCTTTTCTGCTACCATAAGATGAAAGACTTGTAGTAATAAAAATCTGAGAGGTAACTTTTCCCACTCTATGGAGTCAAAGTTTGCACAAAATCTCAATACTCTTTCAGTAAAGTTTCTTAATAGTAGCAATTCATTTTAATTTTCTAAAGTTTAATCCCCAACCATAGCTTTCTGAACATATGCATTTTAGAATTATTAAATGAATATCCTAAAACTAATTTTGAATAAGCCCTGATAGCACTTAATTCAATAACAGGTAGAATCCCCTTAAAAATCCAGATGCAATTAATCACTGCTGTGATAGAGTAGTCAATGCTTTATGATCTTAAGATGTTTTACAATAAGGTAAGATGATCTCTACATTTTATGGAGATTTATCATCCTCATTTACAAGGAATATATGCAGTATTTTTTCACCTGATTCAACTAAACCAGCTGAGTGATCCTGAAATTTAGGTTAATTAAGTTATAAATGATTTTCTACTGACATATGGTTTCTGTGGAATTGTGAAACTAGGTGTAGTGTCAGCAATTTTTTGTGATTAAAAGGAGTTTCTCTAAATGAAGACAAACTAGTCCTTGCACAAACAAATTACAAACATTGTGTTTTTTTAGTTTCTTTCTAATTGAAACTATCTGAAGTTTTTTTACTTATCTCGCAAACAGGTTAAAAAGATTCATAGTAGCCTTTTATAAAAAGCCACAGAGACCAAAATTGAAAAGAGCAAACAGATTATTAACAACCAGAGTATCTGCCTGGTTGTTACAAAGATGGATAGGAGTATTCTCTTCACCTATAATATCAGTTTGCACTGACAGATGCTTGTCTAATTTTTAAATGGTTATGACATTTCATATTCCCTGTAATTCTTCAGTTTGTTTAGAAGTTTGTAGGTTCCAAACAATGAAATCACCTAGGAGATAGAAAGTATTCTTTAATACGTAATTGGTTTTATTTTCTGGTTTACTAATTTGTTGTTCCAGAATTCTTGCGCTATCTACTCTTTGTTCAAATCCTTGCTGGCATTTAAGGCAGTCAACCATTACCTCCTGTGTAAAAGGAAGTCATGTTATCATTATGCTGATCTTATTCTTCTACATTTGGAAGACAAACTGGATCTTCTTAGGAGTGTTTCCAGTATATATAGTGTATATTAGGATATAATAATATATAATATATAATGGGTTAGCCCTGGTTAGCAGCCAAACATGCACTTACCTGCTTGCTCACTCTCCCTCTCAGTGAGACAGGGGTGGGAGAAATAGGAAGAACAAGAATGAGAAAACTTGTGGGTTGAGATAAAGACAGGGAGGTCACTTACCAATCACTGTCTCAGGTAAACCAGACTCAACTTGGGGAAATTAAGTTAATTTTTTGACAATTAAAATAAATACTTAATTACTGAGTAAAGTATTGAGAAACAAAACCTGAACAAACGTTTGCACACTTAAGGAAAACATCTTTCCTCCCCCTTTCCCAGGCTCAACTTCACACCCATGCCCAACTCCACTCCAAGCACCTCTGTTCCCCCCCATTATCACTGCAGATTATGCTCTGTCCCTTCAGTAAGGCAATGGGGCAGCACAGGGGTGGAGGATGTGGTCAGGACTAGTGGTTTCCCTCTGCTGCTCCTTCCTTCTCTCCCTTTTCTTTTGTTCCAGTGTAGGTCCTCTACAAGCTGCAGTCCCTTCAGGAACAACCTGCTCCAGTGGGGGTTCTCCATGGGCTATGGTTCCTTCAGGAAATATGTGCTCTGGTGTGGGCTTATCCATGCACTGCCATCTCTTTAGGGGGGTACCTGCTCCAGTGTGGGCCCTCAGCAGGCCACAGACCCTTTGTGGCATGGGGCTGGGGGGTGGCCTGCTCTGCCATGGAGCGCTTCCCCCTCCCATGACCTTGGTGTTCCCTCTGCTGTTTCTCACTCTTTTTGTTCCCTCTTCTTCTCTTTGTCCGCTGTTTTCTGCCCTTTCTTAAATACGTTTTCACAGAGGCACCACTAGTGTGGCAGACAGGCTCAGCTGTGTCCTGGGGTGTGTATGTTGCGGAGCTGTGTGGAACTGACTGTGTGTGGCACGGGGCAGCCCCTGGCTTCTCCTCACAGAGGCCACCCCTGCAGCCCCCCTGCTACAAAGACTTTGCCACCTACGCCCTATGCAAGCATCTAAAAAAATGTGCTTAGAGAGAAGGTATGCGTGTAGAAAGTATGTTCTAAAACTCTTCCCTAAGGCTGTAAAGGAAACTGAGTAAGTTTCTCCTGCTTTCCAGATCAGTATTATAACCATTAGCCTGAGGGGAAAATGAATGTTCTGCTTTCAGATGTATTTTTAACGTGTTGCATTTCCAATATGCAATCATTCTTTCAAAGTCTATTTTTAGTAGAGGGTTCATTGCTATGAATCCTGAATTCAGGATGGTAGAAAAGTGCCTAATTTTGCCTAGAGTTTAAGACAAATTCCTGTTAACAGCATTTCCAATTAGTTAGTGATAGACGAGATTTATTAGCTAGGGTTCACACCATGGTAACTACAGTCATGTAAGCACAACTCTAAAGTGCTTCTCTCAGAAGTGGTTCAAGAGAAAAGTAGAGCAGGTAGAAATATCTTTCCAGACCACAGTCAGTTCCTGGATTGCTCTGATCATGAAGAAACTTATGTGGTAGAGAAAATCAGACTTTCTGAGGCTAACGTCTCCCCATTTAATTTTTGGTCTGTAGCTCATTGAAGGAAATCCAAGTTTTTTTCATTAATTTAATGGCATTGCTGCAACCTGCACAAAAGGTTTTGATTTCTGGTTTATTTCTTGGTCTCTTCTGTAAGAGACTGAATTGTTACCTCAAGCCACTTGTCTCAAAGATTGTTAGGTGTGAGGGACTGGACTGTCATCTCAAGCCATTCATCTCAAGGAACTGTGAACTGTTTATCTCAAGCCCTTTGTCTCCGAGATGGGCTGTTTAAGCAGGACACTCCTCTGTCCATAAGGACGATTACCAGGCCATTGAGGCATCCAGGGGAGGAAACAGGGCTGGAGCTGACAAAGCATGCAAGACTGTGGAGACTACCATGGAAACTGTAGTCTTTGAGGTAAGATACTGGTTTCTGGTGTTGATCACGCAAAGGTTGTGTGGTAGACAAACCTGCAGCACGTGAACAGTGCATGAACAATTCATATGCACATATATCATCGAAATATGCCCTATAAAAAACCATGGAGACAAGCCGTGGGGGCACCCACCACCGAAGAATTGAAGACTGAGGACCAACGGGACGCCGCTGGATCCGTGGTGGTGACTATCCTTGCAACTCTATCCCGACTGCTTGCTTGATTTCTGCCTTTTCTTCCATTCTATCCTACCACTACTATTTTCTACTTTTGATAATAAAAACTCTTCTGGGTATACGGCATTTGACCTCGTTTGTGTCTTAATCTCGCTCTTGGGATCATATCAAAACCTTCCCCGACATTGGATCGGGACATCTTCTAAGGCTAATAAGATATCTTATGGAAGTGCTGAGCCTTTTGTATGATTTTAAGAAATGGTACTAGTGTTCATCATGCTTATATTTTTCTTTTGTTCAATGGACATATTAAGAATGCCTTACCTAGCCAGACAACTCATTCATCTAGCACAGTATTCTGGGTCCAAAACTAACACTGGAACTCTGTTGCCCTCACACTCTGCCAGCATCGACAACTGTTGTGTTAGGGATATTTGAAGGCCTGTCACTGACTAATCCTTTTTGTATGCATGTTGTCCAATAATCTAATACATGTGTCAACCTGCTGATAGTGTCTGCCTCCACGTGCTTTCGTGTCTGCAAATTCTACTGCCTGCTATGTAACAGAATACCTTCCTTTATCTCTTTTCATCTGATCCTCTACTACTTTTATCAAGGACCCACTAGATGTTGTATGCAAGCACCAGCTGTGCATAAATTGCCTCTTGTATTCATGATTTTGTAAACATTGATCAGCAGTTTCTCTCCAAACATAGGAGCCCCAGCCATATTAGTCTTGTACAGCAGCTGCTCCATGCCTTTGATCTCCTTCTCTAATTCCAGTATACTCTTCCAGAGATGCAAAAACCAGGACTACATGCAGTGTTCATAACGTGAGTTCACCAAGTTTTTGTATGGTAACAGAATGACAGCTTTGTGTTTTTCTCAATACCTGTCATGTAGATGTGCAACATGCCATTGGCTTCTTTGCCAGATGCTGAACACTGAGCTGATGATTTCCAAGAACTCTAAAAACTGATTTAAAAAAAATCTCTCCTGAACTGTAACAGCTAGTTCTGAGGTCAGCATTGCAGAGGCGTGGCTCAGCTTATTTTTTACTGTTGAAGCTGATGTATCACCTTTTTGTCTGCTTATTCAGTTTTGTAAGGTCATTCATCATTTGAATGACATTTGATTATCCATTCACAAATCTTGAGATTTCATAGAGTCATAGAATCATTTAGGTCGAAAAAGACCATTAAGGTCGAGTCCAACTGTAAACCTAGCACTGCCAAGTCCACCACTAAACCATGACCCTAAGCACCACATCTATACATCTTTTAAATACCTCCAAGGATGGTGACTCCACCCCTTCCCTGGGCAGCCTGCTCCAATGCCTGACAACTCTTTCAGTAAAGAAATTTTTCCTAATATCCAATCTCAACCTCCCCTGGTGCAATTTGAGGCCATTTCCTCTCATCCTATCACTAGTTACTTGATAGACGAGACCAGCACCCACCTCACTACAACCTCCTTTCAGGTAGTTGTAGAGAGTGATAAAGTCTCCCCTCAGCCTCCTTTTCTCGAGGCTAAACAATCTCAGTTCCCTCAGCTGCTCCTCATGAGACTTGTGCTCTAGACCCTTCACCAGCTTCGTTGCTCTTCTTTGGACGTACTCCAGCACCTCAATGTCTTTCTTGTAGTGAGGTGCCCAAAACTGAACACAGTATTCGAGGTGCGGCCGCACCAGTGCTGATTACAGGGGGACGATCACTTCCCTAGTCCTGCTGGCCACCCTATTTCTGATATAGGCCAGGATGCCATTGGCCATCTTGGCCACCTGGGCACACTGCTGGCTCATATTCAACTGGCTGTTGACCAAAACCCCCAGGTCCTTTTCTGCCAGGCAGCTTTTTTGATTTACTTTCTCTTCCAGATCATTGATTAGACATTGAATAAAACTAGTCCCAGGACCAGCCTCTGTTGGACACCACAGCTGACCCTTCTCCATTCTGGAAAGTGAACATTAACTCTGCCCGTTGCATCTTATCCTTTAACTAGCTTTCACTCTCCAAAAGAGCCTTTCTTCCACTCCCATAACACTTAGTTTCTTTAAAAACCTTTAGTATGGCACCTTATCTAAGAGTTTTCTTAGAATATTCTATGTTCTTCAGTGTATTAGAGGGTGAATTTAGATTTAGGTTTAATGTAGATTTTTTTCTATTGGATATCATTAATATGCTTAATAAACCTACCAGAATTTAAGAACTCAAGTTTTCATATCTGATAACTATCATTTTTTAACATGAGACCAGGCATTTGAGAGTAGAGAGAAGATTGCTTCTGGCTTTTTTTTTTCTTTTTTCTTTTTTTCTTTTTTTTTTTTTGAGAGAGAGAATCAAATATTTTCTGTTTGAAACCCTGTTTCAACCAGGAAACCCTGTTGGTTTTTTTTTTCTTCTATAAGCAAAGTAAATGCAGTTGTGGACCAAAATTGTGCTATTATTTCATATAGGAGCTTATATAAGAGACTTACATGTTTACAACAAGATGTTCAAAAGTGTATATTGATATAGTCCAGTGCCATGCCACTGGAAGCAGAACACAGAACTAGAATTAATTTTTCACATTACATTAGTGGATATGATCCTGGTCAGCGTCTCAGGTGACTTCTCATGTTGTTGTTCTATTTGTGGCCTTCCACGATATACATTTCTTCTCTGGACTATCTTAGATAGAAGATATAAATATGATTTTTCTGACACTTCTTATCTGAAGTGGAAACTTCACATTTTAACAGGGATTTGATAACTCTGTTGTCAGATGCTACTATGACCTATGTGAAGGTGGAGAAAAATATGTCTGTGTATTTGTGTGAATCAATATAAGGTCCATTGGCATAATCATTGGAAAGACAGCATTTTTAATGTAAAGATAATTCTGGGTAGAAGTTAATAGAGATGTTATGATGATCTTTTGTTTATTGATGCCACTGTATTTATATTTGGTTAAGAGTAAATCTCCATTCAGGTGTAAGATGTGGCAAGGTTAGACTGTTTTAGAGACACAGAATAATATATGGTGTGTGTGTATATATATATATATACACTTTTTTTTTTTAAATTGAAGGTAAGATCTGGCTAAACTATGTTCAAATAAGATGTCCTGTGACATTTGCCATGGGTATCAAGGACTGCGGGTGATAATGAGATCTGAAATCTTTATAGATCATTAATTTGAGCATAGCAATCATTAATTTGCATATCAGATATTAGAATTAAGGAGGTTTATTTTTAAATTAGTTTTTTGAAAATCTGTTTGATGTGTAGTTGTCTCTGCACAGCTGAATTTTAGATGGCTGGTTTTGTTGTCTCAGTTTTGTTACCTCTCATTAGTCAGTAGATACATGCCACACTTGTTCATGTATTCACGCTGTAAATAACACAATGGGGCTCTATAATCCAGTAGCTCCTCCTTAGAGGGGAGAACTCATTAGGTTGCGAGTGTTGTCCATAGTGCTCAACAAAATAGTACTCAATATACAAATTGAAAGCCTCCTTGAAAGGGCTACTACTATGTAATGAACAGCAGTATGGAACAAAATTTCAGTAATGATCCGTTAGAGATTGGTTTAATAGATTTTAAGGCCAGTTTGACCTCAACTATGTCACTGACCATAGAATTTTGCCCATTATAGTTTTCAATAAGGAAATAAGTTTTCAATAAGTAGCTACGCTATAGTGATCTTTACTCTTATTTACTGTATTACTGTTATTATTCCAGTACTGAGGTCAGTCTCAACTTTCTGGGGAGGTTTTTGGAACTTATTCTGCTTACAGTAAAATCTCATTGAATTTTGCTTACAAATAAATAATTGGCAATTTTGGGCACCTGCTACTATGAAGACAGTTGTGAATAACGATTTTGTTTGGTGTTCGTTCTTTACTCTTTTTTAAAATAACCATAAAAGAAAATGATGACAGTTATAATGCTGGCACAAGTTGGAGTAATAGTTTGGATACTTTTCTGTAAATTAATTTGCACAAGCAGAGGATAATACTATAGTAATTGTGCCTTGCAGACCTACATTTTGTTGTTCATTTGTGGAAAGTAAATGAAAATTTGTTAAACATTCAAATCAGCTGAAAAAAAAAATATTGAAGAGAAATGTTAAAAGGGAGAGAGATTGCATTCTGAAGGTCAATTAAAAGATGGTGTAACCAGAGAATTTTGTTGAGATTGTGTTTTAGAAAGTAAGAAACGAACAGGATTGGAAAGTAGTGGATGAAAATTAGTACATTGGAAGTTATCTTCCTGGTGAAAAAATAATAGAAAGAACGGCTGTTGCACTCTTTCCTCTTCTGAGGTCCTGTGTGGTTCTCCTGTGGTCTCCTTAGGCATTATGTTTGAGTTCGCCATGCAGAAGATGATATGGGTATGGATTGTCTGGCTTTCCTTTCTTTCCAGAACCTGCACTTTGCTCATGCCCTTGCAACTTATTGTATTATTATGGCACATACTGTTCTACCTATAGGGGTGTCTTACCACCATCTGTGTCTCATGAGAGTCTTCCACGCATATTTGAATCCCTGTAACTCTTAATTTCCTTGAGGTTCCTTCCTTTCTTTGCTCCATGTCCCTTTTTCTTTCCCATTCTTCACTTGATCATGAAACCAACAGAACTGCCTAGCAAAAATCATTAGAAGGCAGACAGTCTAACCATATTTGCTTAAGTATAAGAGCTACGCAGTGGCTTGAGAAGACAGAAAGAAGACTTGTTTTAATTCTGTGCATTTGTGAAGGCAGGAAAAGGCATGACTATTCACAATTCAGAATTTAGCAACATTACATGTTCTATTTTTTTCCCCACAATGGAAAACATGCTAAAAAAAAAAATCTTTTCAGAAAAAACTTTTTATTCACTTTCTCAAAATGAAATAGATGTTTTAATAAGTTTCAAAACTATCAGTGAATTTTCTACTCTTTGCCATGAAATTGAGAACCCCAAATGTCATCTAAGCCTAAGGCACTGCCACATAATAAGTGGCGGGTCTTTGTGTATATTCATTGTATTAAAATTGATAATAAATCAAAATTTATTTCGGTGATATCTGTAATATTTTTACTGTACTGACATAGTTTGCTCTGTTTATTCCAGATTTATGATATTTTTCATTTATGAATAAAATATATAGAAGGCTGTTAAGCCCCACAGACTTTTTAGCAGAATTAAAATTGGGTTATTCAAGATCAAGTTCTCTATAGATTGATTCAGCTTCATTGATGTACCAGGCATAGTGCCAATTTCTGCCAGCAGAGAATTTTCTCCTCATTTAAGGTTCTATCAGCTAGTTGTATTCTGCCCTTTTCCCTGTGCCTTTTCTAAATACTCTTTCATTATGTGATAATGGAACATTATGTTACCTTACATAGATTAATGCATTAATATCAAGGAATCATCCTTTTCTTTGACTGCAAATGTCCACAGACATTCTTTGTTTCTGTATGTTCATAGTCGTTTGAATGATAAAACAACCCTAGAGTGAACATACATATTTCAGGTAGCAATAAAGTTGGTATTTTGTTATCTGAATCAGCTTCAATAATACACTGCTATTGTACCAATTCCTGCATATGCTTGCCTTTATCTCTGTTTTTCATGTCTACCTTGCTTGACTTTTGATTTTGACTTGATGGGGTTTTGAAACCTATTATTAACCTTTCCCTGTCAGTTACTTATTCTGTTCCTTCCAGATGATCTAGAGTGTGAGGAATAGAGTCAGAGGCTTGAATTCTTGTAAAGATTTGTGTTCTCCATATTAGAGTCAGTGTAAGGCTGCTCTCTCTCGGTGACCTTTCTTCCTTTATTACAGTCTGTTCTACTCCTCAGCAAGGTAGAAAGATACCATTGCGATGGGACATTCTTAAATTGGCTTTGCTTTTATAGCCTGTCATCCATATTTGCAAAGCTTCTTGAACTTCAATTTCCAAATTTTCTTATCACTAACAATCTGCTTTGCTATGTCTATACTTGCTCAATAGCTATGAATTAAGGCATGCTGCCCTAAAGGGATTTGGTCAAAGCTCTGATGTTGTTTTAATATTCCCCCTACATACAATTCTTTCTCAGTTTCACCATTACTTTCATCGTAATAGACCCCAAGGCCAATTTGGATTGCTTTGGAAAGCCTTGAAAGACAACAGTTAATCATTAGCAATTCATGTGAACAAAATCTTCTAATAGCTATGCTGGAAATTTTGAAATATTTACTGGAAAACAATGGAGATAAACATGTCCTTAAAGATTCAATGCCAGAAGAAAAACCAGTAGGCTAGTACAGAGAAGATCTTTTGGAAAACATCTAAAACACATTGTTTATTTTCTGTGCTGGTGATACTATAATAACAATTACAGACCAATGAAAAGAAAGGAGAAAGCAAGCCTGAAATAAAATCTTTTAAACATTTTATTCCAGATGAGCGAAAACTGGGAAGCCTTAAGAATCGTATAAACAAGAAGGCATACAAGTTAAAAAAAGTACATTCATTTTAACCATCCTTATACAAACACTTCGTAATTCAAAATATAAGTGGCTAGGAAAATATGAAGGTTCTACTTTCTTTTTATGTGAGTGTTATTCACAACTGTAGATAATATTACTTGCAGTCAGATATTCTCCTTATTTCTAAGGAATTGCTAACTGTCCTGTACAAAGACTGTATCTTTTTTCCCCCAGCTTCCCCACATCAGCAGAATATAGAAGGAGTTACTATGCCTCAGTAAGCTGCCTAATGTTTTCTGCAGCAAGTACTGCAGGGGAAAAAAAAAAAAGACAAACCCCCGCCCCCCCCCCAAACCAGTTGGTGATCTTTGATAGGATTTGCAGAGTCAAGATTTGCTATCATGCTGTCAGTGAATAAGTAGTATATCATCATGAATCAATACCTTATCAAAGCTATCCAAAACCCTGGAATCAAATAGTATACACAGATGGCAGAATATAAATCAGGCTACTGGATTTCCAATGCACTGTTTTGTAGTGCATTCATTGCCATTGGAGATGTAAATGTATCCTCACTGTCTCATAACAGAGGGCTTTTTAACAAGGGTAACTACCAAGCAAAATAGAGAGCTGTCGAGTTAAGTGTTATGTAAGTTAGGTTTTACATAGTCAGGGCCTGACGACATTCTTCCTACAGTACATAGACATTTAACTGAAATAATGTCTGGGCCATTATGGATTGTCTCTGAGAGGTTTTACAGGACAAGAGGAGGGTCCTGGAAGATTGAAGGTAGGGAAAGATAAATTACTACCTTAGAAAGGGAGAGAGGCTGTGGTGAATTATAGACATGTAAGCCTTACTTTGCTAACAAGAAAGGTTCCAAAGGAAACTGAGAAACATTCCATTCATAAACACCTTGAGGGGAGTAAGTTCAAGTTGATAAGAAACAGCCATGTCTGTTAGTCACCAAAGAGCTGACTCAGTGAATGGCAAAAGCAGAGGATAACAATAGTTCTAATTTAACAAGTCCTACTGAATTCTTCAAACATTCAGAAAGTTGTTATAAACTGACACTGATCAATTCCCCCAGAGGTAGGAAAGGAAAAATGATCAAGCTGAAGTGACCACCACATATCTGTATTCAGGTTGATAGTATGATAATTGTTTCCACTTGCAAAGACGGATTTTTTACGTGCTTAACAAAAGCTGTACAGATTTTCAAGAATTGATAGAGATCTTTCAGAAATAGTAGTAGTGGTCAGTCCTGCAGGAAATAGGTTATATGACTCATATGCTTTTACAGCATTATCTCTCTGCCTCCAGAGGAAATGATTTTTGCATTGTCAGGCCTCGCTAATGTGCAATGAAATCAAGGAGCTCTACTTCCCGCCCTCAGTTTTTAAATTGGTGGATCAGAAGAAAAATTAAGTATTTCATTGCTAAGTACAGCTTATAACAAATAATTACTTGTGAGAAGAATGAAACAATAAAACTTTCTTATATGCTGTGTTTATATTCTATGGTCACGTTTTTTTAAGGGTAATCAATCATTTCCAGAATTCAAACAACTGTAAATAGAATCCTATTGTTTTGGTGAAAAAACTAGAAAGTTGAGACAGATCAACTGTTGAACATATGAAGCCCATAGCTCTATTTACCAGGGCTTCACTTTGGAGAACATTTGCAACAGTGATGTCACTTGTTATTTTGTTCCTGTCCCATTTCTGCCTGTCCTCCCCAAATATTTAATGTGTTGAATGACCCATCTCCCAGGGAATGATAATGGGACAACCTAGAATGAGAGAACAAGTCATATGCGAAGCTTCCTGCCAATGAACAGAATAGCTGATGTTAACTCATCATTCGGCTGCTTTGCCTTGGCTGAAAGAAAAACCCTCAAACCAGTGTTTGGACTTGATGATCTTAAAGGTCTTTCCCAACCTAAATGATTCTATGAGCCTACGATTTTTATCCGCCCTTGACGCATATTAAAGGAGGATAATGTGAGGGCACACAGAATACAGTTATTACAGAAGGGAAAAAGAGACAGAAGGATATAAAAAGTTCCTAAAATGGAGGTGAATGCAACACAATAAATAATGGAGTTTCAATCATATAATAATTATTGTGGGTCTCAAGTGAGCAAGGGGCCTGCAATATTTTGGGGATCTGCCTCTGCAGACTTTTTGTAGACATGTGCTGTTTGCAATTCCTCATCTTATTAGCAGCATTAGCATCATCATGCCTACTATGTGCAGCTTGGCCCAAAGTACTTTGTAGGACATTCTGGTTGCTAAATATATCCCTCAGTGACAGCACACTTTTCTTGAGTTTTCTCCCTCTATGAAAAGGTAAGGTGTCTAACGTTGCTGATCTCATCTGTCTGCAAAATACAAGGTTTATAGTAAGAGAAGTTTATACAGTAGGGTTTAAGGTCAACATTCAAGTTACAGAATAGAAAGCAAAAGGTTACAAGTAAAACTAACATCACTAACATCATGCTTGTTAATTTGACATCTGGATTCTAGTTGCTTAATCTGCATCTCAAGTAAAAAAAAGAAAATCTAGAATATTAGGGTTAGCTCCATCAGAAATGCTGAAGAAACACATATTCTTCAAGGCAATACTCATGACCTAAAGAAAGCCTGGAAGGCCTGCCTGCCTAGTTCTGCATGGTCTATTATGGTTTGGGCTTACTGTAGCTCTAGAGAAACTATTTGAGTTCCTTGGGGTTTTTGTTGTTGTCTTTCTTAAGTTCTATCTCAACCTTTCAGAACCATTTTCATATGAAGCAACGCTGCTACAGTCTCCTCGCTTCTAGATACTTTTTTCAGGCTCTTTTTTGCCTTTTGCAACATCTGATGTGGTTTTAATTACTAAGATTTCCATTATCCTTGAATTTGAAGGGTGGGGTTGAAAGATAACTTCATTGTTCTCTAAGGGACTTAGCTGTTTTGATGCTATTATGCTTCTCTTGACTGTCCTAGTGTTCATATGTAGTGAGATGCCTTTGTAAGTGCCCTGATGACTGCTGCTGTACTTATTCTCTCTGTAGGCTGGAATCTCCATTTCACACTCTACAGACTTAAGTGGCAGCTGCTATTTTACTCATTATGCATCAGGCGCACTTATTCCATTACTTCAAAAACTATGGTGAGTCACTAGCTGTCAGTAGAGAACGGTAGTGATGTACCTACCTATTAGCAAATTGTCTTGCTTGGACCTGACTGTAGGAGCAGCTCATTTCTTCCTCACGTCTTACAGATGGTCCTTCACCATGTGCTCATTTCTAAGGTCTTGAATTGTGTTTGCTACTATTGAATTTTATTAAGTAGAAATCATTACAATTAAAATAACTATTCAAGTCACTCTTCAGCAAAAGTGTATTAGCAGAATCTACCTTATAACTAACTGGCCACTGGAGAACATTAGTGTTGTATGAAATTGTTGCTTGAAAAAGAATATTTTCTTTGTGTGTTGAAAAGCAGACACAGCAGTTTTAGGTACGTGCAAATTTTGCTTGGTCTACAACCAATTATGTTGAATATAATGGATAAACTAAAAGAAAAAGTTCTCAAATTATAAGATCTAACATTAAAAAAGCATAAAAAGGAAAATACTGAAGCATGAAAAGACAGATGCAGAAAGAGAAAATTAAAATTAAATTGTATGGATTCCAGCTGGCTGTTACAACACCTGCTAATAGTTGTGGAAAAGTTTGTTAAATTAAATTGGAATACATTTTTTTCTAAATAGAAGCATAAGAATACTATATAACAGATCATCTAAATGTATAGCTCCATTATGAATGAATACAGTTTTAATGTTTAGAAAACATTTTATACTTCTTTTTTGTTATTTCAGTGCTCACAGTTCTGATTTTACTTTTCTGTGAACTTTTGTTCTTGGTAATCTACCATGCCACTATTGTTTCATTGAATTTTGTTTTCTTTATTAATAAAGGTCAAATTCTAAGGCAGTATTTCAATTAAAAAGTATCCCAACAGTAGAAGCACTATCACAATGATAGATTTGCTGCAACTCATTGAAATTTCTGATTTCTTGGTATTACAGTTGGCAGTGGAGAAGTTTTGTAGGCATCAGCTAGTCATGTACCTTTATAGACATGGTTTAACCTCTTTACAGAGTAAAAAGTAGCTACTCTAAATTAAAGATTATATTACATTTTATGATAGGAAAGCTAATATTACTTAGTAATTATATAGACTTTCATTTTAAAAATAGTGTTTCAGGGAATGTCTCTAAACCTTTCAAAATACTAAAAAATTCATGGCAATCTTATTGCTTTTAAAGTGTTCTTGAAGTTGTAGATGGTCATAAAATAGTGAGAATGGGAAATACACAAAATGGCAGGCATGATGTTGTTCCTTGGGATTTAAAAGCATCTTTTGTTTTCTGACATTGCAGTAACTGTGCTTGCAAAGTAGTTGCAGCATTACAGGAGTAAGTTACCTATTAATTTCTGATACTTGATACCATATTAGCTAAGCAACTCACAGTACGTAATGCAATTTCCCTCAAAATATTGTTGTGATATAGAGATAATCATATCCCTTTTAAGAACAGAGAACTAAGAACCGACTTTGTGCCCAGAATACCCACTGGGATGCTCTGTGGTGAGTTTTTGCATCTAGATCTGCCCATTCATATCATAGAGTACACCAGAACACCCTTTAAACCCCCGTTTGAAATTTGCTCATGTGAAAACCAAGCTGTAGATGGAATATAATGTGCACATGAATATGGGCCTAGAAAGATTTTGAAAAACAGCTGCTATGCATCTGTTGGCCTGCTCCTTCATCAAGGACTTACAGAAGATAAGGACTACACTGGTGATATATGCGTATAAAGCACATATATAACCTAAGATCCAAAGCTGAGCTCTTGAAAATCTCCAGCTTCTTCAAAGCACCTTTCTCAGGCAACTTATAACTAAGTTGAAAACTCATTGCCCTGTTTTGGGTTTTTGGGTTGGTTTTTTTGGTCTTACTGTGTCTAGACTCCTTAGCCTAAAGGTCAGTCCTAACCCCAGCAAGGAGGTTTCTTCTGCTGAAGCCCTCAAAACCTATAGGTATGCTCAGATCGCTGCTAGTGTTTAGATGCGACATCAGACCCTTTGTAGAAGGGGGATTAGTGTTGCGATGTTCCCTTTTATACAGTAACATGTGACTAAAGTACTGTAATTCAGGCAAGAGCATTTTCCTTGTGAAGAAATTGCTAAGAACCTGCACAACTTGTGCGAGTGTGTATCTCATTTAGGCAGGTATCTTCCAAACCACTGCATTCAACAGCTGGAATTTGTCCTCGGTTACAAGAGACTGTTGATAGGGATCTTCTCTTTCACAAACAGCTTAACTTTTCTTTTTCCCATTTACTTTTTAACATAATGACAATAAGATTTGTTCTGCTCTTGATAAATGATCAAGAAAATATAGGTGGATGTTGCTACTTGAGCAGGAGGATGTTTCTAAATGGCGTTAGTAGTGCATAAAGTTGAAATGTACTTTGATCCTTTTGTCTTTCATTTTTGTGAAAGAATAACAGTTGAAATAGTTTTGTGCATCAGTATAGTTTCTGTTCTAAGGGAACAGTCATTCTCCAAGAGTATTATGAAAAATTATATTACTGGCTGTTGCTTGATGTAGATTAATATAATGTGGCAAAGGACCACAGTATCCTAAGTTGTGTTATCTTGGTGAGACAGCAGAACTGTCACTCCTTAAAAGGTAAGACTGTAGTGTTTTGTAGATTCTTTTCAGCAGCATTTCACAAATTTTGATGAATATGTTGTCATCATCACTAGCTGGCGATGGGATGGCTTGTGTCTTTGTCTATCTAATAGGTACAAAAATAAAATAGAATTTAACTGCAGCAAAGGTAGGAGCAGGACTTCTTGGACTTCAAACTAAGTTTTGGTTCCTGTCAGAACCAGTGAATGACAAAAGAATATAGGAGTAAAAACACGCATCCTCAATGTATCCTTAGGATCTTAAATATCTTTATCATGTTTTCTACAGCAAAAATTATTTCAGACTGGAGTTGTTTTTCTTTCCCATGCCTATTTTTAATGCAGGAATACTTTTGAAGCCTGTTTTGGCTGAACTTCAAAGAAGGTGGCAGCATTGCCTAGAAGAAAGTAAAGAAATCTGAGAATTCAGAACTTTTACATATAATCATGTCTCTACCAGTGACTCATTGGGTACTTGAGTGAACAACTGACTTCTGTATGTGCCCAATCAAGTAGTCAGGCAGTTTACAGGATTAGGTTGAGCTCTTAGCCTCAATTCATCATTTTTTTTTCAAGTTTTGAGGGAAAGACTGCTTCACTGCAGTGCTGGTGGAATTACTTAATTAATAGTCTATAATTTGTCAAGGACAGTAGGCTTATGGCTGCAAGAAAAGTGGTTTTCAAAACTTTTACCTTCACCTAAAGGTAAAACTTTGATGAGAAATCTAGTCTTCTGCTGCCTTTTAATCTCACTATAGAAAGAGACTTGTCGTTACTTCCGAGATGCCACCTGTTTCTACTGTGGAGTAGTATAACTGAATTGGTAAAACATCTTTAGAAACAACTGTAAGGTTAAGGAAGACTCACAGAAAAACACTGTATGTTAAGTGTTGCAAAAGATTATACATTCGGTATTAAACTGAAAAGATAGAAAACCACATGAAACATAAAAGCTAAAATGCACAGTGATGGAAGACACATTAAGATTATAGATCTCATGCAGCAATGTATGATTTTTTTCAACATATATAGATAATGTGATCTATCATGTGTGAAGTATCATCAGTGAAATAACATTATTTCATCTTCTCTTCTGAATTTTTAAATATGATATTGAAAAACCACAATGAAAGTATGTAAAATTAAAAAGGGACACATTTATAACAACTTGTTAGTCAAAGGCCAACATTTAAAACAACAATAACCAGACTTTGTATTTTGAGTATCCAGTACAAAACACTTTAAAATGGTCTGATTTCTTTGTTTTGCAATGGTTTATGATGATGCTTTTAAGAAATCTCTGTTTGAGAGATTGAAGTATTCAGGTGTGAAAAGGCTAGTCAGAACCTGAAAATTTTAACTTAGTATTGCCAGCAAGTTAGTGATTAGCAGAAAGAAGTTCATTAATGATTCAGTCAAGATTGACGAAATTAACATAGAGAGACTATATCGTACCTTTCAACAATTGTCAACAATTAATGCCAAATTTTCTTCCTTTTTGATGTTACAAAATATTTTGCATCAGTTTGTTTATATCTAATTTAATTGTACACTAGAAATGCCAATCACTTTTGTAGGCTGTCCAGTGTACAAAAATTGATGTACCTATTGTGTCCACAAAGGTTTTCCAGTGAAAATTTTGTTGCACTTGGTTACATCTCATGGTGGGTATTTTTCTGCACTACCTGAATAAGTGAGAGTTTTAAAGTTTCAGACCAGTTCAGGTGAAATTCAGATGGCCAAACTTCAAGCAGGTACAGGCTGCTCAGGATTGCTCTTCATTGCACTGTGATGACATCACAAAAAAACTTCTGTTCATGAAGTCAGAAATCTTCATTTGTTTGGAGGGCTCCCAGTGTGACTGGCAAGTCACAGATGAAGGCATACTTTGAGCTTTGTTCTCTAATAATTATCATCTACTCATGAATTCCTTGTCCTCCTCTTGCTAGTAATAGCACAAAGCTGCACTGAAGGTCAATAGACAGTGCCAAGAAAACTTTGGAATTGATTTTGATAAATGTTACTGTTGCAATATATCCCTCATACTTATATTCCTCTCTAAAACTCTACTGTGGGACCAGTTACAGTGATAAAAATCTCTCTCAAGCATATTGTATGATTATCTTGCATTTTCTATAGGCTTTGCTGAGGAGAGCTTATTCTTTGCCCTTGCTTAAAATTGTAGTTCTCAGTCAAGCAGAGATTTCTTTGTTGAACTTTGTTCATGTGATGCTTCTCATAGTGCGTGTGTTTATTTTTTTTTATTTCGTGTAAGAATTCTGATTTTCTTTCAGCTACTTCTTTGTAATTTTGATAAGACCTTCAAAGAGGACATACACAGACGAGGCAGCATTTACAACAATGGCTGTTGTTGAAAGCTTGCTGAATAGAGATTGTTGTCAAACAATTTTCCTTTGTAAAATCTGATAACAGTATAACTCCAGAATTACAGTATAGTAATCACCAGAAACATTTATATTGCGTATGTCTTCTGTGTATATTGTTATATATATATGTTAGGGTTGTTAAAATATAATAACTGATGGCTAAAAATGCTAAAAAACTTTTTTTTTCCTACCCAAATAGAGTAAGTTTCTAACATGTATAGTTTTAAGTCTTGTAAAAATAAAGGGGGTTTGGGATATTTGAGAAAGAAGACTTATCTTGTATAGTACATTTCATCTTATCACAGATCATAAAAAACCCCGATAGTTCGCAATTCCAGATAACTTGAGACCCATATGTATTACTGGAACTTTTGAAAAGTTACTTATGATAAGGCATAGGATTCTTAATCTTAAAGAGGTAGAGTTTTGTTGCAAGATAGTGAAATGTGATATAAACTCCTTGTTTTGTAATAAGTTATAGCTTTTTTCTTTAAACTAGAAATACTTAGAGGAGCTAATATCTGTTGTGTTCTTTATATATTTCAGACACAGAATATTTGGATATGTAGGTATTTAAGGAAAAACTGGCATAATGGTTGCATGTCAGTCGTAACAAGCTCTTTTATGACATGAACGTATAAAAATAGATTCTTAAAAATGAAAACCACATTTTATTATCCATGTATGCTGCTGTTATCCACTAGCTGGTGTGGGAAAAAAGTTTGCATTTGAACTATTTCCTTTTCTGTATATAATGCAAGCATTTCAACAGTGGACAATTGAAGTAGCAAGAGAGAAAAAAAAGTTTATTCAGCTGGAGTATCCTAGCAACTGAGAAATATCAGGATTTTAGACTGACAGAAGGATAAGTGATACCAGTTGAGACACCCATTATAGATTTTTAATGTATTATAAATATATTTTCCATCTGTTTGCTTTTTCATTGGTTAACTTGTTGAAAAGAAATCTGTATTTTCTTTGAATTGTGTGTTAAGAGATACTATTAGTGGTGTGGAAAAATGTTTTTTAGCTTATAAATGGATATCTTTCTTCATTCTAAATTATACTTTCTTCTAAAGTATTCCCTCGTAAGCAAATGGAATTACTGAGAAAATAAGCATCAGGTCATGACAACAAATATTTGTGTGTAACCTGAACTTTTCTTCATGACCAGATAGCTGGTCATGAAGACTTTGCAAGTGGGGAAGGATGAATCACAATTTTAGAATTACTTGAAATGGATTGAAATAGCCATCAGTAAGAATAGTAAACTCATTTAAAATTCAGAAATGTTGAATGACTACATTTGGTTGTACATTTTTTCATATCAATTTGCTGCCTATTGGGCTTCATTGAATGTTTTTGAAGAAATTATTGGTTTCCCTATGAAATCAATGAAAAGCTTCTTATTGATTTAGATGGGTGTTAGATTGTGTTGGCAATTGTGTTTGTATTTCCATATCTTTGTGAAGGCAGATCCAAAAAAACCAGTCTGTCCTCAGCCATTCCAATTCACAGGTATGGTCTGCATTTTAGGGTGTGGATCGGGGGAAATATTTCTATTAGACTCAATAGCCATTGGGTCATGGAGTTTCTTGTTCATTCGCTATTTGATTTTTTTTGTTTGTTTCTCCAGCTGAGACAAAACAGAGTTTTAAAAGAAAAAAGACAGTTCAGACAATCTGGGTTTTTTTCAGTCAGCTTCTACAAGTAATGTTTTCTTGTGCTCTTTTCTTTTGATTAGATTTAATAATAGAATGTTTAAAATTCATTCATTAAGTTACATCAATCTTAGAAAGATACATCAAAGCATACAATCCATAAAAGTAATCAACAGTCCAAATATTTTCAGTGCCTGTTGGCAATTATGGTAAATATTTGGATATAAGGGAAAATAGTTATTACAATCTTTTTTTTCTTTACACCAGCCACCTTGGCTTCCAGTTTGTGAAATAAAAGATGCACTTCATTATCTTACTGTTTAAAAAAAATTATTCCAGGGATAATCCATACAGCGTTGACCACAACTTATGTATGGTCCAAACTCATATAAAGATACCTTGAAGCAAAGAATATTTTCATAGCACATTACATAATAGACTAGGTGTGAAATTAGTTTTATGGTGAATGGACACCCTGAAGGTTGTTAGCCTTTTATTATGTACAGCTTCTCTTATATAGCTACATTAGTATTTTTTTTCATAGATAATAAAGTACACTTCAATGAATGAATTATTCTTAAAGTATATGGAGAAGTTCCTAAATATCTCCTAAACTATTTTCACACTGTTATTTTCATAATAATTTAGAAATTTGCATAATCTACTTTGTTTACAAATATTAAGATGTCAGGAAAAAGATGAAAATTTGTTTTTGTTAAAGTTGAAGTTTTACATTTGTGTCAGTTCTATGGTTAGCGTTTCTCAATATCTCTCTGGTATATCATTTTAGTTATACTGAAAAGGGATTAGGAAGAGTTTTCTAATGTTGTTATGGGACCTCATCAGTGTGGCTGCAAAGCTTTTGAACATATCTTACCAAGCTTCTCAATCCCAAGAGAAATTATTTTGCTCTCTGTGGTGTTCTATAAAGCTGCATTTCAGTTGTAGGCACACATAAGAAGCCACCTATGTACTGTTTTAAGTTGTTTAAACTGGACATTCATGTTTAAGGTAGTTTCAGAGAAAATTATTTAATCTGAATATTCTGATTATATAGCGTGAAAAACTGGAAAAGCTCTAAACAAGCAGAACATTCCTCTCCAGACAAAGACCAAATTTGCTAATTGATGAGATTGCTTTTTGCTGGAAAACGTCTGTTTGCTAGGACAGAACAATTTCCTGTAAATACACTAATTTTGGTCTAACTTTCTTAGCTCTAGCAGTATAAGCCAGTAACAAATCCAATAGTTCAGTAATTGCAAATTTGAAATCAGTTATGTAGGAGACATAAAGTTTGTTTTCCTCTCCATCTGGTTCATGTCTAGGTTTTAAACCATAGCTCATCCTGGCATCTTCTGCCACTTTTTCATGCACCTCTCCCGCTTCTGATGTTACACCAGCAGAACTGCTATCTGGTCACAGGTTAAACCCTGTAACAGAATGGATTCACATTGCTTGTATATATAAGCAATATATATATATGTGTGTGTATTTATGTATTTTCCTAATGCAGATGCCTGTGTGACTACAGCATCAGTTGTGCTGACAGAAGGACACCCCAGCGAGTGAGGTGGGCTGGCAGAGTGAATGATGCTGCAGTTGGCATAGGAGCTGAAAGCAAGGCTTGTCAAGCTAGTCCTTCCAGTCTCGGTATTTTTAAGCATTGGACCTTTCTGTGATGGCACTTGAAATGGTTTGATACTGCTGTAATGGGAACACTTAAAATCTCAAATTCAACAGCTAGACAATAATTTCTCATTGATTTCTGTTACGCATTTTAGCTCCTTGACCTAGATTTATATCCAATTTCCAAGTGATGTCAATGTCTTCTGTCTGAAGAGTACGCAGAGAGTATGCACTCAGCATTTTAGAATTTTTCAGTATGGATTGGTAGCCAGGCATTAAGTTTGCCTTAGCAGTTGCGAAATAGGTCATAGATAATAACTATAAACCATAACCATTTCTATTTAGGCCATGTAATATCCTATTAAGGTGCTGGTTGAGTGGTTTCATGACATGTCTAATCTTTAATTGAAATATTTATTGTTAATTTGGGAGCATCTCTTGCTATAAGATGTTTCATATTCTTTCTGTAATTTCCCTATACTGACATAAATCTGTTTATAGGAAAGTCCTGCAGAAAGTCCTCTGGGGAAGACTGAAACAGTCAAAAGCAGCACACTTCTCTACCTTGAGAAAAATTGCAAAAGGCAGTGCTGTCCAGAAAGCAGGAGTAGTTTGGGCTTGTACTCAGTCAGCACATACCTTTTGACAGTCTTTGCCTCAAGGGCTACTGTCAAGGCTGCAGTGGAAATTAAAACTGACCCTGACCAGTGGAACTCCTAAGAAAGGAAAGACAGATTTGTCTTTTCTGTCTTGAGAGTGATTTGGAGTTGAGTTGCGTTTGCACTTCCCTGTACAAACTGCATGAAAATTCACCCCACGGTTGTAAACTTCTCAATTCAAACACCTACAAAATTATCTGAATTGAATTTCTCTTTTATAAAGGAACTTTCATGGTGTCCAAGGCACCCCAGTAAACTGGATGCATGTAAAAATGAGGCTCCATATTAGCCTTCCATATGCTTTTTTTCACAAGAGCTGTTTTACCATTCTACGTGGGGGGACAACAAAAGAAAACAAAACAAAACCCCCTACTTTTTCTAGGGATTTGGACTTTTCTCTCTGTAGGAGTGATTGTATGTTACAGAGGATAAAAAAAAAATCACAGGCCTGGATATCTACTTCTAAAATAAGTGAATATAAGCTATATTCATAGAAGAAAGGTAGAAGAAAAGAAATCTCTTTTGGCTCTACTATGTAGAGAGATGTGTTCATACACGTAAAAAGGTCTGATGACCTGGGGAGAAGAGGTATGGGAGATTATTCTCATCAGCAGTGTACCTGTAGGAGCTGAGGTTGCCTTTTGAAGGCTTAAGAGGAAACTTAAGAGGAAACAAAAAAAAAAAAAGAGAAAAGAAATATCTTATTTCAAGCTTTATTCAGAGAAGAAATAAAACAAAATGTCTGCAGGGACATGAAAGTTATTTATGAAATATCTTTCAGAAAAGAAGTAGTTGTGCAGATAAGAGTAATTAATTTAGTAAGTAGCCTAGGAGATGTAGTAAGTGTATAACAAAAAGTATTGTTACATTAATCCTTTTGAGCAGCTGCAAAACTGCAGTGGGATTTGCAGGTTGTGTTCCAAAGATGGTGCAAGCTGAGGAAAGAAATTAATATGGTCACTTTAAAAGGACTGAATAAACATTTTGCATTTTTCTGATGGTTCAGAATGGAGATGCTAGTGATCCAGCTGCAGTCTAACTGTAAATCAGCATTGTTCACATAGAAGAGAGCAACTTTCTAGGGTATCTGTAAGATTTTCTAAGTATAAATCTGGAGACAAGGACATGCGATTTCTCTGGTGTAGGTTTCTATAGACCTGTATTTCCTGCAGTCTCGTTAATTCCGGTCATAGCATTGTTCTTCCTGTTTCCATCTCCACAACAGATAAGAGTATCTGGAGACTCATGCAGTCTAATCTCTTTCAAGCAGTTTAAGAACCTAGTTCCTAATAAAGAAACCTTACTAAGAACCTGGTTCTAATAAGGAAATCTGATTCTCTGGTTTTAGATTATAATGTTGCTGCATAACATTTTAAGGGCAAGACTTATGTCTTTGTTGTTTGAAAAGAATAGTGATTGAAAAAACCCATAAAGAATGAAAACTTAGTGAGTTCATTTAGGGGAGGGATAGTAAATTTTGTTTTAAATAACAGGAGGGTAACCAAGTTAAACAAGTGATTACAGAATTTAAAGTGTCATAGCACAAACCCAAAGAAGTAAAAATCAGGGAAAGGAGCATTAATAATAATCAGGGGCAAAATTAAACTAGAAAGATTTATACATAATTCAATTTTCTACAAAACCTTTCAGTAGAGGTGAAGTTTCATAAATTTTCTTAGATAATTTATAGTATCTCATTTTAAACTTCTGGTATGCTTAGAAAAATAGAAGAAAGAATTCTTGCCTTCCTTTGGCAGTGTCTGACTTTGGAATTTCCTCTGCATAGAGGTCCTTATTCTATGTCAATGCAATATTCCTATGCAACTCTTTCTGCATATGTACAATTGCATGCTGAGGACTGAAATCCTATATTTCATTATTGTGGCAGGAACTTTGCATGTGCAAAAATATGTTATTTGCAAAAATACATCACTTAGCCTACCAATTCCATCACAAGTAAGTCTCTTCCAAGTTCTCCTGCTGTCAGTGTATTGCACAAGCAATATTCTAGTCCCAGCTAGACTTTCTAAGTGCACGTGTAGTATAAATTGTTTATGCATCAATATAAAACAAATGATAGCTGTTATGGGTTGGATGTTCTGTTAACTAAAGTAAAACTGAAGGAAATTATATTTCTACAGTTACTGCAAAGTTCTTCATCCTCTACTTATTTTTAAACTGATTTATTCTCAAACTCAAATCTTAAATTACAAAGCTCAAAGGATTCATGTGTCTCATGAGACTACTGACCATATATTTGTGTTCAGTGGCAAGTTTTCCACTTCAGTGTAAGCTATATCAGACCATTAGTGGAAAGACTTTCTTTCTCTCCATGCAAAGATAAAGTATGGACCATTGTGTACAGTCACCTTCTGAAAGATTGGAATTACAAAAAATAGTAATAGTCCATACATAGAGTGACAATATTAAAAAGGGAAATGAGTATATTCGTAAGCAGTTTTATTTAGTAATTTGTGGTATGCATATTACATATGTTGGACTTTAGTAAAAAAGCTCTTGTTTTTGTTTTTAAATGGAAACTTCATAAAGCAGTGACAGGAGGTTGGGTTTTATGAGATTCCGTTTCTGTTCTCGAGTTTGCTACTGGGTTATTGGATGATTTTAAAATATAAGATGTGAATTTATAAACTTCCACTATAAAGAAAAAAACCCATGCTTTATACATTTTCAGGAAATACATTATTCTCTGAAGTATTTTTTGAGTTAGATACCCACATACTGTGTTCATTTCTTTGAACTCATCCATTGCAGTGAGTTTAAAAGTAGATTATAAATCATTAACTTTCACATCAAGCAGTCAATGTTTAGGATTTCCAACCATTAGGGAAGATTCTTACTAGCCTAAGGATGTAATTTAAGGCAACTGCTAGAAGGCAGAGAACCATACTATGGGGAAGGGATTGATAAAAACTTAACTAACAGACCCAAGCATCACTGCAGAATTCAACTTTTAACCATTTGGTGAAAAAGTTATAGATGCTTCCAGTTGTCAGCCTAAGTGATAGAAAGTTTCAGTGCATGATTCACTGTACTTTAAGTTACTTTATATAATGTCCTTTTTACAGCAAATATGGGGTTTTTGGCCTGAAAAAGGCCAGGGATAGAGGAGGGAAAAAGTACCAGATCATCTAATTATGTCTTTGATAATTAGACTGATGAATTAACTTTCCCTAGGAGAATGCTCATTGCATTTAGCTTTGAATATGTGTTATTCCATTCAAAATTACTTCCATTTTTAGAAGGAGAAAGTGTAATAAATACAAAATCTAATAATACTTGTATTTCTGTGTGTTATAAATCAGTAAGTCCTCAAGGAAAATGCTATCTCTAACAGACCTGGTAATAAAATAAACAAAAAATAAAATAGCTGAAATTAAAACTCTGTAATTAATTCTATCCAACCCCTTTTCATACCAAGATTGCAGATTTTCATTCACATTTTGGATCTGAATTTTTTTTACATAGTAAACTGAAAAACATGTTTTACTCAGAACTTTGTAGGACTCCCTGAAAGCCAGTCCAAAAGAACATGAGGCTGATAGAAAACCCTGGCAATTTAATGTAAACTGTAGGCACTGTGTACGTAACCGTGGAGGTCTACAGCCCAGCCGTTTCAAACGTTCACTGTGATCATCCGGTAATTGGAGGTTTGATTGATCTGAACTACTGTGGGGTAACAGTACCTACAATAACCTACTAGTAAGTGAATATTGTGCTTGTGCCCTCTCTACTTGATAAACAGAGGGGCAACTAGAAAGCCTCATTCATTAATTTAAGCAAAGTACCACTCTCAGCATTGCTGTTCCTGGTTTAACCAAGCAGTTAGCTTTTGCACAATCACTCTTTGTTAGACTCTATACAGACTACTATTGTGGAGAAACACAGGGTGCTTTCTGGGCTATTTTTATTCTTTCTTTGGTGTCATTTGGGCACAAAAGGGTTATTCAGCCTGAAATTATGTTTGTTCTTTGTGTATGAAGAAGTCAGATTCTAAACTAGTAACTTCTCGTAATATCTAACAAATACTGTGAGGCAGAGAAGCCAGTCATGGGAGACTAAAGATTTCAATAAAAACGCAGCGCAGAATTCTCAATAGCACATCAGGTATAAGGGAGAGCAGAGAGAACTGCTTTCTGTAGTAGAGGAAATAATAATAATGATTAAGGTGACTGTTCTGCTAATAAATAATAAATAACAAGAGAGTTCACTGGTAATAATACTATTAAAGAGTAGAAAAGAGACACTCTCTCTCTGTAAAGTAAGGATTTTACACAATGTGAACAATTTAACACACCTCTGAAGACTTTGCTCCAGTTGATCAAAGAGAATTTTATGATCAAAGGTGCTTTTTAGAGATGTAAAGGAGTAGTGAGAAAATAACCTTTATTGAGTGAGCATAAACTCAATATGTAATTCATGACCTCTAACAGCATAAAATCCTATACTGTGGACAAAAATAAAATCAGTCTGTAGTACACACTAAGGGGAAAAAAGGTTTTTGTTTTTGTAGGGAGAAAATGAATGGGACAGCCTTGGGAGAGATGTACAACAAAATGTATTTGAAGAGACTGACAGAAGCTACAGGAAAAAAAGAAAAGAAGGGGTTGGGGTTTTGTCTTAGTTTTTTCCACAATTGGTGACCTTTCACAAATGGAGTGAGGAAAAGGCTGTATAAGGTGATCTGGTAAAAGCTCGGCTTCCCATTAACATGGGTTCTTAGAAACATACAAGAGAAAATAGCGCTGTTGGAATTTTAGAGAAATCTTCAAATAAACAAGCATTAACTGGCTTCTCGCTTGCGAAGGTTCAAAGTTTAGCTGAGGATTCATGGTGCAGCACTCTGTGAGGAAGTGGACTTTCCAAGCTCTATGATACAAAAAGCTCAAAATGACTGAAATAATAATTTCAAACAATATGTTTTAGGATTTCATTTTCACTGATTCTAAAACTAATCACTATTTACCAGGTGAAATAAATCTCAAATAACCTCCTGGTAAAACACACCTACAAACAAAAAAGTCATGGACCAGCTAGGATTTCTTTTGGAATACATAAGAATGTGTCCGTCTCCTTTATATAAACTAGTACTGATAACCAGGTACAGGTTACATTCATTTGTGTGATCCAGATCTAATTCTGAACACAGCAGACTAGATTTAAACCTGCTGTACATATTAAAAGAAGCTGTGTTAACCTATGAGTTGATGCCTTTAACAATGCACTGCTGAATTCCCTGATTCCTTTCTGGCATTTGTTACTTGTGCCATAGGATTATTCACACACACCATGTTATTGTCAGAGGGGTCCAACCCCGCTGTTTTCTGCTCCTACACACGTTCTGCTTCTGATGATACCTCCTGACACCCGGACTCTCGAGAGGTGGCAGGTGATTCTTTGAAGATACAGAGAGACACACTCACTCCTCCTGCAGCCCTTCCCCTGCTCCAATAATAGAACTAAATAAATAAACACGCAGAAAACCTTGCCCTCCTTCCCGTTGAAGCCACTTATTTAATATTTATTACGCGGCCAATAATATTCCATCATAGTTTCATCAGGCCTCTTCACATAATTTGTTTTTATTAACAAGGTATTGATGACATAACTCCAAGTCAGAACCAATATGAATCAAGAAAGCTATTTTCTCCGCTTACATACAGGCAGAACCTTTAGATATTCACAGTAGATTTAACTAACTTACGCTTACAAAGCCGCTCTGTGGAACATCATCTTAGTGTGAGAAACATTTCTCCATTAGTTAGCCCCCAGTAAATTTTGAGGAAAACTGATCCTGTTAAAAAAATTCAAAGGAAGAACTCATTAATTTAGAGTGGTTGCTGTTTGTAAATAGAAAAAGTATATATGATTTAATATTTTAGATTCAAGGCTGTTGTAATAATTAGTACAAAAATAATGTTTAAGAAAATGTGCTGGCTATCTTGACAGAAGGATTTGGGGGATTTCAGTGTTTTAATGATTTAGTATCTTACCAGCTAAAAGGTTAACATCACAAATTATCTAGCAAAGAAACAATGTATATTCTGATTTGTGGAGGGTCATTAAGTGCCAAAACTTCCATTGCAACTTCATGAATGAATAAATTACAGGGAGAGGTTTCAATCATGAAGAGAAAAATGGTCTTTCACCCCTAGCAGTGTGTGGAAAGACATAGTGCCCATTTCCTAGACAGGTAAACCAAAGGAAGAGAACAGGTGAAAGACTTCAGTCATTAGCAATGCCTGGGTGACAAGCCTAACACCTGTGGTGTATTATGAACTCAGATCTCACCTGTTTTCATTTAGTTAAAAAGTGTATATCTAAACAGCATGAAATTAGAAGTCAGTATGTTTTACATTTCTTTACGAAAAGGTGTGTTCATCTCTTTTCTCTTTTTCTTTTCCTTGTTTTTTATCTGTGGCTACATAAATCTCTAGCAGTCCATAAAAAAAATAAGCGGCAAATTGTTAATGAAATAGACAGTAGTTACTCTGTGCTAAAAAATGTTATTCTGAAGCAGTTATTATGAAATGTCTTAAAATCATCTCTATATTATAAAGGAATGGGATAATAAGAATGAGGTACAATAACTTGCAGTTAAGGTAAAGTTACCTGATGATATAAACAAAGTCAATTTTCATGTTTGTTCCTCGGTCTATTTAAACTTTTCTCATTATGTATGCTGAGTAAAAATAAGTGAATAAATAATCCTGGAAGAAGGAACTGTAATTTAGAACTCTCCAGCTCCAGGTGAGTGCTCTAGTCATCCTACTAGAGTGTCATGCTCATCATTGTACTCCCCCTCTTTCCAGCCCAATAATTTTTTCATTTTTTGTTTTATTTTGATACAACTTCAGTAAGAGGGAGAAGAATGCCTATGTACTTCTGTGGAGACCTAGGGTGGAAAATGCCTATAAGCCTGTTAAGTAAAGCTTATGGCTCAAAGGTGAGAGGAAAGACTGAGAGAGGTATTAGATCTTATTGGACTTTTAACCACTGGAATATCTTGTTGCCTAACCATTAAGATCCTGTACAAAAATTGGCCAGTGGCAGGTAGCACTGCAAGCTTCCTTGCAAAACAAAGCAGCTGCACTTTCGTTTTTGTGAGTAACTTTGTCAAGTTTGTGCATCGGGTGTGCTCTGGAGATAGCCTACTGTACCAGTCAGGAGAATCTGTTTTCCAATTTCAATCTGGAGAACCTAGGCCTTTAACGTGTTCTTCAGGCCATTTTAGTTCAGGCTGGGCAACAGTGAGTTTTTGAAACGCTGAATAGCTACTAACGAGGGGTTGTTCAAGTTTCCGTGACTAGCTTCTATTAGTCCTAGTCCTTCCATTTCCATCTAGACCAGGGTTATCCTTTCCAGAAACAGTCTGTAACTTATGTGTGATGCTGAATAGGAGTCCTGCTTTGGATTCTGCTTGCATCTTTTTTTGCTTAAAGCACAGGCAAGCAACAGCATCAGTAGAAAGTCATTGACTCACTTTCAACAGAGGCTGTTATATTCCAATGTAGAGAGAAACACCTTTGAGCAAGGAGAAGCTCTTCATGCTGCCAGTCATGAGTCTCAGCTGAGAGCACCAGGTTTCAAATGAATCTGGCACCTGCCTGTGTTCAAGTTTTTTCCCTGTTCCCCTGTCAACCTCTTTGACTCTCAGTGGAATGGTACTGAGAAGTGCTCGAACATCATATATTGGCCTTAGGTGAGAGGTGGCAAATGTCAGATTCTGCCTGGGGGCATTGCTCTTAATTGTCACTTCTCAGCCCAGGCCAATACTTCACTATATAAGTACCTCCAATTTGTTCAAATTCCAAGTGAAACAGGTTAGCTTAAGCTCGAGCTCCAAAACAAGTAGAAAAGGCACTTGACAGCTGGCATGAGTCACAGTGGTGATGTGGCAACTTAAAGCTTTGCTTCTTGCAGGCTTGTTCACAGACCATAAAGACCTGAGCTATAAGCTGCTTGGCTCCACTTCTAAGTGAGTGCCTTAATCTCTGGCAACATTACTGAGAAAGAAAAATGTGATCAGTTGGAACACTGACATGGAAGAACCATGCACATCAGGAGTGTAACTAAGGACCTTCCTTGCAAAATGCATTTCCTGAATGCCCTTCCATCCTATACATGTTAACAGGATATCAGTCCAAGAGCTCTGTTGATTGTCAGTTTTTCTTTAATATTTTGATTTTGTAAGCTCCAGAACTCTGTGTGTAAATGCCTGGTTTTTATCATGTGCTGAAATAAGTAAGTGTGCAGGGTTTACTTCACAGAACCCTATGGAGCAAGGTTTTGTTTCACTTGTGCCATTTACATCTTAGTTTTAGGATAACATAAAAGACCTGATTTCGCTACTGAATTTGACTCTGAATCTACTGAAAAAAGGAACTGGAACTGTAGCAGATTCTTGAAAGACAGTGGTAAGTGCACATGAAAATGGACTAGTTTGAAGTTTAAAGGAAAAAAGAAGCCTGCAAATTGATCAATGATAAGTATCTTTAATGGAAGCTGAGACAGAAAGGGTCAGCTGAGAAATCTAATAAAAAAGAAACTTGTGATTTGGTTCTCTCTCCTACTTCCTCAGTTTTTGCACTCTCCCCGCTCTACTAAATTTCATCTTAAAGGTGTAAATGATGCAAGTTTGCAGTAGGTCTGGTTTTGCTTCTATTTATATTGAAGTATATCTCATTGTATCAACTCCTTGTATTCTAAATGGAAATGTGTTTATAAAGCCATCTATCATCAAGCTGAATATTTGTATATATCCAAATCCTCTAAAGACTTACAGACTGGGATTCGTACCTATTTTTTTTATTCCAGAAGAATAAAATTTTAAGTATATGGTTGTAAATGAAAAGCAATGACTTTAATTAAACTTAAGGATTAGAAAGAGGGCTGAAGGTATTAAACAAATTTGAATGCATTACTGAAATGCCTGCTTGAATTTGGCTCAGTCCATGAGTTTGTTCTCAGATTCATTTTCATACTGTAACTGGCAATAGAAGATTTGGAATAGCAACAGTAATAGAGAAGCTGTATACAAAAAAACAATATGAAAACACCCAGCAGCCATTAGCCAATATGGTAGTTCAGAAGAGAAAGTCTACCTGCTTAAAATTAAAGATATGCAACTGTGACAGTGCTGGGAAGAACACATTTCCATTTAGCTCAAGGCTTAATATTAACATGCAAAGAAGCTGAGGGGTGTCTTTTCAATGCATAAGGATTTATGAAGTAGATGGAAATGACTCAGAAAGGGTCAAATCCTGCAAATGCTTCAGCTCAATAAAATTACAGGGGGAGTGAAATTACTCAAGGGCGTATTAGACGACTGAGCCCACTGAGTGGGTAGGCAAAGGATAGACAGGATTACAGTGGTTGTGGAAGTTTACCTCCCCACTGCCCCCAAAATGACTATAATTTTATTTTGATTCTGAGAAAGCAAGAGAGAAATCTAGCATTGTGTTAAGCATCAGCAGAGGAAGGATAAGGCTGGGTATTGACTGGTTAATTAATCCACAGCTTTGAGTTGAGCACCACTTCTGTGTTGGTAATACTAATTTTAATTGCACAGATATGGTTGATGTTTTATTTGTAACATTTCTTTTATAAAACTGTGACTTTTCCTTTCACTCCGAGGTGTCTAATTTCAAATGAGATAATTTTGTTATTTTGGTCAGACACAAGGATTCTTACTGGTGTGTTTTTTCTCTTTTCTTTTCTTTCCTTCTTCTCCCCCATAAGATGGAAGAGCTAAAAATGTTTTGGCCATTCAAAAAAAAGGAAAAAAAAAAAAAGGAAAGAAAAAAAAAAGGTATTTGTAAAAAGAAATACATATGTCTTACAGGATGATCTTATAACTAAGACAGGTCTTGGCCCCCTGATTCAACAGTGATTAGATACCACTATTTTAGTCTGACTTTACACGTAGTTTTGTTTACAGATACTTGTATAATAAACACTACCTGAAAATTCCTCCATTTTTGTTGAGATGATTGTGGATGTTACTGGACACTCTTTTGAGAGTTGCTCACATGTCTGTCTTATAACAGTTTAAAACCTACAACTTAGCGTATGTATATTTTTTTTCCTGATTGATTCAGCAGGGTATTAAACATGAAATTAACATGGAAATACCATACCCATGAAATTTCAAGTGAAGAAATAGCAAGATGCTTTTTCACCTCCCTTAGTTTACCAAGAGGATATGAAACCAGAATCCCTTCTCCTCTTAAAATTGAACTGAAGTTTGGAGGTTGCCCTTCTATACAGAAAAAAATCTTCCAATGTTCTTAAAATATTCTGATGATCTTGGATTTCTCCTTTTAGTCAATCCTTATTATTTTGAGGGGGAGAAAGGGGAGTAAAATAAAAGGTATCATTTGTTGTGTCATCAGAGCTAAATAAGTTAATCTTCTAGTGACCAGCATTTGATCAAATCTCTCTCTGAAAACTTTATTTTAGCTTATTTATGTATACTTGCATTTTGTCATCAAGACAGTTTTTACAATGTGTTCAAGATCTTTCTTGTAGTTATATTATTTGTGCAGCATTTTAGAAGAATGACAGCATTTATATTTGAAATAGGATGCTATTGTAAAAAAATGTATACTTTTATGTGTAAGTCATAAGACATACCAATACACTGTATATTTGCTACTATATTTGCCTTCTGCTAGTATAATGATTGGGTCATAAAGTAGCAACACAAAACCATTAGACTCCACCTGTTATCAAGGAAGCTCCGAACTTCAGTATTTTCAAACATTTAATTAACTGTTAGTATGATACTGGTTAAAACATTGAGCAGATACTTTGTTCTTCGTTTGGTTTCTTAAGAGAGGTTTTAAGCTGTACGAATCCCGGTAGCCAGGACAAAACAACTTTAAACCATATCTCTACCAAAGAGTATCCTACAAGGGAGGTAAAAACAACAAGAAGAAAAACAGAGTACAGACCATACAAAATGTAACTACTGTACTTAGATATAAATCACTGCAGTGGTGTTCAAATTGATTTCTCAGTGTGCTGGTCATTTGAAATTATTTTAGATTTACAAAAAATTTTCAATTTTCTTCACAAAACAGAATATTAAATTATGAAGTTAATTTGGATTGAACTAAATGTTTAATTGAATCTACTCACTGCACCCTGTCCCTTCCCAAATGTGTTCTAGTATTTTTTCAATTAACTACTTTTTTTTCTTCAATACAAGACATGATAAAGAAGTGAACGTGAATTACTGGATTTTTAATGTAAAGAATAATGGCACTAATTACAAAACGTAGTTTGAAAATGTTAGTTGAAACGTGCAAAATTGCATGGTTTTAATTGCTCCAAAAGATAAAATAATATGTTCCCCTAAAAAAAGTTTAACTTTGCTTGCCTTCCTCAGTTTTCCATTCCTTAGGAAGGGAATCGGAAGGAAAAAGATATGAAATTACTTAATTTGGGATCTGGGAAGAAAAGATGGTGTCATTAATGCATACTTTTTATTTTCTTTCACCTTTTAAACATTTAAGAAGGGAGTATAGGTAAGAGGCAGGGATAAAATTTTTAATACCTTACTTATAAATCATTGCTGAATAGGCCTCTTGTCAAGACTTTATTAGCTAATATTTCCATTTAGCTATCCACTGTAGGTAAGAGTCAATAAGAAGTTTTATATGTGTGTGTGTATAAATATATATATATATATATATATATATGAAAATACAACAGGAAGTGGAAAGGAGTGAGAAGATACCAGAAAACCTAAAAATGAAATGAAATATTCAAAAACTTACTGAGGGAGGGATGTCTGTGAAGGATATGAGGAGCCATTCTCCTGTCAGTGATGATCTGAAAGGCAATTTGGACAAACTCTTATGAGTCATGCTTCAACAGTGATAATGAAAATAAGATTTGTTACCATATTTTGACCAAATACTAATTCTACCCTACAAGAGGTGAAAATATTTGAATTAATCAGTCTGTTACCCATCAATAAATAGTTCAGCCTGAACACGAATTCCTCAGGTTTTTTTCAAGACAGTGGGAGAAGCAATGCCTGCACAATATTAGAGTAGAGGAAGAGACAACGAACTCCAGTGATACATTGCACCTAAAATTCTATTTTAGAACAATTTAAAAGGTAAGATTTCAAGCAATTGATAGAAAATCAAGGCATAAGATTTTCAAAAATGTAGATTCCCAATTGCATTAACTTTTTATCTGAAGATGCTAGTTCACTTGCCTCTTAAGCCCCTCTCTAGTAGGTGTCTGCCTCATTTTCATAGAAGGAATTTCTCAGGTTGTCACAAATTTGTAGGTTCACTTCATCAGTCAAAAATTATTAATTAATTCCCATAATCTTCTACAATCTGCTTGTATATGGATACTTTGTGGATAAAAGGGGTGGTACTCAAAATATTGTTTTGTCCTGATCTTGAAACATTTAACTGAGATTATTCTTAGTTGCTGTAGGTGGGAAACACCTGAGGTAGATGTGTGTTAGCTCCGGCGTAATGTTTTTTGCACACGTTTACTGAGATCAAAACTTTAGTATTTGTTCTTGCTGTGATTCTGTGCTCTTATAAATGTGCAAGTTAGTGCTGATGCTGCATTGATGGGGAAGAGACAATGCCTCTGTGCCATCCTCATTGTTCAACCTAGCAGTATCCTTCCAACAGTGTTACTGTATTAAGACGGACCTTTCAAAGCTTTCTCAACTGAGGGAAATACCATTTTTGTAAATAATAAAATAAGCTTAAACTTTATGAAAAAAATATGGGACTGACCTTTAAATGTTCCAAACACCAGTAGTTCTACAGCATTACAATTTATTTAACCTTTGAGAGAGTGTTCATTTAAGTCACTCCAGCTTTATTTTTTTTAACTGTAAGAAAATGAATTATGTCACAAAAGGTGCTTTTATTCTTATTGGGTAACAAATTTCATTGCATTTTATACTTTGTCATTCGTTTACAAGATGTGAATGAGTCATTTGGTATGCATGTCTCATAATGTTTCTTTGATTTAAAATACTATTTTTAAGACTATATTAACAATATTTTCTATGCATTTGTCCTTCTTCATGGCATTTCCCTTTAAGATTTCTGCTCTAACAGTGCAAGGCTTTGAGAGACCAAGAGACTGCTATTAGCTCAGTGCTTGCTTTATCTCTTTAATATAAGATTAACCATATATTTCAGTTGTAACAGTGCTGCATATCAAAACATTAAAGTAATAAACAGTAACAGTTGTAAGAATAGAGGACCTATGAGTCAATCTGCTGCCTCCTTTTTCTTCTAGAAAAGGATCTTTCTTAATCTCTGTTTCAAGAGCAGTGTTCAAAAGGTCTTATTTCGTGCACAGTATTGAGCTATTCTTTTGTGGTGTTTGAGAAAAGTTCTTCCTGAGAAGGCAAGTGGTGTTTATTTACTAGGAAGAAAGCTTTTGACCTGAGAAATGATTTGGGGAAGAGGGTAAAATGGTGCTTCTTTGCTGTGAATGTATCATCCTTGCCTTCTGAACAGGAGCACCTGGACTTTGTTGGTGAACAGCACAGTCATCCCTCTGGATATTTAGAAATAATACAGGGCTATTTTAATTGTTATATAGGCTTTAAAATGGTGAAAAAAGTGCTAGTTTTCATGAATGGAAGAACCAAATCAGGACCCACAGGATGGCGTTATAGGTATTGTGTCTGTGCACAATAATCTGCTTCAGAGTCCTCCAGAAGAGGGATTTAAAGCCTTCTTGGGAGCATCTAATTTGTAGAAAGCACATTTTCTGCATCTTCAGCAAGATTTTGAAACTGAGACAGACTGTTACCTTTCATATTAAAGACCATTGAGAGCCACATAAATTTGAGTCAGAGGCATTTAATAGTAAAAATTAGATACATCATGAAAGATGAGAAATCTCAAGGTAAATGTTGAAGTTCTCTTCTGTCATTTCACATGAGTGGTTGGCTCTGAAAGTCATGACATACAGAGCTGCTTGACTACCTGATCCTATCCCTCAGCTGTTTTATCAGTCTGTGTGGCTGGCCTATTGTTTGACAAGATCCATTGAAAACACTGGAGCATTTGAAGCCAGCTGGGTCAACAACTTCCGCATGTCTGTAAATCTATCTTTTCAGGAGCAGAAAAATGTATGTCTCCAAAACTATCCCTTGTCTTTTTTGTTTAGGCAATCACATAATTTCCTTTCAAATGCAGAACTCTCTATGAACAGCTTGCCACTTTAAATTCTGTTAATGTTACATGCTTTCTACAAGTGTATTCACCAGAATATACTGCTCACCAGACAGAAATATACTAAATGAGAAGTATATTATGACTTTATTTCGTTAATAATATACCTACACAATTATCTTTTGAGTATGTATAAGTAATATTTCTGACAAAAGAACATATTCTGCTAGGTACTTTCACTCCTACCAACTATATGTTTTCTTTCTAACTTCCCATTTTATTTGTTAATTTCTATTTTTACTATTAAAAGCAACAACCCCCCTCCCAATAAATAATCTCAGAACCCTACCTACAATGCAATTCTGATATGCCAAGTGAATTTATAATCATGGCACCATTAAAAAATATGTTACTTTTTTGCTTTGTTAAGAAAATTTGTGACAACGTGGTAACAAACATTACCTCCTTGTTATTCCTTAATAATTAACTAAATTTCTCATAATGTCCAAACATAAATTATATTCTTGGATGGATGATACAGCTGTTTTACAGTTTCATATAGAAATGTTTTGTAGTCTATATTTTATTAAAAGAGCATAGCTGAAGATCAGGAGGAAGCCTATCTGTGCTATGAAGAGTTGCTGTGTACTGCAAAATATGAAAGCCTGTGAAGGGAGGAGGGTATTGCTGTTTCCCTGGAAATCAAAAAAATAAAAGTGCTTAAGGAACTTTCTGGTTTCTCTTCCACAGGCACCAGTTGAAAGGTAGTGAATGATACAATGGTGCAGAAACCTGCATAAATGTGGATTGTGGTATTCCTGAAAGTCGCAAGAACTTACATGCAACAGACAGAAGATCCGATAGCTTCACCTCAGCTATCATAAAAAGGGCTCAAAGGCAACTTTCTGGAATTGGTTTGAAAGTGTCTTCTGCCCCATCCAAGTTCAATCAGGTAGGCCACTTCAGGACAACAGTAAGAGATGGACAGATTTCTGCAGTGCCTCTGCTTTACTTGTCCTCTGAGCTCCTCTACAGTCTGTGCTTCTACTTAGTGTAGGTACCTGTGCATAGCTAAATTTAATTGCCTGCATTACGGCTTTCTCTCTTAGCTTTCTAACATCTATAGTAAGAATTAACTCTCTCCAGTGCCAGGCTATATCTGTCTCTGCAAGGACAACTTTTTATTTAGGAAATACAGGTTGCATATATAAGAAGTATAAGAGATATATATGTTTCCTTTAGTTGACTTCTTAACCTTTTTGTTCCCTTTTTTAACTCACACAGTCATGGCTCACACCAAAATTATCAGTCTCTTCCTCTGTCCCAACCTATTGGTAGAATATCTTTCATTGTAAATTGTGCTTTCAAGGGTTAGTTAAGATAAAACTCTTTAATTCCTCAGAAGCAGCTGGACTGCTTCCACTGTTTCATCCCCTCTTCTGTAAACCACCTGCTGAGATGAGACAACAAACTGGTAAGCAGTACTTTGTGGATCACCTGTTCTATTTTCTTTTTTTCTGAACCTTGAGCAATAATACTCTGGGATTATCTCAAATTACTACAGGAAGCATGACTTCCTTCACTTTTGATACATGCTTCACCATCTTACAAATTCATGATTGAGTAAGCTTATAGAGCTTCCCCTTTCAATAACTGTGGTTTGTTTTTCTCCCTACGCTCAACTTTATGCAGCAGATGTAGCCTTTACAGGCTTTAAGAAATAAGTTGTTACTAGATCCTTTTTTAGTTCTGGAAAATGTTTTCACACCCACTTGGGTGGGTTAAATCTTTCCTATGTGGTCCTCTGCCATATGCCTCCAGGTAAGTTCATCTTACGTTTCCCAGCTGTGTTCATCTCTGCCAGATCTTTGGTAAGTACAGATCACTATTTTGATTTTGTCTAAACAGATCAGAAATGGCATCAGAGTGGTTGGGCTGTCCTAAAAAGATCGATTTGTCCGTCTCCTTGCTAAACTCGCTGTTGCTCTACTCTTTGGTCTGTCTTGTGCTTGGACGCCAAGTTTCTTATTGTGGGTCTTCTCCCAGGACACTAACTTTAAAACTGTCCCTAATATAATTGTTTGGGCTATCTAAGGATTTTTATTACTTCAGAAACCATTATTAGAGGAGTCTAAGTTAACCATCTCAGGACTGTGGTTAACTTGCCTTTTATTTAATAGCATGCCAAAGGATAAGAGAAGTCTCCAACTGCTTTAAGCATAAGTTACAAGTTGGTGCATAGTAACAAAGAAAGCTGAACTGTTTGGTGGGACAAATGTTTTTAAAAAAAAAAAAAAAAAAGAAAGGCCAGGAAGGAGTATGAGACAAGTAAAAAATAAAAACTGCTTAATGATTTTCTACTATGCTTGCTCATGATAGGTCTTCTCCTCCTCCTGGTTTATTTTCTACTCTCACCCTCTGCATGAAGGCTCCTTGCTTAGTTTGTGTCTTGTGTCCTGCCCCTTTCGCAGGTAGCTGGAAAAGCTGCACCAGCTCCACACGTTCAGTTGCAGCTGAAAGAGAGCAAAAGTTTTGCCTTTCCAGTAGGTTGTATGTAGTTCAAAGCTCACAGCCACTGAAACTTAAATAGATCGCCTTTTTAGTGCTGCATTTTAAAATACAAATAGAGTGTATAAAGGACAAATTGGAAATAAAGATGTAAAGAACTTATATCAGCCATCACAGCTCTCCCTGTAAAATTGTGCAGGAAAACATTGTGAGCTTAAAAATACAGAATTTGTGAAAGAGTTAGATTTTCCTCTGTTCGTATTGCTGGTGTAAAACTTAAGTTTTGAAAAAGGCTGCAGTCTCTTCCAATGTAATAGCTGTATCACTATGTTCAGGGGAGCTATGCCAGTTTGTCCAGCAAATAGTTCATCTCAGATGTTTAAGGAGAGGAGATGCTTGCTCTAGTGCAGCAGTGTGACTAAGAAAAAAGAGCTTTAAAGAGACTTTTTAACTTCTTAGAATTTCCAAGTTAAGAACAAGTTGCTAAATATTTGGGGGAGGGAATAACTTTTTTCTGCAAATGAGCGTATCAGTTAATAGAAGCAGTAAGAGATCTTCCCTAACACAATTAAAATTAGTTGGCTAATATAGAGAGAGATTTCCATCTGGCATGTTATTATTAGAAGAAAAACAACAACAATAAACAATTTCACTAGAATGATGTTTTCTTTCCTTCTTTGAATCTCAATACTAAATGTAATTAGGATCTCTGAGCTCCAATGACTAGTATAAATTTCTGTCTTCAGCTTTCCTTTGTGCAGACTAATGAAGTAAGTAAAATATTATCTTTCTTGTCTGCTAGAGAAGTATTCTAGACTTTAGCTTCATGTCAGGCATAAATCAACCCTCGAAGTACTTTATATCCTCTGAATATCCTGAGGAAAGAGAAATTCATCAAGAATAACACCATTAGTGAATGCCTGGAGGGCAGCCATCTTATTCTCCTAAACCAATGAATAAACTGCAAGTATACAATCAGAGTTTTAATTGATCAGTATTTGCATGGAAAAGGAAAACAAAGACTGTTGTCATGTTCTTTTTAAGGTTTGAAAAATATTCTGACTCCAAGCTTTTATTACCAAGATCTATCACATTTTTTGTATCCTGCTGTTTCTGACAAATATTTTGTTCCTAATTTCATGTGTTTGTTTATATACTCATCATATACTTAATAAAAATTTTAAAAAAGGAAAAAAAAGAGAGAGAAGTCCTTATGCAAAAGACAATGATTCATTTTAATCTCTTTCAGGATACAAAAATACATGATAGGGTTTAGGTTTTGGTATTTTGGGGGTGTATTTTTCAGTATTTCATGAGAAATACTTCTATAATCTGTAACTAAAATGACTTCAAGAAACTGATGAACAAGATACAATGATTTGTATACTTGCACCTGTTTGTACTTTCAGTTTCAGCATCAAGAGCTCTACTGTTGGGTGCCAGGCTCTGATCTGTGGATACTCTGGATAATATTTTAAAGGTAACTTTTACCTGAGATTCTGACTCCCATCAGCCTAAATATATATTTGTACTCAGATACATCTGTGTGTTTATGTGAGCTTTTGCTCATTCTGTGATTAAAAATTCAAGTACATACTATTTTTAGCATGAAAAGCTGCCACAACTTCGTGTTCAAGTTGGCATTGGAAAGTGTTCCAATACATTCATTACTGTTTTAATTAATCTATTTAAATATCCAGAAAATAATAAATTGGCTCATGTTTAGAATTATTTTTTTCTGTAACCTTTTAGAAAGAAATGTAAGGCTACAGTCAGATGAAATTCTTACAGTGTTATTCTACCTTCTACAAGGTACTTCCCTGATATTTGATCCACATTACTTGACTGAAAACATGTTGTTATTTACTTTTTGAAGAGATCTCAGACCTATTAATAATTCAGACTTATCTTGTAAAACACTAAGAAAAATGCTGGGTTTTTCTCTCTTTTGATTACAGGAATCACATGATTTTAAGGAACTTATTTTCAAACATTCTTTTGATAAAAATTATTATAACAACATACTCTAAGAGGATCAGAAATTCCATGTTGCAAGATTCAGATCTGCTTTAAAGTAATTTTAAAGCATGAGAACTGGTCAAAATTGAGGTATTTTTTCATATTTTTATTAGTACAGCTATGAAAACAAAAACCACAACTAAAATGAATTGAGAGAGAGGAATAAAACTGATCTATATGCCAACGAAATTGTGGGATAAAAAGTTACATATGGGTCCCATTTTCTGTTTTTAAATTCACATGACTGCTCAGTTAGGTAAAATGTCTGTTGCTTCCTTCCTCTGCATTCTTGACTGCTAAGACAACTCAGTACTCTCCACCTTAACACTTTTCTCTGGAAGTATTTATTTTACTTTTCTGTGTACCTTGGTCTTAAAGGTTAGTCTGACCACAAACAAGTCTCTCAAAAAGTGGTGCCTTGAGACTGCAGAACTGTATAGGGTCTATTATAGAGTACCTGAAGTGATCACTGTTTCCTGCTCCAGAAGAAAAGTTAGAGATTTATATATCATTTCCAGCTGTGTCTCTGGAAAAGTTTGTAAGTGATATGATGCAAACAAATTAGAAGTCCACATTTTAGAAATTATTATGAACTGACTTAATTAAAAATATCGTTTCAAAATGCATAATGGAGAAGAATGAGGGCATCTTCATATAGCACTTCCTAACTTCTGACTGTTCTACAGGGTGTGTTTGTCTTTTTAAAGAAAAGAAAATCAGATCTGTTCTGATGACATTTTTGCTCTCTTTGAAATGCCCATGAAGTATTGGCACTCTGCACTTTTATCCGCAACTGCTTGCAATAGTGGATGAAAATTCACCTAGCTCAGTATGTTTAGGCTTATCAGTGATGCCTGTTGGAAGAGAGACTCCTTATATTCCCCAGACTAATAAATTGGGATTTGCAGCAGTTCAGGGTTATCTGTTCCTAGTAAGATTAATCACGTTAGTCTTGGTCTCTATTCTTCATCAAATACAAGTCATGTACTTTAGCGCTGCCTCTTACTCTTTCTCCCAATTATATCTATACATGCTTTTTTCCCCGTATGTGTATTTTGCTATAAATACTTTAAAAAAACCATCCAAGGAGAGACACTTGGAGTTGGAGAGAACATAGAGGTTTAGTATAGGCAAATGATTTTACAATCATCTTTTGTTACATGGTCTCTCACTATTTTCCCTCTATTCCCTACATAGCCGGTGCAGATAATATTTAGAATGCTTTTCAATGCTTCTCAGAGATGTATCATTTAAATACATGTAAGCCACATCTGAATAATCATGATTCTTCTTGGTAGTTTCTGTATTTATTTTATGTCTTTTTGAGTGTACTTCAATTCAAATCAGGAATTTTGTGTGCTATATGAATTCAGCTGATACACATATTTGTTTTCTTTCTATGGTACTTAAAATTATTCATAGTTTAAAATTCACAATGGACTTGGGAAAGAGGATAGTCTCTGAAACCAGATGGATATACTGCTTTTTTAAGTAATTAAAATGAGCCTTTAGATATCTCTTCCATCTTTAAAATAAAACACAAAATACTTTGTTAGGTATTAGCTGAATAAAAATTTAAGTACTATCACAGGCACTTACTTGGGAAGTTTTTAAATGTATGTGGCAGTGGTAGGATCAAAATGAGAAACATTCTAAGTACTGTATAATTATTTCTTTCTTCTTCTGAGGCTAATGTACTTTCAGAAACACATCACTGATGTTCTTCCCCTGATCTATGGGACATCCAGCAATCAAGCTTCAAGGAGGAATGGGATTTTAATGGATACTCTTTCCCACCAAATGACATCTAAATACAGTATTTCTTTCTTTAATTTTAATATGTTCTTACTCTGTCTATAATTATGCTGTTCAATCCTTCGGTTTCACTGTGAAAACTGGAAAGCTGTAATAGGCAAGATTCTTGGTGATTAAGTAATTTGGAGGAGGAAATTCAAAGACCTCACAAGATCAAAGTGATAATGGTCAAAGCAGGTGAAACCTGCATTTGTAGCCTAGCTAAGCTCCTGCTTTGTAAAAACTGATTTTGTTGTTTTTGTGAATGCAATTTCCTTTGGCAATGAAAAATTACAGTATCTTGTCAGAGGGAGAGGTTTATAATATTTTGTTCTTTTTTCCATTCATTTAGGACCATTACTTAAAACTTTAATTTGCATATGGTAATATTTGAAAAATAGTGTGGTGACTTTTTGTTGCCCTTAATATTACTGAAAAGTTCATTTATACTTTTCAGGCAAACATATGCCATGGAACCTTTTAAATAAATTGGTTAAAAATTGCACTGCATTGATTATTCAACCTTACTTACCCGAGACATGATTATACAAAATAGGGTAATCTGTTCCCTGGCTGCAATTTAGCTAATAAAGTATCTAATAGGAGTTGCCATGGTAATCAAAGTTAGAAACGTGCTTTTTCAGACATGAATTCAGAAAGTAGAGGACTCCTAATCTTGTGATTTTTCTGCAGCAGAGGTCTGCTTCCAATGATTTTAGAAACTTGTCAGAAAAAAAACAGTGTGATTCTTAAAAGCTTCACATTTAATGTGTTCTGTCCAGAAGTACTTCTCAATTTCATGGTAATTACTATTGCCCCTATTTTAAGCTCCTCTTCTTCTATGTTGCAGTTATCCTGAGTTGCAATATTTTGCTTGGCATAGAGGAACTAAAAAAAGTCATAGGACTAAATCAATACATTATGAAGACAGCTGAAATTATGGCACTGTAGTTCTTACTCCCTTGCTTGGAATGAGGAACATTGAATTGAGGAATCCCAGTTTTTTACTTAGTATGAAGTGCAGGATCTATAGAAACATCTATCTGGGTGGTGCTTTAGGTACAAATATTTTCATCTGCTTTCAAGTTTAGCTTGTAAATAGCAAGGACAGCAATATCTGTGTCTCACTCAAGGTTGCAGGGAGATACCTCAACTTGTTGGAAATCCCCAGTGACAATATCTCTTCTGAAGATACCATAGTCCCTATTTTTATTAAATCTAACCTACAGTTAATATGATAACATGCAATAATATTGAAAAAATATAGACCTAACTGAACTATATTTCAGCAACAGAGAGCTCAGAAGATTTGCAGTGGAAAAGTAAATGTCAGGCAAGAAGTTCAGACTTTTTGTTTAGAAGAGAAAAATGAAGTTTAGGAAACATCACCTAAGAAAAACATGATTACAAGACCAGTGAATTGAAAGCATGCATGTAATTCTGTTTGGATAGATACTGTTTAGTGAGTTCATTAAATGTGACGAAAAAGATGATTATTTTCAGTTAGAGAGAGGCTGTGGTGCTTTGTGGACAAATGAGCTGTGGCAAAGCCCACACTGTAGAGTTGTTCTGAATCTAGGACAAGGATACTTTCTGAAAGAAAAAAAAAACAAAACAAAAAAACACCAACCCCCCCCCCCCCCCCCCCAACATGCCAACAAATGGAAACAGTCACATAGAAAACAAAGAACAAATTAGCCAGATGTAACAGTTTTAGATACCATGCCACTATAACAAACTATTTTGAGACTCAGGGTTTCTAGAAACATATAACACTGAAGGGATGTTATCCACTATTTCGAAAGGTAAAGAATGACTCTTCAACATTGTAAACATTTTAAAAATATCTAGAGATTCATATAAACCTGATAATCATATTCCACAAGAATAGATAAGAATTATTTACAGTAGTTGCTCAAATGACCAATATTCATGCATTACATAATGCATATAATAATATTTCAAATTCTTTTGTGCAAATGTTTCTGGGGAACATAAGAGACAATTACCAATAATCAATTTTACATTGGGAAAAGAATATCAGTATGTGAATGAACGATTGATGTTAATTATTTTTTAATCTTTCTCTAAAAAAAAAAAGCTCTGCTTCTTGCTCTGCTTCGGAAATATTTTAATTTAGATATCCAATCTCAGCACACACAGCAGTAATAAAGAGTGAATAGGAAAGGGAACAATTCATCAAGAACTCACTGGCTGAAATTTGTTTGCCTACATGATTTAAGCAAATATTAATAAAATTCAAAATCTGTTCACATCTGGTCTTGGGCAGAAAATTGGACCAAATTCATCAGACTGTGTTTGTAAGTAGTAATTTGTCCAACTCTAATTAAAAATCCACTAAAGTAATGATCACAGAGTAGTGTTGTATTGGAATTAAATAGAAAATAATAATGTAAAACATAAATTGTGAGCATCTCTTCTCCCATTTTGCTATACCAATGAACTGAATGGTATTTAAAATGAAAAGATTAAGATTGTTCTTCGATTTGTAGGATTTCTTTAAATGAAGAAGTGATAAATGCTTCCTTTATAGTTAACTTTAAAGAGAGATTAGGATTGAAGGACTCAAAATTCCAGGCCAGATTCCACTGAAATAGCAAGAACTACATTTAAACACTGTATGTGGCATACAGTGTAATAATGATTTAAAGATCAAATACCCTACTTGGTAATGTATCACTTTGAGGCATCCAGGTTTTGATCAATTTAAAGCATTTGCTATTTAGAATGTACAGAATTATTTAAAAACTGATTCCCTTTTTCTTCAGCTTAATATACAGGTATGTTTATACTAGTAAATGAGACATATCTTGAAGAGCTCTTGGGAACTGAGGCCACCTGACACAGGCAATCTCTCATTTATGGGAGGTACGTGAAGTTTCTTAGCCACCAAACCAGAGTGGCTGCATTCAAAGTGCATGTTAAGCATGATCCCTCGAACATTTTGGCTAACATCAGATCTGTGAATTGTTGGGGAGATCACTAATTGGCAAGAGCCATAAGAGTACTGGAAAAGCTCTTAAAGTTTATTAATTTGGATGGTTACATTCCAGTTGGTTGGTTTAATTCACTAACATAGGTAAAATCTGCCAGGTTTTATTTTAACTTATTCTGTGGTAACTTGTTTGCAGGCTTTCTAATTTAGGAATTCAAAATAGTGAGTAATGCCTAATACTTCTTGCAAAACATACAAACTTAAAGCTCACATGTAAATAAAGGTATATACTCTATAAAACTTATTCCATTTGTTCCTCCCTCTTCAATGACTTATAGCAATACATTCTTTTACAAGAGAAATTTTGGTAATTTAGTTTTATGATTTATCTTCATATAGTAAAAATATATGAAATTAGTGAATTTCTTTAAAACAAGATTTTTTTAAAGAGTAACTCAATTTTGCAGTCTGTTAAGAGTGAATATACTAGCATTTTTTTCTTCAAATTTAACGCTGAGATTATATTAAAAGGCTCTCTACAGCAATCTGCATAACCTAGAAAATTAGTTCAAGCCACTAATTGATTCAATGAACTTTTACTTCATCCTTTACTTATGCTTAAACCAGCTAAGAAATATTTGACTTATACTTTTGTCAGGCATAAGTACTTAAGTGTTGACCTTACATACTTAGTACATAACTAAAAGTGCTATGCTTTTAAAATGTCAAAAAATTTAAATATCTTCCAAAAAGTTAAGTCTGTTTGATAGAAGATGAAGGAAATTTAAAATAGGCTAAAGCTTACAGCATTTAGAGTCATGTTAATCGTGAATAAAATGAATGGCAATATACTTAGAAGTAAACTATATTCAAAAAAGCTTATGGTACAACTTACATTTGTGTGCAGTTAAATAAATATCCAGGGTATAGTTCTTGGATAGGGGCTGGGTGGAAGGTTGTGCATTGTAAGCCAGGTTCGATTTTCAGCAGTGGGAAGGAAAAAGATATTTCTGTCTGTTGTGTGTGTTTGTTTGTTTGTATTTATTTCAGGCCAAATCCTCAAGTCCCTAACTAGTCTTTGCTGCTACAAAACTCACATTATCAGGAGTATTTCTCTTGATTAAAGAATGAGTCAAGTAAATTTGCCCCACTGTTCTAATTAGTAAATGTGTCACTTGCTGCAAGGATATCCCAATAGTACCATTACACAACACTCTGATTAGACTCATACATAGCACGTAGCAGGGAAACCACAGACTGTGGCGATGAAAGTATGGGATTTAAAAATTGTAACTATGCCTCAGGATACCTAAGCATTTAAGGCTTTATAAAGCCTTCAAGTTAATTTGACTTGAAATGTCAAGAAAAAGGAAAGGTCTGCCATACGTGTAAACACATACAACCTATAGATGTAGGACAGTCTTCTTCCACAATTTTGACAAGAACTTAAGCAGGCAAAGCAGAGACAAGTATCGGCACTAGTGGGTAACCAAAACTCACTAAGCTGGCGAGGTGAGGTATGTGAGAGAGGAAGATATGAGCAGACTGGCATGCATACTGAAATACCATGGGATTTGAGCAGAAGGAAACTGTTTAAGAAGATACTAATATCAGTTTTTGTAATAAAGTTCTCCAGCATCCCTGCTTGCTTTGAACACATTATTTTAGGTGTGATAATTTTTAGAGATACTTCCAGATGCTGAACAGCTCCTGTAACTTTCTTAGTATCTTCTATTTTTACTAAGCCAATAAGGTTGAAAGATGTTTAGCAATTTCTATCCCTTCATAGGATTAAGCCAATTAAAAACATTGCTCAAGGTACATTTTGCTGCTTTTCCCTAGCACAAAGCCTTTTTAAAGATAGAAACTGATTGTGGCGTCAGTCTTGTAGCAGTGTAAGGGACCACCATCAGTTGAAGGGAACTCAATCTAGTCCATATATTTGCACACTAAGCAAGAAATATGTAGGGAGTGCTCTGGCAGTTTCAAACTGCTGTAACAGTCTGTCCAGGCTTTACAAAAAATCTCTCAAGAGGACAGAAGAGCAGGGGAACTTTAAAAATGTCTTGATGCAGATGGATGTGTTTTGTTTTCCCTGAAAATTAATCTGCTATAGCTGAATATCTCACTCCAAGCTTCCTGCCCCATTGAGCTGACAGTCCTGACTTTGTGATGGCCACTCCTTCACTGCTCTGAACATCCTGAGTTACCTAGCTAAATCTGCTGAGAATTAAAAATTAGGCACTAGAAATTAGATGGAAGTTTTAAGGGGTTTTGAAGAGGTAAAAGAGAAACGGGGGTGTTCCAGAAGATGAAGACCTGAAGGATACCTGGATTGATTTCAAGTGTTAACAATTTGTAAAAACTGTATATCAATTACTATGTTGTTGCCAGAGCTTAGATTTTGGCTAGGATAAATGAGATAAGATCAGGTACTAATTCATTCATTCAGGTACTAACTTAATTCTAAGGAAGTTTTTGTTGGTATAAGTGCATTTAAAGGTATAATTGTTCATAATATAGGGCAATATAACTTTGGTAATATTAACAAAATCAAGCACAGAAGCAGGACGAAAAATAGTAAATGAGGGAAATTTCCCTGTATCTATTTTCAGACATGTCCACCCTCCCACCCAAATGTTTCTAAATAGTATCTATTATTTCAAGTCAGGACAATAATACTTATCAAATATAGAACAGTTTGCTTTACTTCTGTTTCCTTGCATTATCTCTGCTTACAGACTTTATAACCCAGTCACATCCAAATATCTCAGTTTTACAATCTGTCCAAAATATAAAACTTTCTGATGCACCTGTTCTTCCATCTATTATGCATTATAAATTGTCTCTCTTACTCTATCATTTATTTTATTTTGGAAGCTTACCCACTGCTCAAAAGCTGTTTCTACAAAGTTATAGCAATGAAAGAAATATTGAATAAAGGCTGTACTACAATTGTAAACATTTTAAACGAATATTTCATCTAAAATCAAATGTACAGTTCTTATTGCATTTCGTTGCTGCACAGATTGCAAGACTCATGTTCTTTCCCAGCATAACATCAATAAGCTATTTTCTCCAGCAGCTGCTCACAAGTTTGGTTTGTTGTGACTATTAACCATAGAAAAGCTACTTCAGTATTGGATCTCACTGATGAAAAGACTCAAAGCATCTTGATTTATTGCAGTTATTGTTGGTTTATTTTCTGGTTAAAGATATTTATATTAATATCAAGTTCTTTGCCAATCTCTAATACCTATAATTCAAACAAGCCTTGCAAACATTCTATATTAATTTTCATAATCAGCTCTGTAATTTCTGTCATGATTCTGCTTAGTTTTGGAGGTTTTTCATAAAAAGATTGACGAAGGAAATATTTTTCCTATTGTGACCTTTTTACTAGAGTCATAACTATATGCATATACATCTATGTGTAAATGTACTTGTATATACATATGTATATATATGTATTCCATTCAATACTTACTTGAAAGGTAAATCTTTTCCCATTTTCTGTGAAAAGGACAGAAGTGGGAAATTCCCAAACAGTAAAATCATTGGTAGCATAGTGTTGACTGTAAAAGTATGTCAAGCCTGAGACATTATCCTTGGCTTGCGAAAATTTAATGTGAGCCTCTCATACAAGGGAAATAATCTGGTAATCAAGCTATTTATTGTTGCTCAGTTGTTCTCTAGTTTTGATTTAGAATTCTACCTAGGACTAAGAAAGGTCCTGTAATGAAAATTTTCTGGCTAAACTCAAATGTCTTAGGAGAGGTCTGAGAAAACTTTTTCCCACTAAATGTCAGTGTTGAAAAAAGTGCCCACTGACATAATAATCTACGTAGTATAAGGCTATGTCCAGGACAGAATCACCCATACATAGGTTGTTCTCTGTTCTATGAAGGGTCACTTGCAGACACAACAAAAGTAGTCTTGGAAGTTGAAGCTTTTAATAGTGCAGGGAAGGTTACTGTGAAGTGCTGAGAAACACCTCAGAGTTTATTAATTTCTGCCAGGTTCAATTGCTTTGAACATAGTGTGGCTCAAATGTTCCTTTTGTGTGAAAAATTTTAGCTAAAAACCCAGTATTATTGTTCAGGGTGAGTAATAGTAGCAAATACTGACTCTTAGGTAGAACACTTCCCATGCTGTTTGTTTCATCCATATCCTTGTTGAAAGCTTTGCTTGCTAAACATTTATTTGTTTTTTTCCTTCCGGAAGTACTCTAACCAGTCCAAAGGCTGAAATACTCTTTTCCCAGACAGAAGAATCTTTCCATTGACCAGAGCTTTCATTTTTAATAGCACACTCCTTATGACAACACTAACTCCAAATTAATTCCAAATGTTAATAGCTCCCCTTTGCTTCCTTTTCTTTTTAGTGCACAGGTGTATAAACCTTAATATTTTTTTTTTCCAAGCCCACCAACCAAAGCAGCACTGAGGATGTAACACACTTGCATTGACTGAAATAGAAGAAAAAGTTAAATTCTTGCAGAGTCCCTGTATTATTGCAGTTTCCTACTAATTAAATAGTTCTTTATGCCAACTCTAAAACCACCAAAAAAAATCACTTTTGAGTGTGACATGATTAAGTTCATAATCGCAGGCAGCAAAGAGCAAGAAATGTCCTGCTGACAGATAAATTTCCTTCTATATTCTTAAGTTTTGTTGTTTTCAGCAGTCATTTCATGGGAAGTGTACAGATAAGTAGAGGTGTTAGGTAGAAGTAGTTACAGACTGAATGAAGTTACGTTTTGAATACTATGTTTTAAGAAAGTCAGTTTGTCTGCGGGTTTGTCGAAAAATGAACAATTTCTGACAATACATTTGGAAACTGGATCTACTGAAATATAAATACATTTGCATTTGTGAATGTATGAGAGAAGTCTAGACTTCCACTTTATGGAAGTGTCAGTGAGTTGTCATCAGCTCATTGCTGAGAACCTCCTGAACCAGGAGTTACTGCAATGATCAAAAGCCATTTTAGAATCTTTCCAGCTAATAGGATTATTTTGCTTATAAACTAATACAATACTTTATGCACTTTTATTATCACAACTCATATATACAAATTAATTTTCTGACTTTAAATAACACCTTTTCCCCCCATACTACAAATGCAGTTTTATAGATCAGAACAGATGGTGGTTTAGAGTGAAGATGTACTAAACTACTATGAAGGTATAGTTACTGAGTTACTGTGGGGTGACAGATGTTAGTAAGAGCTTATGAGTCTGGGGTTTTTTTATTTTCTTTATTGTAGCTTTATAGTGCATTTCAAGCAGTTTGAAGCAAGATAATCCTATTTTTCCTTCAGAAAGTTCTAGTTTGGGTGTTGAATTTTTGCTTCATAGAGATTCTTGGATGTTCCTAAATTTTCAACCACTCTATTATTTAAATTTGCCTTTTCTAACAAGTATTTGAGTACAGAAATAAAATCTAATAATATATAGCTCTATTTTTATTCCTACAGAAAAGAAAGGCTATGTCTAAAGGCAACAGTCAGAAGGGTTCCAAAGATAAGAAAAGTGTGAGACAATGGAAATCTGTACCATGCTCAACAGACTCAGAGTCTGACAGAGCATATGGGAAAGTGAATCCTTAACTGACAAATCTTTACTGAGAATGAACCTGTTAACCAGAGCAATTTAAATCCAGGCAGTGTTAGCTGGAGTGCTCCAACTGACCTCAACCTTTTCTCGATAGCAGAGGGAAGCTTTTAAGGGTTTTCCACAACTGAGCTGAACTGAACCCATAAATGCACAGGAAAATGACGCATTTCTTGCAGGTTATTTTTGCCTCAATCTCATTATGCCTACTCAACAGCCAGCTGTTGCCTCAGAATAGACTAAACTGGGAACTCTATGCAGAAAAGTTTGAAAGATGCAAGCAAGCTAGTTGTAAGAATGGATTATAGTGGAGATTTTTGGATACTGTTTTGTTTTGGTTTTTGTTTTCTCAGTGCAGTTTCGTATTTTCCACTCTAATCTAGGATCACTAGATCCCTCTGATCTAGATGCCAAAATGGCATTGCCAACTGAGACTCTCTTGAGAGAATTTCTCAGGCAAGGAAGTGGACTAAGTCTCAAGCACTGTGTTCTCTGCAGTTTTCGATTCAGGCAAGCTCTGAGAATTGCAGATAGCAGCTGAATGAGCATCCACTTTAAAGAGAAAGGTATGAACGTATGAAGTGGGAAAGGATTTCCTGACTATGAGATTTGCCCTTTGAAATTGAGGATGGGTTTCTAAGGAAAGCAAAACAACAGAACTGTCTCAGAATCAGCAGGATCATGGACTGTAAATGTGAAGCAGAGATTGAAGATGGTCTATACAGGCTTGATAGGATTTGATGGACTGAAGAGGAGGTTCAGGTAATTTTGTGGGACTGAAAGCAGCAAACACATTCAAATTTATAAGTAAAGTGACTTAGCGTGGCAAGATAGTAAATTTTTATAATATAAAGAATAGTCTTATAGAGAACAAAACCAACAACATTCACAAAAATATGTGTATGGAGTGAAGGGATGAGAGGCAATATTACCAGACAAAATGAGGGATAATTTTTAAAGAACCTCCAATGGGAGAACTGAGAATGGACAGCCTTTAAACATTTTAAGTCAAGGTAGTTTGTCTTCTTTGTGGACAGTTCACAAGTATTTCTTGTACTCAGAGTCATAGGGAACATCTCTGTAATGCTGTCATTTTACATGGTAATTTTGACTATAAAAGGCAAAACTTGAATGCAAACACAGTTTTAGGATTAAACACTAGAGCAGTAAAATTGTATTTTGCTCCTATGTCATTTGTAAGGCGACACTGACCAGGCTACTGGTATTATTGATATTGCTATTTGTAGCACTCATAAGCTTAGAAACAAATTTGTGTATCTACCTTTCCTGAGGGAGACTGCAGTTTTGTTTTTGGCAAAGAATCAATGAAGGACGGCAAGAGTAATTGTGAAGTTTTAGGCAAAACTTGAGCAGTCGAGGTAAGTATCTAGTAAGTATTTTCTTTCAAAATTATTATACAGCCTACAGAACCGGAACTCTGTCTACAGCGCAGATTTGCAATTGCATTCTTCATTAGCGTTTTGCAAAAGTACATCTTTGGTGGTATGCTTAATGGACAGATTGTGATTCTAACAGTGTTCTTGCTAAAAACTCATTAAGTGCCAGTAAATATGAGGGGAATGAAAGAAAGCAGAAAGATTAAAGGGGCAGTGATGATCCAATAGAGGAAAGACGTATTTTCATTCACTGTGTAAACAGAATTGCAATTGCCATTTTGGCGCTTATGTATCAATGGCAAATAACTTGTCTGCAAGGAGAGCATTTTATATCTGTATACTGTAACTTCGTGGGCATGCAAGCAGTGGGTAACATGCAGCAAGTATTAAATGGATAAATATGCATAAAGATTGTATTTGGCTGGGCAAGATACAGAAGCCTGGCAGAGGGGATCTTGGTGACACAACACAGCAAGCTCTGTGCGTCTTGTTGGATTAAAGACTAGATTTGTGTCTTAGCCAATATAATGTCATGTTGAGTTATGTAAATCCCATCACAGAAATGCAAACACAATGCAGCAGCAGCATTCTTTGGCATGGGCTCTTCAGCTATTTTCCTGAAACCAATTTGATGTCTTGCTACAGATTGTTTTTCCCTTGCGGCACAACCATGCTGTTAGTTGAATTCAGTTCTTTTTTGCTGAATTATTATGATGTAAACCCCATAGTTTAATAACTGCAATGTTTATTTTTCTTAAGTGCAATTCCTTAGGACAACTAGAATGTTGATATCATAGTAAATAATGAAAATTATATTATGCAGCTGAGGAGGCAAGTAACATTCTTATTCAGCTAAGAAATATTTAATGTTTAAGGCAAAAATCCTGATAGTAGGACACAAGCATTCATGTAATCAGACAGATTTTTCTAATGTGGCTTGCAGACACTGAATATACTGAAGACTAGCATTAACCAGTCACTGAGCTCAGTAATACCATTCCTCAGACAATCGAAGATCATCTTATTTGCAGGCTGGGACTGGTTCAGGGTGCACAGAGAAGGAAAAGCAGTGCATGGGCTTATTTCACCTCTTTCCATAAGTGGATAGCAAAAGGACAGAGCCAGCCAGATGATGGAAAAAGACATGCCAGTCCTCGTCTCTGTCCAAAGCAACAAAAGAGAAAATGTTCCAGCGGGGAAAAAGGGGTTGAGGAGCAGAATAAGACAGCAGTTCAGAATAACTGCGGGTGAGCGGAAACCTCTTCTCTGATGAGGTGTGCTATGACTGTCAATTTCTCCTTTGCTTAAGGCACCTTAATTATGGTTCTAATCTCGCCCTAAGTGTTAGAGCAGTAATACTAAGGATCCAGCCCTACTACCCTAGCATTTTATAACAAACTCTAAAATCATTTTAGGGATGAAAGTTCAGACTTTGAGCACAGCTTTTGGATGCCAGCTTAAATGATGCCCTCAAACTAAAATGCCTACAGGTGTCTTCATTTCACTTTGTAATATGTTAATATTAAGCCTAATGTAGCTAACATAGTAGGGAATTTTCTTTTAGGTCAGCTTTTTAGGGCCTGCATTGTACATGATAGGTATTTTGAACATCATGAAAAAGGATTTTTTGAAAATGTCAACTTTAAGCTGTGCAGTACATCCAAAAAAGATTAAGAGAACATCAAGATTATAGCATAATGTTCTTAAATTACATATACTGGAGTTTATTTTCCTTTATAATGTCTTTTATGACAAATGTGAAGTCATTTATCGGTGTAAAACTATGAGCTTAGCAGCATTTAGTTTGCTAGCATTCTTTGATTTTATAGATCTACTTACATTTACCTCCATGTTCAGGAATATTGAATAGCTATGTGGCATTTATAACTTCTCCTTCCAAAGCCACTTGCACTTTATAATGAAATAAAAATTAAAATGTTATGTTGGGAAAGCCAGTATTCCCTTTAAAAGGGAGTAAGTGTTTTCCAATGGCACAATAATTCTCATGCCTTAAATCTTCCTTTTCAGAATATTTTGGTTTAGTAGGTTGGTTTGACGCTAATCATATGTAACAGTTGTTTGCAAATGTGCAGCAACACTGTCTGTTGAGATCTGTAAAAGCACTAATAGCTTCCGGAACTGTTTGCTGCAGGAACAGTAGGTTGATTGCAACTGTTGGCAGTGATGAAAATGGGCATCAAGCTGAGACAGTCCAAGTTTGTCCTGATGTTGAAGGATTATCCACCTACACAATAGAGAGCTAATTGGAATACTGGATCAATGATTCAGCTTTGAAGTCACTGGTTCAGGCCACAGGTGAGACGATTTGTCTTGCCTGTAGATACTAGTTCACACGAACCCTACATAATTTAATGACCCACTACAAAATAATAATTTAGTCCCAATGCATCCCTACGTCAAGAGAGGGCTCATTATTACTTTATCAAAGGAAGGTGTATTAACATTATTTAGGAATTGACCAGAGCTTTATAAAAGCTCATTTGCACTCCCATACTATGACAAACAGTAGATATTTCTGTACACTTTACAACTTTAAAGACAATGTGCACAGTAGCATTTTCTCATGTGCTTCTCAGCCACATGAGAAGGGGATCGCATTCAAATGAAAACTGCCACATGGATCTGAGAGTAGATTTTGCCCTTAGCTATAATAGTTGCAAAATACATGGTATTGCCTAGCTTATGCCAACATTTCATTTAAAATATGTACCTCCATTACTAATGTTAAACATAAATGACAACCAAACTGAATTTTCATTATTTTCATATATTTTTGAAGTTTGTATTAAGTTTAAAATCATCTGTGTGTAAAATATTGTAATTAAGTCTAAAAATATAATAGTAGATGCATTAATTTTCAAGAGAACTATGTCCTAAAGCAAGGAAAGCAAAACCAGGAAAAACTCAAAATCCCTGTGTTTCAACTCCCATGTAAGTACAGTAAACTTTAAATATGTATCTATCAGTCAAAAGGAAAAATCAAATTCAGAGAGATAATAGGCATTGTCCAGCAGGCCTAAAGAGTAAGGCACTCTCTGTGAAGTACCTGATTCACATACATATGGGAAGAAATGTAGCTACCTCTAGATGGGATCCAGAACTACTGAGGGAAACTATTGAATGCACGCTCTTGGCATGATTGTTCATGACAAGAGCCAGCCAGCAGATGTCACTGAGGTCAGTGCAGTACTTTACTGTAAGGAGCTTTAAGTACATGGATTCAGATACCCTGGAGCCTGACCAAGAAAGTAGGCAGCCTTTCTTTTGTGGACACAGCTGGTCCTTATCTTCAGAAAATATCAATATTCTGTTGCGTTAACATTCCCCTTTGGTAAAAGGTCTTAACGCTTTTTGGAAAGGAAGATGAAGTTGTGGCTTCAATTACATCCTCCTACATGTCAAACCTGAGGGTGTCCAAACCACTTTTCCTTTCAGTGTCTGAAACTGAAAAAAATCAAATTAATTAATTTTTTAAGGAATCGACTCTATCAGGTATGTTCTGAGAATTGCTACTCAAAACCCCAGGAGACAAAGGAGACAAATCCTTAGCTCCTTGATCTTTACTGGGAAAAACACAATATAGAAGCTGAGCTGATGCTGAAAAAAGAGAGTAATGCCTGAATATTTGCAGAAACAAAACTGTAGGTGTTCAATAGACTTAAACGAGTTTTCAGGTACTCTGAAGTGTACCATCCGCATTAGGTAGAACCTACGGGATTGCCAGTATTAAAATTCAGATATAGATGACAAAATGAAGTCCTACTTTAGAAGTTTGAATCTTCTGTTTGATTTTAGTTGCATATTTGCTCCTTTTTGTGGATCTCTAACATAGTAATAGAGAGAAATACAATAACAGAAATTGAGACCGGGATTCTGAATTACAAAATTTGACAGGATGAGTTCATGTAAGTTATCACAGAAAGAAAATTGATTTTTTTCCTTGTTGTTTTAATTTACTTAGTTTTGTAATGACAGTTAGGAAAGTTAGGAAAATCCACGGGAAAAAAGTCATGAAGGAATCTCTTTTGCCTATTTTGTTAGAAATTGGGTATGTCCTTAGGATCTTTTTATGGAAATCCATCAAATTTTTATTTGGCTTCTCAACAAGAAAAATATCAAAAATGTAAAAAAAAAAAAAAGAAAATAATTATATTTTGTAAAGATAAGCAAAGATTTATTTTCATAGTACCAGTTTAGCTTATATTATTTAAAAATTAAAATAGCCATAACACAAATGCAGAAAAAAATAACAGTATTCAAGGACAGAAAAAGTAAAGATTGTCAATGTCATGAGCTTCACACTTTTATGAAATATCACTGTTGGTTTTGGGTCATAAGAATGATAGCTTCACTTGCAAAAGAGCAATGAATCATATGTAGAAGGCTTGGGGAAAAAAATGAGCTTTCATCTACACATTACTTTATTATTAACCAGAAAAGTTATTGCCTTATCTTGGAAACCTCCACTCCATCTGGAAGCTGCTCCATGGTTGAAGGATCTATGAAGATGTGCTTCAGTGGAAGGAATACATTTATGTGAAAGCATCACACCTGATGTACGATGCACTAAGCTTTGATTTCATGGTCTCATGCAGACTGCACAAATATCACTCAGTACAGCTTTTACTAGGAAATGACAGTCAGGAATGGATGAATAGGAGCTAGATATGCTGTAATTTCAAAAGCTTACTGGCTATATTTTAATTCACTCAGTTGTTTGGAAGTTTTACTTCTGATAGGATTAAAATCTTATTCTAAATGACAATATAATGATACAATTGAATATTTACCTCAAAGTTGTCTTTGGTGAAGAGTGAGTTCAATTTCCTTGAAAACACAGGCAGCAGTTGGATGCTCAAAAAATCTAGATATTTAAATCTGTGCATGAATGAAGAGAGTAATGCTTGGAGTTAACAGTTGAACTACATTTAAAAAAACCAACCAAACAAAAACCCCTACCAAACTAATTTGGGTCTAAGGCATATATCATACTGATAGGCATTGAAATGAGAGAGAAATTATAGCAAAGTCCGTAATAGTATACCAGTTAATACTGTCACCCAGCTCCCTCATGAACATTGATTTTAATCTCTACTGTTTAATCAGATTTTGGGTGACTTTTCACAGGATTGACACAAGCTCCCTTTTGACAACTCTCTGCCAAATTTCAGACAAAGGGTTGGCAAACAACTTTTGTGAAGCCTCATAGCGCATGAACTTCTCTGTGTCCTTCACCAGAAACAAAGGAATCATCTGTACAGAAAATGCAGGTAACTAGGATGGGCTTATCCAAACAGCTAAACTTTGGAAAAGTTGCATACAAGCAAAAAAAAAAAAAAGTCTTAAAAATTGGAAGTGCTAGGGTACAGTGCTTTGCCTTATTTATTTATCATGGGTACTACACAAATATAGCAGAGTAAATTTATACAGATGCACTTCAGGACCCAAAATCAACACTTTGGGCCTGGCATGGTTTCAGATCAGGACATATAGATCCATACTGTACACCTCTCTTGTTGAAACAAATGAAGTAGGTTACTAATTCTTTATATGGAACAGTTACTAAAGCAGATAAAATGCGCATTTTGTGCCTGGCTTACTTGATTACTAGTTAAGTATAAATCAGATACTGAAGCTATTCCTATACTCTTTTTCTAGAAATAAAAGCTAGAAACCTTCCAGAAATATATTGCCAGGGTAAAACATCACTAAAACATTGCTGTTGAAAGATGCTGTAACAAAGCAATTAAGGCTTGGTGGCATCACTGGCTTGGGGCCAGTATTCACAAGTCTTCTGATATATCCTTTTATAAACTGTGCTACATGCTTCTTTAAACTGAGGGGAATGCTGCTTGGGTTACCTATAATAATATAATGTGATTTCTCTTAGCAGCCTGGAAAAGAGCTTGGATTTGAATCTGTGGTCTTTATCCTACTTTTAGAGCAGCATTTCTTAGAGCTGAAAAAGATTAAACTTACTCTTCTGCCCTTGCTGGAGATCAGATTCTATGTGGAGCCTTGAATACGTTCAACAGAGGTACAGTATACAAATATATTAAAACATAGAGTCTAAGGTTGTGGCCATTATATTTCTAATTATTTTGCTCAGAAAAGTAAAAGTAGTAAAATTTCAACAAATACCATTCATTGTTATAGAATTAGTCAGTTGTGACTGTAATAATTTTAATTTTTCCTGTCTAAAGTATTGGAATGTGTTCTTCCAGTCTTTTCATGGCTTCTCTTTAGGCTTTATCTTAAGAGAAACATAATCATTAATGCAGTTATATTTGGAAAATGTCGTCTTCACTGTTATTGAAAAGTCACATATGGGTGACAGCTAGTTCTACCATAAGATTGTATCTGGTTTGCTGATACTAAACTGTGATTTAATATCTAAGTCTATTTGACTTGACCAAATCTAGTTAAAGATGGGAAATAGCTTTTAAAGTGCATACACTTCTTAAAAGACTTTGTTGTGATAAATTCCTCCCTGTTTTTTCTACACACATATGGTTTTATCCTATGATGTGTTGACTGTCACTTGGAATCGACATCTTTATAGGTTGTGCCAGCCATATGATTTCTGAAAACTAGTGTTTCAGCTTTTATTAACAACACATAAAAGCACTGAGAATGTGTTTAGGGAAAATTAATGATATGAAAAGTGTTCAATCTCACAAGGAGCATTTACTAAGAAAAAGCTAATAGTCATAGCAAATCTTCCAAATGAAAAAAAAAAAAAAAGAAAAATTTAAAACACTCTATGTCCTAAAGTGCTATTGACTTTGTATAAATTTAGCAATTTATTCTTTTTAAACTAGACTATACTGTCATATGCCAGATTAACAGAGCAAAGTGTCAAATACACATTCTACATATGCTTAAACTAATGAATTAGTTTAAAAAATACAAACTTTTTGGTGATAAAGGCATTAATTTATGTATTGCTTACAGTGGAAACAGTGATATAGATCAGCCTTATCTCTGTTTGCCTTATTCTGTCATAATACCATGCCTTTTACTTTGATTTTCTAGTGAGTACAGAGAATGACACAAGTCTAATAGATGAATTAAGTCTACTGGAAACTTTGTCAGCTATGTTTCACTAGTAGAAAACAGAAAGAAATAACGTCAAGACTATATCACAATTATCATAATGTCATAATTACTTTCTATAAATGTTTTTTGATAATATTTTGTGCTGTGTTATCATAGTATGTTAGGCTAGCAGTCGAATGAAGTAGCTCGTGGAGGAACTAAATAGTTGTGGTAAGATTTAGAGCTAGCTGTATCTGGTTTTAATACCAGGTTATAATAATAACCGTTATCAGTTCTCGCTCTTTTTTTTCTAATAGACACTACACAAGCTTTCCACAGTTGGTATATTGATTTATACATCTAAAGAGGGCTGGCTAGAAATTTTAACAATAGATTATTACCTTTACGAGTACAAGTCTGTCAAATCTGAGACTTTTAGTTTTTTAATATGATAGTTTCAACAAAGCATTCATCAAAATCTCACTGGAATCTCTAGTCAAAGTCAGAAGTATTCAGCACACTGACAGACTTCAGTGCTCTACATCCTGTAAGAATGCCATAGACACTAGCCTTTTTTATCTGTGTCTGTCCTCTTCTTTCTTTTAATACTGTTTTCCATCCAGCCTGCAACTGAGCCTGAATGAGCTTTGAAGTTGAAGTTGCCCATTCTCAAAGGCAGTGTTTGGTTACTTCTCCTCTCTGTGCCTGTTTACCTTCTTTTGTTATTTCATTCTGAATTTCAGGTAAGCTATTTTACAGGTGGTAAACCACTTAGAAAGCAAACAAACACACCCCCCTTTTTCCTACTCGGTCTGGAAATAATATCTTTCCCAAAAGGTATTTTAAAGGGCATAAGATCTCTGTCATTCATCCTCAGAGTGTCTAACAGAACTGGATGTCCTTTAGTCCCTGAAGAAAAGGAACAGATCAATAGCATCTGCCTGAATGTGCACAGGCATTTTCTACCTACTTTCCAGTTGTGATGGGGAAGTAAACTTCTTACATTCAGTAATCTGAAAGTCAAGCAGCAATAGTATTAGTAAGGTGCTAAGAACCCTTAGTTTCCTGTGGTGCTAAGCAGTTAATTGTTTTAAACACATTGTTTGCAGCCCATTAGCTGCAGCTAAGTTTGAAGGCACTGCTGTATGAGAAACCCTTTGTACTACAATAGTGAAAGATGCTTATTGAAAAGTATATCTCTGTTGTAAAAAGTTTGCCTTTTATCTGGATGGCATACCCTATAATCAGGAATATCCCATTTGTAATTCTCTTTTACATCTCTATTGCCTAGCACTTCATGGAATGTTTTATACTTTCATTGCCACTGGGAAAATACAAAATGCTTCAGCAGTATAAAGTCTAGCAGCTATCAGTTTTGATTTGGGGAAAAAATGTGTAAGAAACAATATAAAATTTCCTATTCAACATAACTGACCACCAAAGCCTTTAAGCAGACTTAAGGTAAGGTAAATAATGTGACCAGCTACTAACAGTCTTCCTAGTAACTCTTCTTGTACTATTTTAAGAATTGTTTTAAGAATTATTTAAAGTCATTCAAAGCATTTAATTAGATCATAAGCAAAAGGAAGAGAACACTCTATCTCACAAGGAATTCATGTGCTTAGTTAGCTGTTAAACATTTTTATGTACCAGAACATATGGTAGATAGTTTTTTGCCTTCATAGATTTGTTGTCATCTATCAAGAAGCAGTAGTACTTTATAATAACAAGGTATTGTATGATGAGTCCTGCTTTTTGGCGTGAGATGGCTGCAGTCTAAGAACACTTAGAACACAGGTCTTCCAAGTCTATAAGATTTTTTTATCATTACTGATTTTTTTTTTTTTTATTTCTTCTGTTTTGTAGCTAAGTCTTTAATTAAAGATTACTATGCTTCATCTCATAAGGAAAATTTCTAAGCAAGCAGCATAGAAGTAGTAGATACAAGAAACTGGTCCTCATTAAAGAGAAACAAGACACATTCCTCCTGTAATGGAAAATGATTGCTTTTGTAAAATTCTTTCATGAAAGTCATATTTCCTTGCATTTAGAATTTTTTTCAAATATTTTACTGTTCTTTTCATTATTTGTACATTATATGAAATAAAGCAAACAAGTAAAGAATGGGGAAGAATGAGCCCAAGATTACTTAATACTCTAAAAATATGTGAAATTCAATAAACACAAGCATATAAACATCATATTATACAAGCACAAGGCACCCATTTATTATTATTTCATTATTTTAAATAATATAAATTACTGTGATAATAGTCTCCAAACATGTAACAGCTGAGAACAAAACTAAAAAAAAACAAAACAAAAAAAAAAGAAAAGAAAGTAGCATGTTACTTTAAAAAGGAAAATTAAAAGCTAGGAACGAGAAATCAATGCCCCAGTTATCGCTGTGTACATGAGTGTTAAAGTTAATTAATTATAATTAATTCAACTTTAATTTATATTGAGTTACTATTATTAATAATAATACAAATCTTTGAGTCAAATTAACATAATGCTCATATGTCAATAAACTCAAGAAGGCAAGAATGAAAATACCAAGGGAACTGTAAAGTTTCATTATTTTCTTTCCAAAGCTAGACAATAAATTTCAAGCACTGGTACTTTGAAACATTCTAGCTGTGTTTGTTTTGCACTATTTTTGACAGTAAATGTCAGTCCCATGCTTGCTGGCCTTTTGAATGCAAAATATTACTTTACAATTTCTGTTGTCAGGCCTCTTACAGCTGAAATAACTTACTAAACACTGACTTGTAGATATTCTTTTAATGCGTAGAGTACACGGCTTGCCTTCTTTCAGATGTTCTCTGCAACGCACAGTGAACGCAGCTGATGAGCATTGGCTTCAGACAGCTTCCCCTTCCCTATTGTAACTGAGGCATGTCAGAGTCAAGAAAGTTACTGTCCTCTCTCCTTTTTTAAATGCTATTGAAACCATCTTAGCCTAAACTGGGGTTAGAGCAGCCTTAATGTAAAGGTTTAGAGAAGTAACCTATAAGGCAAGTGAGACAAGTGAGAGGAGCTCCTCTCTTAGGTTCAGAAGAGAATCTGCTAATTTAGTTGCTGAGAAAATCAGAAGTATTCTTCATCTTACCTTGTACTATTTTTCAGTCTTGGCTTAATGTGAAGTTTTGCTTAGCATGTGAATTGCTACCTAGCATGGTGTGAAAACAGAGTAACACTAGAAACATTTTCCCAAAGTATGTTTTTGTAGTGAGAAAATGTTCATTGCACTTCTTTCTGGAGGCTTTCTGCCAAATCTTGGAGTAGTTTCTGTTACTATGTCACCTGGAGTTCAACGGCATATTGTGTTGAGGTGTACAAAAGTAGCAGCGATGAAGAGAACCAGTGGTTGTGGACAGGACTACCTAGGTTATTAGAGTTTCTTCTAATCTTTTAAGATTATGAGTTACTTATGTTACTCGAATACTGCATCATTCTTTCTGGAATCATTGAATTGCGTCTCAGATAAATGCTGTCATTTGTATACTAAATAGGGCTCAGTAAATAACATGTATGTAATTTGAATGGAAATGCTTAAAGGAGAAAGCCTTGAGTTACTTTAGGACAGTTGCCATTACATTACACTGTGAGAAAATAAGAAATGTCATTTCCCTGGGAGCCATTGAAGGGCCCTTAGCTCTCATCATAGGTAGGAGCTGGGGATGATGCAAGTGCTATATTTAGTAAGACAAGGATTTAAAACAATGAGTTTAGTAAAAATAATGCAGAGTACATTTCAGTGAAATTCAAGACAGACGATTACTGTGAGAAAGTCTGCAAAGTAGTTTTAGCACAATAGTTATTATATTAATCCGTGAAAAATATGGTATTTCATTCTTTCATGTTCCACTGAACCAAGGCAACGCCTAGGGTCAGTGTTAGGATTATGGTTAGAGGTAAATAGACTAGAGATTATGGAATCATGCTAAACCTGATATTGGAAAGTGTACTCTGACTTGATTTTAGGACAGTATTCAGGGGGGAAATAATTATGGCTCCTTAGCATGCCAGCCTGCCTAAGATTGCCTTCAGAGTTGGGGTATAAAGGACAAGGTTCTGTAAAGGAACAATACATGAACTGTACTTAAGAGTGCCATTTTGGAAAGGACCAATAACTCTTTTTAGGCCAGTTCCCACTAGGTTACTTTGTAAGAAAATAAGAAAAGATTTTCAGATGGGTAAAGTATCTTGTATGGACTTCTTACTGAAGTGCTAGTGGGAGGAAAATCACTATGTAATCAGTAGGTTGTGTTCTTTGAGAACATAATGAATGCCACTCTATTGTGCCTTCAAACATAGTCTGAGTCTAAATATACAGTTTGGGCTTCCAAACAAGATACAATGGAGTAAAGAATAGTCACTAATTTTCAAAGCATGGATATAAAATTTGAGGCTTCTTAAATGTCCCTGAACCTTCAAGTCTTGCCTTGCAGACCTTAGTCTCAGCAGGTCTTACAGAGTTTTAGTAAGAAGGAAAAGTGCAATGTAGTCTGAAGAGAGTCAGCATGCTCTGAAAGAAAGGTGGGAACTCCTTTTTTTAGGTACAGCTGACTAAGGGCTGTGTCAGTTGCAGTCAGTTTATCCTGTAGCAGAGTGTATATGTCTAACAGGAGTTCCTGTTTAACAAATGCACTCCATTTTTCCCTTTTGCAGGCAACACTGTTTCTCAGTTCACTATCATTCAGGGGGGTTCTCCTTATCACAGAGAAGTACTTTGAACTTCAAGCTAGACAAAAGGCCTCACTTCCATAAAAGGGACTTGACAACCTTTTTTTTTTTTTTTTTTTTTAACATAGGAGAAACACTACACTGTTTTATATTGCAAAATGAGGACAGGCCAGTGTTTGGCAAGGTTTATGGCAGAGCACCTCTGCTTCCCTTACTGAATGAGCACAGTGCTGAGAAGGGTCTGAGCCAGTTTCTTCTCCAGTGCTGCACTGGGCTGACCTTGGCAGTCTTTGTCCTCATCTTTGATAGGAGTAGGATACAGTAAGCAGTAGGAAAAGGCTAAGGTATCACAAAATAGTAGTGACTAAGAGTAGCTGCTGGAGGGGAGAGACCCAGTTAGGCTTTGGGCATCTCCTGTTGAGTTACTCCCAGAGAGAATAAAGAATGCTGTTCCTCTTTCTGCCACTGAACTCCACCTCAGCCTAGGGTTAGGGTTTAGGGAAGTGTGAACTATGGAGTGTGAGAAAGCTTTGGGGGAAGAGCATACTGATCAGTTTGGGACCCATCCCATTAGATTGCTGTGAGAGAATTACAGGAACACTATTTATTCAGGTACGATTGAATCTTGTCTCAGACTTCGCGTAGGGATAGCAATAGGATGTCTAAACAAGACACCATGGAATGACATTGAGACTCATGTAAGGAAATCTACTCCCAGATACGTTTAGTATAGTATTCTTTACATTTCTCAGGGACATAAGGAATTGTTGTGGTTTTCCTGTGTGCTCAGTTTCGGTTTGAAGTTAGAGTGTTCAAGTTCATTAGAATATATGGAGTGTGAGTAGGTGTAACACAGCTCAGGAACCATCAGATTATTCAATGTGTGAATTGCAAATGCCATCTGAGGGACTATCCTTGAACGTTTTCACTGTTGTGGATTAGGATTGAATAATATTGTAACAATCGATAGTATGTACCCCAAATTACTGTAGGACAATAGTCAATTGTTTTCTTGGGGAGAAACTAGATTTATAGCTTCTCGGTCTAAGGTAGATTCTGGGTCTACTCCTTGAAGTGTCTGTCTTTTTGGAGGGTTCCCCACCACACCTGTACTGCTGAGAGTGCTCAGAGCTGATCGGGTCTGTCTTATGCAGATTTTGCTCTCTGAATGGGACAGACTGCCTGTGTACCAGGCACAGTCTTGCCCTATCGTTTGAAAAGCAAAACAACAGGGCGCATGGCAGGGTCATACCTAGCAGTCCCTCCCTTGTTACTTTGCAGAAAATCTTAGTCACAGGGTCTCTATACTGTTGTGTCTCCATGTTCTCTGGCAAGCAGAGGCCCAGACACCGTACACCAAATGAAATGTATTCTGTCTGTCAAATGGTTTCAGCTCTCCCTGAGGGCACTTATCGCTCACTGTAAAAAAGGGCCCAATACAATGGCATATGACTTAAGAGGATTTCTCTGAGCTTCAAGCTGGAATGAAGGGTTCTGCTCCTTTGATGAGACTTTGAACCTGCAACTTTATGCTTGCAAAGCCTGTGCTAGCACCATCACCTCCTCCTCATGCTATGGGTGTGCTTCAGGGAGAGCTAATCCACATTCTCATTCCATGAATTTAAAACTAAGGGGGGCTTGCAGCAAGCGTTAAACTTTACCTTAGGTATTCAATAGTAAAAGACCATCCATATGTCACTCTGGTTCCAAAAGTAGATAAGGCACTCAGCTGCATTCTTTAATGCAAATCCCTCTAAAACCTTATATGCTATTAGTAGTCTCCTAGTTATTTGATGAAAGAGAAAATTAACTTTTCAAAGAGCAAGGCAAAAAATAGAACTGAGTCTATTACACCAACCAATCCAATATTCTGCACAATGAGATAGTGTTTCTTTCTACTCATTATGCCTAGCAAAAGCAATCAACAGAAGCCTGAAATGATAATTGTACAGAAATGAGATCTGATTAAAAGTAGAGATCGGCAGGTATTGGAAATAACCTACCTATCTCTGAAAGAAAGTGCAGAGTCTATACAGTGCAAGTGTTGGATTGTTTAACTCAGCATTGCAGGCCTGGTTCTCTTTCTAGCTAAATTTGTTGTGGATTAAGACAACTGTGGTCATAATGGACACGTGTCAGTTTAAAACTGAAGTAAATAACATGAGAATTACAGCCATAATGTTCATGCAATTCAAAGACTAAAATGTACGTTAATGTTGTGATGTCTGTGCCACTTATTCTACCCCAAAGCATTAAGTAAGCTACAGTAGATCAGAAGCTAATTCTGGGTTACACCAAGGTTAATTAGGGAGGATTAAAACGGTATTGGATTTGCCCATAAATTCTGTAGCAATAGTTATTAACCATTTGGTGTTAATTTAAAATTACCAGATAACACAAAACTGTGCCATTCAGGATCCTATATTATAGTTGCATTAAGTGGTGGGAGGGGGGAAGATATTTCAGATACTGTTATTTGGGAATTGCTGGTGAGTGGCAAACTGTCAGAGAAATTGCTCCTTTAAGAATAAATTGGAATAAATGCGAAAAGGTAAGTGTGAGACACTTGTGTGTACTTTTTCACATACCTGTAAGCAGGCTGGAGACTCAGCATGTTCAAGATTAATTTGATAAATAGCAGCTCCTTTTCCAGGACATGCTGCACTGAATCTGCTGAATATAGGAAGAGAAGGAGGGAAAATTCATCGGAGGGAAAAGACAAGAGGGTAGATCTAAAGTGTACCTAACACCTATCTTTCATAATGCAAGATAATTCATGTACACTGCATCTAAACTGTATGCAATGCCCCTTCTCTCTTCCAGCACAGTAACTGCACTTGGAAATTATTTTTGTGTTCATATCCTTTTTTATTCCTCCTTCAGTCTGCCTCTCCCTCTTCCTCTCCGCTTCGTACAAAGCAAACCTTTTTCTTCTTGGGTTCCTACTGCCTTATCCCCACATTGCAGAGGGTGTAAATTCCAGTTTGCCACCAAGGAGAGGGAAAGACCTGAGCTCAGAGTGTTCATCAAGAAATCATGGGGAATATGGGAAAAATCTCAGATAGCAGGTTTTCCAGGTGCTGAAGAGGCTAAGGGTGGAAGAAACGTAGGAGCATTATGGCCGAGAGACTCCATACAACTGCAGCCTGTGTAGCCACACTGTTTTTCAGCAACAACAGCAAAACGGTTGTGCAAGCTGGGAGAAGAGCTGCTGAAAGGGTGAATCCTCTCTTTTTAGGCACTGGCAAATCGGGCGACCTGTTGGGCCCTACAGACTGCTGCCAAAGGCAGCTGAGTTCTACACCTATTCTTGGTGCCTGTTCTGGGACTGACCCATCCCCCAGGCAGATCTAAGAGAAAACTTGTATTGCTGGTGTGCAGGGAGGGTACAATCCAGCCAACCTCTTTGCTGTGTCAGCTCTGCAGGGCTATGGTGGAGACCTGATTTAATACTGACAGTAAACAACAGATATTTGTTTGAAAACATTGGTCTGTGAGAAAAGATAGCATTAGCTGTACTGTAGAGTATACCTGAGCTGTAATATAACTGAGACAACTGTGGGCACAAGTGTATGATTGCTTTTTTGTATGCAAAAAATGTGTAATGGAAAGTATTCAGCTGAATCTCAAATTTAAGAAAACAAAAGCTCGAAGTGAAGATGTTTCTGTTAAAGAGAGAAGGAAAATGCTACTTACGGAGGTAGAGAGACTGAACTGTTTAGTTAAAAAAGAACAGTTTTCATTATATATCCTATATTTGGAGGAAAGTGCTCTAGAAGGTAAAAATACTGGGATACTTCTCATTAAGTAGGGTGTTATTTACACCAAATGAGACAAGATCTGTACGTAATCACTCAGATACAGGAAGGCTTCCACTATCTATAGGTTGCTAATAATTTCCTTGAAGTCCTTAACAATATTTAAGTAAAGAGACTAGTCAGGGGAAAGCTGTGAATGTAACTATAGTAGCAATCAACAGCAGAAATTTCTACAGCCAACAACTCTGTCAGTAATCCACCTGGAAGAACAGGCCTAAAATCTAGATGAAGATGACAAGATGGCTGACTATGCTAAAGATGACAGAAAAATAGATAAAGCCCTCGTTTTCAGAAAGCCTTGTGTCAAGCAGGAATTTACCTGTGCAGACACTTGATATAGTGTACATACCTAAGGGCTCCCAGCCTATTGGAAGTGCTGGTTTTGGTGTACAGCTTTCTACCATCCCCAACCAACTGCTCCCCACCACAAAATCAGCAAAACCAGCAAATAGAAGTTGTAATCATGAGAGGTGTCCTACAGAGTCAGGCCACTGATCTGCTACTGGTCTAGCCTGATTTTCTGTCTTTGACAGTGACAGTAATGACAGTGATGCTATTTAGGGAGGATATACAAGTCCGACCACTACCCACTCTGTAAAGAAACACTTCTTTTGAACTGTTTTGAACTGATCTCCTGCAAGTTTCATTGAGTGCAAATAGTTCTTTTATTTTAGGATTTGGGAAGCAGAAGTTCTGTCTTCACCTTATAAAGCTATTTGGAAGAAATGGCCACTGTGCATATGGAAAGGCAATCAGCTGGTGAGAAATAGCCCAAGTGACAAGGCCAGGCTTGCTCTACGTACACAGCATATCTGCTTTGCCATGTGCAGGAAGTGATATAGTCTCAGAAATTTCAGGTAAGCTCAGTTTCTTTGGACTCTGACTCGTTCTTATCGCCACAATGGTGCCCATCTCAACATTTTCTCACACAGTCACTGCTACCCTTCCTTCAGCTTTTCTCCCAAGTACGTTATGATACCCATGATTATTAATAAAAGTAATTTATTAATGTTTACAGGCATTTAAATTTTTTAATGGGCACACTAGGAGAATTACTTCGTAACATTTGTATTTACTGCTGTCCATTGAAATTTGATGCTTTAATTGGTCTACAGAGCAGCTGCTTAAAGCTGATCATCCATACCAAATACTGGAATTAGGCCTGTGAGAGATAAGATAACAGAGTGTGAAAGGATGTCAGTGGTACAAAATAAATGCTGTTCCTTACAAAACTGCAGGAACTAAGGAATGCTTCCCATAAATATTTATTGAGGACCAGAATTGTGCAGTACTTCTGCCACAAGGGACTTGTATTCTAAAAGCAGCGTAGAAGGAGAAAGCTTCTATGCATTTTTCTGTCTTTCTGTTTCAGACTGTACATATTCACGATGACATCCATTTGCTACGTTACATTTAATTTACATATTTGACTGCGTCATCTGCATGAATCTCAATTATCCATCTTTGTGATGACTTGCCTCATTCCAACTCTTCCGAAGGAACTATAATTTTAAGAAGGAAAGAAACAAAGAGGGGGGGAAAGTAAATTAAGGTTCTAAGGTCCCAAATGCAGAGTAATCCTGATCTGATGTTCAGGATTGAAAATAATCTTTCACAGGCTATAATTTTAAGGTTACATAGTTTGTGTCCTTTTGGCCCTTAGAAGTGATGATTTTATATCGCTGTAAATAAGATAAAGTCCTATATAAGCTGCAATACATATCTGTGTTTGGTACTGAGATACTGTCTATTCTACTTTCATTACTACTTTTTGCCTACCATCTAAATTGTACTGGATACCTTTTGACAAACAGACGTGTGAGGAGGTAGAGAAGACTTATTTGAAACAGTTTCTGAGGTTTCTAAAAAAGATAAAAACTTCATTGGCTGAAAATTGTACATATTTTTGTGACTTTTCCCCCCAATCATGATTTTTTCTGAAAAAAATAAAAATCAGATTTAATGTGTATATTTTATTTTGTATTAATTTTATGTGAGTTACAACTGTCTTCCCATTTGAAGTCTGTAAAAACAAGCCAATAGTAATTATTCTACCTGTTTTTAAAGGGAAAATAATGGAGGAAAAAAGTCACAGGGTTTTTTTTTGTTTGGTTGGGTTTTTTTAGAAAAAAAAAAATAGTCATAATGCATATTTTCCTGTCTGTGGAGCTTCCAGAATATTTTTAAAAAAACAGCAAACAAACAAAAAACTCTCACATACCCCCTAAAAAGCCCCACAGAAAGTGATCTGAAAGATTCCAGATTCCAGAATTGTTTACCCTCTTTAACAAAGGGAAATTACCATACACATTAATGTATCCTATCATCTGTCACCTGTTTGTGTTATATTACGGTCATGAAAAAGGATAGGAATGAAAAAAGTAATCTATTAATTTTATATCTTCATGAATACTAATTATTTTATACTAATAGTATTTGTTCATCCATTATTTGAATACTGCATCGGGCTTTGTTATTATTATCTGTGAGAAAGAATAATTTGTCAAAGTTAAATACTTATGTCAAAAATGGTCAATTACACCTGTAGCTTCTGTTTCCTTTTCTCCAGAAATCGCACAAAAAGTATGGGTACAGCCTGCCTAGTCAATCTCCAAACTCTGCATACTGATTTTAAGGCCACAGTTCTACAGGTTCTTTCTGTGACCTTGAACCTTTTCTCCTTGACTTTACTTTTCCCTGAAGAAACAACACAACATTTTGAAGTTACATTTTCACTAACAGTGTTTTTTGACTCTAAAGGTATTATTGAAAGAAAGACTAAATCAGCCCATCTTACCTCCAACCATATGCCAGCCGTACATAGTACTGTAGGAAATATATTAGGAATGAGTAATCATTCTTTACTTACTAATGCAAAAATAGAGCTGGAAGAGAATAATTTTACAATCCTAGACCCTACAACCCAAAGAATTACCAGCTGTGATAAGTGTATCTGAATAGTAAAACGTATACCCAGTAAACATCAGGATGTGAAGAACATAGACGGAACAGCCTACTGATATCTCAATAACTGTCAGAAGAGTTGGCAGCTAATCTAAAAACAAACCAATTTTAAGGCACCTCTTCTTATGTCAGATACAGTGCCCCATTACATGACACTCTAGAACTGGGAAAGTGGGTAAATAAACAAGTAAGCATCTACCTAAGTAAACCCATCCCACATGTTTCTGTGTACCTATATAGAAGTACACAAAAACATACGCCGAGTTTACATGCACAATGTTCGGGCCAACTCTATTAGTACTCTTAAACTTCCATTTCTTCCAGTTTTCCATGTATGTCCACAAGTAGCCAGTCAGATTCTAAACCCAACATATGTTTTGTTAAAATAAGCGTTTTCCAAGTTGTCACTGGATACTTCAGAAAAATGCATTATGATATATTTTTTCTGTAGAAAACTGAGGGATGCTGCTTCTTACAGACAGTTGCATTTTAATGTAATAGAAGTAGCCAACTGGCAGCAAGGTCAGAAACAGCCATTCCAACTTGCAAGGCCAGTTGCCAGCTGTAACAGATTTGTCTTTCATGGGATTAATGTTCTACAATCACTTGTACCAAAGCAGGTAATTGAAAATACTTTTTTTTTTTTTTAACAATTATTTTGGCAATGTGGATTCCTATCCTAGTTTTAGCAGGCTGGTGTTCTATAAACCTTTTATTTTTGTGTGACACACCAAGGATTAAGTGGAAGTACAATAATTTTCTGTGGCATTAAAGCACAAATGGACTCTGCTAGGAAAGCTGTGTAAACATTGCAACAAAGATGGTTCCTGTGCAGGAATGGCACAGAAACAACGCATGAATTAGTATGCTGTGAGCTATTCTTCTTGCCAAAGTAGTTGGGGAAAGGTGATAAAAAGGGTAAAATTGAATACTTTTCTGGTTTTAGTTCTGATTGATACAGATTAACATACATGTTAGGGTCTTCAGGCTGCTTTGAGACAGCACTGCCTAAGGAATGCTGCAGAAGTGTACTTTATTTAGGCAGCATCCTTGAGCTGCAATGAAATAATATCAGAAAATCTGGCTATATAGGCTGTATATTCTAGAAAATCTTGATTGCACTGTCTCTTCACTGACCACTCAATGTTGAAAATAACTTATGCAAAATCTTATTTTGTATACTCACGGGTAACATAGTTAAATATGATGAATCATATAGTCTTAGCAATTACTGTCAAAGTCTTATCATTTTGAAAGAAGAGAGATGTAAAATACTTGCTTAAATTTACAAATTAAAAAATAGAAATGGAAAATAAAGAAAAAGCCATTTCAAAGTAGTTCCTATGAAATCAAATAAAAAGAACACAGAGGCAAGAACAACAGTGACGGAGTTTTCCACCTTCTTTCTTTGCTATGAGGATGTCCATAGCAGTTTAAAGATGCACTGACTCAGTGTTAGCCTCAAAGAGAAATCAGGGAGAGAAGAAGATGTATTTCCAGGCTAAAGGCAGAATTTCATCTTCCAGCCCTACAGTTTGGATAGATTAAGGAAGCAGGGAGGACAGAGCAGGTGATATGCAAGCTGTGGGCTTTACGATTAATCTGTCATCTTGAACTTTCTGTTTGCTACTCCAACAATGCATGTGCTCCAGAAATCTATGTACATAAGCATGTTCAGCTTCAGATGTTCAGCTTCGGAAGAGGCGATCATTGCAAATAGTATGCATAAAACCTTTTGTTTAATATTTTCCTTTTCTTATCCAGATCCCTTCTGATGTGGTTATATTTTTAAATTCTGCAGTTCAATGCAGTCATGAAGTCTGATTCTGATTTCACTGCACTGTTGTAAGCTGGAAATAATAACATAGACTAATTTGAGATTACAGGAAAAACCTGCAGCTGAGAGTAGCTACGGAGATCAGAGCTACAAATGTATGGAGACAAGCTTGTACAGATACAACAAGATTTAAATCAGTAAAACATCATGACACACACTGGCTGAGGGAGAATAAAGCCAAGGACATTTTTTGTATCCCAGTACACGCTAGCATGGCAGTAGGAAAATCCTGAAAAATCAAACAGAACCAGACACTAGCTTAGTCAAACTGGGAAGCCTCGGGTCACCTTATCCAGGGTCAGTCAGCTACTGTAGTGCATGATGACAAGCAGTAAGGCTGTCAGTCTTCTTGATGTGGTACTGAAAATAGCCACTCATGCAAAAGCTGAATGTCCAAAGATCAGTCAGTGCGATGAGAATTTGAGAACCTAAAATTATTTGGAAAGATGCCAACGGCTATCAGTGCCACTCACATGAATGCATTTGTTATCTGGTGCTGACAGATCAGGAATACATAGAGTAGAGGACCTAGGGCTCTCTGCATGTCCTGAAAGTGAATTGGATCACAGGCAGAAGCATGGAAATTGTTGATAAAATGTGGCGTAATGATTGAAAATTGATAATAAGAAATACCTGTGGTCAGATTCTCTTCATGATATAAACACTCATCATCACTGTCAGAAATCTTTTATGCAAGAGAAGAAATGAAGAAGGAAATGAGGAAGATATTTTGTATTTTCTGGCAAGACAGAGGTGTGTCATGGGAGAAGGGCATAAGAATGTGAGGACTTCATCCTAGTTCATATGTCAGTGCTGCCTCTGAGAAAATGCCAAATTTTCACTAAGATTGTGGACAAGCTATGCTAAGGGCTGACCCTTTGTTTATTCCCATGAACAGTTTCTACCAATTAATATAGACATAAAATTCAAATTAAGAAAAATCACAAATGTTTCTGGTAGCAAAACTGATGTTGTTAACACTAAGCCAGACCAGAAAATGTAAAATGTTTTCTTAGACGCACGCAAGTAGTTGTGTCACAACTGTTGGTTTTTATCTTTTCTCCTATTTCTCCAGGCCTGTTCATGTCTGGTGTATTATCCTTTCTGTTTCTTCATTTGGACATGCAACAGATTCGTAGTTACGGTGGACGCAGGTGAGAAGTCTTGGGAGATGATATTCTGATTTTCAGCACAAATCCACTTCCAGATTACGTCAACGTTTTAGGGCATTTTTTATGGTAAGGTGTCTTTCAAATGATTGTGTCTATTGTCTATGGTTGCCATTGATGGCTATAAAAAGGAAATCACTACGTTTCAGGGAAGTAACAGTATTTTGACCTTAATTTGAGATTGTTTCTTTTGTAATGAATGAACTATAATGAAAATTGGAAATAATAATCTTATTTTTACAAAGTATTTGACTTGCAAAAGTCAATCTGCAAGGCTCCAACTAATACTTTATGGTGTATGGTCAGTTATTAACTCAGCCTCCTATCTACCCTGGATGTTTCATTGCATTTTCATAAACTGTCACATACTGATTCTGCTGGTTGTAATTGATTCCTTCACTTTTTAATGATCCAAAATGAGTTGCGTAGATCTAAAATGGATCTAAAAGAGCTGTTCATTGCTTTTATCCTCACACACTCTCAGATATAATATCTCAATCTATTAAAATGGTAATTTAATTTTTTGATTAAACGTAGATGGAATGTTATACTCAGAAACGGGAGATGATAAAATATGGAATAAATTGATAAACCTCTATTTAAGGTAGGACACTGGGGTTCTCTCTGAAAGGTATTGATTCATTCATTTGCAGCTGGATTTGGTGGTTTGCAGTGACAATACTGGTGAATATTTCTTGGGTTACTGAAAATTAAACTGCAGTGAAAGGAGTCCTTAATAGGGCTCTGCTCATAAGAATATTGAATTTACGTTAAAAGGAGGAAGGAATCTATATTAGGAGAAAATGATGTGAATGAGATACAGGATGAGACTTCAAATGTGTTTTTTAAATTACTTCTCAAACTTGGCATGAAAATTTTAGCTCAACATTTTAGATTCTTTTACAAGGAATCCCTGGGAATGCATAAAATATTTGAAATAGAAGATCTTTATATTCTAAGCACTTTAGATGTTTATGTTGTAAGCGATTGAAATTTCAGAAGAGGATTTCCTTTTCTGTGCATAATGAACAACAGCAGACAATACTTTTAGTGCTAAATGCAACAAATATAATTGTAAAATGTCTTTTAATTGGAAGGCTATTATTATATGTCCATATTTAGATATCTGGACAACTGATTTGACCAAAATACTGAGGATCACAGTTTCTCTTCTCAAAACCAGGCTACTTATATATACTACTAAAATGAATTTTTACACCTAATGATGAACATTTTCGATGGTAATTTTCAGAATTGCTTAAAACTGTGAATCACTGAGGTACAGTGTTTCAATACACTGGATTTCCCTGTTGCAAGCAAATGATTATGTTCTGGTTAAATATAGTATTAAGACAACATTACTATGCAATTGTAGTTTATATTAAACTTGAACCTGGTAATACCAACTCAGGAAAGCGTTTTGTTTCATATTTAGGTAGGTAGCCCGCTAACTGTGTACGAAGAAAAAACATGTTAAAGAAGCAGGTGCTATATGTTAAGTACTGTATATATTCTAGATATTTGCAGCAGAGTTATCACTACTCTTGGGATCCTCCAGTGATCTAGAGTAGGACAAGACAGTGGAATCATTCTATAGAGCTTTACTTCCTACCTTGTTGCACAGACACCACATCAGGAACAGAGCCTGATGATGTTGAGAACATTGAAAATTAAGCAGAGTGATGTTAGCTTTTAAGATAGATCTATGTCCATTAGCTAAGTTGGGTTATAAACCTCCCCTTTTTGACTGTATTGGGGCTGCATGCGTGAAATTCAAATGATGAAAAATAAATCTTTGCAGCCAGTACTGCTGACTGAAGCTACTGGAGGGACTAAGTTTTCTTTTGCATTTTTTATGCATTTTAAAATGGAGAGTATATCTGCAACTCATAATCTCAAAAGAGAGGAGGGTTTTTTGTTTAGTTTTAGTTTTAATTTAAAAAATATACATGCCACTACAGCTGGGAAAATATGACCTTTGAAGTATGAATGTCAAGACAGAAATGACAACTAATTAAATTAACTTAAGCTATTTCTAAATATATTTAAATAAATAAATAAAAACATGCTTTCCTTTACTGAATGTCAAGATGAAAGAATGCTGCGTCTCAGCTAAGACATCAAAGCCTTGAAAGAGTTTGGAGAAGAAATGGAGTGCTAATTCTTATTGAAAGCAAAAGTATTCCTAAGGGAGCCACTTCTTCTAAACCATATGTCTTTGACATAAACTGGCAATAAAGGAGAAAACTACTGCTGAGAATGTGAGAAATGCAGCTGAAACACTTGCTCCTTTTCAGAGATACTCAAATAATTTGACCTCATTGGAGATACATTGCACATCCTTATTTTGAGGCTCATATAATCTGTTGAATTGAGCTTGGCGCTATTCGCTGTGTTAGAAGAAATGGAATACATTTGAAAGTAAGCTATAACAATAAGATTATAGTATTACTAACTGGAATGAAATCATCAGCAGAGTTCACTTGGAGTTTATTTGGCACCTATTCTAAATGCAGGACTCAGGAGCATTGTGGTAAATTCCCAGATCTGGGTCTATGTGTTTTGGTCTATTATGTGTAGATGGGGCACTTAGGGACATGGTTTAGTGGTGGACTTGGCAGTGTTTGATTTATGGTTGGGACTCGATGATCTTAAAGATCTTTTCCAACCTAAATGATTCTATGTGCATCTTAAGTCCATGTGACAACTAGACAATCAACCACTCTTCCTTAGTCCTGTGGTTACTATTTGAAAGATACAGAAGGTTTTGGTTCTTTTTCAGGTCTGTCATGCAGTTTGAAAAAGATTCAAAGCATACTCAAGCCAGGATCCTTCTCTCAGTGTTTGGGTTGGGCATACCCAGACACTGGGATTTCATCCTCCATTATGCAGTGGACATAGTCTCAATTTCTTTTCATTGGTATAATGCAAGAAAACCTTTGCTAGGAAATGCTTACTGCTTCTCTGTGAGAAAGTGCACCTAGAAAATAACATGCAGGAAATGCAGTAAACAAAAAGATGTATAATGAAAGAAGAAAGATTTCTGCCAAAAGCTACAGAGCTGTAAATAGTAGAAATTTAACAGTCGAAGCTGCATCACGTAGTTAAATTATCACATTTCTCTGGCCTTCTAAGTAACTAAGTTTTATTGCAACACCTACTACCAGTTGCTAACTTTTAAGAACTGGGTTAGAACTGAAACATTGGCCATGAAACATTATGTGCATTTGCAGCTGAAAGAGGCAGTAAATGATAGATCCAATGAGTGGCTTTAGCTTCTTTCCAACTTCTGTGTAAAAACTCCAGAGCAATTATATTTTTTATATTACGTTTACATTTTAATATAATGGAAATCTAGGTAAAATCCTTATTGTACTATTTCTGCTGTAAACACTCTTATTTAGTGGGTAAAATGCAAAATCTTCATTGTTTTAGAGACCTGAAGACAGCTTTTCCTCTCACCCCATTAGAGAAATTCCATGACCAGTTTTGTTTATACTCCCTCTTTCACCCACTGAAGCTTGTATTAATTTCTGCACAGTAGAATAACTTTAAAGGAATCAGCTTATTCCTTCTGTCTTGGTAATCAGCCCATAGCCTTTCAGTAAGGGTGCTCATCTTAGAAATAAGATGAATATTGGAACTCAAATATATAGGCAGTAGCCATGAGGTTTCTCCATCTACTCTGGCTTGATTTTAGAAGGAAGTGGCAGTTTTAACTTTATTTTGCCTGGAGTTTAACCTGGTGGGCATCTGTTGACAATGTCTATCATACCGACCTTCTTAGTGTACGTAAGCGTTCCTTAGCCTAATTTATATGAATACAGGGATGGTATGATCTGAAATATCAGTCAGAGTACAATTTTTTTACTGATTTATGGTAGTTCTGCTCACTAAGTGAGGTATTTGTTTAAAATTTATGAATGCACAATTTGTATATATTTAGAAATGTGTATGATTTGAGTGTTGTAAGAGAAGTTGCTGACTGCTTAGGAGTCCTAAAAATAGATAATTTTTTTTTTTTTTAAGAAATTCAAAATCCAGAATTTCCCACTGAGCCCATGTATCTACATGTGCCAAATCACTCCTTTACAGAAAGGTATATGGTAAAATGTATTACATAAAAGATGAAATAAATAAAAAACCTCCTTTCTTTGCTTTTCCTCTCACATACCTCCTTTAGGATTACATTTAAAAAAATATGGTGTTATGGAAGTCTTTCTTATAGCATTTGTCAAAGCCACAATACTGAATTGTTATGCCATGATGCAGTGACATAGATAATACAACACACTGTTTTCTCAGCTAATTACCCATGTTACATTTCAGATGAGAAAATTGCTAAGTAATGTAATGGTTGTGTTATTCCTATACAGTTTTGATAAGCTGAATTAATTTTATCTTTATCAGTACAGTGTTTGGAAACCTTATTTCTTCTTCCTCTGACTACCTTTTTCTGTTTGGTAAAGACAAAGTATTTGTCATATTTTCCTATTATCCAAGAGTAAGTAAAACAGAAATATTTAAATTAGTGTACCTTTTCAAGACTGAGCCCACAGAGCTTTAGAAAGTAAGGATGAAAAAAAAAAATCACCTATTTTCAGTTACAAAAATATTTTCCACTTCTGACCTACTCCTTATCATCAGACTTTTAATTAATTTATGTTTTTATAGTATTTGAGATTCTTGGGTAGAAGTTAGGATATTGAACAGTATTTTCAAATGCCAGACTGGGTGCTGTTAAAATACATTATTATGACTTCTTTTACTTTGAGATTGTGTGCTAATTTTGAACCTGAATCAAACAGACCAACCGGAACTCAGGAGCGGTAACCATTCTGACCCCCAAAATGGAAAAAAATGTGTTGTCACTTGAACTCCTCAGTAGTATGTTTCATACAGCTCCAATCCATAGTAAAAAGCAATAACAAAATGACAGAAAATTTAGAGGAAGCAAAGGCAAGAAACTGAAGAGCTTGTATCAGGAAAACAGAAGGACTTGAAGGAAAGCAAAATTCTTTTTTTCTGTTCATAGGTGAGCTAACTCCACCTTTTTTGTTTGCAACTTTAGTAAACACACTTCTACTTCAACAGCTACAACAGCTAGCATTCCTCCTATTTGTTCCCTCTTCCAAGTATTATTTTTCTTGTTTCACTGACATAGAAGCTGAGGAACAAATAAGATTACAGTGGCACAATCAGACTGATGAATTCGTTACATTCAAAATCTTGTTATAGGCAAAAGGAAACACAGCTTAAATATGAAGTCTAGAACTTCTTGTTCATTAAATTAATGCTGAAATGATCTAATAAAAAGATACAGCTACATATTACTATTGTTAGTCCCGTTGCAATAGTGAAGAACCCAATTAAGATGACCATGTACATTCCTATCCTCAAATCCGTCCCTTTCCCGTGCTGTTATGCTCACCACCCAAGACTTCCCCGGGTCCTACAGCTTCCAGTTGGCCTGAAGGAGAAGGGGGTGGGGAAGAGGATGACAGGCTGTCATCAGCAATGCAAGTCCTACCCCAAGAGAAGTACAGCTCACACTAGAGGCTGCTTCTTCATCAGATTGGCGTCTGCTTGAGGGTATACTTCTGTTTTCTAGCACAGTCTGTTTACTTTCTTCATCGATTCCCAGCTGGTTTGGCTCTCTTTACCCTTTACCCATTAGACAAAGTATCACAACAGCCTTCCCCAGCCCCAGCTAACAGAAGGGCTGCTGTTAGTTACTATGTGGCTGCGTAGGTTTGTTAGACCTCTACTGTTTGTATTTGGTATTTACGGGGCTAACCTGGAACAAGTTAGTAACAGTCACTCTGCTATCCCTGCTAAAAGAAGCTAAAATCAGTCTGCCTAAGGCAGGCTCAGATGACTTCGATACCTGGCACAATCGGGTCAGTACAAATGGGTGGTTTTTTACTAGTGATGGCAAAACTATATTCACTGGGCTACAAATTTTCTGTTTCTCAGACCAGCTCTCCAATACCTTATCTGATGATTTGTAGGGAAGCCACAGTGTGTCAAGTAAGCTATGAAATTCAATTTTTAGAGAAGATTTAGGATTTGTTTCTTCTTTTCAGAAAAAATAATATGGTAGAAGAAAAAAAAACATGGTGGAAGAAATTAATGAATTGTTATTTTTTTGCTAGGAAAAAAAAGATGTTGGCTGTTGAGCGCTAATATTCATTTTAACAACATGAATGTTGGGAACGGAATTTTAAAGCAGTGGTTTGTTCAGAGTCAGCACTAGTTCCCGTAGTGTCTCCAGCACGCCTGTTCCCAAGACTTACATCTACATGCAAGTGATGTTATTCCCTGCTCAATAATGCTAATATAAATAAAAATAAATATTTACAAAAATTTGGAGTGGAGGAAACGCCTAAGATCTTTCTTTCTGTATTTATTTTTTTCTTGAAAGCAAAGCAAATTTCAAGATTCTAAATTCTGCAATGAGCCTTAAGGATAGAAAAAGCCAAACTGAATTGTTGCTCTCTTGAATGTTTACTTAATTGCTTCCTGGGCACTATGCAGTTGATGTATGCTTTTTTATGGTGAAAGGCAACCAGATTTTGTGGAATTTGTAATTTAACAGTTACAGCTACTGATGAGAGTTTAGGTCTCTGTGAATGTTCATAGCTGTATGAGTATGGAAGACCACCATGAACTACTAGGAGAAAAGTACTGGTGCATTTTCTGGTTCTTCAGTGCTATTTACTGGTAGAAATTAGCTATTGATTTGGTATTTTTTTGCTTGTTTGTTACTGTTTTGGAGTTGGAGTTTGTTTTGTTTTGTTTTTTAGAAATTCTATCCAGCATTTTAATATGTTGCTGCATTGTTTTACAGAGCTGTACTTCAAAGGAACTATGATCTATGAATAATATTTCTTTAAAGGGCTAAAGAAATTTTCCTTGTAGCTTGAAATCTGTGTTCACATTACAGTAACTTTCAGCATATTAATTAAAAAAACATAATTCCCTTTACTCTTCCCAAAGTCTTACACTTTCAACTGTTCCCAACAGTAAATTGAAGCCCAATGAAATCTAATTGCCTGGTGCGCAACCTGAGAGACATTTGAAGGGAAATTAGAAACTCTAATTATCTGCTAACTTTCCTCCATTTATGTTACGTTTGCAAATTTAGCTTCCCATACCTTTAATTTTCTGTCTACTGCTTTAATTTTGGCTTTTCATTATTAGCAGCACTAAACTGCTGTCTATCTGCATCAATATACTGTTAAATTTTCCTAAATGAGCATAAATCAGTTTGTTTTCCCTGATGTTTATGTTGCAGTTGGAATTCTCAGAAGAGGTTCATTCGATGCTTTTATAGAGAACTTTGTTACAAAAAGATCAAGTAAAATGACCCAAGTATTAATAGAACATGAAGGGACATACTCTTTCCTGATGCAGGATTGAAGGTAAGGGATTTTACCCCCAAAGTCTGTTTGGCTCACTAGCCTTTCAGCTGTTGTTATAGCTAATGAGAGTGTTATTTTTCTCAGTTTACCACACACTGCAGAGGGTGTTGATTACAGACAGATTTATTTTCTTTGCCCATTATTTAGGTTGTATTTTGAATGTAATTTGTGATGCATAGTCAAGTTACCATTTTTAGTTAACATTCCAGTGGTGTTTCCCATGTATATGGAATGTATTTGAACTTTTAATATCTTCAGTGTGTATATATGTGTACACACACGTGTGTGTGCATTGACCTCCATGGAACAATCAAAGCACTAACTTAAAGCACTTCAAGTTTGTAAGGTCAAAATGTGAGAACACAAGACTGTACAGATATCAAAAGTTGCAGCTAGCCCAGTATCCTGTGTCTGACAGCAGTCTACAGCAAATGCTTAGGAAAGAATGAAAAAGACAAACTGGTAGTGCTCCTTTCCCCAGGTATCCTCCCATCCTCCAGAAAACAGCAGTTCAAGGACCTGCTTGGCCATAGATAGCTCCCTGTGTTTAGCAGCCCTTGCTTTATTTCATAGAATCATAGAATCATTTAGGCTGCAAAAGATCTTTAAGATCATCGAGTTCAACTGTAAACCTAACACTGCCAAGTCCACCACTAAACCATGTCCCTAAGCACTTCACCTACACATCTTGTAAATACCTCCAGGGATGGTAACTCAACCACTTCCTTGGGCAGCCTGTTCCAATGCTTGATAACCCTTTCGGTAACGAAATTTTTCCTAATATCCAATCTCAACCTCCCCTGGCGCAACTTGAGGCCATTTCATCTCATCCTATCACCAGTTACTTGATAGACAAGAGCAGCAGCCACCTCACTACAGCCTCCTTTCAGGTAGTTGTAGAGCAATAAGGTCTCCCCTCAGCCTCCTTTTCTCGAGGCTAAATAATCTCAGTTCCCTCAGCCGCTCCTCATAAGTCTTGTGCTCTAGACCCTTCACCAGCTTCGTTGCTCTTGTTTGGACACTTTCTTCAACCTCTGTAAACTTTAAATATCAGAAAATCCTATGGCAAGGGCTTGCTAGATTAATTGCAAGTTGCTGAAGATGTGCTTTCTTTAGTTCTTTTTGAATTTGCTGTCTGATAATTTTATGTGATACACCATCATTCTTTTATGGAGAAGAGTATAAATGAATCCACTGCTTATATGGCAACCTGAATGACTCACCCTCTCAGTAGGCAGTTCATAAGAAGATGAACCTTGCCCATTGAGTGTGCAGCTGTTTATTGGATTAGAGTATGAGACTGGAGATAAAGCTCTCTGGGATTTAGTCCTGCTTTTGGGAGGTGTTTTTGTTCAAATTTCTATAGGTAACTTTTACAGAGAGAACAGAGAAGCTTGTTGTTCTGGTTCTGTTCAGACAGAAAAGGTAGAAGAAAGAAATATTGTCTTAAAATTAGTTTGATCTGGGAAACTCAAGTTAATACTGTAATCACATGGCTCTTCCATGACACCACAATAAAGTACAGTTAAAGTAGTATTAGTATAAAGTTATTATGTTTAACTCCAATTTTCACGTGTTGAAGCTAATGTCAGCATACTTAGGCCTACCTTAATTCTGAATTTCTTTCATTTTTACATTCACTGTAACAATATGTTTTACTCTTAAATTCCTGTATTACTTGTACATAGTTAGTTTTTTCCTTATTTAGAAATATTTATGTTTCCATACAGTCTGAATGGTTTAATGCTGAAGGGTGAAGCATTACTGAGTCAACTGTGGACAGTTACGCATTGTTTTGCTCATTTACTTATTCATTTGAATAACTATGGTATGTCAGAGCTGCACTAAGTGTTGAGACCTCTGAGCTGGTTCCAGTTGAGCCTGCTCTAAAACCACTAAAAAAAATAGCTGCCTAGTAGGGCAGAGCTGCCAAGTTTAGATGCAGTGCTTTGTTAAGCAGCTAAACTGCTTAACTGTTAATCAAGTTACTGCCACTATACAGAATCTGTCATGTGGATGTGCTTTCATGGGACCTCTGCATGGCTCTTTGTATGGAATATAAATGCCCTAATTACTCATTTGTCATAGATGTACAATGACTCTATATAGAAAATGATTAAGTGGCTATTGTGTGTACACAGATGTCTTTATCTGCTTTTATTGAAATCTGGTTTTGATGATCCTCAACTTTGTTTCTCCATGCACATAAAAGAGTTGTATATCTTGTACTTTCTGTAAGGTATCTAAGATACATGAAATATCTATAAAAAGTATCATTTTTAGGACTTGAAAATCTGGATACCTCCCGTGATGTTACTGAAAGTACACTAACAGAAAGTAATGCCTTATTCTAAAAAAAAAAAATTATTATTCATACATACTTAAATCTGCAAATTGAAGATATATCTTTCAGAGTTGTTCTGTTTCAAAATTACATTCCTGCTAATCCACACATGAGCTGTGAAAATAAGATTTCAAATTCTACTCTTCTTTTGTGCTTATGTAGGTTTTTCAGAAAGAATTGATTACATGACTGTGTGCTAGAAAGCTTGCCTGATTGTTCCCCATTATATCAGCTGGTCTAATAAAAGATATTGCTTCTGCCAACAAACCTCATTTATTCCTTCTGAAACTGCTTTAGAAACTTCTCTGCTTGCTTGAAAAATATCAGAGAAATGATGATTACCCAGCAACCAGTCATCTAAAAATGATGCACCTAATGCTAGAAAATGTATCGAACATGAAATATGCTGTAAGTTTATATCAGTGATGGAATAACTTTGCATCATTTAGCATCATAACTGATGTGATTTTTTTTTACAGCTTAGCAATAGAAAAGTAAATTATTAATAAATAACAATATCTGCTTAAAGGATTAAGAAACTCACAATGACCACTAAAATTAGAATCAGTTATACGGTAACTGAAATGCCTCAGCAAATAAAAATAAACTTGATTTCTACTTCGGTATTTATTAGGTGCGATTTCTGAGCAAATAGTGTACTAATACAAATTTGAAGATATTAATGCTAGGAGATTAATTTTGTGTGTGCTATATGATATAAAAAATACTTTCAAAGGATCACTTCAGTTTTTCACTCAAAATTATTACATCTAACCAATTGCAGATAATAAATGAATAGGACAAAAGCATGTGGTAAAAACAAAGCGGTCATACCCACATGTTGTAGACTGAGAGTGAACTCTGGTCAAAGTGAAGGTATTTTGATTTACAGTAGGATCAGACCTTCATGTCTTAAATTTTGATTTTGCAGTCTTGTCTACTGAGGAAATCTCCCCCACTAAAGATTTTACATCCTTGTGTCAAATATGTATCTAGATGACATTACTAGACCTCGAACTTTGGGACAAATCTGAAAAAGAATTTAGATGTGTCTCATTTTTAGGTATGCTGTACTACTACCAAACCCTCTAATTTCTCAGGTCTGGTAAGTATCACCACACAAGTAGGAATTTGATGTTTAGCTGGGATCTATAAATATGTCCTAAAAATAAAGCAATGACAGCAGCCGTTCTCTTTTAACCAACAGGGTAGTGGTCCAAAAAGCTGTTCAAGGACAGAGACCAGTTGTCACATTCACACGAAGGAATCGCAGCTCCTGGCACAGGGCCATACCTCCCAGTTTGTCCCACAGCAGCCCCCCCCCAGCCACAGCTACCCCACCTACCACCCAAGCACCCTTCTGGGAAGGCAGCACATGGACATGCAGTAAAAGTCAGCTGGTAAGAGTAAGAGTCGTATTTTTCATTCCCTGCACCAAATTTTAATCTGATTCATTCTGATTTAGATTCAAAATCCTTCCTTTGCCTTCTCATAAGATTTCTTACATGTCTTAATCTCTGACGGTATCTGTCTCTACGCTAATCATTCCAAGTGTCTGTTGTAATCAGTGGAGTTCTAATCAGTATCATCTAAGGTAATTATTTGCATCCTGAAGCAGATATCTAAAAGAAGCTAAATTAATTGCATCTTGAAAGTGGCTATTTCTTGCCATTTGGCCACAAAGAAAATACAAAATTACTAACTTAGTGTCTGTAATCTGTATTATAGAACCCTACAGTTAGCTGAGATGAATTGTATAATTTTTGCTGTAAAGCCGTAAAGCTTTTTTTTTTTTTTTTTTAAAGTAATCTTTAGAAGTATTTTGAAACTGATTTTTATAACAGCAGAAGTAATTTGTATTACTTCCTCTTGTGGACCCTTTAAGCCTCCATAGATGCCACAGAAGAATTTGGCTTGGGTTTTTTTTTCCATCTTGTTATCAAAACCTAATTTCAAAGTTATCTGAAATTTCATATATGAGACTGAGACTGGCTCGGAACTGATTACAATATTTAAGTTCATGTTGCAATTATACCAGTTTTACAACTCTCAGTATGAAACTATCAGCTGTACTGTAGTAAGACTTGTCTTCTACTGGGACCTCCACAGAGAAGCGATGCCTGGAGTGAAGCTTAGGCGCACTCTATTCCAGTTTACAGTGATCTGTGTACTTTGCCTTTTATGATCTGACAGTATCATCAAGTAGCATGTCCCTTTTGCTTGCGCTGGAGAACTTCAGTGTGCTTTTCTGCCTGTCCTTGCTCTTTAGGAAGACTGTGTAAACAACATCTTAGTGGAAAATGAGCTCATCTGGGATTCTTGCTGCTCTTAGTTATACAGAGGTTTCAATTTAATCTTTTGTGGCTATTAAGCCAGGTTCTCTCAACAAATGCCCACGCTGCTTCATTGTGATGTTTTTGTCAAGTGAAGGGCCTCAGGCTTTTTTTTATCTGTGAAAGCCCTGTATCAGAATGTATGGCAAAGTGTTAAGGTACACAGAGACTCACCTCAGCATTGTGTATTTATGTCTATCATAATGTGGTTTCAAGGCCATGTTGTGTTTAAAGATTAAATGATGACTGACCTTCCTCTCATGGCCATCTTGTGAAAAAAATAATAAAATCCATTCCCTTAAGAATAAAAGAAAATATTTTTCTACTTTAATTCTATTTACTTAGTACCTTTCCAAATGTCCATTACTGCGCGAACAAAATACTTTCCTATTTCAGTGTAGCTAAGCACTGACTTAGCCCATAATAAATTGTTAGTCCTAATACTTAAGACACGAGGATGCTGTGGTGGCCAGCTGTTAATTCTTGATGTTACAGAAAATACGGTTGAATAGGTCAAAAAATTCACATGTTTGTTTATTCTGGCTCGCAATCATCAGTGAAAAATGTAACATCATATTTTTGTAAAGACAGTGTGGGTTCATGTGTCTGCTTTCATTTTAATTTTATTTGCATAATTAAATCCTCCCTTTTGTGGGTCAGTCAGGGCCTAACAGCCTGACCCAGCTTTCCCACATTTACATTGACATCTCCTGTTACTTGTGAACAGTTCTAGAAGAATTCACAATATATAATTAGGTTAACAAAAGGGCGTTAAAATAATCAGTATTGAAATTCACACAAGCCAACATGTTTCTTCAGCCAAGTTCTTTTTTTTTTTTTTTTTTTTTTTAAGGCTAAAGTGTTTGTTTTTATACACAAGAAAAAAAAGCATTCTTTGGCCTAAAATTTCTCCTCTTCTAGAGTCATTCCTAAGGTGCGTTTTGGGTGGGGTTTTTTGTTTTAGGAGTTTCGGGCGTTTTTGAGAGAGACTAAAATACAGATCATTTTCTGGGGCTGAAAAATGTCCTATTTCAGGACTTTAGGAAAACATTCATTTTTCATACGAGTAAGCTATTTTTTGGTGCATTCGCTTATATTTGCTCTAGGAAACTACGTTCTCATCTGTATGGGTATACGCATCAGGGGATTTAAAATTCAAACATATCTTCAGGTAGAGCTGGAACTATAAAATAAGGTGTTTTTCTAAAGCAAACACAAGTATTCAGAAGGTTTGTCCGAATTCTTGACAATAAAAGCGATTAGCATATCAGCTGAACAGCATACCCTTATGTGTAGGTTACTACCAGCCTAGCTTGCTCCCTATACTCCTCAATAGCTTGCTTAGCGTACTATAAACTCCCCAATATCTTGCTGTCTCAGTACTGCAAACTTCCTGCCTTACCCGACTCCTGATCTTGGGGATCTTGTTGACTTTGTTATTTAACTACTTAAGATTTCCAGTCCCATAAGAGATTGTGTGGTTTTAACTGTTTTGTCCTGTTTCAGAATACTTTCTTTTCCCTTCAAAAACCCCTTCTTCACAGCTGAAATTCTGCTTTATGGTCAGTTCTGGGTTTAAAAAAAATTAATTACATTTAAACAATGCATTTGCATTCTTTGCATGTCCTTAAGCTAGAAACTTTTAGCAAAAAATGACCTCCTTTTAAAAAAAAAAAAAGCATAATTGGACTAATTTTTTCTATATAGATAAAAAGGGATAAAAAGAGACAAAAGATTCAAGAGTCAGTTTGGAAGCCCCTAGTCAGCACAGCAGCAGCTGCTATCCCTTAAAGGCTCCATGGACAAACTATGAAGGCTTGTTCTCTGTTTCTGCTACAATGTATTTTGCAAAAGAGGAATTACAGTTGAAAGTGAAATGTCAGCATTGTATTTGCTTTACAGTTACAGACAAATAACAGGTGTTATATTGACTGTAAGTTCATAGGGACAGAAGATGATTTGTTTGTTTGCTACATGCTGACTTCTATTAGAAACACTGCACACAATTCTGGGTTGTCTAGGTGCTTTTTTTTCAGAAGCTTCATAGTATGTGTGATTTTTTTCACTTTCTTTGCACCAGAGTATACTGCATCTTCAATCATCTCCTGAACTGTTCACAAACTTAGCGTCTAAGAAACTCTCAGACTACTCCTTCACTTCTGCTCTGTTTAACCTAGAAAAAAAGACAACGTAAAAAAAACCCAAACAAACAGATAAGTATACAGTGAGATACAGATATAGAAGGGATGACAGCAAAGTAGTGTGCAGAAGGGCTTTCAAGTCTTCAGCTAGATCCTCAAACAGGTGTGAAATAGCTTAGGTTTGTTGACCTGGAGAATTTTCTGAAAGGCTCTTCTATTTGTCATAAGAATCTCGGGTTTGGATTTTTATTCTGCTTCTGCACAAGAGTATTGAAAACAAATACACATACAAAAGTGTTTCCTTTTTTTAGTCTTGTTTGTTGTAATCAAGCAATAGCCTTTGGCCATCTGGTTAAATGCTTTGCCTATATAAGAAGAATAAGGTACTGCTTTCTATTCTATCACTAAGGCTGAGTATAACGTATAGCAGCACAGGCTTGTGATAAGACTGTGAAAGAGTAAATCTGTTGAACTCTTTAAAGTTTTCCCTGTTTTGAGTGACCTTGGAAAAGGCCTTCAATTTCCATAATTAAGAACATGTGGGTTATACACTATTCTTTTAAACTCCATTTCTCAGTGAAACTGTAGCTTTCTTGAGATCTGGAAAGATTTAGAAAAATTAAGGACCAAATGAAATGATCCTAAGAAACTGGCTGAAAAGCATTACTTAAACTAGACATAGTTAAATTCAGGAAAAAAAACCCAAACAAACAACAAAACAAAACAACAGCACATAAGTGTCTAATCACATATATTAAGCACAGATATTTCTTTCAACTTGAGATCTGCAACCATCCAGATATTTAATCCAGGCCACTATGTATAGGTTTCCCATCCCTTTAAAAAAAAAACAACCAACAACAACAAAAAAACCAGTCCCCAGAACAACCAGTAGTTGCACAGTTAAGGCACTCTTATGGAGATATTCAGATTTTGACAAGAGGACTAAATTCATGTTGAGGGCACTCCCCCTCTGGACTATAAATTTTGTTGATCCAGCTAATGTAAGAATTGAATAATGAAAATTTAAAATATTTTTAACAAAGATAAAATAAAATCAGGTCCAGACTCCTAATAACCCTCTGCACAGTGGAGGTTCATAGTACAAGCAGTTCCTAAGCCTGTGCATTGCTGAACTTCAGAAGACATGTGATGTCCTGTGAGACCGTCCTTGGCACCCACTGCTCTATGTCATACTGAAAGGGTTCTGGTTAAGACCTGGACATCAATGCAGTTTCATCCTCAGCCTTGTCACATGTCTTTCTCGGTGCACCCGTGGTCATTTTTGCACTGTGGCTAACCACAGTGCTGCTCTGCAGACTGCAGTGGGGAGTTCTTGTGGTACAGAAGTGTTCATCCTGTAAAGGTGAACTGCGTGGGATTTGTAGCCAGGTGCTTCAATGCCTTGTGTGTGTGTATATGAGTGTGTACACTGATAATGTTCTGTCCATGCTCTAAGAGAAACAGACTCTTCTAATTAAATGAAAGCTAATTTCTACCCCTGCCCCAATCTTCCCCCCCGCCCCCCTTAATTACCTTACTCCTTCAGATCGGTCATAAATTGTATTTCTCAGGTGACTAAGCAAAGAAGTCTGTGTACTTTTGAGTACTTGGAATTGGTAGTTCTACTTGTAAAATGGTGTAATGACCCTTCTCTAATTTTCAAGCATGTTGTAAGGCTTGTTCTATTACGTTCTCAAAGGACTATGGTACTATAGTGTTGAGTGCCTTAGAAATGCCTGTGCATAAATGAACTTCAGAGGTAAGGCCTTGAGTGGGATCCAAGGGTCCTTGGGTGTTCTACATGTGGTGAGCAATACACAGGGAGAAGCATGCACAGCCATGGGAAAGGTTATTTACTTCTCTTGCTCAGCATCTCATTATAATTTTATTATGAAATACAAAACCAACGAAATGTAGAGGCCCAGCCTTTGAATCCAGCAAAATGGGTGTGCTGGTTTTGGCTGGGATAGAGTTAATTTTTTCCATAGTAGCTAGCATGGGGCTGTGTTTTTAGATTTGTGCTGGCAACAGTGTTGATAACCCAGAGATGTTTCGGTTACTGCTGAGCAGTGCTCACCCAGAGCCAAGGGCTTTTCTGCTCCTCACCCCACCCCACCAGCCAGTGGCTGGGGGGGCACAAGGAGTTGGGAGGGGGCACAGCCGGGACAGCTGACCCCAACTGGGCAAAGGGATATTCCAGACCATATGACATCATGATCAGCATATGAAGCTGAGGGAAGAAGAAAGAAGGGGGGGATGCTTGGAGTGATGGTGTTTGTCTTCCCAAGTAAGCGTTAGGCATGATGGAGCCCTACTTTCCTGGAGATGGCTGAACACCTGCCTGCCATGGGAAGTGGTGAATGAATTCCTTGTTTTGCTTTGCTTGTGTGTGCAGCTTTTGCTTTAGCTACTAAACTGTCTTTATGTCAACCCACAAGTTTTCTCACTTTTACTCTTCAGATTCTCTCCCCCATCCCACTGGGAGTGAGTGAGCGAGTGGCTGTGTGGGGCTTCATTGCCGGCTGGGGTTAAACCACGACAAAGGGTTTGCTACCTGCAGCGAGATCCGTTTGCCAACGACCTGAACAGGTTCCAAGCAATTTGGAACATCTTGCTGTTCTTTAAGGCATAAATGGTTTCACAGCAGCTGGGATGAATACATTTCAAATTTGAAATGAATATTCTGCAATTGTGCCAGTGGGGGAAAAAAAGAATAAATTACTGTACACCAGTTTATCAGACATGACCATCAGTGCCACCACTACAGTTAAGCAGAGCCCATTCTGACACCAAAGTGTTAGATAACTAACAGATATAAATAACTTCCTAGAGTATTTTTTCACAAATAGTACAGTAATATTTTCTGACTGAGGTATTAAGAAATCATGTCATTTTGTGAAGTCCTTGGGAACACTCTCTCAGCACTTTGATCCCAGTTCTCTTCCCATGGCCATTTTCACATTTCCCACCCTACTTACTTTATGAGCAGTGCTGACAATCCAAAGCTTCAGATGTGTGTGATCTGGAGAAATGCAAAACAAAACAATATGCTACCTCTGATGGTGTATTTCCATGGTTTTCGATTTGTAGACCACAGCCTCCTCATGGGCTGGAAGATATTTTCAGGAAGTCAGCTAAAGAAAAGGAGAGAAGAAGTTCATCTGCGATCATACCTTGTGAGATTTGTGGTTTCAAGACACCCCCCCCCCCAGTGTTTACAAATCAGAAATGAAACTAAAAAATTCCAGTGCAGCCAAAAAAAGGCTTGATGGCTAGATGGACAACTGGATACTTTATTAAGCATTTTCCAGTGTGTCCAAGAGAATATATCAGGTTTTAACTTCCCATAAACTAAGTAAATGTTAAGGGAAAATTATGGTGATTGTATAAGCTAATGGTCCTGGCTTCCAACTTGACATTTAGCTGAGACCATAGTGAAGAATAGCAGGAGTTTTAATAGTATCGTTGATTTCGGTAGGCATATACAGGGATACGCTTGTTTGCCATCGCTTTCAAGGTTGTTCCGTTGTTAATATCCACTCATAAACATGTAGTGGTGGTTGTCAAACTGAAAACAGAAAACACAATTTTTAAATTGGGTGGACCGCCCCCCAAGTTGAGTCCTTTTTTGTCCGTGACAGCGATTGGTAAGTGATCTCCATGTCTTTATCTTGACCCACGAGCTTTTCCATCTTATTTTCTTCCCCTGTCCTGTTGGGGAGGGGGAGTGAGAGAGTGGCTGTGTGGGATTTTGTCCCTTAGCCAAAGCTAATCCACACCACTGTCCAGAGACAGAAACAGAGGTGTTTGCTTAAGCTTTTTATTTATTTTATTTAACTTCTGGCACTGTTTCAAATGTCACTTACTGTCTTTTCACTAGATTCGCAAGTCTGCTGTTCCAGAGCAGAAAGATACACCTCTAGTCAGGACACAGAGGGAGAAAAGATACAGGTATGGTTATTTTAAAAAAAGCTACCTTTAAATTTCACTTCAGAGTTTTGCTGTTTTGCCTTTGGTTTATCTTTTTTTTGAGGATTAAGAACATAAATTGAAATTGTCTGGGACAGAAAATGTATCTTGGTCAAAAGAATAATGACCGAGCAAATTTTGTCGTTCTATAAGGTTGAGATTTTTCCATTATGGCTGAAGAAGTGGGAATCTCTATTGCAAGTCAATGAGTTACCATATTGTAGAAGAAGAAAAAAATGCAGTTAATATATTTAGATGCTTTAATAATGGATTTTTAATATTTCCCTTGAATTCTATTAAATGCTTTGAGTAGAATTCCACAGAAAAGATAATGGCTTTTCTTTTTTCAAATCTACTAAAATCAATTTACTTCTACATTTGTAGCCTTCCTTTTATCTTAAAATGTATAGTACGAGTGTTGAGACAAGGTCTTTCTCCTTGCTATCAAATAATTTGCCAGTTTGTCCACTCTATTTCCTTTGGTTTTGCAGAGACTCTTTAATTATGTAGAGTCTTTGATATTCTTCTGATTGATAGGTGTTAAGGAAGGTGTTGCACATATATCTTCCCAATACCTGCAGTATAAGAAGGATGTATGCTCACAGCCTTAAAGGCACTTTTAATATGCTCTATGGTAAGTACATAACATTTTTTAAAAAAATCTCTTTTAATATATGCCTATGACTACTCAGTGACTCTAACCATCTATGTAATCTTGCTCTGGACTTTCTTGACAGAGGTTTGTATATATCTATACCTATACACATGTATACGTGTGTAAGAGTACGTGTTTGTATATCTAGATCTGTCTGTATCACATTTAATCTTCTTGAAGGGACTATTTTTTTGCATATGTTAGGAGAAATTAACATCCAGAAGAGCTCCATGTTATGTAGTTTATGAAGAAACTTCCGTGTCCTAGGTATTCTTCTTTAGGATTAAGTGATCTGCTACTTTGTTGTGTGTTTAATACGCAGTCATATATTCATTATTAAGCACTGCATGAAACATCATCACTGCAAACCAAGTACATTATTTCAGTCTGGCTAAAATTAATGAATTTTCAGTTTTGGCAAAACGAAGATCAGTAAAATTAAGCTGAGGATGAGCAATGTTCCTTGCCTCTCCAGAGGAAAAGTAGAAATTTAACTCCCTACTTCCATTTAATAGTACTGCAAAACCATGCTGTTTAAATATATATCTGGCCATATTCCTACCTCCTTATGACAACTAGTGAAAGCATCTACTGTTCACCAACAGCAAAGAAATATTTTTAGGTGGATAACTAATTTCTTGTTTTTATGGTGATTTTACACAAAACAAAACCTTGCACAGCTGCTCTTTGGAAGATAAAAAGGATTCAAATTGCTGTAGCAGACTTGTGAGTGGAAATGTTTTCAGATGTTTAGCAAATCAAATCGCATGGGGAAAGGGCAGGTTTTATTTGCTGTGGATTGTTTGCCTCCAGAAATATTTTATCCTTTACTTATTCTTAATTGATTAGCTCTTCCTCATAGGTAAAGGGGTTTTGCTACTGTAGAATGCATGGAATGAAAGAATAAATAGTTTAAGAAGTTCACCTTGTAATCACCAGAAGAGACATCCACAGTGAGAACTTTGCTGAGGTAACAATTAGGAATGGTTAGCTCTCGGGTGTTCTGATACTAGTCCTGTTTTTATATCCATGATTTACTTTCATTATCTACCAAGGCACTTACAAAGTGTCCATCACCTTACACAAACAGGTCACACAGCTTTCTTTGAAGTAAACTTGGATTTGTGATAAGAAGACTAGTATTTAATTATTAGCTATAGAACTAAGTATTTCGTAGTTAAAATAAACTGCTATGACATTAGAGAAGTGCTATATTGAAGGGAAATACAACAAGTGAATATGAGCACAGATAAGAAAAGAACTAAGAAGGAAAAATAGATTTTATTTAAAGGAGTTGTGGAGGTTTTTTTCTGCACAGAATCTAAATGTGCTATTTGAAAGATTGAATTTTCTTAAAAATTGCTGCCCTATTCTGAAATGAATGTAAGGGTAAGCTGAGTTTCTCCTCAGATTCTCAAAATCACTCATCATCTAGATTTTATGGTGTCAGAATGATGGGGACTATTTCAGGCATTTCTTCTCACTGCTTGATTTACTAGGAGACATGTCATGAGATTCACCTGGCCTGCAAATCGGATCTGAAGAGGCGGAGGAGGACAATGACATGACTTCTAGCAGTCAGTCATTCATTATGTAGAAATATCCTTCAAAAGATCTGTGCCTGCCTCGGGTGAAATAGATGTCAAATTTGCCCGAAGGATATGGATCAAAGACTACTGCCAACTCATACTACACACATAAAAACAGCCTACAGCTGAATTGCCCTTTTTCGACTGAAGCAAAGTTTCTCCTTGTGTGGGTGTTGCATAAAATACATATTTTAATCAGTTTAAAATGTATTTTAATTATTTACACTGACCTCACAATTTCCTCTATGGAAAAAGAAATATTATATAAGATAATTGGCAGTGTTGGACTAATTCTTGCTGTCTCAGACCTTTGGGAAGATACAAGGTTTAATCAGGCTGCAGTTGGTTTTTTTTTTAACTGGTCAAGGAATTGTTTGGCAATAACTTGTACATTTCAACCATTGTTTTGCTACTGATTCTGTCTGTTAGGAAAAAAACCCCTGTGGTCAGATTCTGCCTTCTGCAAAGTTGGTCCTATCTTCTTACTACCAGTAACTTATTTCTTTCAATTCTGCTATGAGTGTTCCAGGCTCCTTGGACGTAGGAGCAAAGGGAGGTTTATTCCCTTACAGTTACAGAAATTAGATTCCAGCTTTGGCTGTTAGTGTTTCAGGAGATTCATTCCCTTAAAAAAAAAATCTGATTTTGGTTTGCTAAGGAGTCAATGCATCTGGGTGGACCAAATATCCATTCTATTTATCTATTGCTAAAAAGTAGGCTGCTTTTCAACCTCAGCCAGTTTACCAGGCAGAAGAGGTCTAAAGCATGCTAGCTTTATAAAAAATATGCCTGCTAAATGGTTTGCAGCCATATTTCTGGGATAACTCGAGTACCTTGCAAAATATCAGTCTCCTAGAGCATGTACGATTTTGTCCATGTACTTCCTTTACTTGTCAATGCAGGAAGACTCTACTCCAAACCTGCCTTGTAATGTGGCATTTTCAGAAAAGTTCAGTTAATAGTAGACAAAGGTTCTGGACTAGACACATGAACCTGTTTCCCTCTCCCTCTAGATGCAAAAAAACCCCAAACAGATCTACGGTTGTACTGCAAAGAGCGCAAGACGAGTACCGGATCATCCCATGCCACATTTCCCATTTTAAACTGATTTGGCATGGCCTTCCTGGTGAGTGGCCATCAAACATGGCTCTCACCTCTTGCTGAAAGCATCATCGCACCTGTAGGTTGATGCATTCGTTCCCTTTCTCTGAAGAGCAGATAAGAAAATTAGGACTGTACTTCTAACTAGGGATCTCTGAGATGTCTCATCTATATTTGAATACCTAATACCCAAAATGCATTTTCCCCCCCACACACTTTTTCCTAGGTGAGCCATAAGAGTTATTTCTCTATGCCAAAGTAAGAGGGACTGCCTAAGACCAAACAGAAGTTCAAAACTGTTAGTTAAATGAAGGTACAAAACCTCTGATGCACAAATGCTTTTGTTTGCATCTACTTTCTAATGGAGGTAATTCATTGTTCAGTGATACTGGATATACTACCTTTCAAAACAGCATAAATTATTCAATAGGTTGAAGTGCCTTTTGTGAAGTTCTTTACTGTACAACACTGACACTTTTATCCCTCCCACCACCACTAGAAAAGCCAGGAAAGGTAAAACTCAGAACCTTCATGCAAAGCTTTATAATTCCTCTGTTTTATCATTCCAAATGTTGTTTTTCCTAATGTAGACAGAATATTTTTCCCAGTTCAGAAGATAAGACCTCATTCTTCTATACGCAATGCCATGAATAGAGAAATATTTAAGAAATGAAATGGAGATCGTTTTTACAGTAACGAAGATCAGAGCACCCAGGACTGTTTTGAATACTTGTTGAAAGAAGCTAACAAATGTGAGAAAAGTCTGTCCTAAAGCATTTAATTTTGAATTTTGAGAATAATTTTTTTCATTTAGATTCTCATGACTATTTCATTCAGTCATGCTTATTTTAATTAGATCTTGAACATGGAGGAAAAAAATCTCATGCTGCTCTTTGCCAGGTCACAACGCCATTTTCACTTTTACCAAGTATGGCATGTATGAGTTCCTTGATTCATCCAGGAAAGCCACTTCTAAAATGAAGAATTCTAAGTACAGAAGTTGTTCCATTGGTTTTTGAAATGCTACTCCTGTAGAGAACTAGAGCACAATGCTTTCCTGGATTAGGTACATGGTTCAAAGGGGCAGTTCTGAGGACTGCCATTGCTCCTACTCTGAGAGATTAAAAACCAAAGGATTATTTCCACCTAGGATTACTACCATCATTGTGAAAATGCCAGTTTTCATACCTCATTTAATCATGTTAACATATTAAATGCTTTCATTCTCTAAGACTTGGAAATTTTCATTCTCTAACACTAATGAAGATCACCGAAACAAAGAGCTTCAGACACTGTTTTTGCAATGATTTCTCCTGTTGTAACCACTGATCTTACAGTGGTTGATCATCAGAGTTAATGTTAGATGTTTTGAAAATATATATTTAAATAGTAAGTAACCACTTTGTATTCATGCTTGGCGTATTGTACTTTTGGAAATTAGTATGTTCTGATATTTTTGAGGCCAGGGCTGAAATGGTGGACCTTCCAGTCTTAGCTGCTCTCTACGCCACTGTCAAGGAAAGATAAGAGGTGCATCAATGGTCACCCTCCCACTTTGTAGCCCTGTGGTTTCCTTGAAGAAGCCTGGATGTGAACGCTGAACGGGGGCAAGTGTCCCGTCATGGCCTAGTAGATGAGATTGCAGTTTCTTTGCTGTACAAGCGTGTAAGGACACAAGTCTGCTAAGTATTTCCACTGTAGCATTGACCATGAGTTATCCAAGGATTAGAGGAGCAAAAAGGAAAACCTTGCATTTCCTGAATTTAATTTTGTGCGGTTTAGCCATGGTTCGCTGCCTGACCTTGGGTTTACAGGATTTCATCATATGAAAACATTACCCTTAGGAAAAGGTCTAATAGAATTTAATAGAGATTAACCCAGAGGCCTTAACCAAATTACTCTAATAAACCTTAACCTGGAAGAATATTTTTTTTCTATGGATATTCTTGAACCAGAAGAATCCTTTGTAAAGCAGTGAGGAAAACTGTATGGATATGAACACTGTAGATGTATGTGCTAATGTAGGAGGGCTTGCAGATTTGACATAGAATAATTAATGTCAGTTACCACGATGTAACAAAGTACAGCTTTCAAAGAAATATTTACACGCTTAAATAACTGTAACATATTTAAATAACTATAAATATTACCGTTCATGATCTTAGGGCATAAAACTGTAGAAACCTAGGTATTTACAACCAATATTATAGAAAGTAGTAATGGCAATTATCTAGGAAACTTAAATGTGTTTAAATAAATATTAGAATAAATATGAACTTCAAATAAACTACAATTTTGCAACTAAGCATTTATTTTTTACTCTATACTGCTTGAAAAATATTTTTGCTTGGTAGGGTGCCATGAGAAATAGAAAGGGGATGAAGAAAGGGATCTGATAATACTCTACACTCTTTACTGCAACATGCTATCTTACGTTATGTGTGTATGTATCTTATGCAATGTGCTATCCTTAGCTATGTATTTCAATTTCAGTCAAATGTCAAAAATTAAAAAAGAAAGATATGTTAAACTTTTTATAAAATGTTTTTATTAACACATTCCTGTGAGACAAAGTACATCTACATGCTGCAAAGTAGTTCTAAGTTGAATAAATTAACAGTGATGCCAAAATATGTGAAAAACAGGATATAATAATAACAAAGATGAATTAATTGATGGGTTAAGATAGCTGTAGTTCATTTTTAATACACCCAAGCATACTTTGACCCCCAGTTTTAAATTCTAACAAGTAGCTATGAAGAGGATCTAGTGTAATTTTAATTATATCTGTCCTATATTCCAAAGAATCTTAAAATGCAAAAAACAAAGCTACTGTTAATTAACTGACAGTAGGCAAATGTTTTCACAGGGCAGCATATTGGTGACGATACTAGAGGCCTAAGTGGCAGAAAGTGATGGATAAGTTTGTTTCTTGCCATCCTGAAGACAGAACAAATGGGTTTGACTTCATCTGCAGGGTATCACAGCTATGCTCGGGGGTGAGGGAGGAGAAACTTCTGCAGGTTGTCGTGGTTCAACCCCAGCCTGTAACTAAGCAGCACGCAGCCACTCACTCACTGCCCCCCCACCCAGTGGGATAAGGGAGAGAATCGGGGGGAAAAAAGGTAAAACTCATGGTCTGAGATAAGAACAGCTAATAGAACAGAAAGGAAGAAAGTAATAAAGATAATAACAACAATAATAAAATGACAATAATAATAAAAGGATTGGAATATACAAAACAAGTGATGCACAATGCAATTGCTCACCATTCACCGACCGACACCCAGTTAGTTCCCAAGCAGTGATTCCTGCCAGCCCCACTCCCCCCAGTTTATATACTGGGCATGACATCACATGGTATGGAATACCCCTTTGGCCGGTTTGGGTCAGCTGTCCTGGCTGTGTCCCCTCCCAACTTCTTGTGTCCCTCCAGCCTTCTCGCTGGCTGGGAACGAGAAGCTGAAAAACCCTTGCCTTAGTCTAAACATTACTTAGCAACAACTGAAAACATCAGGGTGTTACCAACATTCTTCTCATACTGAATCCAAGACATAACACCATACCAGCTACCAGAAAGAATAGTAACTCTATCCCAGCCGAAACCAGGACAGAGTAATCTGTCAGGGAGTGAGAGGGATGACACTGAGACAGCATTATTCCTGACACCACGGAAAAGTAAGAGCAGCATGTTTCTTCTGCTCTCCTTTGAATGAGAGTTTTTGATCACAAGCATTCCCCTGAGGTTTCTGGGAAAGGCTTGTGAGAGAGCTGTCCCATTGAAGTCTTTCTGTGCCCTCTAAGTCTCACCCTGCCTATACCCACAGCTGCCACTGCACCCTTTTCCACAAGAACGTTTTGCCAAAATCCCATCCTGAAAAGGCCAGATTTGCAGCATGGCACTAAAAAGATATGATCACATGTTCAGATCCAGAGGTAACCGAAACTAGGTTTGTTTCTCCTCCAGATGATGCACGTTTAGTGCAAATCCTGTTTGTTTAGAGGTGATTTTTTTTTTCTTTCAGCACATTAGTGGGTGATACTACATTGAAGTAGGGTATAGGAAATGGGATAATGTAGTGAAAATACTAAATATTCCATGTGACTGCTAAAATGGCTAGCAAATTCATGTTACACAGAGTTTAGCAAGGCTTTAAGGTTTTTTTAATAGGGAGTCCTGGATGCACCATTTATTAATTGCTCTTTTTTGAAAGGTACTTGTTCCAGTTACTAGCAATGCACTATTCACAAACTGTTCAGTCCTGCATGAACTGTGCAGCTGAGTTTCTGAACAGCTAGGATTTGGAGAATTGGAACGCACTTTTCATTCAAATTCAGATGCTAACCTAAAAGCTGATGAAAAACTGCAATAAAGGGATTCATAGAACTCTTCTTAAACCGACACTTTTAATATGATTTTATTTATTCTTTTCTTTCAATGTATAAAAGATACAAAGACTCCTATGTGTAGGTGTTAACAGCTTTCATCAAATATCCTTTTCATTCTGTGTTAAGACAGATGGGTCAGATTTGACCTTTTCACAGTTCTTGTTAGGATCTATTGTTCTGCCAACTTTGGCATCGCGGATGCCCAGTTTATTATCAGAAGTCAAAAGGGACAACAGAATGTTTCTAGCTCTGTTTTGTTTATAGAAATTTCAAGCCTGCAATTTAACACTTTTTCACAACATGCTGATTTTTAAAACTGATCAGAATGTCTTTTGCTGCTTTTTTCCACTTGAATAACAAAGATAAGATTTGTTTGATGTTTTTTTAAATATACAAAGCTAATACTATTTCCTTTAATTAAACATGTAAATTATTTGCTTACATAATGCAAGTTATTGTATTGGCAAGTATCCTTGTTTATATTGTCCTATGGCACAGTAACCTCACAATACAATATTGCTTCATTGTTTAATCATCATCCTACTTGATGTCATTCATGTTTGGGGGGGAGGAGCATATCAGTTTCAGGACCCACATTAGACTGTGCATAGACATAAACTGAGTTACTGTAAGCTGTCTCTGCCTTTCTGTCACAAGCACAACTTGATGCTTGATATTTTATTTCTCTGAATTAATATGGACTTTTTTTTTTAGTTATAAATTCAGTATTTAAGTCAATGCTTAATGGATTGGTCAATGGAAAAAGTAATGTAAAATAAAATAGTGCTTATTTTTGCCCTTTTTCTGTCCAGCAATAGCAATCTAAACAGCTGGCTCCATCCACATTTCTCCTGATACAGAACTGTTTGGAAGGAATGAAAGGTGTCTTTTGTGTCACTTGGCCTACCCTGCTATGCAATGTACTTTTTTTCTTTGTGAAATCCTTTCTCAGGTCAGATGCTGAGGTTTTGTTGCTACATGGAGATATTATTTCATAAAAAGTGAGTTAAAGTAAGTTTTGTATGTACTTCGTGGTACCCTGTGTTGTGATGATCCTCATGGAAAAATTAAACTGGATGCATGAATCAGCTTTGCATGGACAGAGAGAGGTAGGAGAAAGAGTGGCCCAAAGTGTTAATTCTTTCCTGGTAAAAGCCAATGCAATCTGCTGACCACCATGAAAGAAAATATAAGAAAAGATCATGAGGCTGAAAAAAGTGGCTTTGAATACATGTATTTATTAAATGTACCATATCACTCAGTATGAAGGCAGTTAAAATGAATAATGTGAAATGCTGAAAAAAGCTAAGCATTTTTGTTAGGTCAATAGGACATTCAACATCTGTGAGAGTAAGGTTGTTCAATACTACATGGAAAGACTTACTAATTCTCAGGGGTCTCATTAATCCTTACAGGACTAGGTATGTGCTAATACCATGACCAGAAAACAGTCACTGTGTAACACCTGGCTTGAATTACATCACTCAAATTGGATTCATATTTCAGAACTTTGTGTTCAGGTTTTCAAAGCAGAACATGCCTTCTTTAACAGAAGCCTAATCTTGTTTAACTTCATGGAGCACTTAGCATGGGCAAGAGAAAGTGTTCTTCTGCCTCAATGAGAAACTTCTGTGTTTTGCTCCAGATTGTGCCAGGTCTTCAACTAATTAGCTTCTGTGCAAGTGAAGGAAATTCCTGCAAAAAATTAATAAAGCTCCAGTTACCTATTTTACAAGTGGACCCAGAGTTACTTCCTTAAATGGATAAAAGCTCTGCAGTAGTATACAGAATGAATGGCAGAAGCGTAGTTTAAAGAAGCAGGTAGCAATGACCCGTTCTTTAAATCCTTTGCCCCGAAAATGTGAGATCACCAGTGATCTTTCTGCTGCAGTATATGACGTGTGTCAGAGCTACAGTACCTGAGGTCTCTAGTCTTATTTTACATTTCCTCCTCACACTGGACAAACTCATTCTTCAACTCAAACTAATCTTAGAAGCTACAATAAGGCATATTTTAGGTTTCAAATGTAGCATATTATTTAAAAGGACTACAGTTGTGAACATTTGTCTTGCTTTGACATTTTTAAAGGACAAACAACTGACCTAGAAATTGATCCAGTGGAGATGGTACTGAGTATCTTCTATCACATTTTCCCTTCACAGTCTGTGGCACTGCTGAGGAGGATTTTTTCTGCACGTTACTGTATTTGACCTAACACAGATATTACCATGTAAGACATAAGTCCTTTATGAGCACACTTGTCATCTCTGCTAATACATTGAAAGAGCACTGTGGTGATTTTAAAAGGGATGTTACTCAGAGATACATTTTAGCAATTGTACAAATTGATTTAATCAGCAGACCTTATTGTTAGCAGGCTAGGGAATTCTATATGTCATTAATCACAAACACAACACAAAATTCCCTTTCCTCTTCACTTGGCTAAATAGTCAAAGTTGTTCTTGGATTTGAGGTTAAGGTAAAGTCAACACCTTCCATTTTGGGCAAATCTTACTTAATATGCATAAATGCTGAATGGAAATAGTAAATAGGTTGTATCCCTTTTAAATGTACACTTAACATTTGCAGTGTATATATCCACAAAAAAATCAATTTCAGTCTTACATTCCCATATCCAGTGACAGTCCAACGTGGAATAAAATACATGCTTTAAATTATTGGTCAAGTACTGTTCTACACTGAATATTGACTCTGAGGACAATGACTTGATTTTTCCTTTGTAGTTGTCTCACGGACATTTGTTTGAAATCTGCCTCGATTGGAAAGAACAAAGATTTGTGATCTAATTAGTGGACCTGAAAGTTAACTTGAAATCAAAAAAATAGTCTGTGATCTTACACCAAGAGTCTGCAAAAAAGACACCTTTGGTTATACTCTAGTAATGGCAGCTGCCTTATGCAGAAATCCACTGAAGGAAATAAGGCATATGGAGTTACCAAAACTTCTCAGCTGTGCTGAAGAATCATATTTTTTCTTCTGCAGCTATACTACTTCTCTACAACCAATGAAAAATTAAAAAAAAAAAAAAAAGCTCATTGTAGTTTTTAAGACATTATAATTAACAAATACCACTTGTGACAACTGTGTGCCTTTGTGTCTTCAGGGCAGTAAAGTAATTACAGCTATCTTATCACAACTGTATGCTAAGATATTTTTCTACATATGGCTTAAGTGAAAGGAGGTTTGCTACTACTTACATATAGCACTTCATGCATAACTGTATAATGAGACAACACTTTTATGCAACAGATTTTTAATGTCAGAATCACATATTCCTTACATGTTAACTTATTTGACCAGAATTTTCATATTAAATTATGAACTGATGTCAGTAATTCCTTTCTCAGGACCTATAGTGAAAGATAGAGTAGTGTTCAATTACTTGATGTACTGCATGTGGCCCCTTACAAGTCCTCAATTTATACTGTTTTCTCACCTAATAAAAATAGTATTAGTCAAGATCAAGGATTCTGTATTCATTTTGTTATCCCAGAAGTAAAAATAGTTATAGCAGGAACAATTAATCAGTTAGCTGCTGCTGCCAATTAATGGAATGTACTGGGTTTTATTTCCAACTGACTCTTGTTACAATGATAAATTATTCAAAATGGTTATTTACCTCATCCTTGTGGAAGTACCTGGTACAACTGTTGATGGTTGGTCATTTGCATTTGGGACTTTTATCTGAAATTTTGTTTGGTCTCTCTGTGTTTCCTGCCAAACAGATCGATGGCAGTACATAGCTATAACTTGGTGTATATCTATAATCTGGTTATTTATTTTAAATAAACAACCTGTTATCCTTTCCTTTATAGGACGAGTTTTCCCATCATTTTCCTACGTCTTTACTTCTTAACCTACTTGGGATGCAGATCTTATGCCAAACTAAATGTTTTACGACTAATTCTACAACTCAGGTAATGTAAATAGCGGATTGTGTTGTCTGGAGTCCTGTCTTTCTTTATATTGCTTAGAGCAGTGGAAGATCCATGAAGTAGGGTGTGATTAAAGAAACTCACTCTACTTTTGGCAGGTGTGCTGGACTCACGTAGTGTGTGACCCAGGGGTTTGCAAGATTATAGGAGCCAGAAGCTCATGCAGGGTTGCTGCACATGAGCCGAATGTACTGCAGAGGCTTTGTGGTCATGGCTAACACCCTTCTCAAAATAACTGCAGCTTCATAGCTTCTGATTCACAACTCCCTTGTTCTTGGTTGGATAAGCATGCAGGCAAATAGATAGATATTTCCAGAGACACTCTCAGTCACTTTGTCAGTTATTTTTAGAATTTTATGTCCCTAAGGGTATATGTATATATATGAAAGCCTGTTTAGTTTCTCTGGAGTGGTCCTTTACTCCCTGCAAATGCAATGGCTCCAACTATGTCAATTCACGTGCAAAGCACATAAAAAACATTTGCTGTCCTTTAGTTTTCTTAAGGGTGTGTAATCCACACTCTTATCTCCAAAATCTGCCTGTGCCATTCTGGTGGAAACGATTATAAACTGCTTTATGCTGCTTACTAACCTTTCTGCTTTAAGTGCTGGAAAGCTGGTAGGGCTGGTTTTTAAGTACTGATATTGAAAATATTCAAAATTCACACAAGAAATGTGCATTTTGTTAGCAAAATTTCTGTCAGTAAATACAATTTTATTAGAAACCACATATTTTCTAAATGTTTGAAATAAAGATCCTCTGTAATGATGATTATCCAGCAATGATGAGATAAATGAAAACTCAGTTTTAAAAGCTTGGTCAGTCTTCTGCCTTATCACTAGCATTTAAGTACACAATGGTTTCATTGCCTGCATTTCTTTGAGGAGGAAAAATAAGTAATAAGGAGAAAAAAATCTTCACAGAGGATATTTTTCTAGCATTGTTCTCTTTAGCACATTTGTAAAATCTTCAGGGCTACAATTCAAAATGACGTGCTAACTTTTGAAAGGGTTTAGATTGCTGCTGGTGCATTGCCTCATCTCTGTTACACATGCTTGAATTTCTGCAATTTGCTTTTCTTAGCTGTGAAACTGTCACCTTTGAAATCGACACGTCTGCCAAAATACAGATATTATGAAAATAACATAAGTGAAAACTTGCTGCTTAACTAAAGGATTTTCTGGGCTGTAGCTAGGTATCTACCCAACCTTACTTGCTTGCAGTATAATAGATTTAAACACCAAAGCTGGTTTGAGAAAAAATTGATTAAAAAAACCCCAAACCTTTTATGTTGTATATGGGTTATCTTTTTTTTTTTTTTTTTTTAACCTGTTGTATTGCAGTGGTTAGCTAACGAATGTAAATATCTGGAAACAACTCTACTTCCTAAAGTATGCATTGGAAACCATGTTAAGTTTTAAATCTTCACTGCCAGAATGGAGTGTAATCTGCGAAGTGGCACTTGGATGCAGAAATTCAAAAGACAATTGAAAGCATTTAGAGCTAATAAAAAATGGATAGCTATGCAATTCTAAATAAGAAATTGTGCTCTGAAAAATTCTGCTTGCTGACTCTGTAACCACATGCATAAAAACATTTGCTCTAGATCATCCTGTTTTTTTCACTTACAGCGAATACATGGGATTAATGCTGTCATTTATAAATGTAAGTCTGTGTTGCTTTTGAGAAATAATTACCTACCTGTGCTTTTACATTTTTCTTTCAGTATTACAGAATAATTTGTCATTAGGAATAATCAGACACTGTTCATTTTCTTCAAGTAAGTTGAATATTTGAAGTAAGTGGTAAATGATTTCACGTTAGGCTACATCAGAAATTCTTCCCTTCCCCCAGTTTCTGTCTTTGTCTGCCAGCCCTCTGTAATATGTAGAAGTGTCCTAATCAGAAAACATATAGTTTGTGTGTGAAAATCCACTTATGTGCTTATCTGCTGCAGTTAAAAAAATAATTAACAAACAAAGTAAAAGCAGGATCCGACTGTATTATTTTATGAGTTTGACTTTGTAAAAATGCAGCTTAAAAATCAGGCTTCTGTGGCATCCTTGTTTCTATCTCCTGGGGTTTTTTTGTTTACTTTTCAAGAATGTTTCAAGACATAAAAAGATGAATGATGCAACTGTATTCAAATCTCTTTGGCTTGTGCCTATACTATGTATGCATTAGATGTTTTAAGTGCCGGACTTTAACCTCTAAACCTAATGACCGGCTGCTATCACCGCTGGGGTTGAAGGTGGTGATTGAGGCTTATCTTGGTTCAATTTGCTTCCAAGGAAATCCACAGGAAATTGCAGATAACTTGTTTTTGTGGAACTGGCAGGGGAATTTGCAACTGAACATGCACTTGGGTGGGAAATAACCAGTACTGTCATGGTTTAACCCCAGCTGGCAACGAAGCCCCACACAGCCACTGACTCACTCCCTCCCAGTGGGATGGGGGAGAGAATTGGAAGAGTGAGAAAACTCGTGGGCTGAGATAAAGACAGTTTAATGGGCAAAGCGAAAGCCACGTGTGCAAGCAAAGCAAAGCAAAACAAGGAATTCATTCACCACTTCCCATGGGCAGGCAGGTGTTCAGCCATCTCCAGGAAAGCAGGGCTC